>NC_066582.1:395362483-395968078 GCF_024323335.1 Lathyrus oleraceus | reverse complement strand
TCGGTTGCATACGAGATTGGGCCCGCTAACCGTATTACCAACGACGATACTGATTTGTTGATACTGTTAGTGCTGCTGCTGTCAAATTGAATTACCACTCTCTATGGAGTCTTGAACATAGGAACTATAACATTCACATCGTCACCCAAATGACGGGACTGGAAAATCTGGATCATACCTTCATCCATCAACCTCTGAATGTCTCTCTTCACAACCACACAACCTCGAGGGTTCACACTGTAAATTGCACAACCATCATGGTCATGCTCACAATCACTTACCATACAGATATCTTTGTGCATCGTCACCAAGGACCTTCTAATGAAACGAACATCATATACCTTGAACTCCCCGGGACAACCGTCCACCATATTGACAGAAGGATTACCATGAGCGGGTAATGGGTTAGCTTTCACATTTGGCGCACGGTCCTCAAAGGACACCATCCCACTCTTGACCAACTTCTGGACTTCATACTTCAGCGAGCAGCAATTCTCGATATCATGGCCAGGAGCCCCTTGGTGAAAGGAACAGTGAAGCTCTGGCTTATACCACCATGGAAGTGGTTCTGGAATCTATGGAGGATTTCTTGGTTGTAGAAGGTTCTTGAGAACCAGAGATGGATAAAATTCAGCATAAGACATAGGAATAGGGTCAAAAGAGACCTTCTTCCTCTCGAAATTCTGTTGTTGTTGATGATTATTGTTGGTGTTGTTGTTGTAGTTGTTGTTGTAGTTCTTTGTTCTTTGTTGTGGCTGTTGTTGACGTTGTTGTTGAACTATCATTGATTGATTGTTGGAAAATACTGGAATAACAGATGATACTTGATGATGGTGTTGGCGGGGTTATGGACTTCTTCTGACATGAGGCCTCCTCTGCCTCCCAACGGATACTGCATTGGTCTCGCCTTCTTTCTTTCTGGCAAACCCGCTGCCGTACTTCTTGCTTGACGAAACCTCCTCTTTAGACTACCGTCCCTCTCAGACACCTTCTTCTAATCTCATCCCCATATTTACCATTTCGGTAAAGTCACTGGGGGCACTAGCAATCATTCGCTTATAGTAAAATGAGCTCAGGGTTTTGAGAAAAATCTTGGTCATCTCCTTTTCTTCCAACGGAGGATTAATCTGAGCGGCAAGCTCTCTCCACCTTTGAGCATACTCTTTGAATGTCTCCTTGTCCTTCTGAGACATAGATCTCAACTGGTCTCTGTCCGACGCCATATCCATATTATACTTGTACTGCTTCACGAAAGCCTCACCTAAATCATTAAACATGCAGACATTCACACTATCCAAACCCATGTACCACCTCAAAGCGGCACCAGTCAGGCTGTCTTGGAAATAATGAATCAGTAACTAATCATTATCAGTTTGCATCGACATCTTTCTAGCATACATGACGAGATGACTGAGTGGACAGATATTCCCTTTATACTTTTCAAAGTCAGGGACTTTGAAATTCATCGGGATCTTAACATTGGGAACCAAGCAAAGTTCCGCAACATTCTTACCAAATAAATCTTTTCCCCTCAAGGTCTTTAACTCCTTTCGCAGCTCAAGGAATTGGTCTTTCATTTCATCCATCTTCTCATAGACATTCGGGCCCTTAGACGGCTCGAAATGGTAGATGGTATCCTCAACACGAGGTAGGGTTTGAACAACCGGTGGCGGCACAGGCATGACCGGGCTAGATTCTGGCATGGAAGCAAAGGTAGGCGCAAAACCCTCAGGCACAAAGTTGGGCGGCATTCCCCACGAGAATCTGGCAGGCATAGCGGGAGCAAACTGAGTGACAAGCATGGTTGAAGAAACAACCTCTGAAATGATAGTCCTCTGAGGAGGAGGAGTTGCAGGTGTTAGAGAAGATTGACTCTGAGCAGCTAGAACTGACTCCATCATGGCAGTAAGATGGGAAATCTCAACCTTCAATTCTCGGTTCTCTTGCTATAAGTGTTCCATGATTCTCGGATGATTGGCGCGAGTATTATATCGATGATTCATCTTGGTTGAAGCACAGAAGAATAACTAATGAGATATCTGGTGGAAGAAAAACCTGCTATGCAATTGATGCATGAAATGTAATGCTTTGATTGTTTTTATTTTCAAGGAACATACTATTTCATTTGCAAATATATAATAATAACAATTGCACAATCTTGATTGACCATAAAAATCTCTTTTATTTATATAATTGGAAGGATTACACTGAGTACAATTTCAGAAACCAAAATACAAATACAAGAAAAAGGGAAACTAGTCATCCTAAGGATCCCCTATTAACAGTGGTGTCAGATGATCTGGCTGTAGGCGCGTACTTCCTTCGGATGCGTCAAATCTCGGACTCAAAAGAAGTCTTCATCTGAGTCTTCTCGAGGACAAGCTGATCAACAATCTTCTTTCAAGCAACGAAAGACTGAGGTGTACTAGAGGAAGATGAAACCTCTGGCTCTCTCTGTCTTTTCACTACTCGGTCTTCAAGAAGTTCAATAAGTGCATCTTTGTCCTAAGACTCAAGCTGAAACTCCTCATGCTTTCTGCTCAAAGCATGGAACCGCTCTTCCCACATATCTCTCTCTTGCTTCATCTTGGCGAGCGCGTCTTCCAACTCCTCTACATCTTGGTTAGGGAGAGTTAATGGATCAACCATATCCAAAAACATAGGTCTTTCACAAGCATACATCATCTTCAACTCCAAAGCTCTCTTCTTCACCCAAAGAGTGTAAGCTTCCAAAGCTACACAATTGCATGGACCAAGCTCGGGTCTTCCTTTCTGATGCAAGTTACACCAATCATGGACCATCTTTTGCTTCAAATGTTGGGGATCTTTACCCTCTTGATAGAAAATACCTTCTAATTGAGTGTTATTAGGTTTGTCTTTCAAGGGGAACCCAAGTTGACGACGGGCCAAAGCAGAGTTGTAGTTGATTCCTCCTTGTGTACCAATTAGAGGCATATTAGAGAATTCACCACAATAATCAATAATCTCCAAGCTACTTAATGAATAATCATACCAAACTATATCTTCATTAGTGAGAGACATAAGTCTCTGAGACCACCTTAGACATTTTTTGTTCTCCACAAAAGCAGGCGTATGAGGCAAGTGCGAAATAAACCACTTGTATAGAAGAGGAACACAACACACAATAGTTCCACCACCTTTAGAATTCCTTATATGCAAAGAGAAGTACATACCTCCTAATGGAGTAGGCACAGGATTCCCAATCAAGAAAATTCTAATGGCGTTAACATTAACAAAATCGTCAATGTTAGGGAACAAAGCCAACCCATAGATGAGCAACACAAAGATAGCTTCAAAAGCATCCACACTACCGGCTTGAGCAAAGGTAGTAGCTTCCTTGATGAGGAACTCAGAAGTTAACCCAAACATTCCTCCTTTCTTCACCCAATGAGCCTCAACCTTAGACTTCTTCAGATGAAGAGCTTCAACTATAAGATGAGACCTGGGAATCTCCTCCAATCCATTAAAAGGCACTTTGTTAGAAACAGGTAGTCCCAAGAGATGGGCATACTCCTCTAACGTAGGCACAAGCTGATAATCAGGAAAAGTGAAGCAATGGTAGAGAGGGTCATAAAACTGAACCAACACACTCAAGAGTCCTTCAACCACATCAGTAGACAATACAGATAAAAGCTTCCCATGACGTTTCTTGAAATCCAAGGGATCTAATACAAAAGATGATAGCTTCCTTAATTCTTTCAAGTCTGGACATCTGAAACTATACTTCTTAGTGTTCGTTCGTCCATAATCCATGGTCTGAAATATTTGCAAATAAAACCTCAGTTCCTTGAAGTCATTTTTTCGTGTGATGAATGTTATGATGCGCATGAATGCATGAATGCAACAATCACAAATAAGGGATCACACACAAGGCAAACAAACAAAGGTCAAAGGATGAATCAAGTCATTGTCAAGATCAATCATCCATTTTGGTGGATTTTGGTTTTCACCTTATCAACACCCAAGTTCCATTGATATTGACAAGACTTGATTGGATCAACCAAGAATCAAGGGTTTGTTGTGAGTCAAGAGCATGGAGTCTGGTTAAGGACCATCCCAAATGAGTGTACTAAGGATAAAAACCTGTAGATCATGTTCTAAAAAGTTCCCAGAGTCTTAATTCCATCTATCGGGTCTTACAAGTTAGGACGATTGACTCATCAACCCATAGTATTCTCAAGAGAAACTCGTCTGAGTGTAGTATCGCGTAACAACTGTTATCAAGTCTACACCTGAACAGTCTCCACACTACATCCTAAATAGGCCAAGTTGGGTTAAATTTTCTACGGTCCTCAGCTTCTACGATCCCAAATCAGAGAAAGAAATGCCTAACCATAAATAACTTGTGTGACATCAATTGCTCCAAAAGGGTCTCCACTGAGTAGAGGGGTCTCAAGCCAACTTGTTAAGGACTACTTCATACAAGTCGAACATGACTATACCATCCTCCTATCTTAATTGCACTCAAGTTCGGGTTAGGACTTATCTCACCACTCAGAGATCACCAAGCACAACAAGCATATTATATCATACAAACAAATATACATACATCAAATATACAATTATATACACACAAAAAAGTAGGCTAAACCCACTGGAGACTACTCCCCAACAGAGTCGCCACTTAATTTTTGTAGCGGAAAATTCATGACCATTAAGCTATGGATAAACTTAACGTCAATTAAACTAGAGACGCAACCGCGCTTTTTATTGTTTCCAAGGGAAAAGGGAAAAGTACGAACAAAACTCAAATATAAGAAGTTTTCAAATCAAAACTAATAAAATGCCAGAGATTACATGTAAGGGGGTTGGTTACACAGAGGAAAGGTGTTAGCACCCAAAGTGTCCTAGGTACTCCTAGGGAGCCCTTTTTTGTGTGTACATGTGTTTTGGTGAAAAATATGTTTGCAATGAATAGGGTGTGGGGGTGAGAAAAGAATTCATTAATTATATTTTTGTGTTTGACAAGACCTCCGGACTTGTGCCTACGTACCAACATAAAAATGAGGGATCAAAAACTTGTAGTTCGTGGTAACAATTTCAAAGTGAGTGCATTTCTTTTAACGAAAGTTTAAGTTTGAGAAAAGGCAAAAGAGCCTAAAAGAGTTTGAATGGGTGTTAGTTCTTTTTGTCTTTTGAAGTTTTAAGTCAAGTATGGTTAAGTTCATTTACAAGTTTGATCAAGAAAAAGAGTTTGAAAATGCAATGGCATAAGGCCAAAGTTTCTAATTTGTAACAAGGTCTAAGTTTAGAAAACACAAGCAAAGAAGATTTTAAAAGGAGAGAGAGATTTAAAATTAAAGAAGTGGGAGGAGATGAAGAGACTAATCCTAAGAAAAAAGTAAAAGTTAAGAGTTGAAAAGATCTGACCAATGGGATACAATCCAATAGACAAGAATGTCATATAAAAACCCAAATTTCCCTTGGACTTTAAAATCAAGCAATATCAATACACAAATAGCAAGATAAAGAGCAAGGCATCAAATAAAGATAACCACATCCAAGCTTAGCAACTTCATGATCTTCTTCATAATTTCCCATGTATCAGATAACATAATCCTTGAGTGGCTCAAAGATAGGCATTTAGACACAGGTTCAAAGTAACAACTTCAATAAGACCATGTAGCATATGAACTCAAATGGGATCTCAATACTTGCATAAGATGAAAGTTCACTTCACAAGCACTTGGTTTCAGAAAATTTGGCATTGGCCAAGTCCTTTTGCATAGGGAGTGTTGCCTAATTCTAAGTCCAATGTCTCAAATCAAAACCAACAGTCCACACAAATCCATTTTAGCGTTTTTATTGTTATTATGTGCATTAAGGTCAAAAGACCACAAAACCAAACGGGATACACAAACAAGTATATACAATCACAATATAATCACAAAGTAAGGCTCAAGTGAGCAAAGTGAAAATGGCATTAAAATAAATAAGTTAAATGGTATGAATAATGGCAAATGAATAAAGACTTGAATTTAAAGTGCATAAAACTAAAGAGCTTGAAATTAAATGTTAGTTAAATGTTAGTTGATTAGAAGTTAATATTACTTTTGCTTTTTGTTGTTTAAGTCATTCTTTGGAGAACACTCAACCCACTATTCACAAGCATGGATCCTTGAACCAAGACATCTTCCAAAAGAAGGAAAAAAGGCCAAGTTTCCACATAATACCATGATAGGGGAGAGACTTACAATCTCACTTACTAGAATGTTATGCCTTTTGTGTTAAAATTTAGCGCTATGTTAAGCAATCGTAATTGGACTTATGTAGAAGTCACAACTATTTGAGGTCGGGCAATAGAAATTTTAGTATTAATGCATGTTAGAGATATGGTATTGTGAACCATACTCCTAAAACATACCACACTTAAAAGAAAATGTCAAAAGGATGGACTTAATCTCATCCATACTCATGTTAATTTTGCAATCAACTAGCCTTAGGATATAGGGATATCATAGGTCAATAAAATGGATGGGGATAGAACGGGATTTATATGAAGAGGGAGGGAAAATGAAATCAACACAAATTGGTCAAAGGAGGACTTTTATCAAATTAAAATCATTCGTTCATATTCGGAGATGAAATGTACATTTCATCAATCCCCTAAATCCAATGATTTTAACTCAACAAAATTAAATCAACCTTGACCAAGGCCCAACAACAATAGTCTAACTCAAAAAGTCAACACAAATAGCTCAACACAAATTATTTGCAATTAAACAATTAAAAATCAATTAAAAAATGCATTAAATTAAATTATGGTTGGAAAAAATCCTAAAACCTCATCAAAATACCAACTAAATGGCCATGAGATTTATCATAGGTCAAACAAGGTCAAAGGACCTTGGAGAAAAAATTTCATAATTTTTGGAAACTTAAAAGTATTTTTAAATAATTAAAAATATGCACAAAAATACTTAAATCATGAAAAATATTAATATTGATCCAAAAAATAATTTTAATTCAGAAAACGAAAGATAAAAATAATTGAGAATTTTTGGTGAAAGTATCATATTTTTTGCATCAATATTAAAATTAATATGAATTAATGAAAATAACTCGAATAAAATGAAAATTAGAAAATGCTAAAAAATGTGGACCACTTGATTTTCCTCATTAATTGAAGTTGCATATCAAGTGAATCCGGGCACGCGTTCCATGATGGACTTTAGTCAATGTGCCACATGTGTGTGTAAGACCCCAATTTTGTCCCTAAGATCCCTCATGGCATCATAACATTGCATTTGCAAAGCCTCAAGGATCATTTAGCATCTTGGTTCCCTTTGCCTTTGGGTGGGACATTTTGTGAGTGGTTTGAGATCATCAAGCATGCTTGAATTGTATATCATTGCTTTTCTTATTGTATTTACTAACCAAAAGCACAAAAATATGTCACTAACATCTTTTGTTTGTAGCTTGAGCAATCACAAGGTTCAAAGCTTCAAGGAGATCATCTGTGCAAAGATATGGCCAAGTGGAGTTGATAGCAAGCATGGTAATGGTTCCCAAAGCTCTCATCCATCAAATATGCCTCCCTAGTATCTCAATTCATCATTTTGATCAAAGCAAGTCAAAGGGTTTGAGGTTTGTTCCCCAAGGAAACCCTAATTCATCTGTGCACCACAATGCCTTGCTCTTGAAGCAACCTCAGCCCATGATCAAATACAATCAAGGGAAGTTATTTAATTCATCATTTCATGCATATTTGAACTTATTTGAGTGTCCTCAATCATCAATTCATCAAGATATGAGTCATGGACTTGAGAAGTTGATCAGTCAATTCATCTGACTATTTTGAAATGCACTGAGACCTAACTTTTTATGTGTTTGTCAAATGGAGATGGTTCCAAAATAAAAATTGTTCTTAAGTACAATATGAACAACTTTCATGTTCATCAAAAATTTATTTGAACCTTGGAAGGCCATCTCACATTCCAATACATTATAGCTCATTTTGACTGAAACCCTAATTTTGGGTCAACTTCCCAAGGACATAACTCATTCATTTTTTATGATTTTGAGGTGGGATCAAATGAATTGGAAATCTTAAGATGTCTACTTAAAATTTTATGTTGAGCAAAATTTCAAAATCTCAAAGGAAATACATGTGATAATGCAAGACATTATAGGTCCTTTTTGACCAAATGCATTAAAAGGCAAAAAAGTCCAACTTCAAGTGCCGATAACTTCTTCATCAAAAATCCAAATGATGCAAAATTTAAGTCCATTTTGATTGTCTTGAAGAGATCTACAACTTTGATGTTGGAGATGTTTTCATTTGGGGCTTGCATCATCAAAACAGAAGGGCTTGAACATTGGCCAAATTTAGAAACCTTGCTTTCACATGTCATGCACATCACACTTTAAACTCAAATTTCATAAATTTCCACACTTCAAATGGATTTTTGCCCAACATAACAATTGTTCCTTACATCAAGACCTTTCCAACCATTACTCACATGATCATGTTTGGATTTTCTAATAGGCATTTTCGAAGAGATGAAGTTTTAGGCACAATTGTGGAATTCATGTTGAAACTTCATGCACAAGCAAAACCAAAGCAAATTGCACGACCATTTCATTCCAGACTGAACTCAGCTTGCATTTGGCATTGTTTTTGGGCCTTGTGCATGATCATGCAAGCCCATGCAAGGATTATCCAAATTCATGCACACAGATCAATTCATCATTTCCTTGCCATTCCCTCAATAAATAGAGACCCTATTCCATTCAAAATACACACCTGATTCAACCTGAATTGCTGCAGAAATCAAAACCCAACCTCTCACCAAAGAAGCAATTTCATTTTTCTCAAATTTTTCAGATCCAAAATTCAACTACATCTGGTTGAATCTTTGGATCTAAAGCTTCTAGACCTTCATCATTTAGTTCATTGATCTTCTGTTTTGGCAAAGCAAGCAAGGAATCGAGCTAAAGTTTCCAGAATTTAAGCTTACTCTTCAACTGGTATTTTCTTCGAATCTCATCATCCATTGACCTATTTGCTTGGATCTTGTGTTTTCTAAAGTCCTCACTTGAGAGGCAAGCTAGTGGTAGCTTCAATTTCGTTTTTCTTTGATCTGCATTTTTTCATACCAGAATCTTCCACCTCAGATTTCTCAACCTATAGGAATCTTGAGTGTGATTCAAGGTTACAGGGGTGATGTACATCACCCCAACTTTAATTTGATGTATAGATCGTGCATTTTCATTAAGGTTTGGATCTCTGCAAATTTGGCCGGAAAACGCATGTTCACCGGAGAAGAAGGTGGCTCCAGTGGTCGCCTCTCTCCAGTTTGAATCTGAGCCATTGGATTGAGTTGTCCAGATCTAATCCTGGCCATTGTTTCTTATGACTTGTTTTAATGTTGCGTGTGGTGCAGTTGACCAAGGCGTATGATGGGAGCGCATCTCTGGAGCGTGTGATCTGCCAGCTCAATTAATGAGCTCAGATCTAACGCTCCTTGTTTTTTTGCATTTTCCATTTTCTGATTTTATTTTCTTTAATTCCTTTTATTTCAAAAAATCATATCTCTCTCATTTTAATTCTAAAAATTATGGGACCAATTGCATTAGTCTCCAAATAATTTCTAGTTTCTATTTCTGATTTTTAATATTTTTTATTTTGTCATTTGATATTTTTTGTGAATTTTCTCTTTTCTGGTTATTTTTAATTCATTTTAAATAGTTTTTGATATCCAAAAAATACAAAAATATTTTCCTAACCTATTTGAATGATGATGGATCTATGAAAAATATTCTCATCAATTTTTAAATTGATTTGAGATTTATTTGAGATTTTAGTTCAATTAGGTTATTTTTATGCGTTTTTAATTTATTAAAAATAGTTTCTGACTTTTAAAAATGCTGAAATTTTTTGTCAAACTTTGTTTGACCTTGTTGAACTTGGGATAAATTACTTGGACCTTTCAAGGTTGATTTGAAGTAATTTTGAAGTTTGACCTTTCCATTTTTTTAATTCAAGTTTATTTTAATATTGAAAAATGCCAAAAATATTTTGCTTATTGTTTGATCTCCAATCTTCATCTCATTTCTGATTTATCATTATTTGACTTTGACTTTCAATGTCATTTGGTCAATACATATGGATTGGTACATATTATTTCATCTTATGCATTTTGATCTTTCCATTTCCTTATCCTTTCTTCATCTTCTTCTTCACCTTCTTCTTCTTATTTTCCTTTTGATCAATGAGTTGAAGGTTGATAAGTTAGCATTGATTAGGGAGACTTAATCTTCCTTGATTCAAATCTAATTCATCTTGATCAATTGATCAAGTGAATGGTTTTGCATTAAGGATAGGTTGTTTTCTAAATCATGCAAAGGGCTTAAACCAATACAAGATCAATTCTCATTTTCTTTTTTTGGCATGGCAAGTTGTTGGAACTTGGTTCACTAATCAAGACTTCTAACTTGTGTTGTTGCCTACATTATTATTGACCGGCCTCAGATAGTTGTGAATTCTACATAAGTCCAATTATGATTGCTTAACATAGCGCTAAATTTGCCTTATGGCACTCTAATTACTAACTACTAACACTAACCATTGACAATTAACATTTACATTTTGTTCTTTACTTTTATGCAATTTACTATTCTTGCACATATTATCCACTTGTTTTTCTCTTTGCTCACTTGAGCACATGTTTATGTTAATGCCATTTGCCTTTTGCTCACTTGAGCACATAATTGTGTATATATTATTATGCTTGTGTTTTGTTTTGATTGTTGTGAACCAAAATGCAAAGAAATGGACTTAGTTTCTAGGACTTTCCCTATGCAAAGAAATGGAGAATTGGACTTAGATTCTAGGACTTTCCTTATGTAAAATTGGAGTAAATGGACCTTAATGATGAAGATGGATTAGAAGGACCAAATCTCTAAACTCACTCTAGTCCATTCTTGATTTACTTCATGGAACTTTTGATGTGTGTGCTTTTGTGCTAGGGAATTCTACTTGAGCTTAATTGGAGGACCATTGCCATGTTAATTCAAAGTGAAAGATACAAGACATATTGAGGACCTCTTAAGAGACTTGTTTGATTGCTTATGCTTTGTGTGATTGCTTATTCCAAAGGATGGGAGCTACTTGGATCATCAATATAATCTCAAGAGAGGGACTCCATTGTGGTTTTGTTTCTTCTTCCCTTTCCTTTTTGTTTTGCTTAGGACTTAGCCCTTCTTCTTCTTCTCTCCACTCTAACCCAAGCCAAAACTCTTTGTGCAAACATTTAACCATTGTTTTCAAACATTAGAAACCTAAGCCTTATGCTTTTGATTTTCAAACTTTCTTTTCATAACACTTATTTTGAATTGAACTTTTAAGTCAACTTTGACCACTTTTGTATATACTTCTAATTGGTAAATATAACCCATTCAAATGTCTTTTTGTGGTTCCAATGGCCACTTTCTTAATCAAAATCTTTCATAACCTTTAGCTATTAGGTTTGAGTTATCCTTGTGGTAGATGTAATACTCACCTATATCCTTAGTGATGGACAATGAGTCTTCCATGCTTATTATAGGGTTAACCCCTCACTAGCATGTTGAAGCTATCCTCACATGGTGGATTTGTGGTTTGGTTGAGTTTTCCCCCTTTGATAACAAAAGACCTTAAGGCTTTTGGACCAATCAATTCACCAACTTGTTTTGAGATTTTTACCCCGAACTACGAGGTTTTGATCCTAATCTTTTTATAAGATGGTACGTAGGCAATGGGTTTATCCATCCAAACACAAAATGTAAATAACTTGTATATTCTCTTCTCATCTCGTCAATCATGTTTGCACAAACAAAATTTTCACAAAAACAACAACCTTTACAACAAGTATGAAAAGGGCTCCCTAGGAGTACCTAGGATGTTTTGGGTGCCTAACACCTTCCCATTACATAACCAACCCCCTTACCCAGATCTCTGTTTCTTTTACTAGTTTTTGTTAAAACTATTAGGTTTTTGTTCGCTTTCTAACCATTCCTTTGGATAAATAGAAGTGCGGTGGCGACTCGACTTGTATGATTTACCTTGGATTTAGTCAATATCTCTAATGGTAACGAATACCCCGCTACAGAAAAGTGGCGACTCTGCTGGGGATCATTTGCCTAGTGGGTTTTGCCAACTTTTCATGCTTGTTGTATTGTATTGTCTTGTGACGTATTTTTGTGCAATTTGGGATTACTGTATTGTATGTAATGATTGATTTGCTTGATATTAATTCCTTGTATGCTTGGTGATCTTTGTGAGATGAGTTCTATACCCGGACTCGAGTGCACTTAGGATAGGAGAATGGCGTAGTCTTGTTGACTTGTGTGGAGTTATTCCTTAGCAAGTTGACTTGCAAGTCTATTCACTTGGTGGAGGTCATGTTGGGATCAATAATGTCACACAAGTAAGTTGTGGTTAGACATTACTCTTTCCAATATAGACCTTAGAAGCCAAGGACCGTAGTTTACCAAGCCCATCTTGGCCTATTCTTAGGATGTAGTGCGAAAGTCGTTCAAGTGCAAGATTTGATACGATTGTTACGCGATACTACACTCATAAGAGTCTCTCTTGAGAATATTTTTGGAATACGAGTAGTCGTTTCTCCGATAATATCCGAAAGATGGGATGATGACTATGGGAACCTCTTGTAGAACATGTTTGGCAGGTTTAAACCCTAGTGCATTCCCTTTGGGTGGTTCTTAACCTAAACTCCATGCTCGTGACTCACAACAAACCCTTGATTCATGGTTGATCTGTTCATGTATCCTTAATATCAATGGAACTTGGGTGTTGATAAGGTGTAAACCATAATCCACCAAAATGGATGATTGATATTAAGGATAATATGATCCATCCCATGACCTTTGTTTGGTGTGCTTTGCTTGATCCTTGAGTGTGATTGTTGCATTCATGCATTCATGCACTCATTTGCATCCATATCATCAATAATAAAGAAAAATTTCAAGGAACTTAAGGGGTTTTATTTGCAAAATTTTCAGACATGGAAAGACAAAGAAGGATTACAAAGAAGTACAGTTTCAGACAACCAGATTCGAAAGAGTTAAGGAATCTGTTATGTATTAGATCCTTTGGGTTTTAAGGCTCGTTTTGGGAAGCTTCTCCCTCTTATGACTACTCAGGTGGATGAAGGGTTGATGAGTGTATTGGTGCAGTTTTACGATCCCTTGTACCGTTGTTTCACATTTCCGGACTTCCAGCTTTTGCCTACACTTGAGGAGTATGCCTACCTTGTGGGTATACCTATTCTAGACCAGTTGCCGTTCAGTGGCTTGGAGAGTATTCCTACTTCTCAAGAGATAGCTGACATGTTGCACATAGATGAATCTCTGGTAGGTGCTCATATGACTACCAAAGGTGGAATTCAAGGTCTCCCTTCTGATTTCCTCATTGCTCAAGCTACTGTATATGGGAAGGCCATGAGTGAGGATGCCTTTGAAGCCATATTTGTACTTCTCATTTATGGATTGGTATTGTTCCCCAACATCGACAAGTTTGTGGATGTGAACGCTATTAGGATTTTCTCTACTCTTAATCTCGTTTCGACGCTGTTGGGTGATACCTATTTCTCTTTGCATATGAGGAATGCAAAGGGTGGTGGTGCCATTGTATGCTGTTTGCCTCTGTTGTATAAGTGGTTTATTTCTCACTTACCGCAGACGGTCGCCTTCAAGGAGAACAAGGGATGTCTACGGTGGTCCACGAGACTTATGTCTCTTACTAATGATGATATCTCTTGGTACAACCGTATGTATGATGGTGTGCAGATTATCGACTCTTGTGGTGAATTCTCCAATGTACCTCTTCTTGGTACATGTGGTGGGATTAACTACAAACCCTGTTTTGGCACGACGTCAGCTTGGGTTCCCCCTAAAGGATAAACCTAGTAAAATTCTGTTAGAAGGTGTGTTCTTCCAGGAGGGTAAAGATCCCCAAGGCTTGAAGGGCAGAATAGTCCGCGCTTGGCGCACGATTCATAGAAAAGGAAGGAATGAGTTGGGTCCTAAGAATTGTGTTGCTATGGAACCTTACACTGCTTAGGTTAGGAAGAGAGCGTCTGAGTATCTCATGCCTTACGAGTATCCGAGACCTACACCTTTGGTTATGATTGAGCCCTCAACCCTCCCTAACCAAGGAGTAGAGGAGTTGAGAGATGAAGACCTATCACGTGCTTGGATCCGTGAAAGGGAGGAGTTGCTTCAACAAATCAAGGAGAAGGATGCTTTGATAGAGTTCCTCGAACATCAGATTATTGATGATCCTGATGATGCATGGACTTCTCTACTTCCTCAGTCTTCCAAGTTTTGGAAGAGGAAGTACGACCGGCTCGCCAAGGAGAAGGCGGATATGGAGGCAGCCTACGAGAGGGAGGTGAAAAGGCTTCGTGCATCCTATCTTCCTGTGTCCCGAGCTTTAGATGATTGTTTCTAGGGATCCATAGGATGATTATTTTCCTTTTCTCTTGTATATGATTGACAATGCTGTACTTCTTTCCCCTAATACTATTTGATGAGATATTTCCATATGTGATAAATGTTTAATATTTCCAAAATTGTGAATAAAACCCTAGAGTTCCTTTGAAATAAAAACAAACCATGTGCACGAGCATTGCATGCATCATGTGCATA
Organism: Lathyrus oleraceus; assembly: GCF_024323335.1. Lineage (NCBI taxonomy): Eukaryota > Viridiplantae > Streptophyta > Magnoliopsida > Fabales > Fabaceae > Lathyrus > Lathyrus oleraceus. The sequence goes on along the minus strand of NC_066582.1, from coordinate 395,953,405 downwards.
AGCAGGTTTTGTTCCCAGCTTCTCGTCCTGTGGTCTAACTCTGTGTTCTTCATTTATTTTGAAGACAATCTGACTCACCGGTACTACACCAGAGCCAATATTTCAAGACTGATGGATCACCTAGAACAAGAGAATTGCGAGCTGAAAGAGGAAGTGGCCAGATTAAGTGCCTTGATGGAATCATTCTTGGCTGCCCAGAGCCAGTCTTCTCTGACACCTTCAACTCCTCCCCAGAGGACAGTCATCTCTGAGATTGTCTCTTCGACTGTGCCTGCAGCTAGTGCACACTTTGTTCCAACGGCCATGCCAGCCGGATTCCCGTGGGGGATGCCTCCCAATTTCATGCCCGAGGGTCCTACTCCCACCTTTGCTTCTATGTCGGCATCTAGCCCGGTCCTTGCTGTTCCTCCTCCTGTCGTGCATACTATGCCCAGAGTAGACGACACCATCTATCATTCTGAGCCATCTGAAGGCCCAGATGTCTATGAGAAGATGGACGCTATGAACGATCAATTTCTTGAGCTTCGCAAGGAATTGAAAACTCTTAGAGGAAAGGATCTTTTCGGCAAGTCTGCTGCCGAACTCTGTTTAGTTCCCAATGTGAAGATCCCTGTGAAATTCAAGGTCCCTGACTTTGAAAAATACAAGGTAAATACTTGTCCTCTCAGCCACCTGGTCATGTATGCCAGGAAGATGTCGACTCAGACTGACAATGACCAGTTACTCATCCATTACTTTCAGGACAGTCTGTCCGGTGCCGCTCTGCGTTGGTACATGGGTTTAGACAGTGCTAACATCCGATCCTTCAACGATCTTGGCGAGGCCTTCGTCAAGCAGTACAAGTACAATGTGGATATGGCTCCCGATAGGGATCAATTGAGGGTCATGTTCCAGAAGGACAAGGAAACATTCAAAGAGTACGCCCAGAGGTGGCGAGAGTTGGCAGCACAGATCGTGCCTCCGCTAGAAGAGAAAGAGATGACTAAGATCTATTTGAAGACCTTAAGTTCTTTTTATTATGAGCGGATGATTGCTAGCGCTCCTTCTGACTTCACCGAGATGGTGAATATGGGGATGCGTCTAGAAGAAGGGGTTAGAGAAGGACGTCTGACCAGAGAAGAAGGCTCTTCTGCCAAATGTTATGGGGCGTTTGTGAAGAAGAAAGATGGAAAGGCACATGTCGTAACCTCCCATGTGAAACCAAGAAGACCCTCTGTGAGGAGGATGACTGTGCGTCCTGTTAGTAACCAACACCAGGTGGCTCATATAGCACCTGTCTTCAGAGATAATCAACAGTACCAGCAACATAACAACAATCAGCAACCACATCCGCAACATCAACAGTCCCGTCCGCAACAGCAGGCCTACCAGCCTCGAAACAGTAATCAAACCAGCACGAGTTACGAGAGGAAAAAGGTCACCTTCGATCCTATTCCGATGACATATGCAGAATTATACCCCTCTTTGATAGAGAGGAAGTTGATTACTCCGAGAGATCCACCGGCTATGCCTGTTAACCCCCAATGGTGGTATAAGCCCGAATTACATTGTGATTACCATTCTGGTGCTCCCGGCCACGACGTGGAGAATTGTTACCCTTTGAAGACCAAGGTTCAAGACCTTGTGAGGTGTGGAATTCTATGTTTCGAGGACGTAGGTCCTAATGTGAAGAAGAACCGATTGCCCGAGCATGGGAAATCTGTCAACATGGTCCAGGGCTTCCCTGGCAAATACAAAGTCAAATATGTCGGTCATATTCGACAATCGCTGGTCGAGATGCATCGTTTGCTATGCGAGTATAGTCATTATGAGCATGACCACGATAGATGCCGAGTTTGTTCTGTCAATCAAAGAGGTTGTCGCCAGGTGCGCAAAGATGTTCAAGAAATGCTCGATGAAGGAGTCATTGAGATCCTTCAAAACAAAAATGTTGACGAAGATGCTGATGAGGTCAACGTAATTTCTCCAGTGTTTCGGATCCCTGAGCCCGTTATTATCAAGTATGATAGTAGCAAGCAAAAGGTTTCTCCTGCATTGATCATTAAGCCAACCGGACCAGTACCGTATTCTTCCGAAAAAGCAATTCCCTATCGCTACAATGCTGTCGCGGTAGAAGGTGGGAAAGAGGTGTCCTTGCCATCTTCCTCTGTTGTTAACATTGCGAATGTTAGTGGTTTGACCCGCAGCGGTCGTGTGTTTTCTGCACCGCCAAAGCCCCAAGTTAATGATGATTCTGTTGAGCGCCCGATTGGGGATGCTGTGAGCACTCCGAATCCGGCACCTGTTGTTAAGCCCTCCTCTACATTGATAACTCCTGCTTCTGTTGGCCCAAGCGGAAATGTGAAAGAAGACTGTGATGAGATGCTGAGGCTCATCAAGAGAAGTGAGTACAATGTTGTAGACCAGCTTCTACAAACGCCATCCAAAATATCGGTGTTATCCTTGCTTTTGAATTCAGAACCACACCGAGAGGCTCTGTAGAAAGTTTTGGATGTGGCATATGTGGATCATGATGTCACAATAGAACAATTCGATAGCATTGTTGCAAGCATTACTGCTTGTAACAATTTGAGTTTCTGTGACTCTGATCTCCCCGAGGAGGGAAGGGACCACAACTTGGCATTACACATATTTATGGGTTGCAAAGACGACGCCATGTCCAATGTGTTGGTGGACACTGGGTCATCACTAAACGTATTGCCAAAATCCACTCTCTCAAAGCTGTCATACCAAGGGCCTCCCATGAGGCAGAGTGGAATTATTGTGAAGGCTTTCGATGGGTCTCGTAAAACTGTGATTGGGGAAGTTGATCTCCCAGTCAAAATCGGACCAAGTGATTTCCAGATTACCTTCCAGGTTATGGATATTCACCCATCATATAACTGTCTCTTAGGCAGACCATGGATTCACGAGGCAGGCGCCGTGACATCCACCCTACACCAGAAACTGAAATTTGTGAAGAATAAGAAACTAATGGTGGTAGGAGGAGAAAAGGCTCTCCTGGTTAGCCACTTGCCTTCCTTCTCATATATAGATGCTGAGGATGAAGTTGGAACTCCTTTCCAAGCTTTATCTATTGTTGAGCCTATTGAGAAGAGAGCTCCTTCATTTGCTTCCTATAAAGATGCAAAGTTGGCCATTGAGTGTGGCACAACTGCTGGTTTAGGAAAAATGATTGAGCTAGAAGACAAGTCTCGGGCTGGCATAGGATTTTCTTCTGGGGTGTTCAACGCGTAAGGGCTGTTCAAGAGTGGAGGGTTCATCCATACCGGTCAAGGCGAGGAAGCTGCTGCCATTCTGGAAGAGGAAGAAGAGGATTCTGGCAACTTCGTCATCCCTGGGGGAATCTGCAATAATTGGGTCGCTGTGGATATTCCAACGGTTATCCATAAGTCGAAGTAATGTTCATTGTGTTTAAAAACCATCCTCTCATGCCAAAAGGAGGAGTGATGACATTGTTGGCGCACAAATACAATGATATTTTCATTCAATAAATTCATGTTAAATGTTTGTTTTTCCAATTATTTTCCCTTTTCGCTTTTTTACATGAAATTGGTGATCACATAAAACCTTAAAAATAAGAATAAAATCAATCTTTTCATCTGCATAATGATTGCCTTGTTTGAATTCTAAAGCTTTTCATATCCAAAATCATTATTGTAGGACCCCAACTTTGTCCCTAAGATCCCTCATGGCATCATAGCATTGCATTGCATAAGCCTCAAGGATCATTGGACACCTTGCCTCCTTCCCTGTGGGTGGGATCTTTCTTGAGAGTGATTCTTGATCACCAAGCATTGCTTGCATTTGTATATCATTGCTTTTCTTTTAATCACTAACCAAAAATGTACAAAAATATGTCATCTAACATTTGTCTTGCAGCTTAAGTAGTCAACATGCCAAGGCATTCAAGTGAATCCTTTATGAAAGAGATGAGGTTTCCTTTGAGATATGGATCATGTGATCATTATTGTGAGCTTATATGAGCTAGAGGTTCATTTTGAAGCAAAATCCCCAAGTGGCAAAGGCTCAATTCATCAGAATATTTTCAGGTCATCTAAGGACCAATGCCAGTCAACTGAAAGTCAACTGTGGGTTTTGAATTGAGAAATTGAGTTTCTTCATCCCATTCATGTTCAAAAAAGGCTTATTCATCATGTCAAACCCTTATCTTGAAGAATTTGAAGCCAGTGCAAAAGTTTCCCAAAATGGAAAGTGACCTATAATTTCAAGTTTCCAAAAATGGAAAGTTTTTGGACCAACTTCAACTCAACTTTCCAACATCAAAGAAGCTTCAAATGAATTTTTGTCCAACATGAAAGTTGAAGATCTCTCTCTCCCATTTCCAAAAAGTCCAAGATCATAAGTATCTGATGAATGGTTGAGGAGATATGATCAAATTATTGCCAAGTGTGCATGGAACTTCAAAAGGCCATAACTTTTGACTCATAATTCCAAATTGAGTGCTCCTTTTTGCATAATTCTTCTCATGACATGAACTTTCCAAATCCATCATCACATTGCATGAAAATTCATCACATGGCCATTTGTTCTTTCATGACCATTTTGGAGGGAAAATGACAAATTTGAAATTGGTGCATTGTATGGACAAAATACCATTGCCATTGTGCTTATGAGAAGATTTTAAGTGAAATTGATCATGCATGTGGTACTGTTCACGTCCACATTTGCCATGCACCACCAATTTTCCAAAATTTGCCATACACCTTATTTTCACTAATCTCAATTAAACCATGCTTAATTTTAATTAGGATGTGATTAAGACTGAGTATATATACCAAATCATAACAGAATTTCTGGCTTCTTCACCATTTCTAGATCTAAACTTTTTTCCCTCCAAAATTTTCTCTCAATCCAAATTCAAAATTTCTTCACATAGCATAGCATTTTTCTTCCATAATCTGGTTTGTTGAGTGTTGTAGATGAAGATCCAAGCATTCATTTGAAGAAATCGAGCCAGAATCCCTCACATGAAGTTCAAGAACACAAACATGGAAGTTCAAATCTGAGCTAGATCTAAGCAGTTCCAAGCCTCATTTCCTTCATAAAGCTTCATAACAAGTGCTCAGGAGTAGATCTACACACTTGTCAAGCCTTGAAACTGCAGATTTCAACAACTGATCTTCAAGAGGTTAGGTTTTCGAGTAGCTTAATTCTTCTATTTATGTGGCTAAACTTGTAGATCCTTGCTTGCTGATTAATCTGGTATAAAATTTATGAAAAACGGATGAGAAATGCATGAGATACGTGAGTTTAAAGTTTGACATGCATATATGTTTTTGATCGATTCTCAAGATTCATGATGAATTGGCCTTAGTTAATGCTCGATCTGTAATGTACGTAGCAAGAGCTTTCATTTGATATAAAATTTTCATGATTCTGGATTTTTTTTTGCATGAGGTTACTGTTCCTCCACCGTCTTCACGAAGAAGACGGTGGTTTCCACCGTGCTCAGCCGCGCCTGTACAGGCTAGGGCTTGCTCTGGTTCGTTTCATGAAAGAGCACTGTAGAAGCGCCTGTTACCAAAGCCTTGCGCGTTCGATTCTCCCATCTTGCATGTTATTTGTTTTAATTCGTGCTGATTAAGCGCTTGCATGGCACATGTTGTCACTTCCACTGGCTGTTGTTCTTTGACCGTGTCCACGCTAGCATTGACTGTGATGTGGCTAGCCACATCAGATTATTGATACGGTGCATTTTGAAGGCGCGCCATTGAGCCTTGTGTTACCTGCTTCGATTCCTACTGAAGCCATGTTTTCAAATTAACTCAACATTTCTTCTTTCCCTCCAAATATCATGTACATATGTCACATTTTATTTCATTTTTTTTCCAACTTTGAAAAATCATATAAAATTGAAAACACATCCAATTAATTCCCAATTTTTTGCAAAATGTTCATGTGTTTGTCTATTATTTTTTGGTGGTGGTTTCATGATTTTATCATTTCTGGAATTTGAATTGTGATTTGTTGATTGAACATGTATGCATTTGTGACATTGCTTCATTCTTTCTCTTGTGAAATGCTCAATAATGATCCAATTGCCATGAAATTTTGTATGCTGATTCCCAACATGTTGCTTGACCATTGAGGCTTGATTGTGCATTTATACCATTTTTCATCTCTGTTTTAGACACATGGACATTGTTGTGCAACATTTGGTGTCACATTCTTGGCCTCATACTTGTGCATTTTCAGTTATAGGTCAAATGGACTCTGATGATTCTAATTTTTGGCATGATGATTGTATTTGATATACTGTATGCTCATGAAAATTTCCAGAATTGTTTGAGTCATTTCTGTTTTAATATGGAATTTTGATTCTTGATGATCAATTGTATGCACCTTTTGCTTGCCTTGCCATATCTTGCTCATGAGATGACTTTGCTTGATGCTTTTTACTTGGTCCTTTTTAGGACATGTTCTCATGTGTTTAAAGTTGCATTATGTTGAATTTTAGCTTCTGTTTTGACTGTTTTCTCCACCTTTAACCCTAGGCTTTACCCTAGGGGTTTGGACTCACACTTTGAGCTTTGTCTTTTAGGTTCAAGCAATAAGTCCTAATGGATGATGTGATCTCCTTGCTTGAGATACAATTTGCTTTGTTTAACTAATGTTGATTGTGTTGTAGGTATTTGGGTGGCTAACTCACTTGAGTTGTTGACTTGCATTATGTATATTGGTTGTTTGACTGTTGTTATCTGTTGGTTGTTTGTCTGAACATAATACTGATGGTTTAGCTTTTCATACAGGTACCTTAGCCGCTTTAAGTTCATTTGAACTTCGCTTTGCTTGTGGTTGGCATAACACTTAGGTAATCTCTTTTCTCCATGTAGTCTGGAAGACCTGTCATGTTCTTTTGGCAGGCACCTGTCTGAAGTCCTCCTTAAGAGGCAATGTCTGTGTATGTTTATCTTTGTGCTTAAGACCTCCTTGTCGAGGCATACAGGTTAAGTCCTCCTAAGTGAAGAGGCATTGTCAGATAGAAGGGATGTGCAATCCATCCCCTGCTATTCAGTTGAGTCTTTCATATTGCTCGCACTACGTGCTGATGCATTTGAATAAACACCCAAGATCATTTGTATATCGAGTCGGTCATGTGGAGTAGAGTTCCTCATTCTGGACTCCCACACTTTCATTGATTCAAGCTCACCCAGGCCAGGGTTAAGAGCTATGAGGTCTAACCCTCATTTCCCATTTCATCTGCTTCACCCTAACTCTCAATGTTAGGGTTAAGAGCTCAAAACACCCCTAACAGAACCGACTTGTTTGTCGAGGTTGACATGACCCCTTTACTAAAGCCTAACCTTGATTGAGCCTCTTGATTGTGTATAGTGTGTGCTAATTGATTGATGTGATTGTTTGTGCCTGCTTTTGCATGTTGTTGCATATTGCTTGTGGCATCTGTTATTTGCTTTGCTTAAGGAGTCAGATATAAGACCATTGATTGGCCATCTATTTCCTGTTCCTCTTGGGGAGCTGGATATAAGACCATTTATTAGCACTCCATATCCTTTTGTTTTGTTTTGTGGAGATGGATATAAGACCATTGATTGGCACTCCGTATCCTGTTTTGTTTTGTTGTTTTGTGGAGATGGATATAAGACCATTGATTGGCACTCCATATCCTGTTTTGTTTTTTGCTTTGTGGAGTTGGACGTAAGACCATTTATTGGCACTCCGTTTCCCATTTGTCTTCGGAGTTGGACGTAAGACCATTTATTGGCAATCCATTTCCAGTTTTGTTGCTCCTTTGAACTTGCTTATTTGTTTATTGCCTTGCTTTGTGCTTGTTGCCTATTCCAAAGGACCCACTTGGATCATCTATATATGATCTCAAGAGGTGAACTCCTAAGAACTTTTGCTCCTCATCCTCCCACCTTTTGTTCTTTAAACCTCCATTTGCATGTTAATCCAAACCAGAAAACTATTGTGCAAACAGTTTCATTTGTTTTCAAAACTAGAAACCTAGGCCTTAGGCCTTTGATTTTCAAACTTCATTTTCACAATACTTCTTTTGAATTGAATTCTAATCATACTTTGACTTCATTTTGTGAATAATTCTAATTCGTTAATTCCACTCATTCAATTGCTTTTGTGGCTCTAGTCCACTTCTTAATCAAGTTTTCATACATTAGCCATAGATCTCAATTATCTTAGTGGTTGATGTGAATCTCACCTTTTGTCCTTAGTGATTGAATTGTAAGACTTCCTTGCTTATTATAGGGCATGGTCCCTCACTAGCAAGTCGAAGCTTTTCTCACATGGTGGACTTGTGGTTGTATAGGTTGAGTTTTATCCCGTGGATAATGAAATACCTTAGGGCTTTTGTTTAAAATCAAACCACTTATCTTTTTTTGGAAATCTTTTAGCCGAACTACGAGGTTTTGATCCTGTAAAGGTACGTAGGCAATGGATTCATCCATCCAAACACAAAAATAATAAAACTTGTACATTCTTTTCTCATCCCTTCAATCAATGTTTGCACAATAAATATTTTCTTAAACAATAACTTTTTGCAACAATTTGTGAAAAGGGTTCCCTAGGAGTACCTAGGATGCATTGGGTGCCTAACACCTTCCCTTTGCATAATTACCCCCTTACCCAGATCTCTGTACCCTTTTTATTAGTTTTCTCTGTAAACCTTCTTAGGCTTTTGTTCGCTTTTTAGCCATTCCTTTGGATAAATAAAAGTGCGGTGGCGACTCTATCTTTGTATGCTTTGCTTTTGATTTAGTCAATAAATCATAAAGTGACGAATACACCGCTACAGAAAAGTGGCGACTCTGCTGGGGATTAAAGTTTCCTAGTGGGTTTGCCAACTTTTCACAATTGTTGTGATATATTGTTTATGACATATTTTTGTGCAATTTGGGATTACTGTATTGTTTGTAATGATTGATTTGCTTGATATATCAATTGATTGCTTGCTTTGGTGATCTTTGTGAGATGAGTTCTATACCCGAACTCGAGTGCACCTTATGATAGGAGAATGGCATAGTCTCGTCGACTTGTGTGGAGTTATTCCTTAGCAAGTTGACTTGCGAGTCCATTCACTTGGTGGAGGTCATGTTGGATTAATAATGTCACACAAGTTATTTGTGGTTAGGCATTATTCTTTCAATGTGTGCCATAGAAGCCAAAGACCTTAGTTTACCAAGCCCATCTTGGCCTATTTTTAGGATGTAGTGCGGAGGTCGTTCAAATGTCAGATTTGATGCGATTGTTACGCGATACTACACTCATAAGAGTCTCTCTTGAGAATATTTTTGGAATACGAGTATTCGTTCCTCCGATAATATTCGAAAGATGGGATGATGACTATGGGAACCTCTGGTAGAACATGTTCGGCAGGTTTAAACCATAGTACACTCCCTTTGGGTGGTTCTTAACCGAGACTCCATGCTCGTGACTCACAACAAACCCGTGATTCATGGTTGATCCGTTCAGACATCGTTAATATCAATGGAACTTGGGTGTTGATAAGGTGCAAACCATAATCCACCAAAATGGATGATTGATATTAAGGATGGTTGAACTGTTCATATATCGTTAATATCAATGGAACTTGGGTGTCGATAAGGTGTGAACCATAATCCACCAAAATGGATGATTGATATTAAGGATAATATGAACCATCGCATGACCTTTGTCTGGTGTGCTTTGCTTGATCCTTGAGTGTGATTGCTGCATTCATGCATTCATCCGCATCCATATCATCAGATAAAAAGAAAATTTTCAAGGAACTTAAGGGGTTTATTTGCAAAATTTTCAGATATGGAAAGACAAAAAAGGCATACAAAGAAGTACAACTTCATACAACCCGATCTGAAAGAGTTAAGGAATCTGACATCTTATGTATTAGATCCCTTGGGTTTCAAAGCTCGTTTTGGGAAGCTTCTGCCTCTTCTGACTACTCAGGTTGACGAAGGACTGATGGGCACTTTGGTGCAGTTCTATGATCCTCTGTATCACTGTTTCACTTTTCCAGACTTCCAGCTATTGCCTACCCTTGAGGAGTATGCTCATCTTGTGGGTATTCCTATTCTGGATCAGTTGCCGTTCAGTGGCTTGGAGAGTATTCCTACTTCTCGAGAGATCGCAAACTTGTTGCACATAGATGAATCCTTGGTTAAAGCTCATATGACTACCAAAGGTGGAATTCAAGGTCTTCCTTCTGAGTTCCTCATCGCTCAAGCTACCGTTTATGGGAAGGCCATGAGTGAAGATGCCTTTGAAGCCCTATTTGTGCTTCTCATCTATGGATTGGTATTGTTCCCCAACATCGACAAATTTGTGGATGTGAACGCTATTAGGATCTTCTCTGCTCTTAATCCCGTTCTGACTCTGTTGGGTGATACCTATGTCTCTTTGCACCTGAGGAATGCAAAGGGTGGTGGCGCTATTGTGTGCTGTTTGCCTCTGTTGTATAAGTGGTTTATTTCTCACTTACCTCAGACGCTTGCCTTCAAGGAGAACAAGGGATGTCTACGGTGGTCTACGAGACTCATGTCTCTCACTAATGATGATATCTCTTGGTATGATCGTGCATATGATGGTGTCCAGATTATTGATTCTTGTGGTGAATTCTCCAATGTGCCTTTTCTTGGTACATGTGGTGGGATTAGCTACAACCCTGTGTTAGCACGACGTCAACTTGGGTTCCCCCTAAGGGATAAACCTAATAACATTCTGTTAGAAGGTGTTTTCTTTCAGGAGGGTAAAGATCCCCAAGGCCTGAAAGCAAGGATGGTCCGCGCTTGGCGCAAGATTCACAAGAAGGGTAGAAGTGAGTTGGGTCCGAAGAACTGCATTGCTTTGGAGCCGTATACTACTTGGGTGAGGAAGAGAGCATCTGAGTATCTCATGCCTTATGATTATCCGAGACCTACACCTTTGGTTGTGGCTGGGCCTTCAACCCTCCCTAACCAAGGCGTAGAGGAGTTGAGAGACAAGGACCTTTCACGTGCCTGGATCCGTGAAAGAGAAGAGTTGCTTCAACAGCTTAAGGAGAAGGATGCTAGATCGAGTTTCTCGAGCATCAGGTCATTGATGATCCTGATGATGCTTGGACTTCTCTACTCCCTCAGTCTTCCAAGTTCCGGAAAAGGAGGTATGACAGACTCGCCAAAGAGAAGGCGGATATGGAAGCAGCATATGAGAGAGAGGTTAAGAGGCTTCGCGCAGCTTATCTTCCGGCGTCCCGAGCTTCTAGGGATCCATAGGATGTTTATTTTCCTTCTCTCTTGTAATGATTAACAATGTTGTACTTCTTTGTTCAAATATTTTCCATATGCGATTTAAATGCTTAATATTCAAAATTGCAAATAATACCCTAAAGTTCCTTCGAAATGAAAATAAATCATATGCACGAGCATTGCATGCATCAGTTGCATAAGCAGGTGTTATTCTCAGTCTCCTTGTCTGTGGCCTAACTCTGTGCTCTTCGTTTATTTTGAAGACAAGCTGACTCATCGGTACTACACCAGAGCCAACTCTGCAAGATTGATGGATCATCTCGAGCAAGAAAATCGTGAGCTGAAAGAGGAAGTCGCCAGACTGAGCGCTCTGATGGAGCAATTCCTAGCTGCCCAGAATCAGCCGTCTCCAACACCTGCAACTCCTCCCCAGAGGACTGTTATCTTTGAGGTTGTCTCGTCAACAGTGTCAGCTGCCAGTGCCCATTTTGTACCAACAGCCATGCCAGTCGGGTTTCTGTGGGGTATGCCTCCTGGTTTTATGCCTGATATTCCCGCACCAACATTTGCTTCCATGCCGGCATCTAGCCCGGTCCTTGCTATGCCTCCTCCTGTCGTGCATACCGTTCCCAGGGTAGACGTCACCATCTATCATTCTGAGCCGTCTGAGGGCCCAGATGTTCATGAGAAGATGGATGCCATGAATGACCAATTTCTTGAACTCCATAAGGAATTGAAGACCCTTCGAGGAAAGGATTTGTTCGGCAAGTCTGCAGCCGAGCTCTGTTTAGTTCCCGATGTGAAAATACCTGTAAAGTTCAAGGTCCCAGACTTTGAGAAGTATAAGGGGAACACCTGCCCGCTCAGCCACCTGGTTATGTATGCCAGGAAAATGTCTACTCAAATGGATAATGATCAGCTGCTGATTCATTATTTCCAGGACAGTCTGTCTGGTGCTGCACAACGATGGTATATGAGTTTGGACAGTGTAAACATCCGTTCCTTCAATGATCTTGGTGAAGCCTTCGTCAAGCAATACAAATATAATGTGGATATGGCTCCCGATCGGGATCAGCTCAGAGCCATGTCCCAGAAGGACAAAGAGACGTTCAAAGAGTACGCCCAGAGGTGGCGAGAGCTGGTAGCTCAAATTACTCCTCCGTTGGAAGAGAAGGAAATGACCAAGATCTTTCTGAAGACCTTGAGTTCATTTTATTATGAGCGGATGATTGCTAGCACTCCTTCTGATTTCACCGAGATGGTGAACATGGGGATGCGTCTAGAGGAGGGAGTCCGTGAAGGACGGCTGACCAAGGATGAAGGCTCTTCAAGCAAGCGATATGGGGCGTTTGCTAAGAAGAAAGATGGGGAGGCACATGCTGTGAAATCCCATGTCAAACCCAGAAGACCCTCTGTGAGGAGGAAGCCTATGCGTCATGCCAGCAATCAGCATCAGGTGGCTCACATAGCACCTGTCTGTAGAGACAACAATCAGCAATATCATCATCAGCAACACAGTAATCAGCAACCAACTCAGCAGTATCATCAGCAACAGCATCGCCCTCAGCAGCAGGCCTACCAGCCTCGCAACAACAGTAATCCAGCTGGTACGAGTTATGAAAGGAAGAAGATCACTTTCGATCCGATTCCTGTATCATATGCAGAGATGTATCCCTCTTTGATAGAGCGGAAATTGATTACTCCCAGGGACCCACCGGCTGTACCGGCTAACCATCAGTGGTGGTATAAGCCTGATCAACATTGTGTTTATCATTCGGGTGCTCCCGGCCACAATGTGGAAAACTGCTTTCCGTTGAAGACTAAGGTTCAAGACCTTATGAGATGCGGTATTCTGAGCTTTGAGGACTCAGGCCCCAATGTTACGAAGAACCCATTGCCCGAGCATGGGAAGTCGGTTAACATGGTCCAGGGCTGCCCTGGTAAGTACAAGGTCAAATATGTAAGCCATATTCGACAGTCATTGGTTGAGTTGCATCGTCTGCTGTGTGATTACAGTCATCTGGAGCACGACCATGACAAATGTCGTATCTGCTCTGTCAACAGATTGGGTTGTCGCCAAGTGCGAAAAGATCTGCAAGAATTGTTGGATGATGGGACTATTGAGATTCTTCAAAACAGAAATGTTGATGAAGAAGAACCTGAGGTTAATGTGATTTCTCCTGTGTTCAGGATCCCTGAGCCGGTTGTCATTCGATATGATGGCAGCAAGCAGAAGGTTTCTCCTGCTCTGGTTATCAAGCCTGTTGGCCCAGTGCCTTATTCTTCTGACAAAGCTATTCCATTCCACTATAATGCTGTTGCTGTGGAAGATGGGAAAGAAGTGCCCTTGCCTTCTCCCTCTGTTGTGAACATAGCTGATGTGAGCCGGTTGACCCGTAGCGGTCGTGTGTTTTCACCTCCGAAGCCTCAGGCTAGAGCTGATTCTGTTGAGCGTCCGGTTGGGAATGCGGTGAATTCTCCGAACCCGGCACCTGTTGATAAACCTTCCTCTGTACAAAAGACTCCTACTTCTTCTGTTGGCCCTAGTGGCATTATGAATGAAGACTGTGATGAGATGTTGAGGCTCATCAAGAAGAGTGAGTACAACGTTGTAGACCAGCTTCTACAAACACCGTCCAAAATCTCTGTGTTATCTTTGCTTCTGAATTCAGAACCGCATAGAGAGACTCTGCAGAAAGTTTTGGACTTGGCTTATGTCGATCATGATGTCACAATTGAACAGTTTGACAGCATTGTTGCAAACATCACTTCTTGCAACACTTTGAGTTTCTGTGACGCTGATCTCCCTGAGGAGGGAAGAGACCACAACATGGCTTTACATATATCCATGAATTGCAAGAACGACGCCATGTCCAACGTGCTGGTGGACACTGGGTCATCTTTGAATGTATTGCCAAAATCCACTCTCTCTAAATTGTCATATCAAGGGCCTCCCATGAGACAGAGTGGTGTTGTTGTGAAAGCTTTTGATGGGTCGCGTAAGACTGTGATCGGGGAAGTTGACCTCCCAATCAAGATTGGACCAAGTGATTTTTGTAACACCTCAAAATTTTCCCTCCTCTCTTGGGACTAACTTAGCATATTGCATTTCATTTTTAGGACATTAGTCATTGCATATTGCATACCATGAGAAATAAACAAGTCATCCTCCTAAGTCTTGCTCAGAAGATAAAGAGGTTAAAAGATGCAAGCCTGAGGGTCTTATTGAATTGATCACTAGCCATCTGAGGGTTTGTGCTTTAATTAGGGTTTCTTGGTTCCTCAAGGAGATGGAGTATTATCTTGGTTGAAGTGGTACATCATCATCATCAAGGTTCATTATTCCTGATCAGATTCTTTGGGATTAAGGTTTTGACCTCTGGTCAACCCTAATCAGTTGAATTATGCCAATCAGGGTTTTTCAAGGAGATGAGGTCTTTAATGAGATGGAGATCATCATATGGTTTTGTTGAGCTTGTATAAGCTAGGGTTTCATTTTGGTGCCATTTTATCAAGAGGTTGAGGCTCAAAATCATCTGTGCATGGCCAAGTCATCTATCAACTGCAAAAGTCAACTGTCAAGTCAAATGTTGGATTTGGAGGTGGGAAGTGATTAGAAATACTTCATTCATGTTCAAACAAGTCTCATTTGACATTTCAAACATCAACATTGAAGAAAATAAAGTCAGGACAAAACTTTCCAAAAATAGAAAGTGACCTCTAATTCAAAATTGCCAAAAATGGAAAGGTTTTCAACTCAAGATTACCTCATCAAGAAAGCTTCAAATGAAATTTTGTTGAACATGAAAGTTGTAGATCTTTCTCTCCCATTTCCAAAAAGTCCAAGATCATCAATTTCTCATGTGTGGTTAAGGAGATATGGATCAAACTTGGCCAAGTGAACATGGAACTTCAAATGAGCATAACTTCTTCATCAAAACTCCAAATCAAGTGGCTCTTTTTGCATTGTTCTTGTTTTAACCTCTAGTTTCCAAATTTGGCATTACATGACATGCATTACATTCACATAAATATTTGGAAATTCACTTGCATTTTGGAGGGAAAAATTGGAATTTGAAATTGGTGAATTATTTGCACATGTGACCATCACCATTGGCTCCAAAACATCATTTTGAGTGAAATTAGGTCCAAATTCGTACTGTTCATCCATGCATTTTCATGCATAGGGTGAAAAACTCATTTTTGCCAAAACACCTCATATTTGTTAATTCCATTAGCATTTGGTTTAAGGCTTAATTAATCATGTTTAACATTGCATATATAAGCTTAATCATAACAGAATTCATCACAATTCCCAATTCTAGATCTAGAATCACAAAAATCTCAAAAATTCTCTCTCACTTTTTCTCCAAAAATTCTTCAAACACAAGCACTTTTTCTTGATTCATTCATCATCATGGAGCATATTTGAGAGCGTTTGCACGTGGAAACAGAGGAAATTGTTGCTATTTTGTTCATGTTCAAGGTGTGAAGCTTCCATGGCAAGTGAAGATTGAGCAAGCTTCATGTACATTCAAGCATCCATTTCATCATCATTCATTACAAGAAGCATATTGGAGCAGGATTGAAGCATTGCCAAGCCAAGAAACACGTGAATCCAGCCGCTGCTCATCAAGAGGTCACTTTTTCGACCTCCTTAATTCTTAAAATTATTATGTCTATCATGTAGGTCTTTTAATGGTGATGAATCTGCACTTTGAATCAAGAAAAATGATGCTATATTCATGTAGATCCATGCGTTTGAAGTTTTGATGATAAACTTTATTTCCTTCGATCCATGCGTTTGATGATGTTTTTGTGTAATTGATTCATGGATTTATGATGTACGTGAAAAATAATGCATGATGTTGTGCTTGATTTTGAGTTTTGGTGTTGTTTTGAAAATCTGGAAATTTGGAAGATGATCTTCATCTTCAACCTTGCTGTCCAGTATTTGCTACCATTTAGCTAGGAAATTTGCTACGAAATTAGCTAGGAATTTCTAGATTTGCTACAAAAGCCATGCAGCGCTTAATGTTAGGGTTTGGGCGCCAAAACTACGTCGTTTTGCTTGGGCGCCAAAACTGAATTCAAAAACGCGCCTGGTTCGATTCCAGGCGGTGACATTTTTTCAAAATGCTTCTTTGATTTTTCTTTTTCCCTCCTATGACATATCCATGCTTCACATGCTTATTTTTTATTTTTTCTTCAACTTGCAAAATTCATATTAAATTGAAAAATGCCCCAAAAATGATGAGATTTTTTGCATTGTGTTGCATTTTTTGTCTAGTATTTTTTAATTATTTTTCCATAAATTGTGCATGGCTGGAAATTATTTTGCCCTGGGGTTTTTGATCATGTGTCATATCTTGACCTTGCCTTGCTTCTTCATTTGTGAAATGCTCAATTTTAATCCAATGCTCATGAAACTTTGTATGCTATAACTAGACATCTTGCTGGACATTTTGGTGTTAAGTTTGCATTTTTATCAATTGCCATTTCTGATTTATGATTTTTCTAAGGGAGGTGTGACAATGTGTGTCACACCCTATGATGTCCAACTTGATTGATGAATTTTCCATGCCAAATGAATTCCAAATGTTCTGATTTTTTGTATGCGGCTTGATATGAATGTTTTGAATGCTCATGATTTTTGGTGGAATTTTTGGATTGATTTCTAATTTGATTGAGATTTTTCATTCTGGATGGTCATGTTTGAGCTTTTGAATTGTCTTGAATTTCAATTGATTGTGAAATGCTTGTTCTTTATCCAATGGATGTGAAATTTTGCACACTATTTATAGACATGTTTAATGGTGTTTTGGCTTTGGTTTGAGGTTTTTACCATGTTGCATATCTGTTTTAGGCCTATGCTAAGTTGGTGTGCCAAGTTGTGTCACATATGTGCTTGTTTGTGCTTTCTTGGGTTTATGCAATTTGATTACCATGCTTAATGTTGTCCAAATGCTCTAATTTTTTGTGTGATGATCATGTTGTATGTTCTGTTTACTCATGAATTTTGTCAAGATTATTTGAATCATTTTTGATTTAATGTGCATTTGTTCATTCTGATGTCACAATGTGATCACAACTTGCATACCTTGCCATGTTTGGTTCATGAAATGAATTTGGTATATGATATTGACATGAGACCTTTTGGATTGTGTTCTTGATTGATTGAAGTTGATTCATGCCAAATTTCATGTTCTGTTTTGGATTTTTTATCCATTTTGGACCCTAGGATTTGACCTAGTGGTTGGTTGCTTATGTTTGAGCTTTGATTTCAGGTTGAGCACTCAAGTTCCATAGTTGTTGATGCTCTATCACTTGAGCCTTTGGTGTTTACTTTTGACTACTAACATTGTGTGTTTTGTAGGGTTGTTAACTCATTTGAGTTTGACTAGTTGGCTTATGCCTTTGCTCATTGGGTTTGACTGTTGATATTAATGTTGTTTGTCTGATTGTATAGTTGTACTGATTTGTGTGATGTTTCCACAGGTACATAAGTTGCTTAAGTTCAATTTGAACTTGCTTTTGCTTGGTTGCTTAACCAGTGAGGTATAACTCTTTGACTTCATGTAGTCTGGAAGACCTGTCCTGTTATGTGGGCAGGCACCTGTCTGAAGCCCTCCTTAAGAGGCAATGCTTGTGAATGTTTACGTTTGTGCCAAGCAGGAAAAGTCCTCTTATGAGGCAATTGGCAGATAAAAGAGATGTGTAATCCATCTCCTGCTATCCAGTGTGTCATCCACTTTGCTCACACCTTGTGTTGATGCATTGTGGATATTAACCCAAGATCTTTGTTGTGTCAGTCATATGTGGAGAAGAGTTCCAACTTTCTGAACTCCCACTTTCACTTGTTTGAAGCTCTCCCAGGCCAGGGATAAGAGCTGTGAGGTCTTACCATCACTTCCCATTTCATCTGCTTCACCCTAACTCTCAATGTTAGGGTTAAGAGCTAACTACACCCGATTCCAGTTGGCTTGTGTTTCACAGCCTAACCTTGTATGAGCCCAATTGTGTGCATATAGTGTGTGTGCTTGCTTTTTGTGCTTGTATGACTTTGCCTGTGCTATTTAGGATAGCTTGCTGCCTGTGCAAGTTAGATAGAAACCTTAACCTAGGACCATTGTGGATTGCATGATAACTATTAGGCTCGAGTCAGTCTCCCTTTTAGTTTGTCATTTCCCAGTCTCTGGTTAGGAGAAGTTTCTCCCCTGTTAAGGGGAACTACGTTGCCCTGATCCTCATACCAGACGAGGTACGTAGGCAGGAGATCGTGCGAGATCTCTCCGGGCACCCTTTTTGTTTTTCACCCTTTTTCTTTTTGTGTGTGTTTGCTTGACAGTTATTAGGCTCGAGTTCCAGACTCCCTATTAACTTGTTTGCTTATTAACCCTCTTGTGTGTGTTAGAAGATGGATGTAAGACCAGCGATTGGCATTCCGTATCCTATTGGTGTTCGTTTGTGTGGAGTCTGACGTAAGTCCAGCAATTGGCAGTTGGTTTCCTGTGTGTGTTTGTTGGTTTGGAGTCTGATGTAAGTCCAGCAATTGGCATTCGGTTTCCATGTTTGCCTGTTTGTGTGGAGTCTGACGTAAGCCCAGCGATTGGCAGTCGGTTTCTTGCGTGTGTTTTGTTTCGGCGTGCGTGAGCCGAACTACGGTAGCTCTGATTCTCATTCCAGATGAGATACGTAGGCATAGGATGCGATATCCTAGCGAGCCCGTTCCCCTCTTTTTCCACATGTGTTGTTTCCGGTGTGTGTGTGTGTGCATTCTTTTGAGCAGTGTTTAGCAACCTTTCTTCTATTCTTTTGAGCGTGGATCCCGTCGAGTACGACGGACGTGAGGGGTGCTAATACCTTTCCCTTGCGTAACCGACTCCCTTACCCTGTAATCTTCGGTCGTAAGACCATTTCCTTTCCAGGTTTACTTCGAGCGTTTCCTTTCCCTCTTTGGGATAAATAACGCACGGTGGCGGCTCTGTTTGTTTTGTTTTTTCCTGCCGATTGTTTTTCGCGGATGCGACAGCTGGCGACTCTGCTGGGGACTTATAGAAGTTGACCTCTTGCTGGTCCATCTTCCCTAAGCGAGTCTCTCCTAGAGTTCTCTAGGATAGTTTAGGTTGTTTTTATTTCTCTATTTATTGCATTTATGATTATTATGTTGTGTGTATATTTGCATAAATGTTTGCATGCATCATACTGTCATTGTGCTGTCTTCTGTACAGGTGGTTCCTCTGATTTGGGGTGGGTGTTCTGAGTGGGGCTAAAACCCAGGCCCGAGTATACACCTAGGATTAGTGTGGTCTCACGTTCCTCACATGTTGGTTGGGCATGTTGTTGCGACGTGACATACCACAAGCCGGACGAGGTTCAGCTGCGAGAGCTCTTCCATTGTGGAGTATTCCACTCTGGTTGGGTTACCTCTTTTGAGCTATTGACTTCGGTGACCGTTCTTTCCCGGATCTTTGGTTTAGGCGATCTTATGAGAGCTGCAACGGCACACCCGAAAGGGCAAACCCGTTGAGTATCTTTGCCCGATTGTCGAGACCATTATCCGCCTTAGGATGACCTGATTAGAATTCACCTGTGAGGGGAGGGTTGATTCTTACAGATGCATGTTCTGATGGTGACTCTTTGTTGGTGACTGTGGGGTTCTATTTATAAGTCGGATTTTTGGACATTTATTTCCGAGACGCCGGAGTTCCGTCCGTGGTATTTATCAAGTGGGGATCCGTTTATTTCAGGATTCCCTGGGTTGATTCAGAGATTGTTGTGGCTATCAGTTCAGTGTTTTCTCTGTGATGACGGTGATGATGGTGATGTATCCTTCCATTCCGTTTATTTCGGAACCCCAAGTCGGATTTGTGGTTATTCAGTTCCCTCAGATGGTTGTGATCAGTTCAGAGACCAGGGCCTCAGTGTAGTTGATGATCAGATGACTTGGAGGATGACACAATGTATGGCATTCATACATCAGCATCATTCACATTTTGCATTTACCCGCATCTAACTCATGTTTATCCATATGCAGGGGACATTCTTGATTGAGATCCTGGTTGAGAGATTTTTTGTTCAGGTATGAGGCCCGGCTTGAAGGATGATGTTGTCTACAGTTTCTTTGATCCAGAGATCAGTGTGCTGAAGGATATGATAGCATTGATTACACCTGACCATGTGGGGATGTTCCGTGAGACATATGGGGGTATTCTGAAGATGGTTTTCAGGCTCACTGACAGGGATAGGAGCGCCATCCATACTCTTCTCCAGTTTTATGACCCTGGTTTGAGATGTTTCGTCTTCCCGGATTACTTATTGGGGCCTTTGATGGAGGACTACGCTGGTATCTTGTGTAAGAACAAAAATTGTTCTACAACAGATTCCATGATTTTGATGATAACAAAGGATGAAACCAAAAATGGCACCCTAACGAAAAGTTTCCAAGTGTGCAGGGTTCTAAGGAAAGAAGGAAGAGATCTAATGACGTCATCAGATACAGAATCATATCAGATACAAGTTATCAGAAGATCAGAAGCATCTGAAGTAGAAACACGCTCAAGAAGTTCTAACTCTGAGCAAAACAGCAGAACATCAGAAGCATCTGAAGAAAAAGTGCACTCTAGAAGTTCTGACTCTGAACAACGGTATATCATTCCAGAAGCTCTCAGCGTCATCTGAAGACATCATCAGAACTCCTTAAGATAAACATCAGAAGCTCCGAATCAACACAGCAAGATTCCAAGATTCCCAGAGTCACGCAGACTTTGATAATGGATTTCCTAATACAGAAAGAGTAACGTTAACTTCAAATTCAAATGGAAAGGAACTATATTTGGAAAGAAGTTATTCGGGGAGACAAAGTTGTTTTGGAAAGAAACAACAGAAGTTATGGCATTAATTCCTATTCAAGACAAATTATCCGCCATCAATTTCAATGGTCTTTTCACTCCTATATAAAGGACAGCAATCAACATTGAGAGGCGCGCAAGCATACACTGAAACATTCTCTCTCTCTCTCTCTCAATATTTCACAAAGCTTTTGCTTAGAACGTGAAACACTCTTTTGTTCTTACTGTTGTAATATTTACTTTATCCAAGAAGCACTCTAGATTACAAACTTTGTTTTATCTCTATTGTTTTATTTCCTCAAGTGACTCTGCGCAGTCTGTATACTTGAGAGGACTAAGAGATCTTTCTCTTAGACGTTGGTTGTAAACAATCTTTCAAGATTAGTGGATTAAGTCCTTGTTGAAGGCGAAATCACCTTGGCCGGGTGGACTGGAGTAGCTTTGTGTTATAAGCGAACCAGTATAAATTCCTTGTGTGGTCTTTATTTTGAAAAAGCGCTTATTTTCCAAAACAATTCAAACCCCCCTTTCTTGTTTTTCTCACCTTCAATTGGTACCAGAGCTTCGGCTCTGTTATTGATTTTCTAGTCAAACACTTAACAGTGTAGAGAGATCCAGAACGAGAAGAACTATGGCCCACACAAATGAAAGAGACAGTTACAATGTTAAGCCTCCTGTCTTTGATGGAGAGAAATTCGACTACTAGAAAGATAGAATTGAAAGTTTCTTTCTGGGTTATGATGCTGACCTCTGGGACATTGTCACAGATGGATACACACCTCCCGTCTCGGAAAATGGAGTTGAAGTTCCCAGAAGTAAGATGTCAGAAGATCAGAAGCGTGTCTTCAAAAATCATCACAAGGCCAGAACCATACTTCTCAATGCTATATCTTACAATGAGTATGAAAAGATCACCAACAGAGAAACAGCCAAAGACATACTTGACTCTCTGAAGATGACTCATGAAGGAAACTCCCAAGTCAAAGAGACAAAGGCTCTGGCGCTTATCCAGAAATATGAAGCTTTCAAAATGGAAGATGACGAAGCCATAGAGGTAATGTTCTTTAGATTCCAAACTCTTATTGCAGGTCTCAAGGTTCTAGACAAAGGATACACAACTGCAGACCACGTCAAAAAGATAGTCAGAAGTTTGCCAAAGAAGTGGAGACCCATGGTTACTGCCCTGAAGCTGTCAAAGGATCTGAACAATATCAGTCTTGAAGAGCTTGTCAGTTCTCTCAGAAGCCATGAGATAGAACTAGAGGAAGATGAGCCTCAGAAAAAGAACAAGTCTGTAGCATTAAAGTCCAGATCTGAAAGACGCAAATCTGACAGAACCAAAGCATTCCAAGCAGAAACTGAAGATGCTGATGACTATGAACCAGAAGATTCTGATGATGAAGAAGAATTGTCCCTCCTGACCAGAAGAGTTAAACAACTCTGGAAAAAGAGGAACAACAACTTCAGAAGACCAAGACCCAGAGGGGATCGATCAGAATCAACCTCAAAAGGTAAAACTAACAAAGACATTACTTGTTATGAATGTAAAGAAACAGGTCACTACAGGAATGAATGCCCCAAGCTAAAGAAAGACAATCCCAGAAAAGAAAGTTTCAAGAAAAATACCTTCAGGACAAAGAAAGGACTAATGGCTACTTGGGATGATAGTGAATCTGGCTCATCAGAATCTGACTCTGATGAACAGGCCAATGTAGCATTTATGGCTACCACATCCCGGAGCAGCTCAGATGAAGAATCTGAAGAGGTATTTTCTGAACTCTCTCGATCTGATCTAGAATCATGCTTGTCAGAAACTCTTAGCTCATATCAGAAATTAAAACAAAAGTTTAAAAGTATAAAAGGCTGTCTTGAAGCAAAATTTGAAGAATGTGGCAAACTTGAGATGACAATTCTAAAACGAGAGGATGAAATCAGATCCTTAACATTACAAAGAGATGCAGCGAATAAAAAACGTTTAGAACTGGAAGAAGTGTTATCTCAAGCTCCACAGACTTCAAATACAATAATTTATAAATACGAAGAAGCCTTTCAAGAATTTCTGAAAAATGGGATAGGAAGGAGTGTCATGGCATCCATGATTTATGGAGTCAGTCAGAACAATAAAAAGGGAATTGGGTATGATCCTAAGGAAGATAAAACTTCTACTGGTGACCAACTTAAATCTCCGTTTTCATATCACTATACGCACACACAAGAACAAAAATTTGAAAATGCTAGAAAACCCAAAGTTATAAGAAACTCTGGGAAAACTAATCAGAAAGGACCCAAGAGACTCTGGGTACCAAAAGATAAGATTGTTTATGTTGCAGATATCCTATGCAGCAAAGTTCAGACACCAGTCATGGTACCTAGACTCTGGATGCTCGCGACACATGACGGGAAGAAAGTCTATGTTCCAAAGCCTGGAACTTAAAGACGTTGGATTCGTAGGCTTCGGAGGAGATCAGAAAGGAAGGATCAGAGGCTCCGGAACTATTGGTAACGGTAATCTTCCCTCTATATCTGATGTTCTTTACGTAGAAGGATTAATGCATAACTTGTTATCCATAAGTCAATTAAGTGATAACGGTTATGACGTGATCTTCAATCAAAAAACATGTAAAGCCATAAATCAAAACAATGGTTCAGTCCTATTCACAGGCAAGAGGAAAAACAATATTTATAAAATTAATCTTTCTGATTTGAAAGAACAAAATGTTAAATGTCTGATGTCTGTTCACGAAGAGCAATGGGTATGGCATAGACGCTTGGGCCACATTAGCATGAGAAAACTATCTCAGCTAAATAAACTCGAGTTAGTCAGAGGCCTACCTAAACTGAAGTTTTCTTCAGATGCTCTATGTGAAGCATGTCAGAAAGGCAAATTTTCAAAAACATCTTTCAAAAAGAAAACTATTGTTACTACCTCTAAGCCTCTGGAACTTCTCCACATTGACTTATTTGGTCCTGTGAAAACAACATCAGTCAATGGAAGGAAGTATGGACTAGTCATTGTTGATGATTACAACCGCTGGACATGGGTAAAATTCCTAAAGCACAAGAGTGAGTCTCACTTTGTATTCACTAGTTTCTGCTCCAAAGTGCAAAAAGAATTTGACTCTAAGATTATCAGAGTCAGAAGTGATCATGGTGGGGAATTTAAAAATAAATCCTTTGAGGAATTATTTGACTCTAATGGAATATCCCATGATTTCTCCTGCCCTAGAACTCCACAACAAAATGGAGTTGTAGAGAGGAAGAATAGGACACTCCAAGAGATGGCCAGAACTATGATCAATGAAACTAATGTGGCAAAGCACTTTTGGGCAGAAGCTGTAAATACAGCGTGTTACATTCAGAATAGAATCTCAATAAGACCTATTCTGGAAAAGACTCCCTATGAACTGTGTAAAGGAAGAAAACCAAACATTTCATATTTTCATCCTTTTGGATGTTCTTGCTTTATTTTAAACACTAAAGAACATCTGAACAAGTTTGATTCCAAAGCACAGAAAGGTATTATGTTAGGATACTCAGAACGCTCTAAAGGCTACAGAGTATACAACACAGAAACCAAAATTGTGGAAGAATCAATTCATGTCAGATTTGACGATAAGCTTGACCCTGAAAAGTCAAAGCTAGTTGAAAATTTTGCAGATTTAGAAATCACTCTTGCAGGATCTGATAAAGCTCCATAAGCAACTGCCACTCAGAACTCTGAGGAAATTAAATCCCCAGAAATCCCAAAGAAAGCTAAAAGTCGTATCAACATATCTGAAGATTTGATTCTGGGCAACAAAGACGAACCTGTCAGAACCAGATCTACCTTCAGGACCTTTGAAGAGACTCCTCTGGGACTAGTTTCTCTGATCGAGCCTACGTCCAGTGATGAAGCACTTCAAGATAACGACTGGGTTTCAGCCATGCAAGAAGAATTAGATCAATTCACAAAGAATGATGTCTGGGATCTTGTTCCCAAGCCCAGAGGCACTCACGTCATTGGAACCAGATGGGTATTCAGAAACAAGCTGAATGAGAAAGGAGAAGTCGTCAGAAACAAAGCTCGACTGGTAGCTCAAGGTTACAGTCAACAAGAAGGTATTGACTACAACGAAACCTTTGCTCCAGTCGTAAGGTTAGAATCTATTCGTCTTCTTGTATCTTTTGCTATAAATCACTCTATCAAATTATATCAAATGGATGTCAAGAGCGCATTCCTTAATGGTTATATATCAGAAGAAGTGTATGTCAACCAACCTCCAGGTTTTGAAAATCCAAAATTTCCAGAACATGTCTTTAAACTTAAAAAATCTTTTTATATGGACTTAAACAAGCTCCCAGAGCTTGGTATGAACGGTTAAGTAATTTTCTTCTGGAACACAATTTTATCAGAGGGAAAGTTGACTCCACACTCTTCTGTAAGAACCTTAACAATGATCTCATGATATGCCAGATATACGTGGATGATATCATTTTTGGTTCAGCTAACGCCTCTGTTTGTCAAGAATTTTCTGAGTTAATGCAGGCAGAATTTGAAATAAGCTTAATGCAAGAACTAAAGTTCTTCTTAGGAATTCAAATTAATCAAACTTCAGAAGTCACGTACATTCATCAAAGCAAATACATAAAAGATGTTCTGAAGAAATTTGACATGGCTGAATGCAACTCTGCAAAAACTCCCATGCATCCAACATGCATTCTTGAAAAGGAAGAAGTAAGCAAAAAGGTTTGTCAGAAGCTCTATCGAGGTATGATAGGCTCTCTTCTCTATCTGACTGCTACTCGACCTGATATTCTCTTTAGTGTCTGTCTCTGTGCCAGATTCCAATCAGATCCTAGAGAAACTCACTTAACAGCAGTTAAGAGAATTCTCAAATATCTGAAAGGAACTCCTAACCTGGGCCTGATGTATGAGAAAACATCAGAGTATAGACTTTCGGGTTACTGTGATGCAGATTATGCAGGAGATAGACTGGAACGAAAAAGCACGTCTGGAAACTGTCAGCTCCTAGGAAATAATCTGATATCCTGGGCCAGCAAAAGACAGTCAACTATCGCTCTATCAACTGCAGAAGCAGAATACATCTCAGCATCACTGTGCACAACTCAGATGCTCTGGATGAAGAATCAGTTAGAAGATCTGCAAATCTTCGAGAGTAACATTCCTATCTTCTGTGATAATACTGTTGCTATTTGTCTAAGTAAGAATCCCATTTTACACTCCAGAGCTAAGCACATTGAAATAAAACATCATTTTATCAGAGACTATGTTCAGAAAGGGATAGTAACATTGAAGTTCATTGATACATATCATCAATGGGCAGATATATTTACTAAGCCTTTAGCTGAAGATAGATTTCTTTTTATCTTAGAAAATCTGAACATTCAAAATTGCCCTGAATAAATTGTGCCTCTGAAGATGTAAAATGAGACTCTGACATAAACAAATGAGCTTCTGTCTCTGACTCTGATACTTCTACCAAGTTAAGAAGATATATGAGTTAGAAATCTCCAGGAACCAATCCTTTGGTATTCCTGAAGATCAGATACATCAAACCACGTGGAGCACTTAGCGTCTAACCTTGGAACTTCTAGACAGCTGTCCAGAAGAAATTCAAAGGCCAGACGTTTGAGATCTCCTCGAGCAGTGTGCATACTGTTGGGATTAGACATTCATTAATGAGCCATAATCATTTTTCCCCCAAGCGTGCTAACTTGGTTTTTGTGCTAACGCTGTTTTGTGTGTCGTTTTGCATGTGTTTTTGTTTAGGGTATTTAAACACTCCTCTCACACTTCACACACTTTCAACTCTCACTCACTCTCAAACCTATTCTCTGAAGCATTTCTGCAAGCAGTTCATCTTCAACTCATCTTCATCAACAATGGATGCTCAACAACAACAAGTTTTCAACTTTTCTCAACAAATGGAATCAAGCACCACAGCCCAAAGCACAAGCATTCCCACTCCAACAGTTACAGGCGTATCCATTACTCCAGTGTACAAGGAACCCCATGTTCTTGACCGTGAGCCTCATATCAACCTGGCAACTCCCTTTGAGGGATTGGAAGTTTTGTGTGAATCTCTGGTGGATTTCAACAACATGAAAAGGAATGGGGTAGATCTTACTGAAGAACTTCGACAACAAGGTTGGGAAAACTACTTTCAACGGCTCTATGGCCCTGTTTACCCATACCTCATCAAAGAATTCTGGAGATTTGTTGACGCTGATGACCATTTCATCGTCTCCTACGTGTTGGGGGTCAAGATAGTGATTACTGAAAAGTCAATTGCTTCTTTACTGAACATGGAGAAAAGTGGAGGAAGAAGGATCTACGACATCAACCCTAGATCAAAGTACATTGCTCAAGTAATCAATCCCACCATCTTCAAACTCAACACTGAAGGCAATCCATCAAAGAACAAAGAACTTCATCAGAACCTCAGAGTATGGCTCAAGATCATTCTGGGAACCATTCATCACCGCCCAGCATCAAACTCCTCTGACTACATCAATATAGATCAGAAGTGCATTTTATATTGCATTCACAAGGGGTTGAAGCTCTGCCTCCCAGCACTACTCTTCAAGTATCTCAGAGACTCTATACGGGAGACCAGAAACAACATGAAACCCAGAACCTACATCCCTCTGGGAAGACTTCTGTCTGATGTTCTGATCGAAAATGGGCTTGTAGATCATCTGGAGAAGAACAAACTTATGGAAGATCTGGCGATAGATACTGGAAAGCCTCTTAACTCCAGAAATTTGAAGAGCATGGGAATTCTGAAGGAGATTCGAGTCAAACCTACGCTGGATACCTCCTGGGACGCTTTAAAAGATCAGAGGAAGCTACCACATGGTCTTGCAAGGTTTTACAAGAATGAACCCAGAAAAGCAATCCTCCACTATATGCAGCGTCTGAAGGATGAAGGAGTAGACATCTCTGAATTCAGACTCGACGAGATGCTAGATTCAGAATCAGATTTCGTCAAGTACAAAAGATGTCCCTCTGAAAAGAAGTCTTCAAAGGCAAAGAAAGCAAGGCTAGGAGAAACTTCGGAAACAAGATCTCCAGCGCCTCTGCAAGTAACTACTGGTAAGTCTGCTCCCTCTATTCCCTCTGAACCTCCTGTGGCTTCCTCTAATCCTCTCCCAGCACCTATCTACACCACCTCTGAAACCCCACCTTCTACAACCAGAACCTCACAGCCTTTACCAAAATTCAATCCTGCCCATACCTCTTTACCACGTTCAGAAGCTGAATAACTCAATTAAACCACCTCTTCATCTTCAACCCCAAAATCACCTCCCTACCTTATCCTCTCCTCTGACCCAGAACCTTCTGACCCTGCTTCTCCCACTTTAGCCCACCTTTACTCTCTAAACCAAAACTCACAACAACCACAACAACCTCCACCTGAACCTGAAGTCACTTCACCACCCCCAGAACAAACAACCAACAACCCTTCTGAAGCTCAACCCTCTGACATCACCCCCCAAAACACTTCCGCTGAACCTGAACCTCTAACATTAAACCTAAGCCCTCCAACCTCTCCACCTCAAACCTCTAAACCTGATAATTCCCTGCCTACCCTAGAGGAAGCCATAATGTTGTTCGCAGGGGCTTCAGTACAAAAGGTCAAGTCTCTGACCATTAACTCTGGCATCAGTGATGATCTTGACACTGTAAGGACACACTGGAACAGAGTCATTGGCTGGATGACCTCTGAGGCTTTCAAGCTGAAGCACATCTCTGAGCAAGTCAGAAACGACTTCATCAGAGATGCTGAGGCAAGACTACAGGAAAGACTTGCCAGAGAAGCTGAAGAAGAAGCCAGGAGGCAAGAAGAAGAAAAATCTAGACAAGCAGAAATCCAAAGGGCCAAGGAAGTTGAGGCTAAAGCTCTAGCTGATGCTGCTGCTGCTGAAGCTGAAGCAAAGGCAGCTGCAGAAGCTGAAGCCAGAGCTGCTGAAGAACTTAGTGCGCTGACTCGGGGGGAGTCCTCTTCTGTCATTCCCATGGTTCTCAAGACACTTGAAGAACTTCAGAAAGACCAGAAGGAACTCAGAGCCAGATTGGACAAACAAGACTCCGTCAACGACAACATTCAGAACATGCTGGCTCAACTGCTTCAGAGAATGCCTCCTCCTCCCAACCCTTAGGCACTTAGAATTTTTTGTTTGTTGCCGTGTTTTCTCTGTTTTTGATGTTTGCTTGTTTGCTTTCTTGCCATTGTCTCTGTTGCTCTATTATCTGAATATAATATCTTTTTGATTTCCTTGTTTAAGTCTTTTTGATTCTGACAAAAAGGGGGAGAAATCAATATAGCTCTGATGAAAATTGCCTAATACCTTAAGCACTCTGCAACATATTATTTCTTAAAAATAAATTCATCTAACACTGGACTTAAGAAATTGCAGAAGGTATAAGAGAAACTTCATTGCTTGGAAGCTCTGGTAAGAACTTCTGAACTCCCTAACCTATCTCAGGGGGAGCCCTCTTCTATCTGATCTGATATGATATTTGTTATGTTTCATCTGCTATTTAAGTTTGTTTTGTCATCATCAAAAAGGGGGAGATTGTAAGAACAAAAATTGTTCTACAACAGATTCCATGATTTTGATGATAACAAAGGATGAAACCAAAAATGGCACCCTAACGAAAAGTTTCTAAGTGTGCAGGGTTCTAAGGAAAGAAGGAAGAGATCTAATGACGTTATCAGATACAGAATCATATCAGATACAAGTTATCAGAAGATCAGAAGCATCTGAAGTAGAAACACGCTCAAGAAGTTCTAACTCTGAGCAAAACAGCAGAACATCAGAAGCATCTGAAGAAAAAGTGCACTCTAGAAGTTCTGACTCTGAACAACGGTATATCATTCCAGAAGCTCTCAGCGTCATCTGAAGACATTATCAGAACTCCTTAAGATAAACATCAGAAGCTCCGAATCAACACAGCAAGATTCCAAGATTCCCAGAGTCACGCAGACTTTGATAATGGATTTCCTAATACAGAAAGAGTAACGTTAACTTCAAATTCAAATGGAAAGGAACTATATTTGGAAAGAAGTTATTCGGGGAGACAAAGTTGTTTTGGAAAGAAACAACAGAAGTTATGGCATTAATTCCTATTCAAGACAAATTATCCGCCATCAATTTCAACGGTCTTTTCACTCCTATATAAAGGACAGCAATCAACATTGAGAGGCGCGCAAGCATACACTGAAACATTCTCTCTCTCTCTCTCAATATTTCACAAAGCTTTTGCTTAGAACGTGAAACACTCTTTTGTTCTTACTGTTGTAATATTTGCTTTATCCTAGAAGCACTCTAGATTACAAACTTTGTTTTATCTCTATTGTTTTATTTCCTCAAGTGACTCTACGCAGTCTGTATACTTGAGAGGACTAAGAGATCTTTCTCTTAGACGTTGGTTGTAAACAATCTTTCAAGATTAGTGGATTAAGTCCTTGTTGAAGGCGAAATCACCTTGGCCGGGTGGACTGGAGTAGCTTTGTGTTATAAGCGAACCAGTATAAATTCCTTGTGTGGTCTTTATTTTGAAAAAGCGCTTATTTTCCAAAACAATTCAAACCCCCCTTTCTTGTTTTTCTCACCTTCATCTTGGGCATTCAGATCAGAAATCAGGTTCCTTTCTATGCTATTAAGGAAGAACCTGATGTTGGGGGGATCTCTCGTGCTCTTTATTTGAGCCCCGAAGTGACTAAAGGAGGTCTGAAAGAGAAGGGGAAGTTGCCTGGTTTTCATCTAAGTTTCTTGGAGGCTAAAGCCAAGGAGCATGCTGATTTGGGTGACTGGAGAGCTGTCTGTGCTTTGATTGCTGTGAGCGTTTATGGAATTATCTTGTTCCCTAACCAGAAGAACTTTGTGGATATTAATGCCATCCGTTTGTTTGTTCAGAGGAATCCTATTCCTACCCTGGTTCGGGATGTTTATTACTCGGTCCATAATCGGAATGAGAAGCGGCGTGGGGGATTGATCAGATGTTGTGCTCAGCTACTATATAAGTGGTTCATGGGATATTTGCCTTCCAGGGGTGATTTTGTTCTTCTTGACCATACTGTCAATTGGGCGACCAAGTTGATGGGTTTGCGAGCCAAAGACATAGCTTGGACTCACAGCAGTAGGGTTGGACAGGACTTCATTTGCAGTTGTGGGAGTTTTCCCAATGTGCCTCTTATAGGAGTTCAGGGTTGCATTAATTACAACCCGACGCTTCTTAAGAGACAAATGGGATTCGCTATGGAGGTTCCTCCTCTCAAGAGTGAGATTCAGGAAACTTTGTATTTCCCGGTTGAGGGCAACCAGTCACGGTTGAGGCAAGTGTCTGATGCATGGCGCAGCATTCAAAGGAAAGGCAAGTTTTCTTGGGGTAGAGCTAATAACAGGTCTTTTCCTCCGTTTGATGACTGGCTCAGCAAGAGAGTGGAGCTCACTTGTCTACCATTTCCTGTGGGTGATCCTTGGTATCCGTTGATTGAGGAATCTCATTCTTCTGTCAGTATGGAAGAGTTCCTAGAGATGAAGAAGGAGACAGATCAGCTGCATGCAGAGAAGACTGAATTGGAGATGAGTGTTGCTAGAGTCCAAATGGCTAATCAGGAAATCAAAAGGAAGATGGAAGACCAGGATAAGAGGCATGCTCTTGTGGTGAAGCGCTTTGAGATAGACACCGCTTATTATGGTAAGGTTAGCCAAGCTTTGGAGTCATCCACAAGGGAGCACGACATCACCAAGGAGAGGTTGGCTAGAGCTTCGAAGGTCATTGAAGATGAGAAGAGGAGACAAATCCTTGTGAGGGATCAGAGGGAAGACAGAGTCAGAACCCTTATCGCCGAGTGGGAGGCAAAGTTAAAGATTAAGGAAACAGAGAACGTGAAGATCATTGCTGAGAGAGATCATTATATTGCCGAGAGAGATCACTACATTGCTGAGAGAGATCATTACTTCCGACAGAAGAAGATTCACCAGAAGGAGGTGGGGAGATTGCAGCAGGAGAACACCGAGCTCAGGTTTTCCGTGAAGTTTACCAGGATGGTCGATGATGCAGAGCCGTCTGTGGGACCTTCTTCAGTGTAGACCTTTCTCATTTGTGTTGGATTACCGTCAGGTCTGTTGACGGATTTCACTTGCTTGTATTTCCTTTCTGATTCTGGAGAATTGTATTTGATTGGTATTAGGCCTGATGTATGACTCTTGCACTTGTAGTGCACCTTTTGATATGCAATGGTTGTTTTCATTCAGTGATCGATCTTCAAGCTTTATTTGCTTTCCTGTATGCACTCACACAACACACACATGGTTGGGTGATATCTTTGCTAAATCATATATCTCTGATTTGTGTGATGAAATCAAACGATGAATGCCAGAATATTGCTGCCGGATTATTATCTGTCTCGATGAAGCCAGGATCGAAAGACAAAATGTTCCTCATATGGATAGACATTGCATTCATGCATAATCATAATAACTTGTTTTCTATTTTGCAGGTTGTCGCATTACGCGAAAAACCGGCGGGAAACAAGAACAACAGAGCCGCCACCGTCCGTTATTTATCCCAAAGGAGGGAAAGGAAACGCTCGAAGTAAACCTGGAAAGAACATGGTCTCGCGACCAAAGAGAATGGGATCGGGAGTCGGTTATGCGAAGGGAAGGTATTAGCACCCCTACGCATCCGTCGTACTCGACGGGATCCACGCACAATAGGAAGGAAGATGGTTGCTAAAAACATTGCTCAAACACACACACACTGGCTGAAAGAGACACAAGAAAACAAACAAGGCTGACTCGGCAGGATATCGCATCCTGGGCCTACTTAGTCTATCAAGCATAGACATCAGAGTCAAAGTTGTTCGGACTGGGGAAATGACACATGCTCGCTAGGATGTCGCATCCTATGCATACGTATCTTCTTGGACGAAGAAGAATCAGAGCATCCGTAGCTCGGCTAACACGCACACAAACAAACACATGCAAAGGCAAACGTGGAGCCTGAATGCCAATCATTGGGCTTACATCAGCATCCGAACCAAACATACCCACACTGGAAACCAGATGCCACTTGATGGACTTATACCGGACTCCAAGCACACAACAAGAGGATATGGAATGCCAATCGCTGGGCTTACATCCATCTCCTGACACACACAAAGACAAAACAAAAGGGCGCCCAGAGAGATCTGTTCATCTCCTGCCTACGTACCTTATCTGGTATGAGGATCAGGGTGACGTAGTTCCCCTACGGAGGGACACAGGACTAGCCTAACCAGATAACAAAGGGAGACACAACTAGGGAGACTAACTCGAGCCTAGATGTTATCATGCAAAATCATCCCTAAGTCAAGGTTTCTAGCTAACTTGCACAGGAAGCAAGCCTATCTTAAAGCACAAGCAATAGCAAACAATCACAAACAGCACACACTATATGCACACAAGTGAGGCTCAAACAAGGGTGGGTGCTGCAAGAGCAAGCCAACTGTACAGGGTGAGTTTTGCTCTTAACCTTGACATCGAGAGCCAAGGTGAAGCAGATGAAAGGTGAGTGAAGATGAGACTTCACAGCTCTTATCCCTGGTCAGGGAGAGCTATAGACAAAGAAGTGTGGGTCCAGAAAGTGGGAACCCTTCTACACTTAAGACACTGACACAACTGTACACTGTACAAGATCTTGGGTTTGTATCCCAATGCATCAACACAATGGTGTGAGCAGAGGGATGACTCAATAGAATAGCAGGGGATGGATTGCACATCCCTTGGGTTCTGCCAATTGCCTTATCAGAAGGTCTTTACCTGCTTGGGGACAAAAATAAACAAGCACAAACATTGCCTCTTAAGGAGGACTTCAGACAGGTGCCTGGCCAAGTAACAGGCCAGGTCTTCCAGACTACATGGAGACAAGAAATTCTACCTCAATGCAAATGCTATCAAGCAAAGCAAAGCAATCTTAGCAACTAATGTACCTGAAATCAATCAAATACAATCAGTATACCAATCACAAAACCAAACAGCAAATGATTCACAGTTAGCTATATACAGACAAACACAAGCCAATGCACAAAGGTGCAAGCCATTAAGGCTCAAACTCAAGTATCAATCCCTGCAAAACAAAGTCAAAATTAGCTATACACAAGTCACAAATCAACTCCAATGGGAGCACACCATCAAGCAAAGGCCATTTGTGCTATTAACCTGAAACACAACTCAAAAGTGAGATCACAAACCACTAGTCCAAGACTAGGGCCAAAATGAGATGAAAAACCCAAAACAGCAAGTGAAAAATGATCAAAACCAAGATAAATCAATTAAGAAGAGAATCCAATTGGCCTCACATCAAAACTAGGCACCAAATTCATTTCATGCACAATTTAAGTCAAACTAGGTAAGTGTGAACCACATATGAGCAAACAGAATGATCACAATCAAACAAATACCAAAACAGCTCAATAAATTCCACAAAAATTCAAGTCTAAACAGAACACATTCAATGAGCTTCATATCAAATTTCATGCTATTTGGACAAGAGGAAGTAGGGAAATTAAGTTACACAAGTCAGGACATGCAAAAATCAATCCAAACTAGGCCACAAAGCATGTGTCAACTTCAAGCAAATGTAAAACAGTGAAGACAAATGAGAAATGAATGGGACCAAAGCCAAAGTGAACTTAAACATGTTAGGAATCACTCCACCAAATTTCATCTTCATATGATAAGGTATGAGAATATCACAAAGCATGTAAGGTAATCACTCAAGAAAAACCCTAAAATGGCTAAACAGCAAACAAAAATCCCAATCAAATAGGAAATGGCTCAACAAATCCTACTAAATATCATGGCAAAACTAGACATTTAGATGATATCACATGCAAAAATTGAGAGCAAATGGCAAAGCATAAGCATGGAAACAAAATTCATGAAGTTGACATAACATAGTGTGACACACATTGTCACACTCAACTTGCTCACATCATATCTCTCTAACCAGACACTCAAAATTAGCAAACTATATACCAAAATCACCAGGAAAGAGTCAAGAACATGCCTATAAAATTTCAATCATTTTGGCTAAGGCATCAAGATTTCATGATTAAAATGGTGAAACATACACATGAAGCACACATATCAAAGGTATTAGACAAAGTCAAAAACATCACCAGGCACAACTTTGACTATCATACCTAAAAAAAACTAGAGAAAATTTGGAAATGGATGCAAAAATCCCCATTCAATTTGGATTATCCATGATTTAATTATGATTTTTTGAAGTTTATTGATGAAATGAAATATTTATTTAACCTTTCAAATGAAATAAAATGAAGCAATGGCAATCTGGTAAATACTACACAGCCAGGGCAAAACGCAGAGTTTAAATAAAAGAGGTGGCAACGCGTGATTGGTTAGTTCCAGCGGTAAACACCAAATTCAAACTGAAGCCAAGCAATTCAGATCAAACGTGTTCTTGAGCGTGTTCTTGGATGTTCATCCAACAGAATTTCCAGAAAAATCATCATGAACAAATTTCAACCAAAATTAACAAATCATATACCGTTGGAACCGTCTAAGCTAGCACAATCACAATATCCACATGAAATTATCCAGAAATCCACACACAACGAGAATCGATCAAAAATAGTTTTAACATCTAAACTTAAATCCTAGATTTCTCAATGAATATCCAACGAAAATGCACGATTCAAGCTTCAGATTACTCAGCAATGAACACTCTATTGAATCCACATCTTAATTTAAGCAATTGAAACAATTGATTTCTGACCTCAATTCGAGTGCAGGTATGGATTTGCGCGTTTCCAAGTGTAAAAGTGTGAAACAGATCGTGTATGATGTTGTAGGAAGTGTATGGAATGATCAGCTTAGCTCAATTATGCTCCAGGTTCTTGAATCTTCAAACTGCCATAGAAGTGTTCTTGCTTGGACAGTTGTGATTTTCCAATGCCTTGGCCATGATTTGGTGAAAACAGATCTGCAATAGCACCTCTTGATGATGATTATCACAAGAGAAAACAAAAAGGATCAAGAAATTCAAAGGAAAGTTGAAAAAAAGTGTGTGAAAATGTGAAGAAAATTGAGAGAAATCTTGTGATTTTGCTTTTGGATCTGAAAGAATGAAATGTAATTATCTGTTTCTGTTACAATTAGGCCTTTATACCGTACACTAATCCAAATGTTAATCTCAATTAAGCAAATTCAAGTGATTAGTGTAAAATGCATTTTTGTGATTTTGGCCAAAATGCCCTTTCCATATTCAGCCAATGTATCAGTCAAAAATCAGTTCAATCAAGTTCTAAATGACATTCATGATGTGTAGCAATTGGTCCCAAGTGCATATGGCTTGTAATTTTGAAAATCACCATTTCACACCAAAAATGCAAATTAATCCACTTGAAAAATGCCATTTTGCTATGATGATTTTTGATGAAATGTAATGATGCACTATGAAAATTCATGTGAAATGTGGTTTGCTCAAAGAAAGATCACCCAATTGGCCTTTCCATGTGAAAGTTATGGCACTTTGAATTTAGGCATTTTCTGAAAATGATTGGACCATATCTTGCCAACCACACATGGGAATTTCATGTTCTTTGACTTTTTGGAATGGTGAGATCAAGATCTTCAACTTTCATGTTGGACAAAATTCCATTTGAAGCTTGTATGATGAAGTAATTTTGAGGAGAAAAACTTTCCATTTTGGGCAGTTGAAATTACAGGTCACCTGCTATTTTTGGAAACTTTTGATCTGACCTCCAATTCTTCAATCTTGATCTTTGATATGTCAAATGAGACTTGTATGGACATGAATGAAGCCTTTCAAACCATCTCCCACCTTCAAATCCATAAAATCAGGCACAGTTGACCACAGTTGACCTCCTAGGGTTTCAGATGACATCTAGCTTGACTGTTGAGCTTTGATCATCCAATCTTTGGCCAAACCACTTCAAAATGATCACATAATCATATGAACTTGATAAACCAACCTTAGGGCCTTGTCTCAATGGAAATTGCACAAGCTTGCTTGTTTGACCTGATCTCCTGACCAGTTTGACCTAATCTATCTGAGGACTTGCACTTGGGCAAAAGGCCATGCAATGCTATGCAATGGGCTTGTTATGTTAATGACCTAAATGATGAAAATGTATGTACAAAAAGGTAGGGTGCGAATTTGAGGTGCTACAGCTGCCCCTATTCAATCAACTGGGAACCCGAACGAATGAGAGCAACGGCTGTCAGACTTTCAGGGTAAACAGGGATTGAATACCAAGAACCGTAGAAATTTGCACACTGCTGGGAATTTTTTTTTTTTGTTTCTTCAGAGGTACAACCACATCCAGACATCGACACGATGAATGGGAATAGAAATCTCAACTAGATGCCAACGGACAACTAGGAAACACTCAATGTTTATCGAAACCAATGGAGAGGTATCCAGACATCAACGGACGAAGGATGAACTGGAAGGGATACAACCATATGTCAGCGGACATAGTGGGAAAAACTCAATGTTTACCAAAACCAACGGAGAGGTAACTTTACTGGGGACGACCAGGAAAAACTCGACGTTTATCGAAATCAACGGAGAGGTAGCCAGACATCAACGGACGACGGATGAACTGGGAAGACTCGACCAGACGTCAACGGACGAAAGGGAGAAGCTCGACGTTTATCGACAACAACGGAGAAGGAGAAAACTCGACCAGACGCCAACGGACGAAAGGGAGACTCAACGTTTATCGACACCAACGGAAAAGGAGAAAACTCGACCCGACGCCAACGGACGAAAGGGAGACTCAACGTTTATCGACACCAACGGAGAAGGAGAAAGCCACTTCACGAGGGAAAGGCACCACAATCAGAAACCGAATAGGAAGTCTACTAGGGATTCTGGCTGGGAATCAACCAGACATTAATGAATGACTGGGACTAAGGTATACAATCACACGTCATCAGACAAATGAGAAAAACTCAACGTTTATCGAAACCAACGGAGAGGTAAATCCGCATGGGGAAGGGTACAACTAGACGTCCTCGGACGAATAGGAAAAACTCGACGTTTATCGACACCAACGGAGAAGGAGAACTCTGAGGGGAATCATCTAGATATCAACGGATAACTAGGAAAAACTCGACGTTTATCGACACCAACGGAGAGGAGGATTCTTCTGGGGACGACCCTGTGGGAAAAGATAGCAACTATACGTCAACGGACGCATAGGAAAAACTCGACGTTTATCGACACCAACGGAGAGGAGGAAAGCTTTTCACTAGGGAAGAAAGACGACGTTACGAACATCGAAAGATGATGTTTACCGACATCAAAGGAGACCAGACACTTACGCATGACTGGGAAAGCACCGAAAGATGGTGTTTACCAACACCAAAGAAGACCAGACACTACGCATGACTGGGAAATCACCGAAAGATGGTGTTTACCGACACCAAAGAAATAACACACGCGGGTGCTGACAGGATACTGACATCTACATGTCCGGGCAAGGCTACACACTTGCAGGGGATCTCACTGGGGATCAAGGTCACGACAGCGAGCAAACAGGAAGGAACACCAAGGATACCAGGTTGTAGGTATGAAACGGGTGACCAACCAAAGCGTGAATTGGTTTGTGTTCCAAAACACTCAACATCCTGAAGAGGACTAGAAAAGCAGTCTTGTTAAAGGATGGACATTCGATTCCACAAGGAATACGACTCTTACTCGACTGGGGAGGACGATTTCGACCCAAGAGCGCATGAGACATATTATCTATAGCCGTCAAAACGTAGATAATACACTCGCATGGAAGATTATCCATAACCGGGTTGTAGGTTGTTAAATGGATAAGCGACCGACATCATCCTGAAGAGAGCGAAAGCAAACTTGTTAAAGGATGGACATTCGCTTCCGAACAAAGGAATACGAATCTTACTCTGATGGTGAAAACAATCAAAAGATTGACCAAAGAGCGCATGAGATATATTATCTATAGCCGTCAGAACGTAGATAATACACTCGCAAGGAAGATTATCCATAACCGGGTTGTAGGTTGTTAAATGGATAAATCGACCGACATCATCCTGAAGAGAGCGAAAGCAAACTTGTTAAAGGATGGACATCCGATTCCACAAGGAATACGAATCTCACTCAACTGGGGAGGACGACTTCGACCCAAGAGCGCATGAGATATATTATCTATAGCCGTCAAAATGTAGATAATAACCTCGCATGGAAGATTATCCATAACCGGGTTGTAGGTTGTTAGATGGATAAACGACCGACAAGAAAGGCATCGGGGTACCAGGACTAGGTATGCAAAGATGACCAATCAAAAGGGGAAACTACAAACATTACCAGCAAACGGTGAATGAAAGAGGACCCACTGAGGATAAAATTTCTTACTCGGAGCAAATGTCTGAAAGGTGAAAGGAATATCAATACCGACTGGATAATGATAACCAAAAGAGGGGATTACATCTACCGGTTAGTAGGTAGAAAACCATAGAACAGTAACCGTCATCAACTAGGATGAGCACAAGGGTTGACTCCACAACGGGGAGAAAAGAGGATTCACATCTACCGGTTAGAAGGTAGAAGACCACAAAGATAGGACTTACAACTACCGGTTTGTAGGCAGAAGCCAACAAACAGTCTGCTGAGAGACAGAGTGAGAAAAAAGGATTTACAACTACCGGGTAGCAGGTAGAAAACCGCAAAATCCGCCGACAACCAGAATGAACCACAAAGGTTACCTCTGCCAGGGGATGAAAGTGGGATTTTACAACTACCAGCTAGTAGGTAGAAAACCACAAAGATAGGACTTACAACTACCGGTTAGTAGGTAGAAGCCCCGAATTCTGCTGAGGATAAGATGAATGAGCGCCGGTTAGTGAGCAACTACTCATTTATACCACAGGGAAGCACAGGAGACAGCCAATTTAGGATTGATCCAAAAAGGCAGACTGAATCAAGACTCATCCTAATGAGGAAAGAACTCCATAAGGAAAACCCCTCCCGAGGGGAGGGAACAGAAACAACCGTCATCCACGAGGATATAACTCAGTGGGGAAATGCAGAAGAAAACGACAGACACTTTCTGCTTAAGGGGTCAACTCTACATGGAGAGATCAGACACACCCACATCTGCTAGGGGAGGATCTATGGGGGGAAGAAACAGGTTTTCCTTTCACCACCGGATGAGGAAATAAACCTCTCCGAGGGGTACCAATCCTGAATGCTGTCAGGAGCAACTGTAGCAAATGTGCCGTACAGATGTTGAACACAGATCCGCCTCTGCCGGGGATATAGTCTGGTGGGTTCGAACACATGAATGCATATGTTTGAATTTTTCTATGGCGTAATGCTCCATATGGATGGAAATGCTACGCAATTTGAGGATGCAATGATTACTATATGCAAAATGCAAATGATGAAAACTCCGCTGGGGAGCCCAAAGATCAGATACTCCAACTCTGCGGGGAGACTCTGCTTGAAGAAATCTGCTTGAGGAAAACTCTACAGGGAGAACACCGACTTCTCACTCATGCTGGAGAACAGAGATACCAAGAATCAACCAGATCTCTGGTGAGGATAGATAGGCATTGATAAAGTTCATCATGCCAGCAACTCTGCTGAGGATCTATCCGAGAAAATGACGGAGTAGTGGGATGTCAATCCTTCAAATACTGAATCTTCCGAAGAAAAGCACCCATGCTGAGGAGAAGAGAAGACTGCTTTACAGTCTTCATTAAACACTCTGCTTGGGGAACTGCCCCACAAAAGTATTTCAACAGCAACCTTGCTGGGGATGCCCCACAATAGGGTCCAAACAGCCCTCTACTGGAGATGCCCTACAATAGGGCTAACAGGGACTTGGAGGAAGAATGTTGCACTGCCGGGGACATGAAGATGAACAACTTCAACCAACACTGCACTGAGCACCCTCGCTGAGGAGGAACCACAAGAGGTTCTACAGGAAAAAGATACAGTTATGCTCGAGATACGAACAAATGTCTTACCTGTTGGTAATCATACCGCCCTTGGGAGAGCACTGCAAGTCTCCTAAGTATCCTTCCATCATTGTGAATGTTCACTTTGTTTAAGAACAATTTTGTGAAAAATTTGTTTATTTTGAAAACAATGATACTTTATCAATTAAAACATGCAAAACATTTGTTGAGTTGAAACAAATAAGAGTGCAAATAATTGGATAAAAGCTCAAATCGATGTGATGGAATGGTAGTCTGCAAAGGGCGAGACTCCATAGATCTGTACAAGTTTGAAATCGGTGATGTATATTGGAGAGGGCTACATTGAACATAATGACCTTTCCTCTACCATTCTGAATTTTCGATGTATTCAAAGCTTCAGTCGACGATGAATCGAGAATCCTTGACGGATGACAGATGTAGAGCACAGTCTTGTCAGGATGCAGTTACTTGCCAAGTCCCTAATTTTTGCCTAGATTGCCCCAGTGTGAGGTGATTAATCTAGCGGGATGCAAATTTTTCAATGTCTCTAACTTTTGCCTGGATCGCCCTTTCGGGTTTTCAATCTACCGAGACGCTCCTTTTTGCCTAAGCCGCCCTTTGGGGTGTTCGACTTAACGAGCTATTTTGCTTTTTCCTTTTTTTTAGGAGAAGTATTTCTTGACTGCATCAGGATTCACAGGACGAGTGAACTTCTTCATCCATTGATGTAAATGTCAAAACACCGCCTGAAAAGGCTCTCTTTGAAGGTGAGAAAAACAAGAAAGGGGGGTTTGAATTGTTTGGAAAAATAAGCGCTTTTTCAAAATGAAAATCACACAAGGATTTTATACTGGTTCGCTTATAACACAAAGCTACTCCAGTCCACCCGGCCGAGGTGATTTCGCCTTCAACAAGGACTTAATCCACTAATCTTGAAAGATTGATTACAAACAACGTCTAAGAGAAAGATCTCTTAGTCCTCTCAAGTATACAGACTACACAGAGTCACTTGAGGAAATAAACAAACAATAAATGAAAGATTTATGTAATCTAGAGTGCTTCTAAGAAAGCAAATATTACAATAGTAAGAACAAAGTGATTCACGTTATAAGCAACAGCTTCGTGAAGATTTAGAGAGTAAGAGAGTTTTCTTGAACGTTGATGTTTCAGTATGATTTTCTTGTATGTTGTAGTAGTGTACTGAATGTTGATTTGCAGTCCTTTATATATAGAAGAGTAGGATCCGTTGAAACTGATGAGTAATAAAATGAATTTACGCCATCACTTAAATAGCTTCTGCAGGATAACTTTCTCTCC
This sequence comes from Lathyrus oleraceus, assembly GCF_024323335.1. Classification (NCBI taxonomy): domain Eukaryota; kingdom Viridiplantae; phylum Streptophyta; class Magnoliopsida; order Fabales; family Fabaceae; genus Lathyrus; species Lathyrus oleraceus. The sequence continues at coordinate 395,911,023 of NC_066582.1, read as the reverse complement.
TTGAAGTGACTACTTACCACATATAGTATCTTCTTCATTGAAATTGGAGATTAACGTCTCTTTCTGTTTTAGGAAATCCATTTGCAAATCTTTACTTGACTTTAACGTTACTCTTTCATAATTAGCAAATCCATAATCAGAGTCTTCGTGTATCTGAGAATCTTGGAGTCTTGCTTCTGATGTTGATCTCTTTTGAGTTCTGATGGATTCTTCAGATAGTGCCAAGAGCTTCTGAAGTTAGACATACCTTTGTTCAGAGTCAGAACTTCTAGAGCTTACTACTTGTCCAGATGCTTCTGATACTTTGCTGTTTTGCTCAGAGTTAGATTATCTTGAACGTGTTTCTACTTCAGATGCTTCTGGTCTTCTGATAATTTGTATCTGATATGATTGTGTATCTGATGAATTCTTCCTTCTTTCTTTAGAATCCTGCACACTTAGAAACTTTTCATTAGGGTGCCATTTTTGGTTTCATCCTTTGTTATCATCAAAATCAAGGAATCTGTTGTAGAACAATTTTTGTTCTTACAATCTCCCCCTTTTTGATGATGACAAAACAAACTTAATTAGCAGATGAAACATGAATAATATCAGATCAGATAGATAAGAGCTCCCCCTGAGTTAGTGCTAGGAAGTTCAGAAATTCTTACCAGAGCTTCCAAGCGATGAAGTTTCTAGATACCTTCTGCAGTTTCTTAAGTCTATTGTTAGATAAATTTAATTTAAGAAAAATATGTTGCAGAGTGCTTAAGGTATTTAGACAATATTTTCATCAGAGCTATTAATGACTTCTCCCCCTTTTTGTCAGAATCAAAAAGACATAGCAAAATATAAATAAATTTAGAGAAAAACTTGTATTCAGATAAAGGCACAAAGGCAACAAGAACATGAAAACATCAGAAAGCAAAAACAAAACAACAGGCAAACAAAATATCCTAAGTGTCTAGGGGTTCGGAGGCGGAGGCATTCTCTGAAGCAACATAGCAAGCATGTTCTGGATGTTGTCGTTGACAGTATCTTGCTTGTCCATTCTGGCCCGGAGTTCATTCTGATCTTACTTAAGCTCTTTCAGCGTTTGGAGAACCATAGGGATAACAGAAGAGGACTCCCCCAGAGTCAGAGCCTGCTGTGCTTCAGCAACGGCCTGTGCTTCAGCTTCTGCAGCAGCAGCAGCATCTGCCAGAGCCTTAGCTTCAGCTTCCTTTTCCCTTAGGATTTCAGCTTGACGAGCCTTTTCTTCTTCCAATCTTCTGGCTTCTTCAGCTTCTCGCGCAAGTCTCTCTTCCTCTAGCCTTCTGGCTTCCTCAGCAGCTTCTCTGGCAAGTCTTTCCTGGAGTCTTGCCTCAGCATCTCTGATGTAGCCATTTCTGACTTGTTCAGAGATGTTCTTCAGTCTAAAAGCCTCAGAGGTCATCCAGCCAATGACTCTGTTCCAGTGTGTCCTTACAGAGTCAGGATCATCACTGACTTCAGAGTTAGTGGTCAGAGACTTGACCTTTTGTACTAAAGCCCCTGCTACCAGCATGATGGCTTCCTCAAGAGTAGGTACAGAAAGGTTTGGTTCAGAGGTTTGAGGTGAAGATGGTGGAGGGCTGAGATTTAATGTGAGAGGTTCAGATTCTGCTTCAGGTTCAGATCTTTGGGGTGAAGCGTAAAGAGGGTTTAAGTCTAAAGGTTCAGTTTCAGTTTCTGATTCAGGTGCAGCAGAGGTATTTGGTGGGTTGATATCAGAGGTGGGAAGGTCAGAGGGTTGGTCTTCAGAAGGTTGGTTTTCAGACGGTTGGTTTTCAGAAGGGATGGTGGTTGTTTGTTGTGGTGGTGAAGTTATTTCAGGTTCTGTTGGTTGTTGTGAAGCGAGGTTTAGAGCATAAATTTGGGCTAGGGTTGGAGAGTTAGGGTCTGAGAGTTCTGGGTCAGAAGAAATGTTGAGGTATGGTGGTGATTCTGGGGCTGAAGAGGATGAGGAGGAAGTGCTTTGGTTCATTTGTTCAGGTTCAGAGGGAGGTATGAATGTACGGGAGATATTTAAAATTGGTGAAGGTTGTGAAGTTCTGGTGGTTGAAGGTGGGATTTCAGAGGTTGTAAAAATGGGTGGTGTTGGGAGAGGATTAGAGGAAACCATCAGAGGTACAGAAGAAATAGGAGGAACAGACGTACCAGTAGAAATTTGCAGAGGAGCTGGAGATCTGCTTCCAGAGGATTCTCCAAGTCTTGCCTTCTTTGCCGGTGGTGCTATCTTCTTCTCAGAGAGACCTCTCTTGTACCTGACGAAGTCTTCTTCTGAATCTAGACAATCGTCGAGGCTGAAGTCAGAGATGTCAACACCTTCATCCAGCAGACGCTGAAGGTAGATAGCAACCGCATCTCTGGGTTCATTCTTGTAGAACCTAGCTAGACCATTGGGCAGCTTCCTCTGATCTTTCAAGGCATCCCAGGAGGTATCCATAGTGGGTCTGACTTGAATCTTCTTTATTATACCCATACTCTTGAGATTTCTGGCGTTCAGAGGCTTCCCAGTATCTATTGCCAGATCATCCATCAGTTTGGTCTTTTCCAGATGATCTACCAGTCCATTCTCAATGAAAACATCAGATATGAGCCTTCCCAGAGGGATGTAGGATCTGGGCTTCATGTTGTTTCTGGTTTCCCTTACAGAATCTCTGAGATATCTGAAGAGAAGTGCAGGAAGGCAGATCTTCACACCCTTCTGAATGCAATACAGAATGCACTTCTGATCTGCATTGATGTAATCAGAGGAGTTAGAGGCTGGGCGGTGGTGAATAGTTCCCAGAATGATCTTCAGCCACACTCTGAGGTTCTGATGCAGCTCTTTGTTCTTTGAAGGATTTCCTTCAGTGTTGGATTTGAAGATGGTTGGATTGATTACATCAGTAATGCGCTTTGACCTAGGAGGGATGTTGTAAATCCTTTTTCCTCCATCTCTCTCCATGTTCAGTAAAGAAGCAATTGACTCTTCAGTAATTACTATCTTTACTCCCAAAACAAAGGAGACGATGAAATGGTCATCAGCATCTGCAAATCTCCAGAACTCCTTGATGAGAAGTGGGTAAACAGGACCATAAAGCCTTTGGAAGTAGTTTTCCCACCCTTGTTGACGAAGTTCTTCAGTAAGATCAACGCCATTTCTCCTCAAGTTGTCGAAATCTACTAGCGTTTCACACAACACTTCCAGTCCTTCAAAAGGGGTTGATAGGTTAATATGGGGTTCATGGTCAAGAACATGGGGTTCCTTGTAAACAGGGGTGATGGAGACGCCTGTAACCGTTGGAGTTGGAATGCTTGAAGTTTGAGCAGTAGAGCTTGATTCCATTTGTTGTGAAAAGTTGAAAACTTGTTGTTGTTGAGCGTCCATGGTGAAGAAGAAGATGAAGATTGATGAAGATGAAGAGCTTTCAGAGAATGCTTAAGAGAGGTTTAGGGTTTTAGAGTGAGTGAGAGTGATAAATGTGTGAAATGTGAGAAAAGTGTTTAAATACTCTAAGTAAAACACATGCAAAACGACACATCAAAATGCGTTAGCACAAAGCTCAAGTTTGCACGCTTGGGGGAAAAATGATTACAACTAATTAATGAATGTCTAATCCCAACAGTACACACTGCTCGAGGAGATTTCAAACGTTTCACCTTTGATCTTCTTCTGGACAGCTGTCTAGAAGTTCTAGGGTTAGACGCTAAGTGCTCCACGTGTTGATGTATCTGATCTTTAGGAATACCAAAGGATTGGTTTCTATAGATTTCTAACTCATATATCTTCTTAACTTGGTAGAAGTATCAGAGTCAGAGGCAGAAGTACATTTGTTTACATCAGAGTCTCATTTTACATTCTCATAGGCATAATTCATTCAGGACAATTTTGAATGTTCAGATTTTTTAAGATAAAAAGAAATATATCTTCAGCTAGAGGCTTAGTAAAGATATCTGCCCATTGATGATCTGTATCAATGAACTTCAATGTTACTATCCCTTTCTGAACATAGTCTCTGATAAAATGATGTTTTATTTCAATGTGTTTGGCTCTGGAATGTAGAACGGGATTCTTACTAAAACAAATAGCAGCAGTATTATCACAAAAGATAGGAATGTTACTCTCAAAGATTTGCAGATCTTCTAACTGATGCTTCATCCAGAGCATCTGAGTTGTGCATAGTGATGCTGAGATGTATTCTGCTTCTGCAGTTGATAGAGCAATAGTTGACTGTCTTTTGCTAGCCCAAGAGATTAGATTGTTTCCCAGAAGCTGGCAATTTCCAGAAGTGCTTTTTCGTTCTATTCTATCTCCTGCATAATCTGCATCACAGTAACCCGAGAGTCTATACTCTGATGTTTTCTCATACATCAGGCCCAGGTTAGGAGTTCCTTTCAGATACTTGAGAATTCTCTTAACTGCTGTTAAATGAGATTCTCTAGGATCTGATTGGAATCTGGCACAGAGACAGACACTAAAGAGAATATCAGGACGAGTAGCAGTCAGATAGAGAAGAGAGCCTATCATACCTCGATAGAGCTTCTGACAAACCTTTGCGCTTACTTCTTCTTTTTCAAGAATGCATGTTGGATGCATTGGAGTTTTTGCAGAGTTGTAGTCAGTCATGTCAAATTTCTTCAGAACATCTTTAATATATTTGTTTTGATGAACATATGTAACTTCTGAAGTTTGGTTAATTTGAATTCCCAGAAAGAACTTTAGTTCTTGCATTAAACTCATTTCAAATTCTGCCTGCATTAACTCAGAAAATTCTTGACAAACAGAGATATTAGCAGAACCAAAAATAATGTCATCAACGTAAATCTGGCATATCATGAGATCATTATTAAGGTTTTTACAGAAGAGTGTGGAATCAACTTTCCCTCTGATAAAATTTTGTTCCAGAAGAAAATTTCTTAGACGTTCATACCAAGCTCTGGGAGCTTGTTTAAGTCCATATAAAGATTTTTTGAGTTTAAAAACATGTTCTGGAAAGTTTGAATTTTCAAAACCTGGAGGTTGGTTGACATACACTTCTTCTGATATATAACCATTAAGGAATGCACTCTTGACATCCATTTGATATAATTTAATAGAATGGTTAATAGCAAAAGATACAAGAAGATGAATAGATTCTAACCTTGCGACTGGAGCAAAGGTTTCATTATAATCAATACCCTCTTGTTGACTATAACCTTGAGCTACCAGTCGAGCTTTGTTTCTGACGACTTCTCCTTTTTCGTTCAGCTTGTTTCTGAAAACCCATCTGGTTCCAATGACGTGAGTGCCTCTGGGTTTAGGAACGAGATCCCAGACATCATTCTTTGAGAATTGATCTAATTCTTCTTGCATGGCTGAAACCCAGTCGTTATCTTGAAGTGCTTCATCACAAGACGTAGGCTCAATCAGAGAGACTAGTCCCAGAGGAGTATCTTCAGAAGTCCTGAAGGTAGATCTGGTTCTAACAGGTTCGTCCTTGTTTCCCAGAATCAAATCTTCAGAAACATTGATACGACTTTTAACTTTCTTTGGGTTTTCTGGGGATTTAATTTCTTCAGAGTTCTGAGTGATAGTTGCTTCTGGAGTTTTATCAGATCCTGCAAGCGTGATTTCTAAATCTGCAAAACTTTGAACTAGCTTTGACTTTTCAGGGTCAAGCTTATCATCAAATCTGACATGAATAGATTCTTCCACAATTTTGGTTTCTGTGTTGTATACTCTGTAGCCTTTAGAGCGTTCTGAGTATCCTAACATAATACCTTTTTGTGCTTTGGAATCGAACTTGTTCAGATGTTCTTTAGTGTTCAAGATAAAGCAAGAACATCCAAAAGGATGAAAATATGAAATGTTTGGTTTTCTTCCTTTACACAGTTCATAGGGAGTCTTTTCCAGAATAGGTCTTATAGAGATTCTATTCTGAATGTAACACGCTGTATTTACAGCTTCTGCCCAAAAGTGCTTTGCCACATTAGTTTCATTGATCATGGTTCTGGCCATCTCTTGGAGTGTCCTATTCTTCCTCTCTACAACTCCATTTTGTTGTGGAGTTCTAGGGCAGGAGAAATCATGGGATATTCCATTAGAGTCAAATAATTCCTCAAAATCTTTGTTTTCAAATTTCCCACCATGATCACTTCTGACTCTAATAATTTTAGAGTCAAATTCTTTTTGCACTTTGGAACAGAAACTGGTGAATACAGAGTGAGACTCACTCTTGTGCTTTAGGAATTTCACCCATGTCCAGCGGCTGTAATCATCAACAATGACTAGTCCATACTTCTTTCCATTGACTGATGCTGTTTTCCAGGACCAAATAAGTCAATGTGAAGAAGTTCCAGAGGCTTAGAGGTAGAAACAACATTTTTCTTTTTAAAAGATGTTTTTGAAAATTTTCCTTTCTGACATGCCTCACACAGAGCATCTGAAGAAAACTTCAGTTTAGGTAGGCCTCTGACTAACTCGAGTTTATTTAGCTGAGAAAGTTTCCTCATGCTAATGTGGCCCAAGCGTCTATGCCATACCCATTGCTCTTCGTGAACTGACATCAGACATTTAACATTTTGTTCTTTTAAATCAGAAAGATTAATTTTATAAATGTTGTTTTTCCTCTTGCCAGTAAAAAGGACAGAGCCATCGTTCTGATTAATGGCTTTACATGTTTTTTGATTAAAGATTACATCATAACCGTTATCACTTAATTGACTTATGGATAACAGGTTATGCATTAATCCTTCTACATAAAGGACATCAGATATAGAGGGAAGAGTACCATTACCAATAGTTCCAGAGCCTCTGATCCTTTTCTTTCTGATCTCCTCCGAAGCCTACAAATCCAGCGTCTTTAAGTTCCAGACTTTGGAACATAGACTTTCTTCCCGTCATGTGTCGCGAGCATCCAGAGTCCAGGTACCATGACTGGTGTCTGAACTTTGCTGCATAGGATATCTGCAACATAGATAATCTTATCTTTCGGTACCCAGAATCTCTTGGGTCCTTTCAGATTAGATTTCCCAGAGTTTCTTATAACTTTGGGTTTTCTAGCATTTTTAAATTTGTGTTCTTGTGTGTGTGTGTAATGATATGAAAAGGGAGACTTAAGTTGGTCACTGGTAGAAGTTTTATCTTCCTTAGGATCATACCCAATTCCCTTTTTATTGTTTCGACTTACTCCATAAATCATGGATGCCATAATACTCCTATCTATCCCATTCTTCAGAAATTCTTGAAAGGCTTCTTCGTATTCATAAATTATTTTATTTGAAGTTTGTGGTGCTTGAGACAACACTTCTTCTAATTCTAAGCTTTTTCTCTTTGCTCCATCTCTTTCTAATGTTAAAGATCTGATTGTATCTTCTCGTGCTAGAATTGTCATCTCAAGTTCACTACATTCTTCAAATTTTGCTTTAAGACAGCCTTTAATGTTTTTAAACTTTTGTTTTAATTTCTGGTATGAGCTAAGAGTTTCTGACAAACAAGATTCTAGATCAGATCGAGAAAGTTTAGAAAATACCTCTTCAGATTCTTCATCTGAGCTACTCCCGGATGTGGTAGCCATAAGTGCCACGTTGGCCTGTTCATCAGAGTCAGATTCTGATGATCCAGATTCACTATCATCCTAGGTAGCCATCAGTCCTTTCTTTGTCCTGAAGGTATTTTTCTTGAAACTTTCTTTTCTAGAGTTGTCTTTCTTTAGCTTGGGGCATTCATTCCTGTAATGACCTGTTTCTTTACATTCATAACAGGTAATATCTTTGTTAGATTTACCTTTTGAAGTTGATTCTGATCGATCCCCTCTGGGATTTGGTCTTCTGAAGTTGTTGTTCCTCTTTTTCCAGAGTTGCTTAACTCTTCTGGTTAGTAGGGACAATTCTTCTTCATCATCAGAGTCTTCTGGTTCAGAGTCGTCAGCATCTTCAGTTTCTGCCTGGAGAGCTTTGGTTCTGTCAAGTTTGCGTCTTTCAGGTCTGGACTTTAATGCTACAGACTTGATCCTTTTCTGAGGCTCATCTTCCTCTAGTTCTATCTCATGGCTTCTGAGAGAACTGACAAGTTCTTCAAGGCTGATATTATTAAGATCCTTTGACAGATTCAGAGCAGTAACCATAGGTCTCCATTTCTTTGGCAGACTTCTGACTATCTTCTTGACGTGGTCTGCAGTTGTATACCCTTTGTCTAGAACTTTGAGACCTGCAATAAGAGTTTGGAATCTAGAAAACATTGCCTCTATAGCTTCGTCATCTTCCATCTTGAAGGCTTCATATTTCTGGATAAGCGCCAGAGCCTTTGTCTCTTTGACTTGGGAGTTTCCTTCATGTGTCATCTTCAGAGAGTCAAGTATATCTTTGGCTGTTTCTCTGTTGGTGATCTTTTCATATTCGTTGTACGATATGGCATTGAGAAGTATGGTTCTGGCCTTGTGGTGATTTTTGAAGACACGTTTCTGATCTTCTGACATCTTATTTCTGGGAACTTCAGCTCCATTTCCTAAGACTGGAGGTGTGTATCCATCTGTGACAATGTCCCAGAGGTCAGCATCATAACCCAGAAAGAAACTTTCGATTCTATCTTTCTAGTAGTCAAACTTCTCTCCATCAAAGACAGGAGGCTTGGCATTGTAACTATCTCTTTCATTTGAGTGGGCCATAGTTTTTCTCGTACTGGATCTCTCTACACTGTTAAGTGTTTGATTAGAAAATCAATAACAGAGCCGGAGCTCTGATACCAATTGAAGGTGAGAAAAACAAGAAAGGGGGGTTTGAATTGTTTGGAAAAATAAGCGCTTTTTCAAAATGAAAATCACACAAGGATTTTATACTGGTTCGCTTATAACACAAAGCTACTCCAGTCTACCCGGCCGAGGTGATTTCGCCTTCAACAAGGACTTAATCCACTAATCTTGAAAGATTGATTACAAACAACGTCTAAGAGAAAGATCTCTTAGTCCTCTCAAGTATACAGACTACACAGAGTCACTTGAGGAAATAAACAAACAATAAATGAAAGATTTATGTAATCTAGAGTGCTTCTAAGAAAGCAAATATTACAATAGTAAGAACAAAGTGATTCACGTTATAAGCAACAGCTTCGTGAAGATTTAGAGAGTAAGAGAGTTTTCTTGAACGTTGATGTTTCAGTATGATTTTCTTGTATGTTGTAGTAGTGTACTGAATGTTGATTTGCAGTCCTTTATATATAGAAGAGTAGGATCCGTTGAAACTGATGAGTAATAAAATGAATTTACGCCATCACTTAAATAGCTTCTGCAGGATAACTTTCTCTCCTTGAAGTGACTACTTACCACATATAGTATCTTCTTCATTGAAATTGGAGATTAACGTCTCTTTCTGTTTTAGGAAATCCATTTGCAAATCTTTACTTGACTTTAATGTTACTCTTTCATAATTAGCAAATCCATAATCAGAGTCTTCGTGTATCTGAGAATCTTGGAGTCTTGCTTCTGATGTTGATCTCTTTTGAGTTCTGATGGATTCTTCAGATAGTGCCAAGAGCTTCTGAAGTTAGACATACCTTTGTTCAGAGTCAGAACTTCTAGAGCTTACTACTTGTCCAGATGCTTCTGATACTTTGCTGTTTTGCTTAGAGTTAGATTATCTTGAACGTGTTTCTACTTCAGATGCTTCTGGTCTTCTGATAATTTGTATCTGATATGATTGTGTATCTGATGAATTCTTCCTTCTTTCTTTAGAATCCTGCACACTTAGAAACTTTTCGTTAGGGTTCCATTTTTGGTTTCATCCTTTGTTATCATCAAAATCAAGGAATCTGTTGTAGAACAATTTTTGTTCTTACACTCTTGACAGTATATGGACATTCATAGCTTGGGGTTCACTTGCCCCTGGAATCGAGCACGAAAGACAAGACTTTCTTGAGCACAAGGTCACCTTCTCGGAACACACGAGGCTTGACCTTCTTATCGAATGATTTCTTCACTCTCTGCTGATGTAACTGACCATGACACATGGCAATTAATCTCTTCTTTTTGATCAGATTCACTTGGTCGTAACGACTCTGAATCCATTTAGCATCAGTCAACTTGGGACTTTGAGGGTGCTATGTTTTTCTTTTGTTTCTTTCTTTTGACTTTTCTTTCTTTTTGATTTCTTTTGATTTTGCACCCTCCTCTTTCTCTTTTTTTTTTCGTTTTGTTTTTTTTTGTTTTGAAATGCCCCAGTTGGCTGTTCTGCTGATTCTCGAGATGCAGCTGAGTGATCTTCTTTTCTTGCTCGAGAAGTCGGGAAATCTCGTCAGGAATCCTTTCAACATCATCTTCTTCCGCTTCGAATACAGGGAATTCAAAATTGGGAGATGACGTCTGATCATTATGTTCAATGGGTTTGAGAAACAACCTGCATAATGATTTTGAGTATAAAAAGCTTTTTGGAAAACAAACAAGACAATCGTTATGCAGATGAAAAGATTGCTTTTATTCTTGTTTTTAGGGTTTTTTGTGATCACCAATTTCATGCAAACAGCAAAAAGGGAAAACAAATGGAAAAACAAATGTTTAACATGCTTTTACTTGAATGAAAATATCATTGCACAAAATGTTGCCAACAATGTCATCACTTCTCCTTTTGGCATGGGAGAAGGGTTTTTAAACAAAGTGATTATTACTCTGACTTATGAACAACTGTAGGAAAGCCCACAGTGACCCAATTGTGATAGATCCCACCGGGGATGACAACTGTCAGTATCTCTTGCATCAGCAACCTCTGCTTTTGAACAACCCTTTTGAAGAAAAGTCGGCGCCAGCCCAGGACTTGTTATCTTCAAGCTTGATTATCACGGGGACCCAAGTCTTCAAAGTTCAGAATACCTGACCTCACGAGGTCTTGAACCTTCATCTTCAACTGAAAGCAACTATCCACGTCATGACCAGGAGCACCTGAATGATACACACAATGCTGCTCAGGCCTATACCACCACCGAGGGTTGACGGGTATAGCCGGCGGGTCTCTGGGAGTAATCAAGTTCCGCTCTATCAAAGAGGGATACAACTCTGAGTATGACATAGGGATCGGGACAAAAATGATCCTCTTCCTCTCATTACTCATACTAGCTTGATTATCATTGGGAGGCTGGTAAGCCTGCTGTTGCGGACGATGTTGCTGATGTTGATACTGCTGAATTGGTCTTCTCTGTTGCTGTTGGGTTGCTGGAATAGTCACAGCGGCCACTTGACGGTATTGTCCTCTATTTGCCTTTCTTCTGTGCTACACAGCATTCGTTTCACCCTCTCCCCTTCTGGGTGCCCCAGAGAATGGCTTCTTAGAACTTGAAGAGTTTGAAGAGCCAGGATCTTGAATCTTTCCTGCTTTGATAAGGCTCTCAGTCCTTTCCCCATAGACGACAACATCAGAAAAGCTACTGAATGGGCAGCTTCCCATGTGATCCATGAACACACCTTGCAAGGTTCCAATGAACATGTCAGTCAGCTCTCTCTCCAACATAGGAGGTTGTACTCTAGCGGCTAGCTCACGCCACCTCTGGGCGTATTCTTTGAAGCTTTCCTTGGATTTCTGACACAAACTCTGCAATTGGGTTCGGCTCGGCGCCATGTCCATATTGTGCTTGTATTGCCTCAGAAAGGCTTCACCCAGATCTTTCCAGCTTCTGACTGATTCTTTTTTCAGGTCCATGTACCAGTCCAAAGACGCCCCAGATAGACTATCTTGGAAAAAGTACATCCACATCTTCTCGTCGTCAGTGTAAGCAGAGATTTTCCTGAAATAAGCTTGCACATGGGTGCGAGGACAGGAGGTACCGTTGTACTTTTCGAATGAGGGTGCTTTGAACTTGTACGGGATTCTCAAACCCTCTACCAGCCCCATGTTTGTAACATCAAATCCGAGGGAGTTCTGGTATTCCATCGCACGGATCTTCTCAGCCAGGGCGTCAACCTTACGATCCCTATCCTCAACTCTGACAACATCCTCATCTTCACTCAGCAGTGTGAACATGTCCTCTTGTCTGTCGACAATAGGAGTTGGATGACGAACCAGAGCCCGGGTAGCTCTAGCATTGACCTCTGCAGCAAGAGGCTGTCCATTGATCCTTATTCCTCTCAACTCTTCCCCGACGGCGTAGTCGTTAGTGGGAACAGCAACATTGACGTTCTCATAAGCAGGTGCAACAACAGGCGAAGCACGGTTGGACGTCTGAATCACAGTCTCCTGTCTCTGAACCAGGGCTCTAAGCTCCTCCTGTCCCTGCGCAACCCCTTGCATCATTGCCATGAACTGGGCCATGTTCGCCCTCATCTCAGCCAACTCGGTCTGAACCTGATCCATGCTTCTCTGTTGATTGAGTCTGGTAGGATACCGGTGCAGTCTTCGATCAGCTATCCTGCCTGACACAGGAACCAGAATGAGAAGTCCGAACTAGAACACCTGTTATGCAATATGACATGAGTATGATGTTAATGCATATGATGCACATGAAATGATCATTTCTCAAGCATTCAAAGAGCCTGAATCATCTTCAAAAGATGGCAATCTGCAGCAACACAACACAGGAAGCACAGCATACAAGAGCATTGAGTACCGAGTGAAACCAACAATCTCATCTATAAATGAGCACCCGGATCATACATCAAAGATTCAAATATCCAAGGGGCTGTTGCCATCTCCATCAGTGCACAGACTCTGGAATGTACCTGAGAAATGATATGCATGCGGAGATTAGTTTTTTTTTTCTTCTTTTTTCATTTCCTTTTTTATCGCGTTTCTTTTGAAAATAAACATGCTATGATGCAAATGATGCAGACAAGACTGGCAGGCTGTGCATCTCAGAACACAGGATCGAAGCTTCGGCTCGAACTTGGAACAATCATCTGAAACCCAAAAGTCAATCTGATCAACTGTCATCTGAACCCAAATCTGAGAAACTGAGTCACCAACAGGACCTTGAGTCACCATCTAGTCACCAACCGGTCACCAACAGTACCTGTTAATGATCATTCCCTCCCCACTCACGGGTGTCATCTAGGCCAGGGTAAGGTCGAGAGAAACGCAGGATAAACAACCCTTTCAAGAATATCATCCTGTGCACACCCGATGTATGCACCGATAATACCCCATCAGAGTCTGAACCGCTCGTGATATCAATGTTCCGCTAGGTGGCGCATACCACCCGCTTCCCATGAATCACTCTATTCCTAGGTTTCCTAGATTTCACTCATAGCCTGGGTATTGGGCCTTTTACCTCGAGTAACTCCCACCCCAAACAGAGAAACACAACCAGCATAATAGATGAATATGAATGAATGCAAACATTAATGCAAACAATAAATGCAAACAATAAACAATGAATGCAATAAATAACAGCAAAAAGCAACCAAAGCCCTAACCTAGAGAGCGCTAGGAGAGACTCGCTCGGGGAAGATGGACCAGCAAGAGGTCAGCTTCTCTAGGTCCCCAGCAAAGTCGCCAGCTGTCGCATTACGCGAAAAACCGGCGGGAAACAAGAACAACAGAGCCGCCACCGTCCGTTATTTATCCCAAAGGAGGGAAAGGAAACGCTCGAAGTAAACCTGGAAAGAACATGGTCTCGCGACCAAAGAGAATGGGATCGGGAGTCGGTTATGCGAAGGGAAGGTATTAGCACCCCTACGCATCCGTCGTACTCGACGGGATCCACGCACAATAGGAAGGAAGATGGTTGCTAAAAACATTGCTCAAACACACACACACTGGCTGAAAGAGACACAAGAAAACAAACAAGGCTGACTCGGCAGGATATCGCATCCTGGGCCTACTTAGTCTATCAAGCATAGACATCAGAGTCAAAGTAGTTCGGACTGGGGAAACGACACATGCTCGCTAGGATGTCGCATCCTATGCATACGTATCTTCTTGGACGAAGAAGAATCAGAGCATCCGTAGCTCGGCTAACACGCACACAAACAAACACAGGCAAAGGCAAACGTGGAGCCTGAATGCCAATCACTGGGCTTACATCAGCATCCGAACCAAACACACCCACACTGGAAACCAGATGCCACTTGATGGACTTATACCGGACTCCAAGCACACATTAAGAGGATATGGAATGCCAATCGCTGGGCTTACATCCATCTCCTGACACACACAAAGACAAAACAAAAGGGCGCCCAGAGAGATCTGCTCATCTCCTGCCTACGTACCTCATCTGGTATGAGGATCAGGGCGACGTAGTTCCCCTACGGAGGGACACAGGACTAGCCTAACCAGATAACAAAGGGAGACACAACTAGGGAGACTAACTCGAGCCTAGATGTTATCATGCAAAATCATCTCTAAGTCAAGGTTTCTAGCTAACTTGCACAGGAAGCAAGCCTATCTTAAAGCACAAGCAATAGCAAACAATCACAAACAGCACACACTATATGCACACAAGTGAGGCTCAAACAAGGGTGGGGCTGCAAGAGCAAGCCAACTGTACAGGGTGAGTTTTGCTCTTAACCTTGACATCGAGAGCCAAGGTGAAGCAGATGAAAGGTGAGTGAAGATGAGACTTCACAGCTCTTATCCCTGGTCAGGGAGAGCTATAGACAAAGAAGTGTGGGTCCAGAAAGTGGGAACCCTTCTACACTTAAGACACTGACACAACTGTACACTGTACAAGATCTTGGGTTTGTATCCCAATGCATCAACACAATGGTGTGAGCAGAGGGATGACTCAATAGAATAGCAGGGGATGGATTGCACATCCCTTGGGTTCTGCCAATTGCCTTATCAAAAGGTCTTTACCTGCTTGGGGACAAAAATAAACAAGCACAAACATTGCCTCTTAAGGAGGACTTCAGACAGGTGCCTGGCCAAGTAACAGGCCAGGTCTTCCAGACTACATGGAGACAAGAAATTCTACCTCAATGCAAATGCTATCAAGCAAAGCAAAGCAATCTTAGCAACTAATGTACCTGAAATCAATCAAATACAATCAGTATACCAATCACAAAACCAAACAGCAAATGATTCACAGTTAGCTATATACAGACAAACACAAGCCAATGCACAAAGGTGCAAGCCATTAAGGCTCAAACTCAAGTATCAATCCCTGCAAAACAAAGTCAAAATTAGCTATACACAAGTCACAAATCAACTCCAATGGGAGCACACCATCAAGCAAAGGCCATTTGTGCTATTAACCTGAAACACAACTCAAAAGTGAGATCACAAACCACTAGTCCAAGACTAGGGCCAAAATGAGATGAAAAACCCAAAACAGCAAGTGAAAAATGATCAAAACCAAGATAAATCAATTAAGAAGAGAATCCAATTGGCCTCACATCAAAACTAGGCACCAAATTCATTTCATGCACAATTTAAGTCAAACTAGGTAAGTGTGAACCACATATGAGCAAACAGAATGATCACAATCAAACAAATACCAAAACAGCTCAATAAATTCCACAAAAATTCAAGTCTAAACAGAACACATTCAATGAGCTTCATATCAAATTTCATGCTATTTGGACAAGAGGAAGTAGGGAAATTAAATTCAACAAGTCAGGACATGCAAAAATCAATCCAAACTAGGCCATAAAGCATGTGTCAACTTCAAGCAAATGTAAAACAGTGAAGACAAATGAGAAATGAATGGGACCAAAGCCAAAGTGAACTTAAACATGTTAGGAATCACTCCACCAAATTTCATCTTCATATGATAAGGTATGAGAATATCACAAAGCATGTAAGGTAATCACTCAAGAAAAACCCTAAAATGGCTAAACAGCAAACAAAAATCCCAATCAAATAGGAAATGGCTCAACAAATCCTACTAAATATCATGGCAAAACTAGACATTTAGATGATATCACATGCAAAAATTGAGAGCAAATGGAAAAGCATAAGCATGGAAACAAAATTCATGAAGTTGACATAACATAGTGTGACACACATTGTCACACTCAACTTGCTCACATCATATCTCTCTAACCAGACACTCAAAATTAGCAAACTATATACCAAAATCACCAGGAAAGAGTCAAGAACATGCCTATAAAATTTCAATCATTTTGGCTAAGGCATCAAGATTTCATGATTAAAATGGTGAAACATACACATGAAGCACACATATCAAAGGTATTAGACAAAGTCAAAAACATCACCAGGCACAACTTTGACTATCATACCTAAAAAAAACTAGAGAAAATTTGGAAATGGATGCAAAAATCCCCATTCAATTTGGATTATCCATGATTTATTTATGATTTTTTGAAGTTTATTGATGAAATGAAATATTTATTTAACCTTTCAAATGAAATAAAATGAAGCAATGGCAATCTGGTAAATACTACACAGCCAGGGCAAAACGCAGAGTTTAAATAAAAGAGGTGGCAACGCGTGATTGGTTAGTTCCAGCGGTAAACACCAAATTCAAACTGAAGCCAAGCAATTCAGATCAAACGTGTTCTTGAGCGTGTTCTTGGATGTTCATCCAACAGAATTTCCAGAAAAATCATCATGAACAAATTTCAACCAAAATTAACAAATCATATACCGTTGGAACCGTCTAAGCTAGCACAATCACAATATCCACATGAAATTATCCAGAAATCCACACACAACGAGAATCGATCAAAAATAGTTTTAACATCTAAACTTAAATCCTAGATTTCTCAATGAATATCCAACGAAAATGCACGATTCAAGCTTCAGATTACTCAGCAATGAACACTCTATTGAATCCACATCTTAATTTAAGCAATTGAAACAATTGATTTCTGACCTCAATTCGAGTGCAGGTATGGATTTGCGCGTTTCCAAGTGTAAAAGTGTGAAACAGATCCTGTATGATGTTGTAGGAAGTGTATGGAATGATCAGCTTAGCTCAATTATGCTCCAGGTTCTTGAATCTTCAAACTGCCATAGAAGTGTTCTTGCTTGGACAGTTGTGATTTTCCAATGCCTTGGCCACGATTTGGTGAAAACAGATCTGCAATAGCACCTCTTGATGATGATTATCACAAGAGAAAACAAAAAGGATCAAGAAATTCAAAGGAAAGTTGAAAAAAAGTGTGTGAAAATGTGAAGAAAATTGAGAGAAATCTTGTGATTTTGCTTTTGGATCTGAAAGAATGAAATGTAATTATCTGTTTCTGTTACAATTAGGCCTTTATACCATACACTAATCCAAATGTTAATCTCAATTAAGCAAATTCAAGTGATTAGTGTAAAATGCATTTTTGTGATTTTGGCCAAAATGCCCTTTCCATATTCAGCCAATGTATCAGTCAAAAATCAGTTCAAGCAAGTTCTAAATGACATTCATGATGTGTAGCAATTGGTCCCAAGTGCATATGGCTTGTAATTTTGAAAATCACCATTTCACACCAAAAATGCAAATTAATCCACTTGAAAAATGCCATTTTGCTATGATGATTTTTGATGAAATGTAATGATGCACTATGAAAATTCATGTGAAATGTGGTTTGCTCAAAGAAAGATCACCCAAATTGGCCTTTCCATGTGAAAGTTATGGCACTTTGAATTTAGGCATTTTCTGAAAATGATTGGACCATATCTTGCCAACCACACATGGGAATTTCATGTTCTTTGACTTTTTGGAATGGTGAGATCAAGATCTTCAACTTTCATGTTGGACAAAATTCCATTTGAAGCTTGTATGATGAAGTAATTTTGAGGAGAAAAACTTTCCATTTTGGGCAGTTGAAATTACAGGTCACCTGCTATTTTTGGAAACTTTTGATCTGACCTCCAATTCTTCAATCTTGATCTTTGATATGTCAAATGAGACTTGTATGGACATGAATGAAGCCTTTCAAACCATCTCCCACCTTCAAATCCATAAAATCAGGCACAGTTGACCACAGTTGACCACAGTTGACCTCCTAGGGTTTCAGATGACATCCAGCTTGACTGTTGAGCTTTGATCATCCAATCTTTGGCCAAACCACTTCAAAATGATCACATAATCATATGAACTTGATAAACCAACCTTAGGGACTTGTCTCAATGGAAATTGCACAAGCTTGCTTGTTTGACCTGATCTCCTGACCAGTTTGACCTAATCTATCTGAGGACTTGCACTTGGGCAAAAGGCCATGCAATGCTATGCAATGGGCTTGTTATGTTAATGACCTAAATGATGAAAATGTATGTACAAAAAGTTAGGGTGAAAATTTGAGGTGCTACATAGGTGTTAGTTTCTAACGTGCTTGGTTGTTTCAGGAATCATTGCTCGTGCACGTAGAGACGTTCCCTTGCACACAACACGTCCGCACCGATATTTTACCAGACGCAACACGCCAAGGCTGATGGATTTACCCAATACAGATATTCTCGAGCTGAAGGAGAAAATGAATGAACTGATCAACGTCATGCAAGGGTTTGCCGTCGGGCAGAAAGCATTGGCTGATAAAGTGGAGAAGCTCGAGCGGGCTTCAGCTGCCAACAGTGGTGTCAATTTGGAAGGTGTCTCTAACCATGGCCTTGGTGGTTCCAGGGATGGAGGAGATCTTGGGAAGAAGACAACTGCTGGCGTAGTGATCAACAATGCTGGGGGTTTCGGTGCTGCCACGAGCGGTAGACCAGGTCTGGTGGGCAACAATTTGAAAGACAGTCTGTTTCCTCCTTTCTTTGGGGCTAAGGAAGATAGAGAGGAAGACCGGGAAGCAGATCAGTTCTCTATGTTGAATGAGCCATTTGGTCAGTATGGTGTCCAACCACCAAATAAGGAGATTCAGTTGCTGGCAGAGAAGATCAGAGCTTTAGAGAGTCATGCTACTCCGGGATTTGTTAACATGTCTAATATGGGGCTGGTCGAGGGGATTGTGATCCTGCAAAAGTTCAAAGCGCCTGCATTTGACAGATACAATGGGAGTTCCTGCCCGGAAACTCATCTTCAGGCCTTCGTCCGTAAGATCTCTGCTTATACGATGGATCAGAAGCTGTGGATGTACTTTTTCCAGGACAGTTTGTCTGGAGGATCCTTGGAATGGTACACCAAGCTGAAATCTTCTGACATTAAAAGTTGGCAAGATCTTAGCGATGCATTCTTTAAACAGTACCAGTTTAACGCTGATATGGCTCCTAGTCGTACCCAGCTGCAGGGTATGTCTCAGAAGCCTAATGAGGGGTTTAAAGAATATGCGCAGAGATGGAGGGAGCTGACTGCCAGGGTCCAACTTCCATTGGTGGATAGAGAGATGTCAGATCTGTTTATGGGTACTCTTCAGGGTACATTTGCTGAAAGGATGGTTGGTTGCCCGGTCACTAACTTTGCCGATATTGTGGTGGCCGGGGAGAGAATTGAAAGTTGGTTGAAGCTGGGGAAAATCCAGGGTAATGCTTGGTCATCTGGATCGAAGAAGCCCTTTGGAAATGGTCAGAGGAAAAAGGAGGGTGATACTAGTGCCGTATATACCCAAAGAGGACAGAGTAGTGTCGCAACCTGAAAAATACAGTGCGAAAAAAAACAACCGGCGAAAGAAAAAGACAGAAGAGTCGCCACCGTGCGTTATTCATCCCAAAGGAGGGAAAGGAAATGCTCGAAGTAAACCTGAAAAAGGAAAGCACAAGACGGGGTCTCGCAACCAAATCTTGGGTTCGGGAGTCGGTTATGCGAAGGGAAGGTATTAGCACCCCTACGCATCCGTAG
This sequence comes from Lathyrus oleraceus, assembly GCF_024323335.1. Lineage (NCBI taxonomy): Eukaryota > Viridiplantae > Streptophyta > Magnoliopsida > Fabales > Fabaceae > Lathyrus > Lathyrus oleraceus. The sequence continues at coordinate 395,891,414 of NC_066582.1, read as the reverse complement.
TACTCTACGGGATCCACTTTTGTAGTTCTTGTCTAAAGGGTGTGGGTTTATCTTGTGCTGTTTACCAAAAAAAAAAAGGGTTAAATGAAAATGACTCGCGCGGATGTCGCATCCACTGCATACGTATCTCATCTGAATATGAGAATCAGAGTCTTCGTAGCTCGGCTACCTATGGGTTGGGGGGATGTGTGCTCGCTAAGACATCGCGTCTTATGCCTACGTATCTCATCTGGCCTGAGAATCAGAGCAAAACGTAGTTCGGCTAACTACGGGGTTATGGATTGGGTTTTGGGCGAACAACGTTACTACGCAATCTACCGGATGCTCGACCTCTGGAGACTTACTCGCCTGTAGTAGAAGGAGTTAGCGTGTTGCTTTGGGTTTTAGGAGAAGAAAAATCAATGAAGGGTTAGGGTTTGGGATGCTCAAGGGCAAAAAGGCAGTCCTTGGCGAAGGAACCGCGCTACCTGCAGGGATATGAATACAAAACACAAAACATGTATCTCAAAGTAAAATGCCACCAAGGGGCTCAAACGTTGCCTCCTATCGAGGTCTTCCAGCTAGGAAAGCAGTAAAATGCGGGAAAAATGTAAAAGTACCACGCGGATAAAGATCCGAAGTAACAACAGTTAGAGGAATGGGAAACCCTGAGATCCTTCCAAGCTAATGCCATCAAAGAAAAGTGAGTCAGTACAGGTAATCAGAATGAACCTCCAGGGGTTATCCCACAAATAAAGTGGGAAACCACGCAAGTTATCCCTGCAAAAGTCATGTGCCTTCACAAAAAATCAACAAAAGGGTTAGTGAAACACCATAAGCATTTCTTTCATGATCAACAGTATGGTTTCAAAAAACTCAAACCCTGTGGCATACATTTCAGAAATTAAACGGTTAAACATTCAAGGCATTGTTTATACATTCATATACATATTAAACCCATGGGCAAAGGTAATGGGAATAATGGCAAACCTGATTGGAGAGCTTGATTGAAATTGAGTTGCACCCATGAGGTTTACAAAACAATCTTCAGAGTTTATGTGAGGCAGAGGTGACTCTGTGTAGTTGAGTTCCCTTCGAGGTTTGGAGGCTGCTCTGAACTCCGTTAGGTCTTCTCTCACTATCTTTTTCCTCAGGGTTTTGTTCCAAGGAAACCTCAGAGTATTTTGCTTCTCTTCAAAATCCCCCTTTTTGTTCTCTGTTCTCTCAAGTGAAGCCTTGGTATTTATAGACTAAATTTCATGGTTTTGTGGGCTCAAATGAGAGAGACCCAAGTCCAAATTTTTTTTATTATATTTTATTTAATTAATTAATTAAATTTTTTTATTATTTTTTTATTATTTTTTTGTAAAATTTTTTTTTTTTTTTTTGCGTTTTTTTTTTTTTTTTTTTTCGGATCTAATTATGATTGACATGATGAAATGCAATATGAAATGCTAAATGAACGCATGAATGAGGAGGGCAAATTTTGGAGTGTTACAGCTGCCCCTATTCAAACATCAGCTAACCCGAGTAGGATGAAAGCGAACAACTTATCAGACAAACGGGGTGAGCTGTGATTGAATACCAAAGACAAACCGAAAATTTGTGCTCCGAGAATACCACAAAAATGCGGAAATACACCGCGCTGTTTATCTTTTTCCGATCCTCTGGCTTAATCTGGAGTTTCGATCCTCTGGCTGAACCTATACTCAATTTAGTCCTCTGGTCGGATATTAATTTTGATCCTCGGTCTGGATACGATTTTGATCTTCTGGCTAGATCTTCTTCGATCTTCTAGCTAGATCTCCTTCGTTTCGATTCTCTGGCTGAATCTATTTCCTTTGATTCTCTGGCTGAATCTACTTCGATCTTCTGGCTAGATCTGAATTGTTGCGATTTTCGATCTTCTGGCTAGATCTTCTTTGTTTCGATTCTCTGGCTAAATCTATTTCCTTTGATTCTCTGGCTGAATCTACTTCGATCTTCTGGCTAGATCTGAATTGCTTCGATTCTCTGGCTGAATCTATTTCCGGTCTTCGGGCTAGACCTGACTTCGATCTTCTGGCTAGATCTGGATTGTTTTGATGATAAATTCCCATCATTAGGATCCCGCATCTGAGGCATGCGTTGGTTGACCCTCTTTTGAAATCTACACCCAACCTTCATATTAGATATGCAGCTTCGAGAATATTACACTTTTGGGCTTCGTACATATTCTTCGGGCTAGAACATGTTGTAACGACTCCTCAATTAGACTTGCTGGGGAAATAAAGCTTGTAGGCGACTTCATTGGGGAATCTTCAAATTGAGCCTTAGGCTGGCTTACTGGAAAACGATTCTCAGGCTGAATCTTCAAAAAGTGACCCTCATGCTGGATCACGGGAAAACGATTCTCAGGCTGAATCTTCAAAAAGTGACCCTCATGCTGGATCACGGGAAAATGATTCTCAGGCTGAATCTTTGAAATGACCCTCAGGCTGGATCACTGGAACACGATTCTCAGGCTGAATCTTTGAAATGACCCTCAGGCTGGATCACTGGAACACGATTCTCAGGCTGAATCTTTGAAATGGACCCTCAGGCTGGATCACTGGAACACGATTCTCAGGCTGAATCTTCAAAATGACCCTCAGGCTGGATCACTCACGCTTGATCCTCTGGCTGGATCTTCAAAATGACCCTCAGGCTGGATCACTCACGCTTGATCCTCTGGCTGGATCTCATGACCTTGGTTGTAAAGTAATTCTTCAGTCTGCTTGGAAGAACCTGTTTATCAGCTTATGTGTATGCTTGATATGATATGCATGCGAATGCAAATGCTATGCATGGTGTAAAAGAAAAAAGAAATCTGTTAGGGGAAGAAAACTCCGGTAGGGAACAGATCGCTGTATCAATCCTTGAATGCTCTGTGGGGAATGATCCGTCTGCCGGGACCAATGAGCCACCAAAAATAAATTGGCTGCTTGAAAAGTCGACCTTGCGGGGGGAGTATCGACTATGGAAACTTGGTTCGGCGAGGCTCTGTGAGGAGAGTCTGTGGGGAAAACACTTCCTGGGGAAATGTCGTAGGAAACGACCTTTGCTGGGGATATGAACTTGCTAATCGTCCTCTAGCTGGGGATTAGAACAAATCTGTTAGAAATAATCTGCTGGGGATGAGATGAACACTGGGAACACCACCCTCTTGTCCGTTGGGTATGCAACCACTCCGCTGTTGCTAGGAAGATACAGTCTGACACCATCAACTCCGCTGGGGATATATAGTCTGGCTACTGTCAACTCTACTGGGGATAGACAGTCTGGATACTGTCAACTCTGTTGGGGAACATGCTCTGCTGAGGAGAGACTTTGTCAACCGCTTGGGGATGAGGATTCATGACTTGGCATAAGGTTCCTGTGACCTGCAACCAAAAATACACGTATGCCTCGTGGGAATTACTCGGTTTGAATTCACCGTTCGGGATTAAGCACATTCAAAGCAATTTTAAATGTTTTCCTGTGCAAATCATCTGCAAAAGCCACCATTATGTTCATATGCAATATGTTTTATCAAAAATTCGGACATTTTTGCAAACAAACTGATAAATGAAAAATAAAGAGGCTCTTTAACTGAATTATTCGACTCTTACTGGGGAGAAAATTTGTGCCAGGAATAGGCGAGGGTATCAGGAAGCTGATCCCTGAAAAGAGGTGATCGCTATATAAAAAAAAAGAACTATCCTAATGGCAATGGGGATACGGGGTCCCACCGAGTTTCGACTCTGCTATGGTTCGTATGTCCTCAAGACGCTCTGCTCATCTTGCTTTCTGAAGTGGATGATTAGTCGATCTTTAACCTTCGAAGATTGCCGGATTGAATGAAACGGTGATATAACACTGATGAACTCAGATCATAGTCATTCGCTTATTCCCTAACTATTGCCTGGATCGCCCCCTTTTTCGGGTTTTCAATCCATCGGGATACCCATTTTTGCCTGAGCCGCCCTTTTGGGTTTTCGACTCACCGGGTGTACTCTTTTTTTATATCCCTAATTTTTGCCCAAACCTCTTTATTCTTTTTTTTTTGGTTCGTCGGGATGCCCTTTTTTTGCCTGGACTATTCTTTTTACTGTCCAGCAGGTCTATTTTATGCGAAGTATTTTTTTTAACTGCGTCTGAGTTGACAGGGGACGGGAATCCTTCGCCCTCCATGGTTGTTAGCGTCAAAGCTCCGCCATGGGAGGAAGAAATCTTTTGAGTACCAATTCACCGACTCGATACTCCCGAGAGCGCACTTTCTGACCAAATGTTTTCTTCATTCGTCTCTGACCGAGATACGTCAATTCTGGGTACGTAGTTCCAGCATAGCACCATTTCCCTGTTGGTTTGATTGATGACCAAAGCTGAGTCCCCGTATACATCCAGGGATTTAATCTGTATTTTGACGGCTTCCTCAAGTCTTAGGATACAAGCTTCGTATTCGGCTTCATTGTTGGTGCAGGGAAAAGTTATTCTGGCACCAAATGGCATATGAACCCCCTTCCGGTGTGATCAACACTACACCAACTCCGCGACCATTGACATGGACCGCCCCATCAAACATCATAACCCATTTGGATTCAGGGTCAGGCCCCTCCTCCGGGAGTGGTTCCCCTCAATCTTTCGATTTGAGAAACATGATGTCCTCATCAGGAAAGTCAAACCTCATAGGTTGGTAATCATCAATCGGTTGCTCTGCAAGATAGTCTGATAAGACACCTCCCTTGATGGCTTTTTATGAAGTGTATTGGATGTCATACTCTGTCAGTATCATTTGTCACCTAGTAACCTTTCCGGTAAGTGATGGCTTTTCAAAAATATACTTGACTGGATCCATTTTTGATATCAATAGAGTCGTGTGAGTCAACATATACTGTCTTAGTCGGCGAGCAGCCCATGCCAAAGCGCGGCAAGTTTTCTCGAGCAATGAGTATCTTTGTTCACAGTCGGTAAACTTTTGCTAAGGTAGTATATTGCATGCTCTTTTCGACCTGACTCGTCATGTTGACCGAGCACACAACCCATTGACTTTTCTAACACAGTCAAGTACATGATTAACGGTTTTTTTCTCTCGGCTTGTAGACTGGCCCCGATCTTGATCTCTTTCTTGTCGTCTTCGGTACCAACGTTGATGGTCTCAACCACCTCCTGATAAGGTGTAATAGCTCGGTCCTCCTGTTTCAACAATCTGGCTAACCCTTCAGGCAATTCACAATCTTCCTCAGCCCCTTCTTCGGCTTGATAGATAGGATTGTCGAAGTCATACTTGGCCATAGCAGTGTCGTTAGCAGTGAGATCCGGGTGGTCAGCTCTGCATGATGGAGGATCATGCTTTACCTTAGAATGAGAGATTTTTTTTTGGAAAGAGAGAAAAAACGAAAAAAGAAACATTGCCATTTTTTGGTAAAAAGTAAAAAAAAAACTGAAAGAAAGAGAACACAAAATTGTTTGCAAAAGCCGTCCTTTATTGATGATAAAAAATAATTGCGAAATGTAACTAAATGGATGGCCCTACAAATGAGCTGTTACACCTTGGGCAAAGTGTAAGACTTTATTATGCATGTAATAAAGGAAAACAATAAAAATCACTCTTTCAGTAGAGTAACCCGAACGGTTTTTTCAGACGACCAATTGTCGAGCTTTTCTCCCGGGACACACGGGCGAATCCAGCTATCTAAGTCACAGTCGCTGTCAGCCTTGTCTTCATCTGCAGCATTGACGACGTGGGGAGAAACCAAACCCCCGCTGGAGAAAGTACCGGCTTCATTCTTCTGAGATCCCGGAGCATACCCCAATCCAAACTTGTCTTCTTTGATGACTGGCTCCACAAATTTGCCCCAGCCTTGGGCATTACCAGCTTTAACCACTTCGACAGCTTGCTTGTATGAAGAGGTAGAAGTCCCGACCTTCTCAAACTCAGGTGAAAAGACGGCTTCGGGCGAGACCTCATTGATGTTTGTAGTTTCGAAGCCCTGACACAGCATCTCATGCATCTCGCCATCCATCTCTACATACTTAAATGTAGACAGGTGGCTAACAAAAATATCCTCTTCACCACATACAGTGACGATCTGACCTTCTAGTTCATATTTGAGCTTCTGGTGGAGGGTAGAAGTAACAGCACCGGCAGCATGAATCCAAGGCCGACCTAGCAGACAACTGTAGGCAGGCTGGATATCCATCACATAAAAGGTGCTCTTGAACACCTGCGGTCCAATCTTAACTGGAAACTCAACTTCGCCAAAAACAGCTCTCTTAGAGCCATCAAAAGCCCTCACAACTAAGTTACTTGGCCTCAGGATGATGCCATCGCAATCCAACTTCATTAAGGCTTTCTTTGGAAGAACATTCAGAGAAGAGCATGTATCAACCAAAACATGGGAAAGCACCACCCCTTTGCACTCCATTGTGATATGCAAGGCTTTATTGTGATTCCTGCCCTTAGGTGTCAGGTCATTATCGGTGAAACCTAGCCCCCGGCTAGCGTTTACATTGGAAACTACCGACTCCAGCTGGTTAACAGTTATCTCCGGTGTAACATAGGCCATATTCATTACTTTCAACAAGGCTGCTCTGTGTGCCTCAAAGCACAGCAATAGTGAGAGAATGGAGATCTTTGAGGGTGTCTGATTTAGCTGGTCGACTACCTTGTAGTCACTTTTCTTGATAATCCTCATAAACTCATCCACTTCCTTCTCGAATGCGGTCTTAGGAGGATCTTCCTCAGCAGTAACCTCTTCGGTGGATACCTGTTTCCTTTTAGCCTTGGCAGCTGCCTCGGCTTCAGTATTCGCGCGTAATGTTGATGGTGCAAATAGGCGTCCACTGCGATTGAAGCCACCAACCCCTCCAACATTGTCTACAGCGGAGCTACCAATGTCAATGTCTTCTTCGTTAACTTTCTGTCCCTGGCAGTAGATATCAGCCCCATAGTGCCACGGGATAGCACTGTCTTTCTCATACGGAACAGGTCCTGGTACCGTGATGGTGATTGGACCAACCAAAGTCGGTTGAGGGCTGTCAGAGTAAATTGCGACTGGTGCTGAACTTTCGATGTTCACCGCTGCTGGTTCTGTACTTTCTGGGAAATATATTGTTGTCGGAGCGAGTCTCTCGGGAACATATATTTCTTCAGGAGTGAAATAAAACGTCACCGTTGATACATCATTCTTCACCGGACGGGCCTGATCGAACTGAAGACAACCTTCATCTATCAGCTGCTGAATACCCCTTCTCAAACTGTCACATCCGTTTTCGACAGCTTGACAATTTCTGCATTCTTCCCCACAGCCCGGGAAAATCTGTCCTTTCAGAAGTCGGTCTTTAACCACCGATAGCGAAGTCTTCACCTTAGTCACATCAGAAACCAAATTCAAAGTTTCCCCACTATCAATAGCATTAATCCTCTGCCCGCCGTGAGCCGGCATCGGGTTCTGGATAACATTAGGCATCGGAGCAAAATTGATAGCCTGGGCATCTCTCAAATCTTGTACCTTGAACTGGAGAGCCTTGCAATTATCCGTAGTATGGCCAGGTGCGTTGGAGTGAAAAGCACATCTGGCGTTGACATCATAACCTCTGGGCAAATTATTGGGATCGATTGGTGGGGCCAGAGTTCTCAACGTAACCAGATTCATGTCAATCAGCTTGGGAAGTAATACTGAATAAGGCATTGGGATTGGCTCGATGACCCGGTCCGTCTGCCTTGGACGTTGTTGATAGTGTCGCTGCTGACCCGGATTAGCTCCTTGTTGTTGATTGTTGTACCTGGGTTGTTGTTGCAGATGATATTGCGGTTGAGGAACAGGTGTTGGAATAGTGACTGCGGCCACTTGATCTTGATAATAATTAGGGCGTCCTCTACCCCTGCCTTTGCCGGCATACACAGCGCTTGTCTCGCCTTCTTTTCTTCGCTGACCGTTACCAGCAAACGGTCTTTTGGGACCTGATGAGTTGGAAGCACTATTGTCTTGAATTCGGCCCATCTTCAACAGACTCTCGATTCTTTCTCCAGCAATTACTATCTCTGCAAAGCTGATTGACGGGCAAGCAGCCAATCTCTCAATATAATTGCCTTGAAGAGTGTTCATGAACATGTCCGCCATCTCCCTTTCAGACATAGGGGGTTGGACGGACGCAACAATCTGTCTCCAACGCTGAGCATACTCTCTAAAGGTTTCCTTGGTAGTCTGAGACATACCTTGCAACAAGGACCGATTTGGAGCCATGTCCAAGTTGTATTGATATTGCTTGATAAAAGTCTTTGCCAAGTCTTTCCTGCTCTTGATGGTAGTACGAGACAAATGAGAATACCATTCACGAGAAGCTCCAGTTAGACTGTCTTCAAAATAGTACATCCACAGCTTTTCATCTTCCGTGTGAGCTCCCAACCTTCCCAGATAAGATTGGAGATGAGTGCGTGGGCAAGAAGCCCCATTGTATTTCTCAAAAGTAGGGGGTTTGAACTTGTGAGGAATCCTTACTCCCTGAACCAGACCAAGATTTGTGACATCAAAGCCTAAGGAATTTTGAGACTCCAAAGATTTGAGCTTCTCAGCAAGCTCATCCATACGGCGAGTGGTCTCGAGGGCCTCGTCGTGCAAAGAAAATTGATCACACTGATAATCTTCAGTAACGGGGTGCCCGTTAATCCGAATTCCTTGATTCACATTGTACCTTCCGCCAATACCATTTCCAACATTCCCTGTGTTGCCAACATTACCCGGGTTTCCATCGGCATTTGCGTTACCCGCGTTACCAGTGTTCACAGGGTTATCAGCGTTCCCAGGGTTACCAGGGTTTCCCTCAGCATTTGGTATCTCCAAATCTGGATCGGGTCTCGGTTGCTCAACCAATTCCCTCAGCTTTGCTTGGCCTTCTGCCATACCAGTCATCAATGTCATGAACTGATCCATCCTTTCACGCATATCAGCCAGCTCTTTCTGTACTTGGTCCATCGCTAGTTGTGGACGATTTTCCTTTGTCGGGTACCTGTGGACTCGCTTGGGACCAATAACTGCTTGATACAGGGAACAAACATTAGACACTGCGGTGACACCTGCAAAACAGACAAGGGTTAATATGCATGGTATGCGATGCACTGCTTGTTCAGTTTTAAGGCACCCCCGTTTTGAAAGGGAGTACCCTGCAAATGAATAAGCATGAGATGTTGGATGCAAATATGCAGATGATGTTATGCAATGCAAAGGCATGCCAATCAGAATTGCTGGATCCGCTTGAACATCTGTCAGGTTGCACTGCCTGGAGAGAAATTAAGAGCACACCAAACAAAGGTCATGGGATGGGTCATGTTATCCTTAATATCAACCACCCATTTTGGTGGATTATGGTTTACATCTTATCAACACCCGAGTTCCATTGATATTAAGGATACCTGATCGGATTAACCATGAATCAAGGGTTTGTTGCAAGTCACGAGCATGGAGTTTAGGTTAAGAACCACCCAAAAGGAGTGTACTAAAGTTTAAACCTGCCAAACATGTTCTACAAAAGGTTCCCATAGTCATGATCCCATCTTTCGGATATTATCGGAGGAACGACTACTCGTATTCCAACAATATTCTCAAGAGAGACTCTTATGAGTGTAGTATCGCGTAACAATCGTATCAAATCTTACACTTGAACGACTTTCGCACTACGTCCTACAAATAGGCCAAGATGGGTTTGGTAAACTAAGGTCCTTGGCTTCTTAGGTCTATATTGGAACAAGTAATGTCTAACCACAACTTACTTATGTGACATCATTGATCTCAACACGACCTCCACCAAGTGAATGGGCTTGCAAGTCAACTCGCTAAGGAATACTCCACACAAGTTGACAGGACTATGCCATTCTCCTATCTTAAGTTCACTCGAGTTCAGGTATAGAACTCATCTCACAAAGATCACCAAGCAGCCATAGCCAGCCAACAGAAACAACAATGATATATACACAATGCAATAAGGTAAAGCAGGTAAATAAATAACTGCACAAAAGCATGAACAGCCAACAAACAAACAAACAACAAAAGCTAGGAGGGACTCGCTTAGGGAAGATGGACCAGCAAGAGGTCAACTTCTCGTATTCCCCAGCAGAGTCGCCAGCTGTCGCAACCTGAAAAATACAGTGCGAAAAAAACAACCGGCGAAAGAAAAAGACAGAAGAGTCGCCACCGTGCGTTATTCATCCCAAAGGAGGGAAAGGAAACGCTCGAAGTAAACCTGAAAAAGGAAAGGACAAGACGGGGTCTCGTAACCAAATCTTGGGTTCGGGAGTCGGTTATGCGAAGGGAAGGTATTAGCACCCCTACGCATCCGTAGTACTCTACAGGATCCACTTTTGTAGTTCTTGTCTAAAGGGTGTGGGTTTATCTTGTGTTGCTTACCAAAAAAAAAAGGGTTAAATGAAAATGACTCGCGCGGATGTCGCATCCACTGCATACGTATCTCATCTAAATATGAGAATCAGAGTCTTCGTAGCTCGGCTACCTATGGGTTGGGGGGATGTGTGCTCGCTAAGACATCGCGTCTTATGCCTACGTATCTCATCTGGCCTGAGAATCAGAGCAAAACGTAGTTCGGCTAACTACGGGGTTATGGATTGGGTTTTGGGCGAACAACGTTACTACGCAATCTACCGGATGCTCGACCTCTGGAGACTTACTCGCCTGTAGTAGAAGGAGTTAGCGTGTTGCTTTGGGTTTTAGGAGAAGAAAAATCAATGAAGGGTTAGGGTTTGGGATGCTCAAGGGCAAAAAGGCAGTCCTTGACGAAGGAACCGCGCTACCTGCAGGGATATGAATACAAAACACAAAACATGTATCTCAAAGTAAAATGCCACCAAGGGGCTCAAACGTTGCCTCCTATCGAGGTCTTCCAGCTAGGAAAGCAGTAAAATGCGGGAAAAATGTAAAAGTACCACGCGGATAAAGATCCGAAGTAACAACAATTAGAGGAATGGGAAACCCTGAGATCCTTCCAAGCTAATGCCATCAAAGAAAAGTGAGTCAGTACAGGTAATCGGAATGAACCTCCAGGGGTTATCCCACAAATAAAGTGGGAAACCACGCAAGTTATCCCTGCAAAAGTCATGTGCCTTCACAAAAATTCAACAAAAGGGTTAGTGAAACACCATAAGCATTTTTTTCATGATCAACAGTATGGTTTCAAAAAACTCAAACCCTGTGGCATACATTTCAGAAATTAAACGGTTAAACATTCAAGGCATTGTTTATACATTCATATACATATTAAACCCATGGGCAAAGGTAATGGGAATAATGGCAAACCTGATTGGAGAGCTTGATTGAAATTGAGTTGCACCCGTGAGGTTTACAAAACAATCTTCAGGGTTTATGTGAAGCAGAGGTGATTCGGTGTAGTTGAGTTCCCTTCGGGGTTTGGAGGCTGCTCTGAACTCCGTTAGGTCTTCTCTCACTATCTTTTTCCTCAGGGTTTTGTTCCAAGGAAACCTCAGAGTATTTTGCTTCTCTTCAAAATCCCCCTTTTTTGTTCTCTGTTCTCTCAAGTGAAGCCTTGGTATTTATAGACTGAATTTCATGGTTTTGTGGGCTCAAATGAGAGAGACCCAAGTCCAAAAAAAATTTTATTATATTTTATTTAATTAATTAATTAATTAATTAAAATTTTTTATTATTTTTTTTTATTATTATTTTTTTGTAAATTTTTTTTTTTTTTTCGTTTTTTTTTTTTTCGGATCTAATTCTGATTGACATGATGAAATGCAATATGAAATGCTAAATGAATGCATGAATGAGGAGGACAAATTTTGGGGTGTTACAAGTAGGGATCGTTACTACCAGCACACTGCTGCGGTAACCATTCCTGCTGATAATCAGCCTGCACAACAACAGCAGCAACAACCGCAACAACAACGACAGCCGTTTCAACAGAGACCGCAGAGGGCTGGGTATCAGGTGAGAGGACGAATGAATGATCGTCAATTCGATAGACCACCTGTGACCTATTCATTCTTGTTGAAGAAGCTGAAAGACTTGGGGTTGGTCCAGCTGAGAACTTTGGCTCCGTTGAGACCTGATCAGAGGCCAGCCAGTTTTGATGAGAACGCTAAATGTGAATTCCACTCGGGTGCCCCTGGACACAACATAGAAAATTGCAAAGCTTTTAAGCATGTGGTCCAGGACTTAGTGGATTCCAAGGCCATCAACTTTGCTCCATCTCCAAATGTGAATGCTAATCCCATGCCCGCGCATGGTCAAATGGGGGTGAATGCAATCTCTGATGAGGGCAGAATCGGGCTGTTGAATGTGGATCAGTTGAAGACTCTGTTGGCTGAGGTCTAGAGGTTATTGTTGAAGAATGGGGTTTTCCCGGGCTGTAGTGACTGTTGTGCTGCGTGCACTATTGCTGTCAATGGGTGTATATTGTTGAGGGAGGTTGTCCAGAAGCTGATGGATGAGGGAAGTCTCAAGTTTGAGAAGGTTGATCGGGGGAAGGAAGATGTCTCCATCATAACCATCTATTTCGACCCGGTTGATTTGTCAACGTTGGCAGATGCGGCTCCAGTTACTATCACGGTACCTGGGCCAATTCCTTATAACAAAGATGATGCCGTGCCGTGGCATTATGGTGGGGAGGTGTACTGTAACGGGGAGAAATTGGAGGATCAGACTGCGAATGAAACCATCGTTTCAAAGGTGGATAATGTCGGACCCAGTGGTTTCACTCGCAGTGGAAGGTTGTTTGCTCTGGACGCTTTGAGGAGTGGGGAGGGAGAAAAAGAAAAGAAAGAAAAGGCTGAGGCTTTAGCCAGGGCAAGAGGAAAACAAGTGGTGAATGAAGGTACTCCTGTAGTGACACCGGCGCCTGGTGGGTCGGAGAAAGAACTTGATGATGAAGCTGAAGAATTTCTGAGAATCATCAAGAAGTCAGAGTACAAACTTGTTGACCATCTGCAACAAACCCCATCCAAGATCTCAATCTTGTCCTTATTGTTGAGCTCCGAGGGGCATAGAGAGGCTTTGTTGAAGATTCTGAAAAGAGCCTATGTTCCTCAGGAGATAACAATCAATCAGTTAGAGACGGTGGTGTCAAATGTCAATGCAAGTCATGGGCTGGGTTTCACCGATTTGGATCTAACTGTGGATGAGAGGAATCATAATTGGGCTTTACACCTTGCTATGGAGTGTAAAGGAGCCGTGCTCTCGCACGTGTTGGTTGATACCGGCTCATCTTTAAATGTGTTGCCAAAGAAAGCCCTGGCGAAGCTGGACTGCGAAGGTTTGATATTGACGCCCACTGACCTGATAGTGAGAGCTTTCGATGGTTCGAAGCGGGCTGTGTTCGGGGAAGTGGAGCTCCCGGTGAAGATCGGGCCCGCGGTGTTTAAGTCGGTATTTTATGTCATGGATATTCAGCCGGCATACAGTTGCCTGTTGGGTCGCCCATGGATTCATGCTGCTGGGACAGTGACTTCGACTTTGCACCAGAAGCTGAAGTATATATGGGACGGGCAGGTCGTCACGGTCTGTGGAGAGGAAGACATCTTCGTCAGCCACCTATCATCGTTCAAATACGTGGAAATGGACGGTGAGATATGGGAAACGCCAAGTCAAGCATTCGAAACCGTCAAGGTGGAGAATGCTCTTTTTGCCAAAGAAGAGGAGAAACCGTCCATTTCTTCGTATAAGCAGGCCGCTGAGGTGGTGAAGAGTGGAGAAGCTCCTGGTTGGGGGAAGATGATAGACATTGCCGCTAAGAAAGATCGATTCGGGGTTGGTTATCAGCCGGGCCGAGGCTCGTCTGGACAAGGTAGAGGACGTCGTCCGTCGTTCACATTCACCATTGCTGAAATGCTGGATCCAGATCACATCTGTATGGTGGGTGAAGAAGTTGACAGCGACTGTGAAATGGATCAATGGATAAAGCCGTGCCCACCAGGGATGGAAGTCCAGAACTGGAAGGCCGAACAGATCATCACTGTCACTCTACTTGAAGAGGAATATTTCCTGTTTTCAATTTTTGTTTGCATGGAAACCATACGTTTTGCCCGAAACGTAATGGTTCATTGTAAGGGCCACCTCATGTTTCATTTTGCAAAATTTGCATCATAAATAAAAGGATGTTTTTCAATTAAAAGCGGTGTTCCCTGTTTTTCAGTTATTTTTGCAGTTTAAAAACAAAAATAAAAATGGTAATGTTTTCATTTTCCTTTTCAATTTGTCTCGCTCCGGTTCTAAAGCAATGCATGAATCAACATTCATGCAGATGCGATTTCTCGCCGGATCTCATTGATAACAATCCTGTTACACCCTCATATGACTTCGACAATCCGATCTATCATGCCGAAGAAGAAGGCGAAGAAGATTGTGAACTGTCGGAGGAATTAGCTAGGTTGTTGAAACAAGAGGAGAAGGTGATCCAGCCGCACGAAGAGCAAGTTGAGATTGTGAATCTGGGTACCAAAGAGGTCAAAAAGGAAGTGAAAATCGGGGCCGCTTTGGAGGAAAGTGTTAAGAGCAGAATGGTGGCATTGTTGAAACAGTATGTCGACATCTTTGCCTGGTCTTATCAAGATATGCCAGGGTTGGATACCGATATCGTTGTGCACAAGCTACCGTTGAGAGCAGATTGTCCTCCAGTGAAGCAGAAGTTGCGCAGAACTCGACCTGAGATGGCAATGAAAATTAAAGAGGAAGTGCAAAAGCAGTGGGATGCTGGTTTCCTAGTTGTCACTAATTATCCACCTTGGGTTGCGAACATTGTGCCGGTCCCGAAGAAAGGTGGGAAGGTGAGAATGTGTGTGGACTACCGGGATCTGAACAGAGCTAGCCCGAAGGATGATTTCCCATTACCTCACATTGATGTGTTGGTAGATAATACAGCTCAATTCTCGGTGTTTTCCTTCATGGATGGCTTTTCTGGCTATAATCAAATCAAAATGTCGCCAGATGATATGGAGAAAACAACATTCATCACACCGTGGGGCACTTTCTATTATAAGGTGATGCCGTTTGGTCTCAAGAACGCCGGTGCTACTTATCAGAGAGCTATGGTGACTTTGTTTCATGATATGATTCATCATGAAATCGAATGCTATGTTGATGATATGATAGCAAAGTCCCAAACAGAAGAGGGGCATTTGGTAGATCTGGCCAAGTTGTTTGACCGGCTGAGACAATTCAGACTGAGGTTGAATCTGAACAAGTGCACTTTCGGAGTGCGGTCCGGTAAATTGCTGGGGTTCATTGTAAGTGAAAGAGGAATCGAGGTTGATCCTGCTAAAGTAAAAGCAATAAGGGAAATGCTTGAACCGAGAACGGAGAAGGAGGTTCGTGGTTTCTTAGGTAGATTGAACTACATTTCACGGTTCATATCTCATCTAACAGCCACGTGTGAACCTATATTCAAGTTATTGAGAAAAGATCAAACGGTCAGGTGGAATAATGATTGCCAAGCGGCATTTGAAAAGATAAAAGAATATTTGCAGGAGCCTCCGATTCTGATGCCTCATGTGGAGGGACAACCGTTAATTCTGTACTTGACGGTCCTCGAGGGGTCTATGGGGTGTGTATTGGGGCAGCATGACGAGTCTGGTCGAAAAGAGCATGCCATATACTACCTTAGCAAAAAGTTTACCGATTGTGAAACAAGATATTCACTGCTCGAGAAAACTTGCTGTGCTTTGGTCTGGGCTGCTCGCTGACTGAGGCAGTATATGCTGGTTCATACCACTTTATTGATTTCCAAGATGGATCCAATCAAGTACATTTTTGAGAAGCCAGCATTGACCGGAAGGGTTGCGAGATGGCAGATGATTTTGACCGAATATGATATACAGTATACCTCTCAGAAGGCAATCAAAGGGAGTGTATTGTCTGATTACCTTGCCCAGCAACCTATTGAGGATTATCAACCGATGAAGTTTGAATTCCCTGATGAGGACATCATGTTTCTCAAATCGAAAGATTGCGAGGAACCAATCCCGGAGGAGGGGCCTGACCCTGAATCCGAATGGATTCTGATGTTTGATGGGGCTGTTGACGTGAATGGTAGTGGTGTTGGTGCTGTTTTGGTTACGCCGAAAGGATCCCACCTTCCTTTTGCTGCCCGACTAACATTTGAGTGCACCAACAACGTGGCTGAATACGAAGCTTGTATCTTGGGGATTGAAGAGGCGATTGATTTGAGGATCAAGAACCTTGTTATATATGGAGATTCAGCTTTGGTTGTGAATCAGGTTAACGGAAAGTGGTATACGCATCAGTCTCATTTAGTTCCGTACCGGGATTATACGAGGAGATTGTTGACGTTTTTCACCCGGGTGGTATTGCATCATGTACCTAGAGAAGAGAATCCGTTGGCAGATGCTTTGGCTACTCTGGCTGCCTTGATTAAGGTGCAGTGGTGGAATCAGTTCCCCAGTGTTGAGGTGGGACGTCTGGATAGACCGGCTTATGTGTTTGTTGTTGATACAGCGTCTGACGATGAGAAGCCGTGGTATTACGATATCAAGCGCTATCTGGAGACCCAAGAGTATCCTGAGGGAGCATCCAAGAAGGACCGAAAGACTCTGCGGAGGTTGGCTATGGTGTTCTATCTGAATAAGGATGGGGTTTTGTACAAGAGAAATTTTGATTGGGTCTTGCTCAGATGCGTTGATGATAAAGAGGAAAGCCAGTTGATGAAAGAGGTTCACGAGGGGTCGTTCGGTACCCATGCCAGTGGGAATGCAATGGTGAAAAAGTTGCTGAGGGCAGGTTATTATTGGATGACAATGGAGGCCCAATATTTTAATTTCGTGCGGAAGTGTCATAAATGCCAGATTTATGCCGATAAGGTGCACGTGCCTCCAAATCCATTGAGTTTGATGTCGTCTCCGTGTCCGTTTGCTATGTGGGACATCGATATGATTGGGAAGATTGAGCCTACGGCTTCGAATGGGCACCGGTTCATATTAATGGCTATTGATTACTTCACCAAGTGGGTGGAAGCAGCCTCTTATGCAAATGTGACGAAGCAGGTCGTTTCCAGATTCCTGAAGAGAGACATCATTTGCAGATATGGGGTTCCCGAAAGAATCATTACTGATAATGGTTCTAATTTGAACAATAAAATGATGGCAGAATTGTGCCGGGAATTCAAGATCGAGCATCACAATTCTTCTCCTTATCGTCCGAAGATGAATGGGGCGGTTGAGGCAGCCAATAAGAATATTAAGAAGATTGTGCAGAAGATGGTCGTGACCTATAAAGATTGGCATGAGATGTTGCCGTTTGCATTGCATGGGTATCGAACTTCGGTGCGTACTTCTACTGGGGCAACGCCTTTCTCGTTGGTATATGGAATGGAAGCCGTGCTACCGGTTGAGGTTCAAATTCCCTCTTTGAGAGTCCTGATGGACGTGAAATTGCAAGAGGCTGAATGGGTAAGGACCCGGTATGAAGAGTTGAGCCTGATTGAGGAAAAGAGGCTGGCGGCCATTTGTCATGGGCAGTTGTATCAGCAGCGGATGAAGCGTGCTTTTGACCGAAAGGTGCGACCTCGTGTGTATCACATAGGTGATATGGTGCTGAAAAGGATCCTTCCTCCTCAAAACGATCATAGGGGCAAGTGGACACCCAATTATGAAGGTCCATTCGTGGTCAAGAAGGTTTTCTCTGGCGGAGCCTTGTTGTTAATGACCATGGATGGCGAGGATTTTCCATCCCTTGTGAATGCGGACGCAGTTAAAAAATACTTCGTATAAGAGACCCGCTGGACGAAAAGAATAAAATAGTCCAGGCAAAAAAGGGCATCCCGGCGAACCAAAAAAAATGATGAAAAGGTTCGGGCAAAAATTAGGGATAAAAAGAAAAAGACTGTACACCCGGAAAGTCGAAAACCTGAAAAGGCGGCTTGGGCAAAAAAGGGTATCCTGGTGGACTGAAAACCCGAAAGGGCAGTCCAGGCAAAAGAGGGATTGAAACGAACAACTGCGTCTGGCATGATCGTTTACTTTGGATATGACATGGATAATCCCCGGTAGGGATCAGTCGGAAACGTCTTGTTCAGAAGGCAGAAAGCAAGGAGAGTCTGAGGACATATGGGGTGTAACCGAGTTGGAACTCGACGAGATCACGGTTTTCACATTGCCATTAGGATAGATTTTTCCTTTTGTGCGCAATTGCCTCTTTTCAGGAATTGCTTCCTTTGTATTACTCAGTTTGAGCCACACTTTTTCAATCAATAAAATGCATATTCAGTCAAATAAATTTGTTTTTGTTTTCGTTACCGCTTTGATTGCAAAAACATCCGTTTATTTTGATAAAGAATCTTTGCATTTTAAGACATACAGGTCCCTTCCAATGCATGCTTATAAGATTGAGAACTTGAAATCTTATTCGGAAGGTTGAGCGACCCAAGTGTTGAAATCTTGGCACGCCTGGGGCACGTTTTTATCTAACGATCTCTTTTGCAGGTAGTGTTAGATTGTAGCTCATTTGCAGGTTATGATGTGGAAGTCTTTTGATAAAGGATCCCCGTGGAGTCCAATCGGGGACAAATGAATTGAGGAATGGTGAAAAGACGGCGAAAGACGTACGATGATCCTTGAGAATTAATCAAGAAGACTCTTCAAAGTCTGAGATTGAAAAGTCTGTATGCATCCCAGGAGTTCGATCGCCGTGGAGTACGGAGAAGTCGGGAATACAAGGCGATGAATCAGAAAAGTCCAGACGAGTCTGGGAGCTCTCAAAAGTGGAAAGCTGACACTGGATTTAGATGTTGAATACCAGGGTTCGACGAGTCGACGGGTGTTCTGCGCTAGAATTTCCTGGTTTCCCCAAGCAGGGTGGGGATTATTATCTCCCTAGCAGATTCAAGGTCTATGACTTCCCTAGCAGGGTCAGGGTGGTTATCTCCCCAGCAGGTTTGAGATCGGTGTTCCTCAGCAGCCAGGCCTGAAGGTTGCTATTTCCCCAGCGAAGGTATCTGTTGGTAGTGGTTTCTCCAAGCAGAGTCGGGATTGCTATATCCCCAGCAAGTCAGAGACCGTTGTTTCCCCACAAAGTGCGTTGGTGGTTTATTCCCCAGCGAAGTCCCCAGGTGGGTCGGGTTCCGTGGAGGTCTTCCCTGGTGAGGGTGGCCTATTTCCCAGCAGCAACGCTATTCCCCAGCAGGGTGGAGATGGGAGTGTTGTCGAGTTCCTCAGCAGAGTGCCTCGAGCTCCCTAGGAGAGTCCCTTGAGGGGGATACTTTTTATGCATTCATCATATAGATAAGCATAGCATATTGCATAGCTAATTGCGTAGCATTTCCATGATTATGGAGCATTACGCTAAAAAATATCATGCATCATCGTTGCAAGCATAAGCTAGTCTCAAGTCGTGGTTATTGTTTGAGAGGTGGTTTCGCCAGAAGGTGAAGATGTTACTCCGAGGAGTTTGGCGTCGTGATTTTAATCCACAGTATTCCCCAGTAGTGCGATATTGGAGGAAGGGCTTCTGTCGGGCGGAGATGGAAATGATAATCAGAGGAGTTTCGAGAAAAAGTAAAGAAAAGAGAAGGAGATAATCCCCAGCTAAGCGCAAAGTGTTCGTTGGCTATGGTTGAATAGAGAATAGCCAGTTCAGGGCTTGTTATCCCCAACATGGGTCGTTGGCACGCGTGCCGCCTCATCTATCATCGTCCCTTATTTCTGCCGATGCTGACAGGCATGACGAGTTTTCCGGTATTCCAGACCAATGTGGCACTCAGGCCAGTTTCCGGCGATTAGGCCGAGGTAGGTATTCATACCAGTTTCCGATTTTCAGATCGAAGAAGTTTCCGACGTTCAGGTCAAAGAACTTGTGGTATTCAGACCAGTTTCCGATTTTCAGATCGAAGAAGTTTCCGACGTTCAGGTCGAAGCACTTGTGGCACTCAGGCCAGTTTCCGATTTTCAGATCGAAGAAGTTTCCGACGTTCAGGTCAAAGCACTTGTGGTATTCAGACCGGTTTCCGATTTTCAGATCGAAGAAGTTTCCGACGTTCAGGTTGAAGAACTTGTGGCACTCAGGCCAGCTTTCCGATATTCAGATCGAAGAAGCTTCCGAAGTTCAGATCGATGCAGCTTGTGGCACTCAGGCCAGCTTTCCGGTATTCAGACCGAAGTGGCGTTCAGGCCAGTTGTTGGGCATTCAGGCCAATCTTCCAGTATTCAGACCGACGTTAATACTTTTATACTACGATGTTCAGTATTCAGACTGATGAGCGGCGTTCAGGCCGTGGTTATTCCTGTGTTGCCATTTATATTGGTATACAGGTCAATATTTCTGTGCGGTATTCAGGCCGACTTTCTCCGTACCAGACGGATTCTTCTTTCGAGATTGCTGCTTCGCCGATTCTGACAGGCATTGGTAATTATTTTCCCATCAGAGTGTAAATTGTTTGTCTGTTCTTGGTATTCAATCACTCTTCACCCTGATCATCTAAAAGCCGAGGCTGTTCATATCGACAGGTTCACAGTGGATTGAATAGGGGCAGCTGTAACACCTCAAAATTTGCCCTCCTCTCTTGGGACTAGCTTAGCATATTGCATTTCATTTTTAGGACATTAGTCATTGTATATTGCATACCATGAGAAATAAACAAGTCATCCTCCTAAGTCTTGCTCAGAAGATAAAGAGGTTAAAAGATGCAAGCCTGAGGGTCTTATTGAATTGATCACTAGCCATCTGAGGGTTTGTGCTTTAATTAGGGTTTCTTGGTTCCTCAAGGAGATGGAGTATTATCTTGGTTGAAGTGGTACATCATCATCATCAAGGTTCATTATTCCTGATCAGATTCTTTGGGATTAAGGTTTTGACCTCTGGTCAACCCTAATCAGTTGAATTATGCCAATCAGGGTTTTTCAAGGAGATGAGGTCTTTAAGGAGATGGAGATCATCATATGGTTTTTTTGAGCTTGTATAAGCTAGGGTTTCATTTTGGTGCCATTTCATCAAGAGGTTGAGGCTCAAAATCATCTGTGCATGGCCAAGTCATCTATCAACTGCAAAAGTCAACTGTCAAGTCAAATGTTGGATTTGGAGGTGGGAAGTGATTAGAAATACTTCATTCATGTTCAAACAAGTCTCATTTGACATTTCAAACATCAACATTGAAGAAAATAAAGTCAGGACAAAACTTTCCAAAAATAGAAAGTGACCTCTAATTCAAAATTGCCAAAAATGGAAAGGTTTTCAACTCAAGATTACCTCATCAAGAAAGCTTCAAATGAAATTTTGTTGAACATGAAAGTTGTAGATCTTTCTCTCCCATTTCCAAAAAGTCCAAGATCATCAATTTCTCATGTGTGGTTAAGGAGATATGGATCAAACTTGGCCAAGTGAACATGGAACTTCAAATGAGCATAACTTCTTCATCAAAACTCCAAATCAAGTGGCTCTTTTTGCATTGTTCTTGTTTTAACCTCTAGTTTCCAAATTTGGCATTACATGACATGCATTACATTCACATAAATATTTGGAAATTCACTTGCATTTTGGAGGGAAAAATTGGAATTTGAAATTGGTGAATTATTTGCACATGTGACCATCACCATTGGCTCCAAAACATCATTTTGAGTGAAATTAGGTCCAAATTCGTACTGTTCATCCATGCATTTTCATGCATAGGGTGAAAAACTCATTTTTGCCAAAACACCTCATATTTGTTAATTCCATTAGCATTTGGTTTAAGGCTTAATTAATCATGTTTAGCATTGCATATATAAGTTTAATCATAACAGAATTCATCACAATTCCCAATTCTAGATCTAGAATCACAAAAATCTCAAAAATTCTCTCTCACTTTTTCTCCAAAAATTCTTCAAACACAAGCACTTTTTCTTGATTCATTCATCATCATGGAGCATATTTGAGAGCGTTTGCACGTGGAAACAGAGGAAATTGTTGCTATTTTGTTCATGTTCAAGGTGTGAAGCTTCCATGGCAAGTGAAGATTGAGCAAGCTTCATGTACATTCAAGCATCCATTTCATCATCATTCATTATAAGAAGCATATTGGAGCAGGATTGAAGCATTGCCAAGCCAAGAAACACGTGAATCCAGTCGCTGCTCATCAAGAGGTCACTTTTTCGACCTCCTTAATTCTTAAAATTATTATGTCTATCATGTAGGTCTTTTAATGGTGATGAATCTGCACTTTGAATCAAGAAAAATGATGCTATATTCATGTAGATCCATGCGTTTGAAATTTTGATGATAAACTTTATTTCCTTCGATCCATGCGTTTGATGATGTTTTTGTGTAATTGATTCATGGATTTATGATGTACGTGAAAAATAATGCATGATGCTGTGCTTGATTTTGAGTTTTGGTGTTGTTTTGAAAAGCTGGAAATTTGGAAGATGATCTTCATCTTCAACCTTGCTGTCCAGTATTTGCTACCATTTAGCTAGGAAATTTGCTACGAAATTAGCTAGGAATTTCTGGATTTGCTACAAAAGCCATGCAGCGCTTAATGTTAGGGTTTGGGTGCCAAAACTACGTCGTTTTGCTTGGGCGCCAAAACTGAATTCAAAAACGCGTCTGGTTCGATTCCAGGCGGTGACATTTTTTCAAAATGCTTCTTTGATTTTTCTTTTTCCCTCCTATGTCATATCCATGCTTCACATGCTTATTTTTTATTTTTTCTTCAACTTGCAAAATTCATATTAAATTGAAAAATGTCCCAAAAATGATGAGATTTTTTGCATTGTGTTGCATTTTTTGTCTAGTATTTTTTGATTATTTTTCCATAAATTGTGCATGGCTGGAAATTATTTTGCCCTAGGGTTTTTGATCATGTGTCATATCTTGACCTTGCCTTGCTTCTTCATTTGTGAAATGCTCAATTTTAATCCAATGCTCATGAAATTTTGTATGCTATAACTAGACATCTTGCTGGAGATTTTGGTGTTGAGTTTGCATTTTTATCAATTGCCATTTCTGATTTATGATTTTTCTAAGGGAGGTGTGACAATGTGTGTCACACCTTGTGATGTCCAACTTGATTGATGAATTTGCCATGCCAAATGAATTCCAAATGTTCTAATTTTTTGTATGGTGCTTGATACGAATGTTGTGAATGCTCATGAGTTTTGGTGGAATTTTTGGATTGATTTCTGATTTGATTGAGATTTTTCATTCTGGATGGTCATGTTTGAGCTTTTGAATTGTCTTGAATTTCAATTGATTGTGAAATGCTTGTTCTTTATCCAATGGATGTGAAATTTTGCACACTATTTCTAGACATGTTTAATGGTGTTTTGGCTTTGGTTTGAGGTTTTTACCATGTTTCATTTCTGTTTTAGGCCTATGCTAAGTTGGTGTGCCAAGTTGTGTCACATATGTGCTTGTTTGTGCTTGCCTGGGCTTATGCAATTTGATTACCATGCTTAATATTGTCCAAATGCTCTAATTGTTTGTGTGATGATCATGTTGTATGTTCTGTTTACTCATAAATTTTGTCAAGATTATTTGAATCATTTTTGATTTAATGTGCATTTGTTCATTCTGATGTCACAATGTGATCACAACTTGCATACCTTGCCATGTTTGGTTCATGAAATGAATTTGGTATATGATATTGACATGAGACCTTTTGGATTGTGTTCTTGATTGATTGAAGTTGATTCATGCCAAATTTCATGTTCTGTTTTGGATTTTTTATCCATTTTGGACCCTAGGATTTGACCTAGTGGTTGGTTGCTTATGTTTGAGCTTTGATTTCAGGTTGAGCACTCAAGTTCCATAGTTGTTGATGCTCTATCACTTGAGCCTTTGGTGTTTACTTTTGACTACTAACATTGCGTGTTTTGTAGGGTTGTTAACTCATTTGAGTTTGACTAGTTGGCTTATGCCTTTGCTCATTGGGTTTGACTGTTGATATTAATGTTGTTTGTCTGTTTGTATAGTTGTACTGATTTGTGTGATGTTTCCACAGGTACATAAGTTGCTTAAGTTCAATTTGAACTTGCTTTTGCTTGGTTGCTTAACCAGTGAGGTATAACTCTTTGACTTCATGTAGTCTGGAAGACCTGTCCTGTTATGTGGGCAGGCACCTGTCTGAAGCCTTCCTTAAGAGGCAATGCTTGTGAATGTTTACGTTTGTGCCAAGCAGGAAAAGTCCTCTTATGAGGCAATTGGCAGATAAAAGAGAGGTGTAATCCATCTCCTGCTATTCAGTGTGTCATCCACTTTGCTCACACCTTGTGTTGATGCATTGTGGATATTAATCCAAGATCTTTGTTGTGTCAGTCATATGTGGAGAAGAGTTCCAACTTTCTGAACTCCCACTTTCACTTGTCTGAAGCTCTCCCAGGCCAGGGATAAGAGCTGTGAGGTCTTACCCTCACTTCCCATTTCATCTGCTTCACCCTAACTCTCAATGTTAGGGTTAAGAGCTAACTACACCCGATTCCAGTTGGCTTGTGTTTCACAGCCTAACCTTGTATGAGCCCAATTGTGTGCATATAGTGTGTGTGCTTGCTTTTTGTGCTTGTATGACTTTGCCTGTGCTATTTAGGATAGCTTGCTGCCTGTGCAAGTTAGATAGAAACCTTAACCTAGGACCATTGTGGATTGCATGATAACTATTAGGCTCGAGTCAGTCTCCCTTTTAGTTTGTCATTTCCCAGTCTCTGGTTAGGAGAAGTTTCTCCCCTGTTAAGGGGAACTACGTTGCCCTGATCCTCATACCAGACGAGGTACGTAGGCAGGAGATCGTGCGAGATCTCTCCGGGCACCCTTTTTCTTTTTGTGTGTGTTTGCTTGACAGTTATTAGGCTCGAGTTCCAGACTCCCTATTAACTTGTTTGCTTATTAACCCTCTTGTGTGTGTTAGGAGATGGATGTAAGACCAGCGATTGGCATTCCGTATCCTATTGGTGTTCGTTTGTGTGGAGTCTGACGTAAGTCCAGCGATTGGTAGTTGGTTTCCTATGTGTGTTTGTTGGTTCGGAGTCTGATGTAAGTCCAACAATTGGCATTCGGTTTCCATGTTTGCCTGTTTGTGTGGAGTCTGACGTAAGCCCAGGGATTGGCAGTCGGTTTCTTGCGTGTGTTTTGTTTCGGCATGCGTGAGCCGAACTACGGTAGCTCTGATTCTCATTCCAGATGAGATACGTAGGCATAGGATGCGATATCCTAGCGAGCCCGTTCCCCTCTTTTTCCACCTGTGTTGTTTCCGGTGTGTGTGTGCATTCTTTTGAGCAGTGTTTAGCAACCTTTCTTCTATTCTTTTGAGCGTGGATCCCGTCGAGTACGACGGACGTGAGGGGTGCTAATACCTTCCCCTTGCGTAACCGACTCCCTTACCCTATAATCTTCGGTCGTAAGACCATTTCCTTTCCAGGTTTACTTCGAGCGTTTCCTTTCCCTCTTTGGGATAAATAACGCACGGTGGCGGCTCTGTTTGTTTTGTTTTTTCCCGCCGGTTGTTTTTCGCGGATGCGACAATTTCCAAGTTACCTTTCAGGTTATGGATATCCACCCATCTTATAGATGTCTCCTTGGTAGACCATGGATTCACGAGGCTGGCGCCGTGACATCCACCCTACACCAGAAGCTGAAATTCGTCAAGAACAAGAAACTGGTTGTGGTAGGGGGAGAAAAGGCTCTCCTGGTTAGCCACTTGTCTTCTTTCTCATACATTGATGCTGGGGATGAAGTTGGAACTCCTTTCCAAGCTTTATCTATAGCGGAGCCAATTGAGAAGAAAACTCCTTCATTTGCTTCCTATCGTGATGCGAAACTGGCCATTGAATGTGGTGCAGTTGCTGGTCTAGGAAAAATGATCGAGCTTGAAGATAACAAATCCCGGGCTGGCATTGGCTATTCTTCTGGGGTCTGCAACGAAAAAGGGTTGTTTAAGAGTGGAGATTTCATCCACGCCGATCAAGCTGACGAAGCTGCTGCTATTCTGGAAGAGGATGCAGAGGATACTGACAATTTTGTCATCCCGGGAGGGATCTGCCACAATTGGGTCGCTGTGGATGTTCCTACGGTCATTCATAAGTCAGCGTAGTATGTTCACTTTGTTTAAAAACCCTTCTCCCATGCCAAAAGGAGAAGTGATGACATTGTTGGCATCATTTATACAATGATATTTCATTAAATAAATTCATGTTAAATGTTTGTTTTTCCATTTGTTTTCACTTTTTGCTTTTTTGCATGAAATTGGTGATCACAAAAAACCCTAAAAAACAAGAATAAAAGCAATCTTTTCATCTGCATAATGATTTGTTTGTTTAAATTCTAAAGCTTTTATTATCCAAAATCATTATGCAGGTTGATTCTAAAACCCATTGAACATAATGATCCAACGTCATCTCCCAATTTTGAATTCCCTGTATTTGAAGCAGAGGAAGATGATGTTGAAGAGATTCCTGATGAGATTACCCGTATGCTTGAGCACGAAGAGAAGATCATTCAGCCGCATCTTGAGAATCTGGAAACAGTCAACTTGGGGTCTGAAGATTGTGTTCGAATAGTGAAGATTAGGGCACTCCTTGAAGAGTCTGTCAAGAAGGGGTTGATCAATTTGCTACGAGAATATTCCGATATCTTCGCTTGGTCGTATGAAGACATGCCGGGTCTAGATACAGATATTGTGCAACATTTCCTGCCTCTGAAGCCTGAGTGCGTGCTAGTGAAGTAGAAGCTCAGAAGAACTCATCCAGACATGGCAGTGAAGATCAAAGAGGAAGTTCATAAGCAAATTGATGCGGGGTTTCTGGTGACTTCTACATATCCTCAATGGGTGGCCAATATTGTTCCTGTGCCTAAGAAAAACGGAAAAGTCCGTATGTGTGTTGATTACAGAGATTTGAATAAGGCTAGTCCGAAAGATGATTTCCCTCTACCACACATTGATATGTTGGTAGATAATACAGCCAAATTCAAAGTCTTCTCGTTTCTGGACGGATTTTCCGGATATAATCAAATCAAAATGGCACCCGAGGATATGGAGAAGACAAAATTCATCATACCTTGGGGAACATTCTGTTATCGAGTGATGCCCTTCGGTTTGAAGAACGCCGGAGCCACGTATCAACGAGCTATGACTACCTTGTTTCATGATATGATGCACAAGGAGATAGAGGTCTATGTCGATGATATGATTGGTAAGTCCCGAACAGAAGTGGAACATGTTGAGCATTTGTTGAAGCTTTTTCAGCGTCTGAGGAAGTTCAAACTTCGTCTGAATCCGAACAAATGTACATTTGGAGTCCGTTCTGGCAGGTTATTGGGTTTTGTTGTCAGCGAAAGAGGTATTGAGGTTGATCCTGCAAAGGTCAAAGCAATACAAGAGATGCCTGCGCCCAAAACTGAGAAGCAAGTCCGAGGTTTTCTTGGCCGCTTGAACTATATTTCCAGATTTATATCCCACATAACTGCCACATGTGCGTCGATATTCAAGCTCCTCCGGAAAGATCAGTCTCATGATTGGACCGAGGATTGCCAGAAAGCTTTCGACAGTATCAAAGAGTATCTGTCTGAACCTCCGATCTTGTCTCTGCCTGTAGAAGGAAGACCTCTGATCATGTATTTGACTGTTCTTGAAGACTCCATGGGTTGTGTCCTTGGTTAGCAAGACGAATCAGGAAAGAAAGAATCTGTTGTCTACTACCTGAGTAAGAAGTTCACCGATTGTGAGTCTCGATACTCTATGCTTGAGAAGACGTGCTGTGCTTTGGCTTGGGCTGCTAAGCGTTTACGCTAGTACATGATAAATCATACAACTTGGTTGATATCCAGAATGGATCCAATCAAGTACATCTTCGAGAAGCCTGCTTTAACCGGGAGGATTGCCCGTTGGCAGATGTTGTTGTCTGAGTATGATATCGAGTATCGAGCTCAGAAGGCTATCAAAGGTAGTATCTTGGCTGACCATTTGGCACATCAGCCGATTGAAGATCATCAGTCTGTTCAGTACGACTTCCCTGACGAGGAGATTCTGTATTTGAAAATGAAAGATTGCGATGAGCCTACACTTGACGAAGGTCCGGAACCTGGTTCCAGATGGACAATGGTGTTTGATGGCGCTGTAAATTAGTACAGAAATGGAATTGGGGCAGTAATCATTACTCCTCAGGGTACACATATTCCTTTTACAGCAAGGCTAACTTTCAAATGCACGAATAATATGGCTGAGTACGAGGCCTGTATTATGGGATTAGAAGAGTCCATTGATCTAAGGATCAAGCATCTTGATGTGTATGGTGATTCGGCCCTCGTTGTCAATCAGATCAAGGGTGAGTGGGAAACGAATCAGCCCAGTCTCATTCCATACAGAGATTATGCGAGGAGGATTTCAATGTTCTTTACAGAAGTTGACTTTCATCATATTCCTCGAGAGGATAATCGGATGGCAGATGCGCTTGCTACGCTTGCTTCTATGATTGTGGTCAAGTATTGGAATGAAGTTCCCAACATTACCGTGATGCGCTTGGATAGACCAGCTCACGTGTTTGCAGTTGAAGAAGTGAATGATGATAAGCCTTGGTATTATGACATCAAATGTTTCCTCCAGAACCAGGTCTACCCGCCTGGGGCATCTGTGAAGGATAGGAAAACTTTGAGAAGGTTGTCAGGCAGTTTCTACCTCAGTGGTGAAGTGCTTCATAAGAGAAATTTTGACATGGTTTTGCTCAGATGCGTGGATGGACACGAAGCAAACCTGTTGATGACTGAGGTCCATGAGGGTTCATTTGGTACTCATTCCAATGGACATGCCATGGCTAGAAAGCTGCTGAGAGCAGGCTACTATTGGCTGACAATGGAGTCTGACTGCTGCAAATATGTGAAGAAATGCCACAAGTGTCAGATTTACGCGGATAAGATTCATATTCCTCCGACACTTCTGAATGTGATTTCATCACCATGGCCTTTCTCTCTGTGGGGAATTGACATGATCGGCATGATTGAACCGAAAGCGTCCAACGGACACAGGTTTATTCTCGTAGCAATTGACTACTTCACCAAATGGGTTGAAGCGGCGTCGTATGCTAATATGACCAGGCAGATGGTCGTGAAGTTTGTCAAGAATCAGCTGATATGCCGTTATGGTGTGCCTGATAAGATCATTACTGATAATGGATCTAACTTGAACAACAAGATGATGGAAGAGTTGTGCGCTGAGTTCAAGATTGCACACCATAATTC
Organism: Lathyrus oleraceus; assembly: GCF_024323335.1. NCBI lineage: Eukaryota > Viridiplantae > Streptophyta > Magnoliopsida > Fabales > Fabaceae > Lathyrus > Lathyrus oleraceus. The sequence continues at coordinate 395,862,267 of NC_066582.1, read as the reverse complement.
CTCTCCCTACAGACCTAAGATGAATGGGGCTGTTGAAGCTGCTAATAAGAACATCAAGAAGATTATCCAGAAGATGACAGTCACGTATAAAGATTGGCATGAGATGCTGCCATTTGCTTTGCATGGATATCGTACATCTGTCCGCACTTCAACAAGGGCAACCCCTTTCTCTCTTGTTTACAGCATGGAGGTTGTTCTCCCAGTAGAGGTGGAGATCCCATCAATGAGAGTCTTGATGGAAGCCAAGTTGACTGATGCTGAATGGATTCAGAGTCGTTATGACCAACTGAATTTGATTGAAGAGAAGAGATTGACTGCCATGTGTCATGGTCAGTTATATCAACAGAGAATGAAGAAAGCATTTGATAAGAAGGTCAAGCCTCGTGTGTTCCGAGAAGGTGACCTCGTGCTCAAGAAAGTCTTGTCTTTCGCGCCCGATTCCAGGGGCAAGTGGACTCCAAACTATGAAGGTCCATATGTTGTCAAGAGAGCCTTTTCAGGCGGTGCTTTGATGCTTACAACTATGGATGGGGAGGATTTCACTCGGCCTGTGAATTCAGATGCAGTCAAGAAATACTTTACCTAAAATAAAAAAAAATAAAAGAAAAACAGAATAGCTCGCTAAGTTGAAAACCCGAAAGGGCGGCTTAGGCAAAAATGAGCGTCTCGGTGGAAAACCTGAAAGGGCGATCCAGGCAAAAATTAGAGACATGAAAAAAAAAGAATATTTGCATCCCGCTAGATTGAGCACCTCATCCTGGGGCAATCTAGGCAAAAATTAGGGATTTGGCAAGTAACTGCATCCTAACAAGACTTTCTGTTTCACAACTGTCTTTTCGTCAGAGATTCTCGCTCAGTCATCATCAACTGAAACTTCGAATACATCGGATTCAAATTGGTAGAGAAATGGTCATTATGTTCAATGTAGCCCTCTTCCAATATATATCACCGATTTCAAATTTGTACAGATCTATGGAGTCTTGCCATTTGCAGGCTACCATTCCATCAAATAAATTTGAGCTTTTATCCAATTATTCGCACTCTTATTTGTTTCAATTCAACAAATGTTTTGCATGTTTTAATTGATAAAATGACATTGTTTTAAACAAACGAATTTTTTCAAAATTGTTTTTTAAAACAAAGTGAACATTCACAATGATGAAAAGGATACTTAAGAAATTCTCAGTGCTCTCCCAAGGGTGGCATGTTTTCCAACAGGGTAAGACATTTGTTCATATTCCTGGCATGGCTGTATCCTCTTTCTCTAGATTGTTGTTGGGGTTTCTCCCCAAGCAGAGCTTCTGTTGAGATTTTGTTTCCCAAGCATGGTGTTTGTTGGGATTTCTCCTGAACGTGATTTTGTTGAGCAGAGCCTTTGTTAGGACTCTCCCCATCAGAGTGCTTGTTGAGGGTTTCACCTCTCCTCCCTTCAGCAGAGTTGTGATTCTTTCCTCCTCAGCAGTTGTGTTTTCCTCTTGGAAGGTTCAGTATTTGGTGGTTGATCCCCAGTTCTCCTTCTCTGCCTCAGATAAATCCCCAGTAGATTTGTGGTGGTGGATTGTATCTGTGTTGATTCCTCCCCTGCAGAGATTTGGTGATTTCCTGATGTTTCTGATCCCCAGTAGAGTGGCTTGGGTGGCAGGATCTACTTGTGTGATCTTTTCTCCCTCAGTGGGTTTTCCCCCAGTGGAGTTGTTTGGAGTTGCTTTTGTGGTAGTTTTCGCCTGTGCAGTGAGCTCTTGTTTCCCAGTTGAGACTGATGATTCATCCCTTACAGATGATCCTTGTTGTCTTTGATCCCGTCAGAATTGGTTATTCTCCGGTGATCCTGACTTTCTCTCCTGTGGTGTAGTACCGGGTGTTTGGTTCCTGGACCTGTTTGTGTTAGAAATGTCTGCTTTGTCAGCATTCATCAAACATAAATCAAGCATATTCATGCATACTTTCAACATTTAGATATTCATGTTGCATTTCTTGCCATATATCTTTTGTTTGTTGTCTCCTGCTAATTGGTGATATAGATCTCCCCTGTAGATCTCCCCAAGCAGATGTCGGGTGTCTAATCTCTCCCTTAAGCAGAAAGTGTCTGTCATTCCTTCTGCAGTTCCCCACTGAGATATATCCTCGTGGATGACGGTTGTTTCCGTTTCCTCCCAACACATATATTGGGATGGGTTTTCCCTATTGAGTTATATCCTCATTAGGATGAGTCTTGATTCAGTTTGCCTTTTTAGTTTGATCCTAAATTGGCCTTTTGTGACTGTCTCTTGTGCTTCCCTGTGGTATAAATGAATAGTTGCTCAGTAACCGGCAATCATTCACTTTATCCTCAGCGGAATTTTTGACTTCTACCCAGTAACCGGTAGTTGTAAGTCCTATCCTTTGTGGTTTTCTACCCAGTAACCGGTAGTTGTAAATCCTATGTACCTTTTTTCCTCTTTGTGAAATTTGTGGTTGTTTACCCAGAGATTGGTATTTGTGAACCTTTTGTTCCTCAGCAAGAGTCGGTGGTTTTCTACCCAGTATTCAGTAGTTGTAAATCCTATTTTCTTGCTTTCCAGCAGAGTTTGTGGTTTTCTACCTAGTAACTGGTAGTTATAAACCCTATTTTTGTTTGCTCCGTGCGGAGTAGTGATCCTTTCGCTCCCCACGCAGAGTTTGTGGCTTCTACCCAGTAACCGGTAGTTATAAGTCCTATCTTTGTTGGTTTTCTACCCAGTAACAGGTAGTTATAAGTCCTACTTTCATCCCCTAGCAGAGGTAACCTTTGTGGTTCATCCTAGTTGATGGCGGATCTTGCGGTCTTCTACCTAGTATTCGGTAGTTGTAAATCCCATGTTGTTGTTGTCTCCCCAACGGAGTTTGTGCTTCCTGGTGGAATAGTTGGATAATTGCTCAGTAATCGGCAATCATTCACCTCATCCTCAGCTGAGTCTTTGGTCTTTTACCCAGTATTTGGTAGTTGTAAATCCTATGTTCTCCCCTGTGCGGAGTTAACCTTGTTGTTCATCCTAACCGATGACGGTTACTCATCCGTGGTTTTCTACCCAGTATTCGGTAGATGTAATCCCCTCTTTGTGGTTATCTTCATCCAGTATTCAATGTTGATATTCCCTCTTTCTTGTGGATAATTGTCGTATGCTAGCAATTTTATCCTCAGCGGGTCCTTTCACCGTTTGCCAGTGATTTGTTCCCCGGATCATTGATTTTTTATCAATGCATCCCCAGTGAGTTCTCTGTCATTTACCCTTTTGTTGGTAATGATTGTTGCTCCCTTTGATCGGTCATCTTTATATACCTAGTTTTGGTATCCTGATGTCCTTTGTTTTCGGTTGATTTATCCTTTATTAACCCAGTAACCGGTTGTGGATAATCTTCCATGAGAGTGTATTATCCATGTTCTGACGGTAATGGATAATATATCTCATGCACTCTTCAGTCGAAGCCTGTTGTGTTTCCCCGGTCGAGTAAGATTCGTGTTCCTTTGCGGAATCGAATAGTCATTTCTACCCTTTTTTTGAGCGTATCTCCCAGTAACCGGTGATATGTTTCTTAGATAATTGCCATATGCTTGCAATTTATCCCCAGCGAGTTATCTTTCGTCTACCCTGTCGTAGTTGGTAACGATTGTTTCTCTTTTTGGTCGGCCACCTATTATATACCCAGTAACCGGTATCCCTGGTGTTCCTTCCATGCGAGTATACTATCCACGTTCTGACGGTAATGGATAATATATCTCATGTGCTCTTTGGTAGAAGCCTTTTGTTCTTCCCCATTTGAGTAAGATTCGTTTTCCCGTTGCGGAGTCGAATGTCCATCCTGTAAGTCGATTTGCTTTTTCAAGCCCTCCTTTTGGATGATGAGTGTTTTGGAAGTAAACCCCAATTCACGCTTTGGTTGGTCACCTATTATATACCCAGTAACCGGTATCCCTGGTGTTTCCTTCCTTTCTGCTCCCTATTATGACCTTGGTCCCCTGCAGAGTCAGATTTTTCCTGAGTTGATATACCTTTTTCAGGTCTTCCTCAGATGTTTTGGTTGATTGATATCTCTCACCCTTATACCGGTCTTAGATATTCATTCTTCCTGAGCTTGTTGTTCTTTCACCCAATAACCGGTGTTCAGATCACATGTCTCTTTGAGTTTGTTAACCAGTAACCGGTAACACCTCATCCTTTTGCTTCCCCTAGAGAGTCTTTGTTAGATTTCCCCAGCGGAGTTTTTGTTGTGATTCACCCTTTTGCTGTATTGGGGTTTTCCCCAATATATGCAATTTTCTCCGGCAGGGAGGTTCTGTGTGAATCTTTCCCCAACCTGAGTCCGGATTTTTATCCGAAGTATCCTTTGTGGATAGTTTTTGCTGTATTGGCGTTTTCCCCAATACACGCATCTTTGAGTCAGCTTGAGTCTTTCCAATGGATTTGTTCCCTTTGGAACCTCTTTTCCCCAGTGTCAGTCCTTACTCCCCAGTAAGGTCTCCAGTCGAGTCGTGTCCTGCTCACGCAGTGTCAAGTTCTTTTTTCCCCAAATTCAGAGTCGTGTCCTGCTCACGCATTCTTTTCTTACCCCCCATAAGAGTCCTGTTAGAGTCTCTGTTCCTGGTGAGTGTATTACTCCGATGGATCGTCTTTTCTTCATTGTGGACCTATATTCCCCACAGAGTTTGTTTCTTTTGCATTCATACATTTGCATCATGAGGTCTCTTAGGGACCAAAATTTGTCTCATTATTGTTATTTAAGCCCATTCTACCGTGTCGAGATGAAGATTTTAACCTTCACTTCTCCGGCTAGAATGACCTTAAATAGGGGCATCTGTAAGACCCCAATTTTGTCCCTAAGATCCCTCATGGCATCATAGCATTGCATTGCATAAGCCTCAAGGATCATTGGACACCTTGCCTCCTTCCCTGTGGGTGGGATCTTTCTTGAGAGTGATTCTTGATCACCAAGCATTGCTTGCATTTGTATATCATTGCTTTTCTTTTAATCACTAACCAAAAATGTACAAAAATATGTCATCTAACATTTGTCTTGCAGCTTAAGCAGTCAACAGGCCAAGGCATTCAAGTGAATCCTTTATGCAAGAGATGAGGTTTCCTTTGAGATATGGATCATGTGATCATTATTGTTAGCTTATATGAGCTAGAGGTTCATTTTGAAGCAAAATCCCCAAGTGGCAAAGGCTCAAGTTCATCAGAATATTTTCAGGTCATCTAAGGACCAATGCCAGTCAACTGAAAGTCAACTATGGGTTTTGAATTGAGAAATTGAGTTTCTTCATCCCATTCATGTTCAAACAAGGCTTATTCATCATGTCAAACTCTTATCTTGAAGAATTTGAAGCCAGTGCAAAAGTTTCCCAAAATGGAAAGTGACCTATAATTTCAAGTTTCCAAAAATGGAAAGTTTTTGGACCAACTTCAACTCAACTTTCCAACATCAAAGAAGCTTCAAATGAATTTTTGTTCAACATGAAAGTTGAAGATCTCTCTCTCCCATTTCCAAAAAGTTCAAGATCATAAGCATCTGATGAATGGTTGAGGAGATATGATCAAATCATTGCCAAGTGTGCATGGAACTTCAAAAGGCCATAACTTTTGACTCATAATTCCAAATTGAGTGCTCCTTTTTGCATAATTCTTCTCATGACATGAACTTTCCAAATCCATCATCACATTGCATGAAAATTCATCACATGGCCATTTGTTCTTTCATGACCATTTTGGAGGGAAAATGACAAATTTGAAATTGGTGCATTGTATGGACAAAATACCATTGCCATTGTGCTTTTGAGAAGATTTTAAGTGAAATTGATCATGCATGTGGTACTGTTCACGTCCACATTTGCCATGCACCACCAATTTTCCAAAATTTTCCATACACCTTATTTTCACTAATCTCAATTAAACCATGCTTAATTTTAATTAGGATGTGATTAAGACTGAGTATATACACCAAATCATAACAGAATTTCTGGCTTCTTCACCATTTCTAGATCTAAACTTTTTTCCCTCCAAACTTTTCTCTCAATCCAAATTCAAAATTTCTTCACATAGCATAGCATTTTTCTTCCATAATCTGGTTTGTTGAGTGTTGTAGATGAAGATCCAAGCATTCATTTGAAGAAATCGAGCCAGAATCCATCACATGAAGTTCAAGAACACAAACATGGAAGTTCAAATCTGAGCTAGATCTAAGCAGTTCCAAGCCTCAATTCCTTCATAAAGCTTCATAACAAGTGCTCAGGAGTAGATCTACACACTTGCCAAGCCTTGAAACTGCAGATTTCAACAACTGATCTTCAAGAGGTTAGGTTTTCGAGTAGCTTAATTCTTCTTTTTATGTGCCTAAACTTGTAGATCCTTGCTTGCTGATTAATCTGGTATAAAATTCATGAAAAACGGATGAGAAATGCATGAGATACGTGAGTTTAAAGTTTGTCATGCATATATGTTTTTGATCGATTCTCAAGATTCATGATGAATTGGCATTAGTTAATGCTCGATCTATAATGTACGTAGCAAGAGCTTTCATTTGATATAAAATTTTCATGATTCTGGAATTTTTTTTGCATGAGGTTACTGTTCCTCCACCGTCTTCACGAAGAAGACGGTGGTTTCCACCGTGCTCAGCCGCGCCTGTACAGGCTAGGGCTTGCTCTAGTTCGTTTCATGAAAGAGCACTGTAGAAGCGCCCGTTACCAAAGCCTCACACGTTCGATTCTCCCATCTTGCATGTTATTTGTTTTAATTCGTGCTGATTAAGCGCTTGCATGGCACATGTTGTCACTTCCACTGGCTGTTGTTCTTTGACCGTGTCCATGCTAGCATTGACTGTGATGTGGCTAGCCACATCAGATTATTGATACGGTGCATTTTGAAGGCGCGCCATTGAGCCTTGTGTTACCTGCTTCGATTCCTGCTGAAGCCATGTTTTCAAATTAACTCAACATTTCTTCTTTCCCTCCAAATATCATGTACATATGTCACATTTTATTTCATTTTTTCCAACTTTGAAAAATCATATAAAATTGAAAACACATCCAATTAATTCCCAATTTTTTGCAAAATGTTCATGTGTTTGTCTATTATTTTTTGGTGGTGGTTTCATGATTTTATCATTTCTGGAATTTGAATTGTGATTTGTTGATTGAACATGTATGCATTTGTGACATTGCTTCATTCTTTCTCTTGTGAAATGCTCAATAATGATCCAATTGCCATGAAATTTTGTATGCTGATTCCCAACATGTTGCTTGACCATTGAGGCTTGATTGTGCATTTTTACCATTTTTCATCTCTGTTTTAGACACATGGACATTGTTGTGCAACATTTGGTGTCACATTCTTGGCCTCATACTTGTGCATTTTCATTTATAGGTCAAATGGACTCTGATGATTCTAATTTTTGGCATGATGATTGTATTTGATATGCTGTATGCTCATGACAATTTCCAGAATTGTTTGAGTCATTTCTGTTTTAATATGGAATTTTGATTCTTGATGATCAATTGTATGCACCTTTTGCTTGCCTTGCCATATCTTGCTCATGAGATGACTTTGCTTGATGCTTTTGACTTGGTCCTTTTTAGGACATGTTCTCATGTGTTTAAAGTTGCATTATGTTGAATTTTAGCTTCTGTTTTGACTGTTTTCTCCACCTTTGACCCTAGGCTTTGCCCTAGGGGTTTGGACTCACACTTTGAGCTTTGTCTTTCAGGTTCAAGCAATAAGTCCTAATGGATGATGTGATCTCCTTGCTTGAGATACAATTTGCTTTGTTTAACTAATGTTGATTGTGTTGTAGGTATTTGGGTGGCTAACTCACTTGAGTTGTTGACTTGCATTGTGTATATTGGTTGTTTGACTGTTGTTATCTGTTGGTTGTTTGTCTGAACATAATACTGATGGTTTAGCTTTTCATACAGGTACCTTAGCCGCTTTAAGTTCATTTGAACTTCGCTTTGCTTGTGTTTAGCATACCACTTAGGTAATCTCTTTTCTCCATGTAGTCTGGAAGACCTGTCATGTTCTTTTGGCAGGCACGTGTCTGAAGTCCTCCGTAAGAGGCAATGTCTGTGTATGTTTATCTTTGTGCTTAAGACCTCCTTGTCGAGGCATACAAGTTAAGTCCTCCTAAGTGAAGAGGCATTGGCAGATAGAAGGGATGTGCAATCCATCCCCTGCTATTCAGTTGAGTCTTTCATATTGCTCGCACTACGTGCTGATGCATTTGAATAAACACCCAAGATCATTTGTATATCGAGTCGGTCATGTGGAGTAGAGTTCCTCATTCTGGACTCCCACACTTTCATTGATTCAAGCTCACCCAGGCCAGGGTTAAGAGCTATGAGGTCTAACCCTCATTTCCCATTTCATCTGCTTCACCCTAACTCTCAATGTTAGGGTTAAGAGCTCAAAACACCCCTAACAGAACCGGCTTGTTTGTCGAGGTTGACATGACCCCTTTACTAAAGCCTAACCTTGATTGAGCCTCTTGATTGTGTATAGTGTGTGCTAATTGATTGATGTGATTGTTTGTGCCTGCTTTTGCATGTTGTTGCATATTGCTTGTGGCATCTGTTATTTGCTTTGCTTAAGGAGTCAGATATAAGACCATTGATTGGCCATCTGTTTCCTGTTCCTATTGGGGAGCTGGATATAAGACCATTTATTGGCACTCCATATCCTTTTGTTTTGTTTTGTGGAGATGGATATAAGACCATTGATTGGCACTCTGTATCCTGTTTTGTTTTGTTGTTTTGTGGAGATGGATATAAGACCATTGATTGGCACTCCATATCCTGTTTTGTTTTTTGCTTTGTGGAGTTGGACGTAAGACCATTTATTGGCACTCCGTTTCCCGTTTGTCTTCGGAGTTGGACGTAAGACCATTTATTGGCAATCCATTTCCAGTTTTGTTGCTCCTTTGAACTTGCTTATTTGTTTATTGCCTTGCTTTGTGCTTGTTGCCTATTCCAAAGGACCCACTTGGATCATCTATATATGATCTCAAGAGGTGAACTCCTAAGAAGTTTTGCTCCTCATCCTCCCACCTTTTGTTCTTTAAACCTCCATTTGCATGTTAATCCAAACCAGAAAACTATTGTGCAAACATTTTCATTTGTTTTCAAAACTAGAAACCTAGGCCTTAGGCCTTTGATTTTCAAACTTCATTTTCACAATACTTCTTTTGAATTGAATTCTAATCATACTTTGACTTCATTTTGTGAATAATTCTAATTGGTTAATTCCACTCATTCAATTGCTTTTGTGGCTCTAGTCGACTTCTTAATCAAGTTTTCATACATTAGCCATAGATCTCAATTATCTTAGTGGTTGATGTGAATCTCACCTTTTGTCCTTAGTGATTGAATTGTAAGACTTCCTTACTTATTATAGGGCATGGTCCCTCACTAGCAAGTCGAAGCTTTTCTCACATGGTGGACTTGTGGTTGTATAGGTTGAGTTTTCTCCTGTGGATAATGAAAGACCTTAGGGCTTTTGTTTAAAATCAAACCACTTATCTTTTTTTGGAAATCTTTTAGCCGAACTACGAGGTTTTGATCCTGTAAAGGTACGTAGGCAATGGATTCATCCATCCAAACACAAAAAAAATAAAACTTGTACATTCTTTTCTCATCCCTTCAATCAATGTTTGCACAATAAATATTTTCATAAACAATAACTTTTTGCAACAATTTATGAAAAGGGTTCCCTAGGAGTACCTAGGATGCATTGGGTGCCTAACACCTTCCCTTTGTATAATTACCCCCTTACCCAGATCTCTGTACCCTTTTTATTAGTTTTCTCTGTAAAACTTCTTAGGCTTTTGTTCACTTTTTAGCCATTCCTTTGGATAAATAAAAGTGTGGTGGAGACTCTATCTTTGTATGCTTTGCTTTTGATTTAGTCAATAAATCATAAAATGACGAATACACCGCTACAATTATGCCGGTTGATCAAACCCATTGAACATAATGACCCAACACCATCTCCCAACTTTGAATTCCCTGTATTTGAGGCAGAAGAAGATGAGGTTGAAGAGATTCCTGATGAGATTACCCGTTTACTTGAGCATGAAGAGAAGATCATTCAGCCGCACCTTGAGAATCTGGAAACAGTCAACTTGGGGTCTGAGGATTGTGTTCGTGAAGTGAAGATTGGTGCACTCCTTAAAGAATCTGTTAAGAAGGGGTTGATTGAATTGCTACGAGAATATGTTGATGTCTTTGCATGGTCATATGAAGACATGCCAGGTCTAGATACTGATATTGTGCAACATTTCTTACCTTTGAAGCCTGAGTGTGTGCCTGTGAAGCAGAAACTCGGAAGAACTCATCCTGATATGGCAGTGAAGATCAAAGAGGAGGTTCAGAAGCAAATTGATGCGGGGTTTCTGGTGACTTCTACATATCCTCAATGGGTGGCCAATATTGTGCCCGTGCCTAAGAAAGACGGAAAAGTCCGGATGTGTGTGGACTATAGAGACTTGAATAAAGCTAGTCCAAAAGATGATTTTCCTCTACCACATATTGATATGTTGGTAGACAATACAACTAAATTCAATGTCTTCTCATTTATGGATGGATTTTCCGGATATAACCAGATCAAGATGGCACCCGAGGATATGGAGAAGACAACATTCATCATACCTTGGGGAACATTCTGTTATCGAGTGATGCCCTTCGGTTTGAAGAACGTCGGAGCCACGTATCAACGAGCTATGACCACCTTGTTTCATGATATGATGCACAAGGAAATCGAGGTATATGTTGATGATATGATCGCTAAGTCAAGAACGGAAGTTGAACATGTAGAGCACTTGTTGAAGCTTTTTCAGCGTTTGAGAAAATATAAGCTTCGTCTGAATCCCAACAAGTGTACATTTGGAGTCCGTTCCGGCAAGTTATTGGGCTTTATCGTCAGTGAAAGAGGTATTGAGGTTGATCCTGCAAAGGTCAAAGCAATACAAGAGATGCCTGCGCCCAAAACTGAGAAGCAAGTCCGAGGTTTTCTTGGCCGCTTGAATTACATTTCCAGATTCATATCCCACATGACTGCCACGTGTGCACCGATATTCAAGCTCCTCCAGAAAGATCAGTCCCATGATTGGACCAAGGATTGCCAGAAAGCTTTCGACAGTATTAAAGAGTATCTGTCTGAACCTCTGATCCTGTCTCCGCCCGTGGAAGGAAGACCTTTGATTATGTATCTGACTGTTCTAGAAGACTCGATGGGTTGTGTCCTTGGTCAGCAGGACGAATCAGGGAAGAAAGAGTATGCTATTTACTACCTGAGCAAGAAGTTCACTGATTGTGAGTCTCGATACTCCATACTTGAGAAAACATGTTGTGCTTTGGCTTGGGCTGCTAAGCGCTTACGCCAGTATATGATAAATCATACGACTTGGTTAATATCCAGAATGGATCCAATCAAGTATATATTCGAGAAGCCTGCTTTAACAGGGAGGATTGCCCGTTGGCAGATGTTGTTATCTGAGTATGATATTGAGTATCGAGCTCAGAAGGCTATTAAAGGTAGTATCTTGGCTGACCACTTGGCACATCAGCCGATTGAGGATTATCAGTCAGTTCAATATGACTTCCCAGATGAGGAGATCCTGTATTTGAAAATGAAAGATTGCGATGAGCCCACACTCGATGAAGGGCCAGAGCCTGGTTCCAAATGGAGTATGGTGTTTGATGGTGCTGTAAATCAGTATGGAAATGGTATTGGGGCAGTGATTATTACTCCTCAGGGCGCACATATTCCTTTTACAGCAAGGCTAACTTTCAAATGAACGAATAATATGGCTGAGTATGAGGCCTGTATTATGGGATTGGAGGAATGCATTGATCTAAGGATCAAGCATCTCGACGTATATGGTGATTCGGCCCTCGTTGTTAATCAGATTAAGGGTGAATGGGAAACGAATCAACCTGGTCTCATTCCATATAGGGATTATGCGAGGAGGATTTCAACGTTTTTTACTGAGGTTGACTTCCATCACATTCCTCGAGATGAGAATCGGATGGCAGATGCTCTTGCTACGCTAGCTTCGATGATTGTGGTTAAACTGTGGAATGAAGTTCCCAATATCACCGTGATGCGCTTGGACATACCAGCTCATGTGTTCGCAGTAGAAGAAGTGAAAGATGATAAGCCATGGTATTATGACATCAAGTGTTTCCTTCAGAACCAGGTTTACCCGCCTGGGGCATCTGTGAAAGATAGGAAGACTTTGAGGAGATTGTCAGGCAGTTTCTACCTCAATGGCGTTGTGCTGTATAAGAGGAATTTTGACATGGTTTTGCTCAGATGCGTGGATAGACACGAAGCAGACCTGTTAATGACTGAGGTCCATGATGGTTCATTTGGTACTCATTCCAATGGACATGCCATGGCTAGAAAGATGTTAAGAGTAGGCTACTATTGGCTGACAATGGAGTCTGACTGTTGCAGATATGTGAAGAAATGCCACAAGTGTCAGATTTATGCGGATAAGATTCATGTTCCTCCGAAACTCCTAAATGTGATTTCATCACCATGGCCTTTCTCCATGTGGGGAATTGACATGATTGGCATGATAGAGCCAAAGGCATCTAACGGACACAGATTTATTCTCGTAGCAATTGATTACTTCACCAAGTGGGTTGAAGCGGCATCGTATGTAAATGTGACCAGGCAGGTGGTCGTGAAGTTTATCAAGAATCAACTCATATGCCGTTATGGTGTGCCAGATAAGATCATTACGGATAATGGATCTAACTTGAACAACGAAATGATGAAAGAGCTGTGTAGTGAGTTCAAGATCGCCCATCATAATTCTTCTCCTTACAGACCCAAGATGAATGGGGTTGTTGAAGCTGCTAATAAGAATATCAAGAAGATTATCCAGAAGATGGTTATCACGTATAAGGATTGGCATGAGATGTTGCCATTTGCTTTACATGGATATCGTACGTTTGTCCGCACTTCAACAGGGGCAACCCCTTTCTCTCTTGTTTATGGCATGGAGGCTGTACTCCCAGTAGAGGTGGAGATCCCATCAATGAGAGTCTTGATGGAGGTCAAGTTGACTGATGCTAAATGGGTTCAGAGTCGTTATGACCAGCTGAATTTGACAGAAGAGAAGAGATTGACTGCCATGTGCCATGGTCAGTTATATCAACAGAGAATGAAGAAAGCTTTTGATAAGAAGGTCAAGCCTCGTGTGTTCCGAGAAGGTGACCTTGTGCTCAAGAAAGTCTTGTCTTTTGCGCCCGATTCCAGGGGCAAGGGGACTCCAAACTATGAAGGTTCATATGTTGTTAAGAGAGCCTTTTTAGGCGGTGCTTTGATACTTACAACTATGGATGGGGAGGGTTTCACTCGTCCTGTGAATTCAGATGCAGTCAAGAAATACTTCGCCTAAAATAAAAACAGAATAGCTCGCTAAGTTGAAAACCCGAAAGGGCGGCTTAGGAAAAAATGAGCGTCTCGGTGGATTGAAAACCCGAAAGGGCGGTCCAGGCAAAAGTTAGAGACATAAAAAAATGAATATTTGTATCCCGCTAGATTGAGTACCTCATCCTGGGGCAATCTAGGCAAAAATTAGGGATTTGGCAAGTAACTACATCCTGACAAGACTTTGTTCTACAACTGTCATCCGTCAGAGATTCTTGCTCATTCGTCATCAACCGAAGCTTGGAATACATCGAATTCAGAATTGGTGGAGAAATGGTCATTATGTTCAATGTAGCCCTTTTCCAATATATATCACCAATTTCAAACTTGTAAAGATCTATGGAGTCTTGCCATTTGCAGACTACCATTCCATCAAATAAATTTGAGCCTTTTATCCAATTATTTGCACTCTTATTTGTTTCTATTTGACAAATGTTTTGCATGTTTTAATTGAGAAAATATCATTGTTTTGAATAATCAAATTTTTTATAACTTGAACATTCACAATGACAAAAGGATACTTAGGAGATCCTCAGTGCTCTCCCAAGGATGGTATGATCTCCAACAGGATAAGACAGTTTATTCATATTCCTGGCATGACTGTATCTTCTTCCTCCGGAGCCCTGGGTGGAATGCTTGTTGAGATATTCACCACTCTCCCCTTCAGCGGAGTAGCGACCTTTCCTCCTCAGTAGCTGTGATCTCCTTGGTGGGTACGGTACTTGGTGGTTGATCCCCAGAATCCCTTTATCCCTTGGATAGATTCCCCAGTGGAGTTGCTTATGTGGCAGATTTTATCAGTGCAATGAACTCCTTTCCCCCAGTTGGAATGATTGATGATTCATCCCTTGCAGAGATTTTGTTGCTTCCTGGTATCTCTGATCCCCGGCAGATTGGATACTCTCCGGTGAATTTGGCTTTCTCTCTTGAGATGTAGTACCGGATGTTTGTACTCTTTGGAGCTGATTGCGTTAGAAATGTCTGTTTGTCAGCATTCATCATACATAAATCACGCATGTGTGCATATGATTTTCAAACTTTCGGATATTCATATTGCATTCTTTGTCATATATCTTCGTTTGTTATTCTCTGCTAGTTGGTAATGCGTTTCCCAAGCAGATGTCGGCGTCTGATCCCTCAAATGTAGAGTCAGCCCATTAAGCAGAAAGTGTTTATCTTTCCTTCCGTATTCCCTACTGAGTTATATCCTCGTGGACGACGGTTGTTTTCGCTTCCTCCCAACACATATATTGGGATGGGTTCCCCTATTGAGTTATATCCTCACTAGGGCGAGTCTTGATTCAGTTTGCCTCTTTGGTTTGATCCTAAATTGGCCTCTTGTGACTGTTTCCATTGTTTCCCCGTGGTATAAATGAATAATTGCTCAGTAATCAGTAATCATTCATCTTATCCCCGGCGGAGTCTGTGGTTTTCTACCCTTATACCAGTAGTTGTAAACCCTATTTTCTCCCCTTTGCAGAGTTAACCTTTTTTTGTTCATCCTAGTTAATGACGGTTACTTTTCCGTGGTTTTCTACCCAGTATCCGGTAGATGTAATCCCCTTCTTGACGATTATCACTATCCAATATTCGGTTATGATATTCCCTTCTCTTGGATAATTGCTCTGATTAGGCAATTTTATCCCCAGCAAGTCATCTTTCATTTACCGGTTGTCGGTAATGGTTGTTGCTCCTCTTGATTGGTCATCATTATATACCTAGTTTTGGTACCCCGGTGCCTTCTTTGTCGGGCGATTTGTCCTTTATTAACCCAGTAACCGGTTGTGGATAATCTTCCATGCGAGTATATTATCTACGTTCTGACGGTAATAAATAATATATCTCATGCACTCTTTGGTTGAAGCTTTTTGTTCTTCCCCAGTTGAGTAAGATTCGTATCCCTATTTTGGAATCGAATGTCCATCCCATAATCGAGTTTGCTTTTTGCCCTCTTTTCGGATGATGAGTGTTTTGGGAATATTCCCCAATTCACGCTTTGGTTGGTCACCTATTATATGCCCAGTAACCGGCATCCCCGGTGTTCCTTCCTTCTGCTCCCTATTATGACTTTTTGTCCCCTGTGGAGTCAGACTTTCCTGAGTTGAGATATACCTTTTTAGGTCTTCCTCAGACGGTTTGGTTGATTGATATCTCTCACCCTTATACCGGTCTTAGATACTCATTCTTCCCGAGCATGTTGTTCTCTCACCCTTATACCGGTGTTCTGATCACACGTCTCTTTGAGCTTATTACCCAGTAACCGGTAATACCTCATCTCGTTGCTTCCCCAGGAGTTTCTGTTGGGATCTTCCTCAATTGAGTCCTTAGTGGACATCCCCACCTGAGTCCGGATTTTTATCCGAAGTATCCGTTGCGGATAATTTTTGGCTGTATTGGCATATTCCCCAATACATGCATCTTCGAGTCAGCTCGAGTCCTTCCATTGATTTATTTCATGGATTCTCTCCGTGTCTCTCAGCAAGTCTCAAGTCGTGACCTGCTCACGCATTTTCATCCCTTTACTCCCCAGAGTCTCTGTCTCCCTAGTGAGTGTATTACTCCTTTGGATGTTTAGTGTCTCCGGTTTTCTTTTTTTGTGGACGCATATCCCCACAGAGTTTTACTATTTGCATGCATACATCTGCATCATGAGGTCTCTTAGGGACCAAAATCCATCTCTTTGTTATTATTTAAGCCCATTCTACCCCGTCGAGACGAAGATTTTTAACCTTCACTTCTCCGACTAGAATGACCTTAAATAAGGGCATCTGTAAGACCCCAATTTTGTCCCTAAGATCCCTCATGGCATCATAACATTGCATTTGCAAAGCCTCAAGGATCATTTAGCATCTTGGTTCCCTTTGCCTTTGGGTGGGACATTTTGTGAGTGGTTTGAGATCACCAAGCATGCTTGAATTGTATATCATTGCTTTTCTAATTGTATTTACTAACCAAAAGCACAAAAATATGTCACTAACATCTTTTGTTTGTAGCTTGAGCAATCACAAGGTTCAAAGCTTCAAGGAGATCATCTGTGCAAAGATATGGCCAAGTGGAGTTGATAGCAAGCATGGTAATGGTTCCCAAAGCTCTCATCCATCAAATATGCCTCCCTAGTATCTCAATTTATCATTTTTATCAAAGCAAGTCAAAGGGTTTGAGGTTTGTTCCCCAAGGAAACCCTAATTCATCTGTGCACCACAATGCCTTGCTCTTGAAGCAACCTCAGCCCATGATCAAATACAATTAAGGGAAGTTCTTTAATTCATCATTTCATGCATATTTGAACTTATTTGAGTGTCCTCAATCATCAATTCATCAAGATATGAGTCATGTACTTGAGAAGTTGATCAGTCAATTCATCTGACTATTTTGAAATGCACTGAGACCTAACTTTTTATGTGTTGGTCAAATGGAGATGGTTCCAAAAGAAAAAAATGTTATTAAGGAAAATATGAACAACTTTCATGTTCATAAAAAATTTATTTGAACCTTGGAAGGCCATCTCCCATTCCAATACATTTTAGGTCATTTTGACTGAAACCCTAATTTTGGGTCAACTTCCTAAGGACATAACTCATTCATTTTTTATGATTTTGAGGTGGGATCAAATGCATTGGAAAGCTTACGATGTCTACTTCAAATGTTATGTTGAGAAAAAATTCAAAATCTCAAAGGAAATACATGTGATAATGCAAGACATTATAGGTCCTTTTTGACCAAATGCATTAAAAGGCAAAAAAGTCCAACTTCAAGTGCCCATAACTTCATCAAAAATCCAAATGATGCAAAATTTAAGTCCATTTTGATTGTCTTGAAGAGATATCCAACTTTGATGCAAATTTAGAAACCTTGCTTTCACATGTCATGCACATCACACTTTAAACTCAAATTTCATAAATTTCCACACTTCAAATGGATTTTTGCCCAACATAACAATTGTTCCTTACATCAAGACCTTTCCAACCAGTACTCACATGATCATGTTTGGATTTTCTAATGGGCATTTTCGAAGAGATGAAGTTTTAGGCACAATTGTGGAATTCATGTTGAAACTTCATGCACAAGCAAAATCAAAGCAAATTGCACGACTATTTCATTCCAGACTGAACTCAGCTTGCATTTGGCATTGTTTTTGGGCCTTGTGCATGATCATGTAAGCCCATGCAAGGATTATCCAAATTCATGCACACTGATCAATTCATCATTTCCTTGACATTCCCTCTATAAATAGAGACCCTATTCCATTCAAAATACACACCTGATTCAACCTGAATTGCTGCAGAAATCAAAACCCAACCTCTCACCAAAGAAGCAATTTCATTTTTCTCAAATTTTTCAGATCCAAAATTCAACTACATCTGGTTGAATCTTTGGATCTAAAGCTTCTAAACCTTCATCATTTAGTTCATTGATCTTCTGTTTTGGCAAAGCAAGTAAGGAATCGAGCTCAAGTTTCCAGAATTCAAGCTTACTCTTCAACTGGTATTTTCTTCGAATCTCATCATCCATTGACCTATTTGCTTGGATCTTGTGTTTTCTGAAGTCCTCACTTGAGAGGCAAGCTAGTGGTAGCTTCAATTTCGTTTTTCTTTGATCTGCATTTTTTCATACCAGAATCTTCCACCTCAGATTTCTCACCCTATAGGAATCTTGAGTGTGATTCAAGGTTACAGGGGTGATGTACATCACCCCAGCTTTAATTTGATGTATAGATCGTGCATTTTCATTAAGGTTTGGATCTCTGCAAATTTGGCCGGAAAACGCATGTTCACCGGAGAAGAAGGTGGCTCCGGTGGCCGCCTCTCTCTAGTTTGAATCTGAGCCATTGGATTGAGTTGTCCAGATCTAATCCTGGCCATTGTTTCTTATGACTTGTTTTAATGCTGCATGTGGTGCAGTTGACCAAGGCGTATGATGGGAGCGCATCTCTGGAGCGTGTGATCTGCCAGCTCAATTAATGAGCTCAGATCTAACGCTCCTTGTTTTTTTGCATTTTCCATTTTCTGATTTTATTTTCTTTAATTCCTTTTATTTCAAAAAATCATATCTCTCTCATTTTAATTCCAAAAATTATGGGACCAATTGCATTAGTCTCCAAATAATTTCTAGTTTCTATTTCTGATTTTTAATATTTTTTATTTTGTCATTTGATATTTTTTGTGAATTTTCTCTTTTCTGGTTATTTTTAATTCATTTTAAATAGTTTTTGATATCCAAAAAATACAAAAATATTTTCCTAACCTATTTGAATGATGATGGATCTATGAAAAATATTCTCATCAATTTTTAAATTGATTTGAGATTTATTTGAGATTTTAGTTCAATTAGGTTATTTTTATGCATTTTTAATTGATTAAAAATAGTTTCTGACTTTTAAAAATGCTGAAATTTTTTGTCAAACTTTGTTTGACCTTGTTGAACTTGGGATAAGTTACTTGGGCCTTTCAAGGTTGATTTGAAGTAATTTTGAAGTTTGACCTTTCCATTTTTTTAATTCAAGTTTATTTTAATATTGAAAAATGCCAAAAATATTTTGCTTATTGTTTGATCTCCAATCTTCATCTCATTTCTGATTTATCATTGTTTGACTTTGACTTTCAATGTCATTTGGTCAATACATATGGATTGGTACATATTATTTCATCTGATGCATTTTGATCTTTCCATTTCCTTATCCTTTCTTCATCTTCTTCTTCACCTTCTTCTTCTTATTTTCCTTTTGATCAATGAGTTGAAGGTTGATAAGTTAGCATTGATTAGGGAGACTTAATCTTCCTTGATTCAAATCTAATTCATCTTGATCAATTGATCAAGTGAATGGTTTTGCATTAAGGATAGGTTATTTTCTAAATCATGCAAAGGGCTTAAACCAATACAAGATCAATTCTCATTTTCTTTTTTTTGGCATGGCAAGTTGTTGGAACTTGGTTCACTAATCAAGACTTCTAACTTGTGTTGTTGCCTACATTATTATTGACCGACCTCAGATAGTTGTGACTTCTACATAAGTCCAATTACGATTGCTTAACATAGCGCTAAATTTGCCTTATGGCACTCTAACTACTAACTACTAACACTAACCATTGACAATTAACATTTACATTCTGTTCTTTACTTTTATGCAATTTACTATTCTTGCACATATTATCCACTTGTTTTTCTCTTTGCTCACTTGAGCACATGTTTATGTTAATGCCATTTGCCTTTTGCTCACTTGAGCACATAATTGTGTATATATTATTATGCTTGTGTTTTGTTTTGATTGTTGTGAACCAAAATGCAAAGAAATGGACTTAGTTTCTAGGACTTTCCCTATGCAAAGAAATGGAGAATTGGACTTAGATTCTAGGACTTTCCTTATGCAAAATTGGAGTAAATGGACCTTAATGATGAAGATGGATTAGAAGGACCAAATCTCTAAACTCACTCTAGTCCATTCTTGATTTACTTCATGGAACTTTTGATGTGTGTGCTTTTGTGCTAGGGAATTCTACTTGAGCTTAATTGGAGGACCATTGCCATGTTCATTCAAAGTGAAAGATACAAGACATATTGAGGACCTCTTAAGAGACTTGTTTGATTGCTTATGCTTTGTGTGATTGCTTATTCCAAAGAATGGGAGCTACTTGGATCATCAATATGATCTCAAGAGAGGGACTCCATTGTGGTTTTGTTTCTTCTTATCTTTCCTTTTTGTTTTGCTTAGGACTTAGCCCTTCTTCTTCTTTTCTCCACTCTAACCTAAGCCAAAACTCTTTGTGCAAACATTTAACCATTATTTTCAAACATTAGAAACCTAAGCCTTATGCTTTTGATTTTCAAACTTTCTTTTCATAACACTTATTTTGAATTGAACTTTTAAGTCAACTTTGACCACTTTTGTATATACTTCTAATTGGTAAATATAACCCATTCAAATGTCTTTTTGTGGTTTCAATGGCCACTTTCTTAATCAAAATCTTTCATAACCTTTAGCTATTAGGTTTGAGTTATCCTTGTGGTAGATGTAATACTCACCTATATCCTTAGTGATGGACAATGAGTCTTCCATGATTATTATAGGGTTAACCCCTCACTAGCATGTTGAAGCTATCCTCGCATGGTGGATTTGTGGTTTGGTTGAGTTTTCTCCCTTTGATAACAAAAGACCTTAAGGCTTTTGGACCAATCAATTCACCAACTTGTTTTGAGATTTTTACCCCGAACTACGAGGTTTTGATCCTAATCTTTTTATAAGATGGTACGTAGGCAATGGGTTTATCCATCCAAACACAAAATGTAAATAACTTGTATATTCTCTTCTCATCTCTTCAATCATGTTTGCACAAATAAAATTTTCACAAAAACAACAACCTTTACAGCAAGTATGAAAAGGGCTCCCTAGGAGTACCTAGGATGTTTTGGGTGCCTAACACCTTCCCATTACATAACCAACCCCCTTACCCAGATCTCTGTTTCTTTTACTAGTTTTTGTTAAAACTATTAGGTTTTTGTTCGCTTTCTAACCATTCCTTTGGATAAATAGAAGTGCGGTGGCGACTCGACTTGTATGATTTACCTTGGATTTAGTCAATATCTCTAATGGTAACGAATACCCCGCTACAGTGTGGTAATCAATTTGGACGCTCAAGATTAAAACAAAATAAGAGGATCATGTGGTCTGGAGACATACTAACGCATCGCCGGAGCCAGAGCTCCGGTCTTCTTCTCCGATGGACCTCACCGGACTGGTCAACCATCAACCATCACCAAAATGAAAATAAAGGACATGAATTTAAAGTAAAAATGCTCAGGAGCTCTAATCTGGCCTCAATTTTACCTAACTCCAAGTATATAGAAAGATACAGGGAGTTGAATTTTGAGGATCATGATCTGAGTTGTTTCGATTTGACCTCAATGTAACTCAATCTTGTTGGCTACATTGTTAGGACTTCAGACAACCAAAAAACAACAAGAATTATGGAGAATTGAGTGAGAATCAAAGAGATGAAAAATTTAGAAATTCACCTTCACTGTAGGTTCAGATGGACACAATCTTGCTCTCAATTATGCTTGGCCTTGCTCTGGATACTTGATGGAGTGGAAATGGATCAACAAAGGAGCAAGACTCTTGGAGATTTGAATCTGAAAATAGTGGAGATTCAAACTCGATTTTCAATGAAAATCCTCAAGGTTATCCTTTGAATGTGAGGGTTTAGGGTTGGAGATTTAAAGTTGGCACGCAAGGGTCCTCAATTCTGAGTGAAAGGGCTTCTATTTATAGGCCAAGGCAATGATATTTGAACACTACTTTTCAAAGTTCAAAAATAGTAAAATGCCTTTGCATGGATGCATGGGCGTGTGATAGGCCCATGTAATGATGCACTCAGGTCCAAAATCATGTGCAAGCAGTGCTGAAGTCATGTTAACAAGCCATGCATTTGTGTATGGGAAGTGGAAGTTCAAATATGCCAAATTGTCATTCAACTTTAAGCCATGCGCAAGTCACTCATACTTTGTCCAAATGGGATGAATTTGGAGTTTTTGGAAAGTTTAGATCAAGAGGAACAACTTTCGTGTTGAACACTTTTTAATTTGAAGCTTGGATCATGATGAATTTTGAGGTGGAAGTTTGGAAAACCAAACATATCAAAACAAATTCTAAGTACCAAGTCCTATGTTCACTTCTTCCACCTTGGGTAACTTTTTCTATGGACTTCAACTGAGAAAATTTCCTTCATAAAAGTTGTATCCCTCTCAAAGTCCTTCAAATTGGTCACCAATTTGACCTTATTTGGATTTAGCATTAAGGAGTTATACATTTTAGAAGTTGAGGAAAATCACTTGTTCAATGGTATTGGTCCAAAATGACCTATAATGTTTCCTCATATCACATGTATTTAAAAGTTGAATTTGCATTTCCTCCAAACATAAACGTTGAAGTAGACGTCCTGAATTTGATCATGAAGCTTTAATGGATTTCATCTCATAAAAATTGAGCAAGTTATGGTATTGGGAATTTGACCTCCAAATTAGGGTTTAGAGAAAATGACCTATAATCATTCACCATAAAAAATGACTTTCCAAGAAAAAACAGCTCTAGATCTCAACATGAAAGTTGTTTGGAATGTCATTTAGAGTAAATTTTCTCTTGGAATCATTTTCATATGATAAAAAGTGTAGGAGACATGGTCTAGGGAACCCCAGTTTTGACGAGTTGAATTCCTCTGGTCAACCACCATGAACCAACTTGCTAGCTTGATATTCTCTTGACTTTTGGGACTCATGGAGGATAATATATGCATAAGATTTTGAAATGTGAAGTATCCCTTGAAATATTTGATCAATTGGTGAAGAAACTTGTTGAAGAAGTTACATAAGATACCCAGATGAATTAGGGTTTCCAAGGCAAACCAAATCCAAACTCTTGATGATTTCTTGATCAAAATCACATGTGAAGATCATGGGGATTCATATATGATACTTAGAGCCATAGTAAACCAATTCTTGATTGAGCTCCTTGCAATGACCCTAGACATGAGCTTGATAGAGCATATGTGAGCATGTGCATTACCTACAAAATAGTTAAACTATACAATGACACATTTTTGGTATTTTGGTTAGTAAATAAAGAAAAAGGAAGTATGATACAATCAAATGGTGCTTGGTGATCTCTCCCAATGCAAACCCAATGAATGAGGGGTAAGGAGGATACCAAGGTGTGATCCCAATGCTAATACATATGATGAGAAATAGCATGAGGGATCTTAGGGTCAAAATTGGGGTCTAACAATTGTCAAGAGAGATATCCAGAGGTTGATGGATGAGAATGTAATCCAGATCCAATAGTCAAGGGATATATATGATGTGAATGTGATTGTGCCTATATTCAAGACCCTTGAGCGGGTAGTCATTCAATTTGATAGTAACAACAACAACAATGTCAATAGATTGGTATCGCCGTTGGTTATACGGTTGGCAGGCCCTATTCCGTATGCATCCGATAAAGTTGTGCCATACCAATACAATGCCACAATGATTGAACATGGTCAAGAGGTTCCTCTACCAGTCGTAGATTCAATGGTGAATATTGCCGATGTAGCAAAGGTGACCTATAGTGATCGAGTGTTCACTCCAGTTTTTCCAAAGATAGTAGAAGATGTTATAACAACTAAGAAAGCAGAGACTCCAGTCGCGAATCCGGTTAGTGCTTCAATGTGTCAGTCTGGTGAATCCAACAAATTGAAGGCTAACGATGATGATGAAGTTTTAATGCTGATTAAAAGAAGAGAATTCCATGTTGTCGAGTAGTTACTCTAGACTCTGTCAAAGATCTCCGTGCTATCATTATTGATGAATTCTGAAGCACATAGGGAGGCATTGTAGAAAGTGTTGGAGCAGGCATATGTTGAGCATGACGTGATCGTGGATCAGTTTAACCATATAGTTGCCAACATTACTTCTTGTAATAATCTAAGTTTTTGTGATGAAGAGCTTCCCGAGGAAGGTAGAAATCACAATTTGGCATTGCATATCTCAATGAACTGTAAGGAGGATGTGTTGTCTAATGTGTTGGTTGATACTGGTTCATCATTGAATGTGGTTCTGAAATCAACTTTGTCAAGACTCTCTTATCAAGGCGCCCCGATGAGGTTTAGCGGCGTGGTTGTCAAAGCTTTCGATAGTTCGCATAAAACTTTCATCGGTGAAGTGGACCTTCCAGTGAAGATTGGTCCGAGTGATTTCCAAATTAATTTCCAAGTAATGGATATCCACCAGGCCTATAGCTGCTTGTTAGGAAGGCCATGGATTCAAGAAGCATGAGCTGTAACATCTACTCTACACCAGAAGCCGAAATTTGTAAAGAACGACAAGCTTGTCATTCTTGGTGGAGAGAAGGCATTGTTGGTAAGCCATCTGTCATCTTTCACGTACGTTGATGCTAAAGAGGAGGTCAGAACGTTGTTCCAAGCCTTGTCCATTGCTTATGAAATAAAGAAAGCTGGGGCACCCATGTCTTCTTTGAAAGATGCACAAGAGGCCATTCAGACTAGTAGCATTGACAAATGGGGGCGTATGGTGGAGATTTCCGAAAACAAGAATAGAGTCGGATTGGGTTTTCAACCAGGGCCATTCAACGCCAAAGTTGAAGTTATGCAACCAATTTTCTGCAGTGGAGGGTTTATTCATAGGAATGATCAACACTCAGCTGTCATTATTGAAGACAGTGGTGATAAAGACGAAGCTTGCGCCATCTTTGTGACACATGGCCAGACTTGCAACAATTGGGTTGCTGTTGATTGCAACAATTAGGTTGCTGTTGATGTTCCTGTTGTTATTCATGGCTCTAAGTAATTTGTTTTCATTTATTTTTAAGAAAAAATCCTTCTCCTATGTCTAAGGAAGAAGTGAACATTGTTGGGCATTTTTATTATTATCATCAATAAAAGACAATTTTATTTATCCACATCTATGATGTTTTATTTTTACTTTTTGCTTTTTTGAAAAAATGGTAATCACCAAAAAACATAAATAAATAATAATCCTCCATCTGCATAATATTTGATCGCATTCCACTTCTCTAAAATCAAAATATCAAATCATTATGCAGGTTGGTCCTCAAACCCATTGAATACAATGATCCTACTCCCTCTCCAAACTTTGATTTCCCTGTGTTTGAAGCTAAGGAAGAGACTGATGATGAAGAAATATCTTATGAGTTATCTCGTTTACTTGAGCATGAGGAAAAACCCATTCAGTCGTTTGAAGAGCAGATTGAATGGGTCAACTTGGGTTCCGAAGATGATGTGAATGAAGTCAAGATTGGGTCTCAACTGTGCCCAGAAGATAAGAAGGGGTTAATTGATCTTCTTCGAGATTATTCCGATGTGTTTCCTTGGTCCTATCAAGACATGTATGGTTTGGATTCTGAGATTGTGGAGCATAGATTGCCATTAAAGTCAAAATGCCCGCCGGTCAAGCAGAAGTTGAGGAGAACTCATCCTGATATGGCAGTTAAGATCAAAGAGGAAGTACATAAGCAGATTGATGCTGGTTTTCTTGTTACCTCCGAGTATCTGTAGTGGGTAGCCAATATTGTGCTTGTTCCTAAGAAAGATGGAAAAGTCCGCATGTGTTGATTATAGAGATCTGAACAAAGCCAGTTCGAAAGATGATTTCCCTCTGCCACATATTGATATGTTGGTAGATAATATAACTAAATTCAAATTTTTCCGTTTATGGAAGGATTTTCCGGTTATAATCAAATCAAGATGGCACCTGAATATATGGAGAAGACCACATTCATTACACCCTAGGGAACATTCTGTTATAGAGTAATGCCTTTCGGTTTAAAGATTACTGGTGCAACATACCAGAGAGCTATGACCACTCTTTTTCATGATATGATGCATAAAGAGATTCAAGTTTATGTTGATGAGATGATTGCCAAATCAAGAGATGAAGAAGAACATGTTGAGCATTTGTTGAAGCTATTCCAGCGTTTGAGGAAGTATAAACTCCGCTTGAATCCCAATAAGTGTACTTTTGGTGTTCGTTCGGGTAAGTTATTAGGCTTTATTGTCAGTGAGAAGGCTATCGAAGTTGATCCTGCCAAGGTCAAAGCAATTCAAGAAATGCATGCGCCAAAAACTGATAAGCAAGTCAGAGGTTTTCTCAGCCGCTTGAATTATATCTCAAGATTTATATCGCATATGACTGCCACATGTGCGCCTATTTTCAAGATTCTTCGGAAAGACCAGTCTTGTGATTGGACTGAAGATTGCCATAAAGCTTTTGATAGTATCACATAGTATCTACTTGAGCCTCCGATTCTGTCTCCGCCTATTGAAGGAAGACCGTTGATCATGTATTTGACTGTGCTTGAAGAAAGTATGGGTTGTGTTCTTGGTCAGTAAGAGGAATATGGAAAGAAAGAGTATGCAATTTACTACCTCAGTAAGAAGTTCACCGACTGTGAGACTCGGTATTCTATGCTTGAAAAGACATGATGCGCATTGGCTTGGGCTGCTAAGCGTCTGCGCCAGTATATGTTAAATCATACTAATTGGTTGATATCCAAAATGGATCCAATCGAGTACATTTTTGAGAAGCCTCCTTTAACTAGGAGAATTTCCCGTTGGAAGATGTTGTTATCTGAATATGATATTGAATATCGATTTCAAGAAGCTATCAAGGGTAGTGTCTTAGCTGACCGTTTGGCTCACCAGCCGATTGAAGATTATCAGTCAGTGCAATATGACTTTCTTGAGGAAGAGATTTTGTACTTGAAGATGAAAGATTGTGATGAACCATTGCTTGAAGAAGGGCCAGAGCCTGGTTCCCGTTGGGTCATGGTATTTGATGGAGCTGTTAATTCATATGGTAATGGCATTGGGGAAGTGATTATTACTCCTCAAGGCACTCATTTTTCGTTTACAGCTAGATTGACCTTCAAGTGTACGAACAACATGGCTGAGTATGAGGCTTGCATTATGGGGCTTGAAGAGGTCATTGATCTCAGAATTAAATATCTTGACGTCTATGGAGATTCAGCTTTGGTTGTGAATCAGATCAAAGGTTAATGAGTGACGAATCAACCTGGTTTGATACCATACAGAGACTATGTAAGGAGAATTTCAACTTTCTTTACAAAGGTTAAGTTTCATCATATCCCTCGAGATGAAAACCGGATGGCAGATGCTCTTGTAACGCTGGCTTCCATGATTGTGATGAAATTTTGGAATGAAGTTCCCAATTTGATTGTGATGCATCTTGATAGGCCAACTCATGTATTTGCTGTTGAAAAAGTCGAAGACGAAAAAAACATGGTATTTTGATAGCAAATGTTTCCTCCAAAGTCAGATTTACCCGCCTGGGGCTTCTTTGAAAGATAAGAAGACTTTGAGAATATTAGCTGGCAACTTCTACCTGAATGATGATGTGCCTTATAAGAGAAACTTCGATATGGTTTTGCTCAGATGCGTGGATAGACACGAATCATACCTGTTGATGAATGAAGTTCATGAAGGTTCCTTTGGTACTCATTCCAATGGACATGCTATGGCAAAGAAGATGTTGAGAGCATGTTACTATTGGCTGATAATGGAATCTGATTGTTGCAAGTTTGTGAAGAAGTGCTACAAGTGTCAAATTTATGCAGATAAGATTCATGTTCCTCCGACACTGTTGAATGTCATTTCCTCCCCATGGCCCTTCTCCATGTGGTTAATTTATATGATTGGTATGATTGAGCCCAAAGCTTCGAACATACATCATTTCATTTTGGTGGCCATTGATTACTTCACAAAGTGGATTGAAGCGGCATCATACGCAAATGTAACCAAGCAAGATGTTGTAAGGTTTATCAAGAATCAGATTATATGCCGTTATGGTGTGCCAAGTAAGATCATTACTGATAATGGATCTAACTTAAACAATAATATGGTGGAAGCTCTTTGCAAAGACTTTAAGATTTAACATCATAATTCTTCTCCCTACAGACCCAAGATGAATGGGATTATTGAAGTTGCGAACAAGAACATCAAGAAGATCATCCAGAAGATGGTTATGACATACAAGGATTGGTATGAGATGCTTCCATTTGCTTTCCATGGGTACCCTACATCCATATGCACTTCAGCAGGGGAAGCCCCTTTCTCTCTTGTTTATGGCATGGAAGTTGTGCTCCCCGTGGAGGTTGAGATCCCATCATTGCGTGTGTTGATGGAAGCCAAGTTGACAGAAGTTGAATGGTGCCAGACCAGATATGATTAGTTGAATTTGATTGAAGAGAAAAGATTGACTGCCATGTGTCATGGTCAGTTGTATCAACAAATAATGAAGAAAGCTTTTGATAAGAAGGTCAAGCCTCGTGTGTTCAGAGAAGGTGACCTCATACTCAAAAAGATTTTATCTTTCAAAACTGATGTTAGGGGCAAACGGACTCCTAATTATGAAGGCATGTAAGACCCCAATTTTGTCCCTAAGATCCCTCATGGCATCATAACATACCATATCATTGCCTCAAGGATCATTGTGCACCTTTGCTTCCCTCTTAGTGGGTGGGTATTTTGTGAGTGGGGTTCTTGATCACCAAGCATGTATTGCATTTGTATATCATTGCTTTTCATTTGTTTACTAACCAAAAGTACAAAAATATTGTCATCTAACCTTGTTACTTGCAGATGAAGCAACAACTAGGTCAAACAGTCAAATCATTCATTGAGCAATGGATGGTGGCCATTCTTGAGGAATTTGGGCACCATGATCATTCAACAAGGATTCATATGAGTTGTGATATCATTTGGAGTCAAGATCTCAAGTGGAAGAGGTTTGGAATTCATCAGAACATGGCTCAGTCAACCAAAACCCTAGCAAAGTCAACTGTGGTCAACTGTGCATTTAATCAGGGATTGGAAGGTGTGAGATGGTTGGAAAGGTCTCATTCATGTCCATATAAGCTTCATTTAACATTTCAAAGATCATCATTGAAGGATTTGAGGTCAGACAAAAAAGTTTCCCAAAATAGTAAGGACCTGTAATTTCCAGCTGCCAAAAATGGAAAGTCCTTCTCCTCAAAATTACATGTCCAAGCAAGCTTCAAATCAAATTTTGTCCAACATGAAAGTTGAAGATCTTGCTCTCACCTTTCCAAAAAGTCCAAGAACACTCATTTCTCATTTGTGGTTGGCAAGTTATGATCAAATCATTTTCAAAATTTTTGGAACTTCAAGGAGGCATAACTTTCAAACCATTTGGCCAATTTGGGTGATTCTTTTTTGAGCAAATCCCATTTGACATGAACTATCATAATGCATCATTACATTTCATCAAAAATCATCACATAAAAAGTCCATTTTTCAAGTGATCAATTTAAATTTTGGTGGGAAAAAAGGCCATTTTCAAAAGTACATGGAATTTTCATGCCAAACCAATTTGAATAGCTTCTAAACATGATTTGTGACTTGCTTCAACAAATATTTCACTGTTCCATTGGCTGCACAAGCATAAGGGCATTTTGGCCAAATTTGACATTGAGCTCATTTTCACTAATCCATTTGGTTTGTGCTAATCATGTTTAGTAGCTGGATTAACAGAGGGTATAAGAGCTTAATCATAACTGAATTCAAGATCGACAATCATTTTCTCAGATCCAAAACCCAAAATTCCCAAAATTCTCTCAACTTTCCTCACACTTTTTCACTTTGATTCACCAAATTTCATTGTGCTTCGTGCTTGTTCTTGCATTGTTCATCATTGGCAGGGGGAATTGAACATCTGTTTGAAGCTAACAGTGGAAGATCTTGGCAAAATCGCAGTTGTTAAACATCTTGCTCATCCATGGCAGTTTGAAAGTTCTTCATCTTCAAGCATTTCTGAGCTAAAGAACACACTCCATTCATCTCCCTCAACACCATTGGACTTCTGTTTTCAACTTCCAAGCCTCGAAATCACCAGATTCAAGACCTGCAACTTCAAGAGGTAAGAATTCGATTCTCACCATTGCTAAAATCATGATATGGCTTTGATAGATCGTTCCTTGCTGAGCTCACTGCAACTTGAGTCATGCATTTTCATTAGATATTAAGGAAGTTATGTAGATCTGAACATTTGAATGTGAAACTTTCTTGGCTCGATCTGTGAAGCATGATTAGAATTAGGTTATTTGCTTGTTAGATTGGTGATCTACATGATGAGACGCTTCGATTGGTATATTGTTTGCATGTTTTTGTGAAATTTTGTTCATGATGATTATGAACATCAAGAACACGATGAGTTCTTCATTCCTTTCGTTTCCAGCACGCATTTGATCCATTTGCCTTGGCTTTGCATGAGTTCCGCGATTTTTCTCCCATGCCACCATTCATGTGAGGACACCTCACTTAATGAAACGCAGAGTTTCATTAAGTGAGCAGCATAATTACAAAAATGCCACGCTCATTACTTAATTCATTTTATTTGTTAAATGTTTATTTCATTTTCATCATCAATTTCAAAAATCCATAAATAATTCTTGGATGATCCAAATTGTGTGGGGATTTTTGCATTCATCTCCATTTTTCATCTAGTTTTTTATAGGTATGATAACAAAAGTTGTGCACGGATGGTTTTTATTTTGGTCTAATGTCTTTGATCATGTATGCTTTTTGCCTATGCCCTACCATTTCTTTCATGAAATCTTGATGCCTAATTGGAAATGTGTGAAATTTTACATGTGCATTCTACACCCACTCCTGGTCATTTGGATATGTGGTTTGTAATTTTTGAGTTCCTGGATTGAGAGATATGATATAATCTTTGTAGGTGTTACATTTTTGTGCCATACCACTCCTTGTGCATCTTCTTGATTTTATTTGCAATGCTTATTGAACTTGAATTGAGCTGGATTTTTGCATGATTGATCTTGTGAATGTTGAGAATACATGTGAATTTTTCTGGAATTTTTAGATATATTTTAAATTTGTTTGATATTTTCCTTTGCTGTTTAGTCATTTGTGAACTTTTGTGGAGTGTTCAACTTTCATGACTTGTGAAATTCTCATGCCTTATCATATGAAGCTGAAATTTTGTGGATTGGTTCTTAACATGTTTAATTTCATTTTGGCTTTGGTCTCATTCATTTATCATTAGTTTCCACTGTTTTATGATTGCTGGAAGTTAGTGCATCATTTGTGGCCTAGTTTGAACACATTTTTGCATACCATGACTTCATGAATTTAACTTCCATACTTCCTCTTATCCAAATAGCATGAAATTTGATATGTTGCTCATTGAATTTGTTCTGTTTAGACTTGAATTTTCTTGGAATTTATTGAGCTATTTTGGTATTGGTTTGATTGTGATCATTCTGTTTGCTCCAATGTAATTCCAAACTGCATAGTTTGACATGTTTTGTGTATGAAATGGATTTGGTGTATAGTTTTGACATGAGACCAATTAGACTTTGTTCTTATTTGATAAATCTTGATTTGGATCAATTTTCACTTGCTGTTTTGAATTTTTCACCTCCTTTTGACCCTAGGCTTGTCCTAGTGGTCTTACTTCTCATGTTTGAGTTTGACTTTTCAGGTTAAGAAGCAAATGCTTTAAGGAGATCAATTCAAGTTGATTGATGTTGGTTTATTTGATTGTGATGAACTAACTTGTTTGTTTTTTAGGATGCTAACTCATTTCACTTGAGTTTGTGCTTTGCACATGTGAATAATTGTGTTAAATGTTGGTTCTTATCTTGTCTGTTTTGACTTTATGATTGGTGTACTGATTGTATTTGATTGTTTCAGGTACATTACTTGCTAATAGTTCTTTGAGAACTTGCATTGCTTTGCTTGATAGAATTTGCATTGAGGTAGAATCTCTTGTCTCCATGTAGTCTGGAAGACCTGGCTTGTTATTTAGCCTGGCACCTGTCTGAAGTCCTCCTTAAGAGGCAATGTCTTTGTGTGTTTATCTTTGTCCCCAAGCAGGAAAAGTCCTTTTAATAAGGCAATTGGTAGATAGAAGAGATATGTAACCTATCTCCTACTATTCTGTGTGTCTTCCCTTTGCTCACATTACATGTTTGTAGCATTGTGGATCCTAACCCAAGATCTATAGAGTCAATAAATTGTGGAGAGAGTTCCATCTTTCTGAACTCCCACCCCTTCTGATATTCAATACTCTCTCTGACCAGAGATAAGAGTGATGAGGCACACCCCTCATATCCTTTCATCTGCTTCACCTTGGCTCTCAATGTCAAGGTTAAGAGCACCATTTACCCCATTCCAGTTGACTTTAATGTCTAACCCTTTGATTGAGCCTGATTGCTTGGTTATAGTGTGTGCTAAATGACCTTGTTTGAGTAATTGATTGGTTCATCTGTACATGTTTGGCTGCATGCTTTTGTGCATTTTATCATCATTGATTGTTCATTAGTACATGATCATCATTGCATATCTTTGTGACACATTTGTGTTTGCCCATTGAGGACAATTGTAAGA
The DNA here is from genome assembly GCF_024323335.1 of Lathyrus oleraceus. Lineage (NCBI taxonomy): Eukaryota > Viridiplantae > Streptophyta > Magnoliopsida > Fabales > Fabaceae > Lathyrus > Lathyrus oleraceus. Next base: position 395,829,860 of record NC_066582.1, on the reverse strand, counting down.
CCATGTTCTTTGGCCATTGTTCCTATGATTTGGAAGGGATAGAGTGTAAGACCATTTCATTGGTCACTCATATCCTCTTAGCCTTGTGCTTCTGTTTGTGTGCTGTATGTGAGGATGCAATTATAAGTCCATGTTGTTGGCATTTGTATTCCTATGATCATCTTTGTGGAGGTTGGAATAAGTCCAGATAGATTGGCATCTGACATCCATATTTTTGTTTTGTTTGTGAGATTGGAGTAAGTCCATTTATTGGCATCCGGTATCATTTTGTTGTTTTAGGAGATTGGTGTAAATCCATTTATTGGTATCCGGTATCCGCCTTTGTTTGTGAGATTGGAGTAAGACCATTGAGTGGCATCCGGTATCACCTTGTCTTTTATTTGCTTACTTGCTTTGTTGCTTCATTCCTAAGGACACACTTGAATCATCTCCTATATGATTTCAAGAGGTGAACTTCTAGGAAGTTTTTACACTCCATCATCCATACCCTTTTGTTTCTAAATCCCTTCTCACTTGTTGACTTTTCAAACTTGTATATACATGTTGTGCAAACATTCTCACCTCTTTGAAATTAGAAACCTGGACCTTAAGTCCTTGACTTTTCAAACTTCACTTTTGTTAATACTTCTCTTTGAATCAATTTTAATCATACTTTGACCATACTTTGTGAATACTCATAATCAATTAACTTCACCCATTCAATTGTTTTGTGGCTTTGTCCATTGTTAATATGTTTTCACACATTAGCCATAGGTTTCAATTCTCATAGTGGTTGATGTAAATCTCACCACATCCTTAGTGAGTTGATTGTAAGTCTTCCATACTTATTATAGGGTTAACCCCTCACTAGTATGTTAAAGTTGTCCTTGCATGGTGGATTGTTGGTATTGGTTGAGTTTTCTCCCGTTGAGAATGAAAAGCCTTAGTGCTCTTGTTTTAAAATTGAACCCACTGATAATTTGGAAATCATTTAGCCGAACTACGGCGTTTTGATCCTTACCTTTGATGGAAGGTACGTAGGCAACGGGTTCATCCGTTCAAACACAAAAATAATTAACTTGTACATTCTATTCTCATCATCCCATTCATGTTTGCACAATATGTCAAAACAAATAAACATTTTTATACAACAAGTGTGAAAAGGGCTCCCTAGGAGTACCTAGGACGTGATGGGTGCCTAACACCTTCCCATTGCGTAATTTACCCCTTACCCAGATTCTCTGATCTTTCATTAGTTTTCTATGTGTAAAACTTCTTAGGCTTTTGTTCGCTTTTTAGCCAGTCCTTTGGATAAATAAAAGTGCGGTGGCGACTCGATTCTTTGTATGCTTTGCTTATGGTTTAACCAATAAATCATATAGCGACGAATACACCGCTACAGAAAAGTGGCGACTCTGCTGGGGAGATCATTTCCTTGGTGGTATTGCCTACTTTTCACCCTTGTTGTATGATATTTTTATGTGTTATTTGACATATTTTTCTACAATTTGGGATAACTGTATTGATTGTAATGTTTGAATTGCTTGATATACAATTGTTGTTTGCTTTGGTGATCTCTGTGAGATGAGTTCTATACCCGAACTCGAGTGCACTCTAGGATAGGAGAATGGCATAGTCTTGTTGACTGGTGTGGAGTATTCCTTAGCCAGTTGACTTGCGAGTCCATTCACTTGGTGGAGGTCATGTTGGATTAATAATGTCACACAAGTTATTTGTGGTTAGGCATTATTCTTTCAATCATGTGCCTTAGAAGCCAAGGACCTTAGTTTACCAAACCCATCTCGGCCTATTTTTAGGACGTAGTGCGGAGGTCGTTCAGATGTAAGATCTGATGCGATTGTTACGCGATACTACACTCATAAGAGTCTCTCTTGAGAATATTTTTGGAATACGAGTATTCGTTCCTCCGATAATATCCGAGAGATGGGACGATGATTATGGGAACCTCTGGTAGAACATGTCTGGCAGGTTTAAACCCTAGTACACTCCCTTTGGGTGGTTCTTAACCGAGACTCCATGCTCGTGACTCTCAGCAAACCCGTGATTCATGGTTGAGTCGTTCAGACAACCTTAATATCAATGGAACTTGGGCGTTGATAAGGTGTAAACCATAATCCGCCAAAATGGATGATTGATATTAAGGATGTCAGAGCCGGTTCATGTACCGTTAATATCAATGGAACTTGGGTGTTGATAAGGTGAAAACCTAAATCCACCAAAATGAATGATTGATATTAGGGATACAATGAGCTTTCCCATGACCTTTGTCTGGTGTGCCTTGCTTGATCCTTGAGTGTGATTGTTGCATTCATGCATTCATGCATTCATCTGCATTTCATGTCATCAGAAAAAGAGGAAATTTTCAAGGAACTTAAAAGGGTTTATTTGCAAAATTTTCAAACATGGAAAGACCAAAAAGGCATACAAAGAAGTACAACTTTAGACAGCCCGATGTGAAAGAGTTAAGGAATCTGACATCTTATGTACTAGATCCCTTGGGTTTCAAATCTCGGTATGGGAAGCTTCTGCCTCTGCTGACTACTCAGGTTGATGAAGGATTGATGAGTACTTTGGCTCAGTTTTATGATCCTCTGTATCACTGCTTCTCTTTCCCGGACTTCCAGTTATTGTCTACCTTGGAGGAGTATTCTCACCTTATTGGGATTCCTATTCTGGATCAGGCGCCGTTCAGTGGCTTAGAGAGTATTCCATATGCTCGAGAGATTGCAAGTCTGTTGCACATAGATGAAGACTTGATCAGAGCTAATCTGACTACCAAAGGCGGAATTCAGGGTTTCCTTCCGAGTTCCTCATCGCTTAAGCTACCTTTTATGGGAAGGCCAGGAGTGAGGATGCCTTTGAGGCTTTATTTGTGCTGCTCATCTATGGGTTGGTCTTATTCCCCAACTTCGACAAGTTTGTGGACATGAACGCCATTAGGATCTTTTCAGTTCTTAATCCCGTTCCGACCTTGTTGGGGGATGCCTATGTCTCTTTGCATCTGAGGAATGCGAAGGGTGGAGGAGTTATTGTCTGCTGTCTGCCTCTGCTGTACAAGTGGTTTATTTCGCACTTGCCGCAGACTGTTGCTTTCAAGGAGAACAAAGGATGTCTACGGTGGTCTCAAAGACTTATGTCTCTCACTAATGATGATATCTCTTGGTACGATCGCGTGTATGATACTGTGCAGATCATTGATTATTGTGGTGAATTCCCTAATGTGCCTCTTCTTGGTACATGTGGAGGGATAAGCTACAACCCTATATTAGCACGTCGTCAGCTTGGGTTCCCCCTAAAGGATAAACCTCATAACATTCTGTTAGAAGGTGTATTCTTTCAGGAGGGTAAAGATCCCCAAGGCCTGAAAGCCAGATTTGTCTGCGCTTGGCGCAAGATCTGCAAGAAGAGTAGGAATGAGTTAGGTCCAAAGAACTGCATTGCTTTGGAGCCATACACTTCCTGGGTCAGACAGAGAGCTGCCGTGTATCTGATGCCGTACGACCATCCGAGACCTACACCATTGGATGTGGCTGGGCCTTCAACCCTCCCTACCCAACGTGTAGAGGAGTTGAGAGAGGAAGACCTTTCACGTGCTTGGATCCGTGAAAGAGAGGAATTGCTTCAGTAGCTTAAGGAGAAGGACGCTCTGATTGAGTTTCTCGAGCATCAGGTGATCGACGATCCGAACGACACTTGGACTTCTCTGCTTCCTCAGTCTTCTAAGTTCTGGAAGAGGAGGTATGATCAGCTTGCGAAGGAGAAACCGGATATGGAAGCAGCCTATGAGAGAGAGATCAAGAAGCTTTGCACTTCTCGTCTTCCAGCATCCCGAGCTAATAGGGATCCATAGGATGTTGTTTTCCTTTTCTCTTTGTAAATAATCAAAAATGCTGTACTTCTCTGTTGAATATATTGAATGAGATATTTTCCATGAGAAATTAAAATGCTTTAAATATTCAAAGATTGCAAATAATACCCTAAGGGTTCCTTGAAAATAAAACAAAGCATATGCACAAACATTTCATGCATCATTCGCATAAGCAGGTACCTTGTTTCTGGTCTTCTTGCCCTAACTCAGTGTTCTTCATTTATTTTGAAGACAAGCTGACTCACCGGTACAATACTCGAGCAAATTCTGCCAGAATTATGGATCAGCTAGAACAAGAGAACCGTGAACTGAGAGAAGAGGTCGCCAGACTTGGTGCTCTGATGGAGCAACTTCTTGCTGCTCAGAATCAACCTGCTCAACCGCCTGCAACTCCTGTTCAGAGGACGGTTATTTCAGAGATCGCTGCTTCGACTGTGCCTGCAGCCAGTGCTCATTTTGTGCCCAATGCAATGCCAGCCGGGTTCCCTTGGGGTATGCCTCCAGGTTTCATGCCTGATATCCCTGCTCCAACTTTTGCTCATATGCCGGCATCTAGCCCGGTCCCTGTTGCTGCTCCTCCTGTCGTGCATACCATGCCGAGGGTAGACGACACCATCTATCATTCCGAGCCGTCTGAGGGCCCGGACGTTAATGAAAAGATGGACGCTATGAACGACCAGTTCCTTGAGCTGAGAAAGGAGTTGAAGACCCTCAGAGGTAAAGATTTGTTCGGCAAGTCTGCTGCCGAGTTGTGCCTTGTTCCCGGTGTGAAAATACCGATCAAATTCAAAGTACCTGACTTTGAAAAATATAAAGGGAACTCCTGTCCTCTTGCTCACCTGGTCATGTACGCCAGGAAGATGTCTACTCAAACTGATAATGATCAGCTGTTGATTCATTATTTTCAAGATAGCTTGTCCGGTGCTGCACTCAGATGGTACATGAGTTTGGACAGTGCTAATATCCGATCCTTCAACGATCTTGGTGAAGCCTTCGTCAAGCAGTATAAATACAACATTGATATGGCTCCTGACCGTGATCAGCTCAGGGCCATGTCCCAGAACGAAAAGGAGACATTCAAGGAGTACGCCCAGAGATGGCGAGAGCTGGCAGCTCAGATTACTCCCCCGCTAGAGGAGAAAGAGATGACTAAGATCTTCTTAAAGACTCTTAGTTCTTTTTATTACGAGCGGATGGTAGCAAGCGCTCCCTCTGATTTCACCGAGATGGTGAACATGGGGATGCGTCTCGAAGAAGGAGTCCGTGAAGGACGACTAGCAAAAGATGAGAGCTCTTCTTCTAAACGATATGGGGCGTTTAAGAAGAAGGATGGGGAGGCACATGCTGTGCAATCCCATGCCAAGCCTAGAAGACCCTCTGTTCAGAGGAAGCCTGCACGCAACAGCAACCAGCACCAGGTGGCTCATATAGCACCTGTATTCAAAGACAATCATCAGCAATATCAGCAGCAACAACCTCAGTATCAGCAACAGCAACGTCCACAGCAACAGGCTTACCAGCCTCGTGGAAGTACAATCAACCAAGCTAATTTGAATTATGATAGGAAGAAGATCAGCTTCGATCCAATTCCTATGTCATATGCAGAGCTTTATCCTTCCTTATTGGAAAGGAAGTTGGTTTCTCCCAGGGATCCTCCTGCCGTGCCTGCAAATCCCCAATGGTGGTATAAACCAGACCAACACTGTGTTTATCATTCTGGTGCTCCGGGTCATAATATTGAGAATTGCTATCCACTCAAGACTAAGGTTCAAGACCTTATGAGATGTTGAATTCTGAGCTTTGAAGATTCAGGCCCGAATGTTACCAAGAACCCATTGCCCGCGCATGGGAAATTTGTGAATATGGTCCAGGGATGCCCTGGGAAATACAAGGTCAAATATGTAAGCCATATTAGACAGTCGTTGGTTGAATTACATCGCTTGCTGTGTCAGTATAGCCACATGGAGCATGACCACGACAAGTGCCGTATTTGTTCAGTCAACAGATTGGGTTGCAATCAGGTACGCAGAGAACTCCAAGAATTGCTGGATGAGGGTACCATTGAGATTTTGCAGAATCGCAATGTTGATGAAGATGAGCCGGAGGTGAATGTTATTTCACCAGTGTTCAAATTGCCCGAGCCTGTTGTTATTCGCTATGATAGCAGCAAGCCGAAGGTTTCTCCGTCTTTGGTGATTAAACCTGCAGGCCCTGTGTCGTATTCTTCTGACCGAGCTGTGCCGTTCAGATATAACCCTGTTGCTGTTGAAGATGGGGTGGAAGTGCCTTTGCCTTCAACGTCTGTAACCAACATCGCTGATGTGAGTGGTTTGACCCGGAGTGGTCGTGTTTTTTCTGCGCCTCCTAAGGTTGTTGCTTCTGATTCCGTTGAGCGTCCTGTGGGGACAGCTGTGAATATTCAGAATCCGGCACTTGATGTTGCCAGACCCTCCTCCTCTGTACAAAAGACTCCTGCTTCTTCATGTGGTCCTGGTGGCATTGTGAATGAAGAATCTGATGAGATGCTAAGGCTCATCAAGAAGAGTGAGTACAATGTTGTAGACCAGCTTCTACAAACGCCATCCAAGATCTCTGTTTTATCTCTGCTGTTGCATTCAGAACCCCATAGGGAGGCTCTGCAGAAAGTCTTGGATCTGGCGTACGTTGATCACAACGTCACGATTGAGCAATTTGACAGTATAGTTGCAAACATCACTGCTTGCAACACTTTGAGTTTTAGTGACGCTGATCTCCCCGAGGAGGGAAGAGACCACAACATGGCTTTACATATCTCCATGAACTGCAAATCTGATGCCATGTCCAACGTGCTGGTGGACACTGGATCATCCCTAAATGTATTGCCAAAATCCACTCTTTCTAAGTTGTCATATCAAGGTCCTCCCATGAGGCAGAGTGGTGTTGTTGTGAAAGCATTCGATGGGTCGCGCAAGACCGTGATTGGGGAAGTTGATCTCCCAATCAAAATCGGACCAAGTGATTTCCAGGTTACCTTCCAGGTAATGGATATCCACCCATCTTACAGTTGTCTCTTAGGCAGACCATGGATTCACGAGGCTGGCGCCGTGACATCCACCTTACACCAGAAGCTGAAATTTGTGAAGAACAAGAAACTGGTTGTGGTAGGGGGAGAAAAGGCTCTCCTGGTTAGCCACCTGTCTTCTTTCTTATATATTGATGCCGAGGATGAAGTTGGAACTCCGTTCCAAGCTTTGTCTATTGATGAACCGATTGAGAAGAAGTCTCCTTCATTCGCTTCCTACCGTGATGCAAAACTGGCCATTGAATGTGGTGCAGTCGCTGGTTTAGGGAAGGTGATCGAGCTGGAAGACAATAGATCCCGGGCTGGCATTGGCTACTGTTCTGGGGCATTTAATGAGCTTAGTTTGTTCAAGAGTGGAGGATTCATCCATGATGATCAACCTGAGGAAGAAGCCGCTGCTATCTTGGAAGAGGATACAGAAGATGTGAACAACTTCGTTATTCCTGGTGGTGTCTGCCACAATTGGGTCGCTGTAGATGTTCCTACAGTCATCCATAGATCAGAGTAATTGTTCACTTTGTTTAAAACCCTTCTCCCATGCCAAAAGGAGAAGTGATGACATTGTTGGCAGCATATATACAATGATGTTTTCATTCAATTAATGCATTGTCAAACATTTGTTTTTCCCTTTGTTTTCACTTTTTGCTTTCGCATGAAATCAGTGATCACAAAAAACCCATAAAAACAAGAATAAAAACATTTTTCATCTGCATAATGATTTGCTTGTTTAAATTCTAAAGTTTTTTATTAACCAAAATCATTATGCAGGTTGATTCTAAAACCCATTGAACATAATGATCCAACGCCATCTCCCAATTTTGAATTCCCTGTATTCGAGGCAGAGGAAGATGATGTTGAAGGGATTCCTGATGAGATTACCCGTCTCCTTGAGCATGAGAAGAAGATCATTCAGCCGCACCTTGAAGATCTGGAAACAGTCAACTTGGGGTCTGAAGATTGTGTTCGTATGGTGAAGATTGGGGCACTTCTTGAAGAGTCTGTCAAGAAGGATTTGATTAGTTTGCTACGAGAATATTCCGATATCTTTGCTTGGTCATATGAAGACATGCCGGGTCTAGATACAGATATTGTGCAACATTTCCTGCCTTTGAAGCCTGAGTGCGTGCCTGTGAAGCAGAAGCTCAGAAGAACTCATCCAGATATGGCAGTGAAGATCAAAGAGGAAGTTCAGAAGCAAATTGATGCGGGGTTTCTGGTGACTTCTACATATCCTCAATGGGTGGCCAATATTGTGCCTGTGCCTAAGAAGGACGGAAAAGTCCGTATGTGCGTTGATTACAGAGATTTGAATAAAGCTAGTCCGAAAGATGATTTTCCTCTACCACACGTTGATATGTTGGTAGACAATACAGCTAAATTCAAAGTCTTTTCCTTTATGGACGGATTTTCCGGTTATAATCAAATCAAGATGGCACCCGAAGATATGGAGAAGACAACATTCATCACACCTTGGGGAACATTCTGTTATCGAGTGATGCCCTTTGGTTTGAAGAACGCCGGAGCCACGTATCAACGTTCTATGACTACCTTGTTTCATGATATGATGCACAAGGAGATAGAGGTCTATGTTGATGATATGATTGCTAAATCCCGAACGGAAGTTGAACATGTTGAGCATTTGTTAAAGCTTTTTCAACGTTTGAGGAAGTTTAGACTTCGCCTGAATCCGAACAAATGTACATTTGGAGTCCGTTCCGGCAAGTTGTTGGGTTTTGTTATCAGCGAGAGAGGTATTGAAGTTGATCCTGCAAAGGTCAAAGCAATACAAGAGATGCCTGCACCCAAAACTGAGAAGCAAGTCCGAGGTTTTCTTGGCCGCTTGAATTATATTTCCAGATTTATATCCCACATGACTGCCACATGTGCGCCGATATTCAAGCTCCTTCGGAAAGATCAGTCTCATGATTGGACCGAGGATTGCCAGAAAGCTTTCGACAATATCAAAGAGTATCTGTCTGAACCTCCGATCTTGTCTTCGCTCGTGGAAGGAAGACCTCTGATCATGTATTTGACTGTTCTTGAAGACTCGATGGGTTGTGTACTCGGTCAACAAGATGAATCAGGGAAGAAAGAATCCGTTGTCTACTACCTCAGTAAGAAGTTTACTGATTGTGAGTCTCGGTACTCAATGCTTGAGAAGACGTGTTGTGCTCTGGCCTGGGCTGCTAAGCGTCTGCGCCAGTACATGATAAATCATACAACTTGGTTTATATCTAGAATGGATCCAATTAAGTATATCTTCGAGAAGCCTGCTTTAACTGGGAGAATAGCCCGTTGGCAAATGTTATTGTCTGAGTATGATATTGAGTATCGAGCTCAGAAAGCTATCAAAGGTAGTATCTTGGCTGACCATCTAGCGCACCAGCCGATTGAAGATCATCAGTCTGTTCAGTATGACTTCCCTGATGAGGAAATTCTGTATTTGAAAATGAAAGATTGTGACGAGCCTACACTTGATGAAGGTCCGGAACCTGGTTCCAGATGGACGATGGTGTTTGATGGCACTGTGAATCAGTATGGAAATGGAATTGGGGCAGTGATTGTTACTCCTCATGGTACTCATATTCCTTTTACAGCAAGGCTAACTTTCAAATGCACGAATAATATGGCGGAGTACGAAGCCTGTATTATGGGACTTGAAGAATGTATTGATTTGAGAATCAAACACCTTGATGTGTATGGTGATTCGGCCCTAGTTGTTAATCAGATCAAGGGTGAATGGGAGACGAATCAACCTAGTCTCATTCCGTATAGAGATTATGCGAGAAGGATTTCAACGTTCTTTACAGAAGTTTATTTTCATCATATCCCTCGAGAGGATAATCGGATGGCAGATGCTCTTGCTACACTTGCTTCCATGATTGTTGTGAAGTATTGGAATGAAGTTCCCAATATTGCCGTGATGCGCTTGGATAGACCAGCTCACATATTTGCAATCGAAGAAGTGAATGATGACAAGCCTTAGTATTTTGATATCAAGAATTTCCTCCAGAACCAGGTCTACCCGCCTGGGGCATCTGTGAAAGATAGGAAAACTTTGAGAGGGTTGTCAGGCAGTTTCTACCTCAGTGGTGAAGTGCTGTATAAGAGAAATTTTGACATGGTTTTGCTCAGATGCGTGGATAGACACGAAGCAAACCTGTTGATGACTGAGGTCCATGAGGGTTCATTTGGTACTCATTCCAATGGACATGCCATGGCTAGAAAGATGTTGAGAGCAGGCTACTATTGGCTGACAATGGAGTCTGACTGCTGCAAATATGTGAAGAAGTGCCACAAGTGTCAGATTTATGCGGATAAGATTCATATTCCTCCGAAACTTCTGAATGTGATTTCATCACCATGGCCTTTCTCTATGTGGGCAATTGACATGATTGGCATGATTGAACCAAAAGCGTCCAACGGACACAGGTTTATTCTCGTAACAATTGATTACTTCACCAAATGGGTTGAAGCCGCTTCGTATGCGAATGTGACCAGGCAGGTGGTTGTGAAGTTTATCAAGAACTAGCTGATTTGCCGTTATGGTGTGCCAGAGAGGATCATTACTGATAATGGATCTAATCTAAATAATAAGATGATGGATGAGTTGTGCGCTGAATTCAAGATTGCACACCATAATTCTTCTCCCTACAGACCCAAGATGAATGGGGCTGTTGAAGCTGCTAATAAGAACATCAAGAAGATTATCCAGAAGATGACAGTTACGTACAAGGATTGGCATGAGATGCTGCCATTTGCTTTGCATGGATATCGTACGTCTGTACGCACTTCAATAGGGGCAACCCCTTTTTCTCTTGTTTACGGCATGGAGGCTGTTCTCCCAGTAGAGGTGGAGATCCCATCAATGCGAGTCTTGATGGAAGCCAAGTTGACTGATGCTGAATGGGTTCAGAGTCGTTATTACCAGCTGAATTTGATTGAAGAGAAGCGATTGACTGCCATGTGTCATGGTCAGTTATATCAGCAGAGAATGAAGAAAGCATTCGATAAGAAGGTCAAGCCTCGTGTGTTCCGAGAAGGTGACCTCGTGCTCAAGAAAGTCTTGTCTTTCGTGCCCGATTCCAGGGGCAAGTGGACTCCAAACTACGAGGGTCCATATGTTGTTAAGAGAGCCTTTTCAGGCGGTGCTTTGATGCTTACAATAATGGATGGGGAGGATTTCACTCGTCTTGTGAATTCAGATGCAGTCAAGAAATACTTTGCCTAAAAAAAAGTATATGCAAATGAAAAACAGAATAGCTCGCTAAGTTGAAAACCCGAAAGGGAGGCTTAGGCAAAAATGAGCGTCTCGGTGGAGAACCCGCAAGGGTAATCCAGGCAAAAGTTAGAGACTTGAAGAAGTGTATATTTGCATCCCGCTAGATTGAGTACCTCACCCTGGGGCAATCTAGGAAAAAATTAGGGATTTGGCAAGTAACTGCATCCTGACAAGACTTTCTGTTCCGCAGCCGTCTTTTCGTCAGAAGATTCTCGATTCGTCGTCAACTGAAGCTTCGAATACGTCGAGATTCAAATTGGTAGAGAAAGGATCATTATGTTCAATGTAGCCCTCTTCCAATATATATCACTGATTTCAAATTTGTACAGATCCATGGAGTCTTGCCATTTGCAGGCTACCATTCCATCAAATAAATTTGAGCTTTTATCCAATTATTTGCACTCTTATTTGTTTCAATTCAACAAATGTTTTGCATGTTTTAATTGATAAAATGTCATTATTTTAAAACAAATAAAATTTTCAAATTGTTGTTTTAGACAAAGTGAACATTCACAGTGATGAAAGGATACTTAAAGAATTTCTCAGTGCTCTCCCAAGGGTGGCATGATTTCCAGCAGGTAAGACATGTGTTCGTATTCCTGGCTTGGTTGTATCCTCTTTCTCCTGCTTTGTTGTTGGGGTTGTTCCCCGAGCAGGGCTGTTGTTTTGGGTTGTTACCCAAGCGGAGTGTTGTTGAAGGCTTCGTTCTCTTCTCCAACAGTAATTTCTCCCCATTGCAGTCGCCTTTGGAGTTGTTGATTCTCTCCTCAGCATGGTTGTTTCCTTTTGGAAGATTCAGTGGTTGGTGGATTAATATCCCGGTACTTTACCGCTTTCCCCAACATTGTTGCAAATAGGATTATTGATGTCTTTCCTCAACATAATCGCTAGGGGAATCTGTGATATATCCCTAGAGCAGAGCGCTTGTGGAAGACTTCGTTTGTTCCAGCAATACTCCCTTCCCCGACCAAGTTGCCAGCGGAGTTGCTATCTCCCCATCAGAGCGTTAGCTTGCAGCAGGGCAGTGATTGTGTTCCTCCTCAGCAGTTGTGGGTGTTTTCCTCAGAAGAGTTAGCATTTGGTGGTTGATCCCAGCTCTCTCCCATGGCTCCAATGGATTCTTCATATGAATCCCCAGTAGATTTGCCAGCAGATTTGTGGTTTGGTAGATTGTATTTGTGTAAAATCCCAATGAAATTGGTATTCCCAGCAGAATCAGGTTTGCTTCTGTGGTTTCCCCCCAGAGTCTTCGCCAGAGCTGGTATTCTCTACAGAGTTGTTTGTATGGCATTTTCTGCTTGTTGAAAACTCTGTTCCCCCAGTAGGGCTGGTTGGCGGTTTATCATCCTGAGATTTGGTTAATTCCCTGATTTGTTGTTGATCCTCAGTAGAGTAGCTTATTGCAGAATCTACTTTGTGCGATCTTTTTCTCTCAGCAGGTATCCCCAATGGAGTGATTACTTGTGTTTCCCCAGGTAGAGTTGCTTGTGCCGTAGAATCTACTTGGATGATCTGTTCTCCCTCAGTGGGTTGTTCCCCAGCGGAGTTTGTTTGGAGTCGCTTGTGCAGTGAGCTCTGGTTCCCCTGCAGATGTTTCAGGGTTTCTCCTGTTTCCCCAACAGATTTGTCTTTGTGGCCGGTGTCGCTTGTTGTGACTTTCTGTTCCCAGTCGGGTTGTTGTTGATCCATTACTTAGAGATTTTGGTGATATCACTGATCTTTTGCCTCCCCGTAGATCTTTGCTTATCAGCTTGTGGATCTCCGGCAGATTGGCTTTCCAGTTGACTTCTCCCCTGGAAGTATAGTACCGGGCGTTTGATTCCTGTACCCTGTTTGTGTTAGATATGTTTGTTTTGTCAGCATTCATCAAACATACATTAGGCATATTCATGCATAATCATAAACATTCAGATATTCATGTTGCATTTTTTGCCATATATCTTTTGTTTGTTGTCTCGCTTTGGGTTTCATAGATCTTTTTATAGATCTTCCCAAGCGGATGTCGGGTGTTTAAATCTCTCTGTATAGAGTCAGCCCATAAGCAGAAAGTGTTTGTATTTTCCTTCTGCAGTCCCCCACTGAGATTATCCTCGTGGATGACGGTTGTTTCCGTTTCCTCCCAACATATATATTGGGATGGATGTTCCTATTGAGTTATATCCTCATAGGAAGAGTCTTGATTCAGTCTGTCTTTTCGGTTTGATCCTGAATTGGCATTTTGTCAACTGTTTTTGTGCTTCCCTGTGGAATAAATGAATGAATTGCCCAGTAACCGGCGTTAATTCTTTTATCCCCAGCGGAGTTTTGTGGGCCTCTACCCAGTAACCGGTAGTTGTAAGTCCTATGTTTCTTGCCTTCTTGGCAGAATTTGTGATTATATACCTTTTATTCCCCAGCAAGAGTTGGTGGTTTGTTATAAACCCTATTTTCGGTTCCCGTGCGGATTTGTGATTTCTTTCATTCCCCACGCGGAGTTGTGGTTTTCTACCCCATATTCGGTAGATGTAAACCCTAATTCGTGGTTATCCCCACCAGAGTATGGCTACTACCCCGTATTCGGTAGTCGTAAGTCCTATCTCTTTTCCCCTAGCAGAGGTAACCTTTGTGGTTCGTTCTGGTTGATGGTGGATTTTGATATTGTGTTTTTCTCCCCAGTGGAGTTTGTGCCTTGTGGTACGGGTGGATAATTGCCGGTTGCTAGCAATTTTATCCTCAGCCAGAGTTTTGGTATTCTACCCCGTATTCGGTAGTTGTAAACCCTAATTTCTCCCCTTTGCAGAGTTAACCTTGTTGTTCATCCTAACTGATGATGGTTACTCTTTGTGGTTATCTTCATTCGTGGTTCGATGTTGATATTACCCTGTTTGCTTGTGGATAATTGCCGTTTGCTAGCAATTTTATCCCCAACAAGTTGTCTTCTGGATCATTGCCGTATGCTCGCAATGTTATCCCTTTGTGAAGTCGCTAGTGGGTCCTTTCACCGTTTGCTAGTGATTTGTTCCCCGGATCATTGATTGTTTATCAATGTATTCCCAGCTAGTCTTTGTGGGTAATTGCCGGATGCTTGCAATTCATCCCCAGTGAGTCTTCTTTCATTTACCCGGTTGCTTGGTAATGATTGTTGCTCCCTTTGATTGGTCATCTCTATATACCTGGTTTGGTATCCCGATGCCTTTCTTTTCGGTCGATTTATCCTTTGTTAACCCAGTAACCGGTTGTGGATAATCTTCCATGCGAGTATATTATTCACGGTCTGCCGGTAGTGAATAATATATCTCATGCACTCTTCAGTTGAAACCTTTTGTGTTTCCCTAGTCGAGTAAGATTCGTCGTTTCCCTTTGCGGAGTCGAATGTTCTTTGTTTCGGATAATTGCCGGATGCTTGCAATTTATCCTCTTTGAGTTATCTTTCGTTTACCCGGATGCTTGGTATCGATTGTCTCTCTTTTTGGTTAGTCACCTATTATATACTTCGGTATCTCTGGTGTCTTTTCCTTTCGAGTATATTATTCACGGTCTGTCGGTAATGAAAAATATGTCTCATGCGCTCTTTGGTTGAACTCTTTGTTGTTCCCCCAGCCGAGCAAGATTCGTATTCTTTGTAGAATCGAATATCCATCCTTTAACCAGTTTGTGTTTTGGATGATGAGTGTTTTGGCATATATACCAATTCACGTTTTCGGTAGATCACCTATTATATACCTTGGTATCTCTGGTGTTTCTTACCATGCGAGTTTATTATCTACGTTCTGACGGTAATAGATAATATATCTCATGCGAGTATTCTATCCATGGTCTCCCGGTAATGGATATTATATCTCATGCACTCTTTGGGTTTGTGTCCCCCGTTTGAGTAAGATTCGTTTTCCCGTAGTGGATTCGAATGTCCATCCTGTAAGTCGATTTGCTTTTCAAGCCCTCCTTTCGGATGATGAGTGTTTTGGCATATATACCAATTCACGCTTCGGTCGGTCACCTATTATATACCTCGGTATCCCTGGTGTTCCTTCCTTTCTGCTCCCTATTATGACTGTGGTCCCCTGTGGAGTCAGATTTCCCTGAGTTTATGTACCTTTTTAGGTCTTTCTCAGATGTTGGTTGATTGATATCTCTCACCCTTATACCGGTCTTAGATATTCATTCTTCCTGAGTTTGTTACCCTTATACCGGTAACATCTCATCTTGTTGCTTTTCCCCAGGAGTCTCTTTGTTAGACATTTCCCGGTGGATTTCCTGTTGTGATTTTACCCTTTGCTATATTGGCGTTTCCCCAGTATATGCATTTTCCCGGCAGGGAGATTCTTTGTGGATCTTTTCCTGGTCCGAGGCCGGATTTTTATCCGAAGTATCCTTTGTGGATAGTTTGAGTCAGCTTGTGTCTTTCCAATGGACGTATAGTCCTTTGGAAATGTTCTTTTCCCCAGTCTGAGTCCTTTTACTTCCCCAGTGAGGTCTCCAGTCTGACTTCTGTTATTCCCCAAATCAGAGTCGTGTCCTGCGCACGCATTTCTTTTTCTTTATTATCCCCATAAGAGTCCTGTTAGAGTCTCTGTTCCGGGTGAGTGTATTACTCCGATGGATCGTCTTTTTCTTCTGTGTGAACCCTTATTCCCCACAGAGTTTGGGTCTTTTGCATGCATACATCTGCATCATGAGGTCTCTTAGGGACCAAAATTTGTCTCATTACTGTTATTTAAGCCCATCCTACCGCGTCGAGATGAAGACTTTTAAACTTCACTTCTCTGGCTAGAATGACCTTAAATAGGGGCATCTGTAAGACCCCAATTTTGTCCCTAAGATCCCTCATGGCATCATAACATACCATATCATTGCCTCAAGGATCATTGTGCACCTTTGCTTCCCTCTTAGTGGGTGGGTATCTTGTGAGTGGGGTTCTTGATCACCAAGCATGTATTGCATTTGTATATCATTGCTTTTCATTTGTTTACTAACCAAAAGTACAAAAATATTGTCATCTAACCTTGTTACTTGCAGATGAAGCAACAACTAGGTCAAACAGTCAAATCAGTCATTGAGCAATGGATGGTGGCCATTCTTGAGGAATTTGGGCACCATGATCATTCAACAAGGATTCATATGAGTTGTGATATCATTTGGAGTCAAGATCTCAAGTGGAAGAGGTTTGGAATTCATCAGAACATGGCTCAGTCAACCAAAACCCTAACAAAGTCAACTGTGCATTTAATCAGGGATTGGAAGGTGTGAGATGGTTGGAAAGGTCTCATTCATGTCCATATAAGCTTCATTTAACATTTCAAAGATCATCATTGAAGGATTTGAGGTCAGACAAAAAAGTTTCCCAAAATAGTAAGGACCTGTAATTTTCAGCTGCCAAAAATGGAAAGTCCTTCTCCTCAAAATTACATGTCCAAGCAAGCTTCAAATCAAATTTTGTCCAACATGAAAGTTGAAGATCTTGCTCTCACCTTTCCAAAAAGTCCAAGAACACTCATTTCTCATTTGTGGTTGGCAAGTTATGATCAAATCATTTTCAAAAATTTTGGAACTTCAAGGAGGCATAACTTTCAAACCATTTGGCCAATTTGGGTGATTCTTTTTTGAGCAAATCCCATTTGACATGAACTATCATAATGCATCATTACATTTCATCAAAAATCATCACATAAAAAGTCCATTTTTCAAGTGATCAATTTAAATTTTGGTGGGAAAAAAGGCCATTTTCAAAAGTACATGGAATTTTCATGCCAAACCAATTTGAATAGCTTCTAAACATGATTTGTGACTTGCTTCAACAGATATTTCACTGTTCCATTGGCTGCACAAGCATAAGGGCATTTTGGCCAAATTTGACATAGAGCTCATTTTCACTAATCCATTTGGTTTGTGCTAATCATGTTTAGTAGCTGGATTAACAGAGGGTATAAGAGCTTAATCATAACTGAATTCAAGATCGACAATCATTTTCTCAGATCCAAAACCCAAAATTCCCAAAATTCTCTCAACTTTCCTCACACTTTTTCACTTTGATTCACCAAATTTCATTGTGCTTCGTGCTTGTTCTTGCATTGTTCATCATTGGCAGGGGGAATTGAACATCTGTTTGAAGCTAACAGTGGAAGATCTTGGCAAAATCGCAGCTGTTAAACATCTTGCTCATCCATGGCAGTTTGAAAGTTCTTCATCTTCAAGCATTTCTGAGCTAAAGAACACACTCCATTCATCTCCCTCAACACCATTGGACTTCTGTTTTCAACTTCCAAGCCTCGAAATCACCAGATTCAAGACCTGCAACTTCAAGAGGTAAGAATTCGATTCTCACCATTGCTAAAATCATGATATGGCTTTGATAGATCGTTCCTTGCTGAGCTCACTGCAACTTGAGTCATGCATTTTCATTAGATATTAAGGAAGTTATGTAGATCTGAACATTTGAATGTGAAACTTTCTTGGCTCGATCCGTGAAGCATGATTAGAATTAGGTTATTTGCTTGTTAGATTGGTGATCTACATGATGAGACGCTTCGATTGGTATATTGTTTGCATGTTTTTGTGAAAATTTGTTCATGATGATTATGAACATCAAGAACATGATGAGTTCTTCATTCCTTTCGTTTCCAGCACGCATTTGATCCATTTGCCTTGGCTTTGCATGAGTTCCGCGATTTTTCTCCCATGCCACCATTCACGTGAGGACACCTCACTTAATGAAACGCAGAGTTTCATTAAGTGAGCAGCATAATTACAAAAATGCCACGCTCATTACTTAATTCATTTTATTTGTTAAATGTTTATTTCATTTTCATCATCAATTTCAAAAATCCATAAATAATTCTTGGATGATCCAAATTGTGTGGGGATTTTTGCATTCATCTCCATTTTTCATCTAGTTTTTTATAGGTATGATAACAAAAGTTGTGCATGGATGGTTTTTATTTTGGTCTAATGTCTTTGATCATGTATGCTTTTTGCCTATGCCCTACCATTTCTTTCATGAAATCTTGATGCCTAATTGGAAATGTGTGAAATTTTACATGTGCATTCTACACCCACTCCTGGTCATTTTGATATGTGGTTTGTAATTTTTGAGTTCCTGGATTGAGAGATATGATATAATCTTTGTAGGTGTTACATTTTTGTGCCATACCACTCCTTGTGCATCTTCTTGATTTTATTTGCAATGCTTATTGAACTTGAATTGAGCTGGATTTTTGCATGATTGATCTTGTGAATGTTGAGAATACATGTGAATTTTTCTGGAATTTTTAGATATATTTTCAATTTGTTTGATATTTTCCTTTGCTGTTTAGTCATTTGTGAACTTTTGTGGAGTGTTCAACTTTCATGACTTGTGAAATTCTCATGCCTTATCATATGAAGCTGAAATTTTGTGGATTGGTTCTTAACATGTTTAATTTCATTTTGGCTTTGGTCTCATTCATTTATCATTAGTTTCCACTATTTTGTGATTGCTGGAAGTTAGTGCATCATTTGTGGCCTAGTTTGAACACATTTTTGCATACCATGACTTCATGAATTTAATTTCCATACTTCCTCTTATCCAAATAGCATGAAATTTGATATGTTGCTCATTCAATTTGTTCTGTTTAGACTTGAATTTTCTTGGAATTTATTGAGCTATTTTGGTATTGGTTTGATTGTGATCATTCTGTTTGCTCCAATGTAATTCCAAACTGCATAGTTTGACATGTTTTGTGTATGAAATGGATTTGGTGTATAGTTTTGACATGAGACCAATTAGACTTTGTTCTTATTTGACAAATCTTGATTTGGATCAATTTTCACTTGCTGTTTTGAATTTTTCACCTCCTTTTGACCCTAGGCTTGTCCTAGTGGTCTTACTTCTCATGTTTGAGTTTGACTTTTCAGGTTAAGAAGCAAATGCTTTAAGGAGATCAATTCAAGTTGATTGATGTTGGTTTATTTGATTGTGATGAACTAACTTGTTTGTTTTGTAGGATGCTAACTCATTTCACTTGAGTTTGTGCTTTGCACATGTGAATAATTGTGTTAACTGTTGGTTCTTATCTTGTCTGTTTTGACTTTATGATTGGTGTACTGATTGTATTTAATTGATTTCAGGTACATTAGTTGCTAATAGTTCTTTGAGAACTTGCATTGCTTTGCTTGATAGCATTTGCATTGAGGTAGAATCTCTTGTCTCCATGTAGTCTGGAAGACCTGGCTTGTTATTTAGCCAGGCACCTGCCTGAAGTCCTCCTTAAGAGGCAATGTCTTGGTGTGTTTATCTTTGTCCCCAAGCAGGAAAAGTCCTTTTAATAAGGCAATTGGTAGATAGAAGAGATATGTAATCTATCTCCTACTATTCTGTGTGTCTTCCCTTTGCTCACATTACATGTTTGTAGCATTGTGGATCCTAACCCAAGATCTATAGAGTCAATAAATTGTGGAGAGAGTTCCATCTTTCTGAACTCCCACACCTTCTGATATTCAATACTCTCTCTGACCAGAGATAAGAGTGATGAGGCACACCCCTCATATCCTTTCATCTGCTTCACCTTGGCTCTCAATGTCAAGGTTAAGAGCACCATTTACCCCATTCCAGTTGACTTTAATGTCTAACCCTTTGATTGAGCCTGATTGCTTGGTTATAGTGTGTGCTAAATGACCTTGTTTGAGTAATTGATTGGTTCATCTGTACATGTTTGGCTGCATGCTTTTGTGCATTTTATCATCATTGATTGTTCATTAGTACATGATCATCATTGCATATCTTTGTGACACATTTGTGTTTGCCCATTGAGGACAATTGTAAGACCATGTTCTTTGGCCATTGTTCCTATGATTTGGAAGGGATAGAGTGTAAGACCATTTCATTGGTCACTCATATCCTCTTAGCCTTGTGCTTCTGTTTGTTTGCTGTATGTGAGGATGCAATTATAAGTCCATGTTGTTGGCATTTGTATTCCTATGATAATCTTTGTGGAGGTTGGAATAAGTCCAGATAGATTGGCATCTGACATCCATATTTTTGTTTTGTTTGTGAGATTGGAGTAAGTCCATTTATTGGCATCCAGTATCATTTTGTTGTTTTAGGAGATTGGTGTAAATCCATTTATTGGTATCCGGTATCCGCCTTTGTTTGTGAGATTGGAGTAAGACCATTGAGTGGCATTCGGTATCACCTTGTCTTTTATTTGCTTACTTGCTTTGTTGCTTCATTCCTAAGGACACACTTGAATCATCTCCTATATGATTTCAAGAGGTGAACTTCTAGGAAGTTTTTACACTCCATCATCCATACCCTTTTGTTTCTAAATCCCTTCTCACTTGTTGACTTTTCAAACTTGTATATACATGTTGTGCAAACATTCTCACCTCTTTGAAATTAGAAACCTGGACCTTAAGTCCTTGACTTTTCAAACTTCACTTTTGTTAATACTTCTCTTTGAATCAATTTTAATCATACTTTGACCATACTTTGTGAATACTCATAATCAATTAACTTCACCCATTCAATTGTTTTGTGGCTTTGTCCATTGTTAATATGTTTTCACACATTAGCCATAGGTTTCAATTCTCATAGTGGTTGATGTAAATCTCACCACATCCTTAGTGAGTTGATTGTAAGTCTTCCATACTTATTATAGGGTTAACCCATCACTAGTATGTTGAAGCTGTCCTTGCATGGTAGATTGTTGGTATTGGTTGAGTTTTCTCCCGTTGAGAATGAAAAGCCTTAGTGCTCTTGTTTTAAAATTGAACCCACTGATAATTTGGAAATCTTTTAGCCGAACTACGGCGTTTTGATCCTTACCTTTGATGGAAGGTACGTAGGCAACGGGTTCATCCGTTCAAACACAAAAATAATTAACTTGTACATTCTATTCTCATCATCCCATTCATGTTTTCACAATATGTCAAAACAAATAAACATTTTTATACAACAAGTGTGAAAAGGGCTCCCTAGGAGTACCTAGGACGTGATGGGTGCCTAACACCTTCCCATTGCGTAATTTACCCCTTACCCAGATTCTCTGATCTTTCATTAGTTTTCTATGTGTAAAACTTCTTAGGCTTTTGTTCGCTTTTTAGCCAGTCCTTTGGATAAATAAAAGTGTGGTGGCGACTCGATTCTTTGTATGCTTTGCTTATGGTTTAACCAATAAATCATATAGCGACGAATACACCGCTACAGAAAAGTGGCGACTCTGCTGGGGAGATCATTTCCTTGGTGGTATTGCCTACTTTTCACCCTTGTTGTATGATATTTTTATATGTTATTTGACATATTTCTGTACAATTTGGGATAACTATATTGATTGTAATGTTTGAATTGCTTGATATACAATTGCTGTTTGCTTTGGTGATCTCTGTGAGATGAGTTCTATACCCGAACTCGAGTGCACTCTAGGATAGGAGAATGGCATAGTCTTGTTGACTGGTGTGGAGTATTCCTTAGCCAGTTGACTTGCGAGTCCATTCACTTGGTGGAGGTCATGTTGGATTAATAATGTCACACAAGTTATTTGTGGTTAGGCATTATTCTTTCAATCATGTGCCTTAGAAGCCAAGGACCTTAGTTTACCAAACCCATCTCGGCCTATTTTTAGGACGTAGTGCGGAGGTCGTTCAGATGTAAGATCTGATGCGATTGTTACGCGATACTACACTCATAAGAGTCTCTCTTGAGAATATTTTTGGAATACGAGTATTCGTTCCTCCGATAATATCCGAGAGATGTGACGATGATTATGGGAACCTCTGGTAGAACATGTCTGGCAGGTTTAAACCCTAGTACACTCCCTTTGGGTGGTTCTTAACCGAGACTCCATGCTCGTGACTCTCAGCAAACCCGTGATTCATGGTTGAGTCGTTCAGACAACCTTAATATTAATGGAACTTGGGCGTTGATAAGGTGTAAACCATAATCCGCCAAAATGGATGATTGATATTAAGGATGTCAGAGCCGGTTCATGTACCGTTAATATCAATGAAACTTGGGTGTTGATAAGGTGAAAACCTAAATCCACCAAAATGGATGATTGATATTAGGGATACAATGAGCTTTCCCATGACCTTTGTCTGGTGTGCCTTGCTTGATCCTTGAGTGTGATTGTTGCATTCATGCATTCATGCATTCATCTGCATTTCATGTCATCAGAAAAAGAGGAAATTTTCAAGGAACTTAAAAGGGTTTATTTGCAAAATTTTCAGACATGGAAAGACAAAAAAGGCATACAAAGAAGTACAGCTTTAGACAGCCCGATGTGAAAGAGTCAAGGAATCTGACATCTTATGTACTAGATCCCTTGGGTTTCAAAGCTCGGTATGGGAAGCTTCTGCCTCTGCTGACTACTCAGGTTGATGAAGGATTGATGAGTACTTTGGCTCAGTTTTATGATCCTCTGTATCACTGCTTCTCTTTCCCGGACTTCCAGTTATTGCCTACCTTGGAGGAGTATTCTCACCTTATTGGGATTCCTATTCTGGATCAGGCGCCGTTCAGTGGCTTAGAGAGTATTCCATCTGCTCGAGAGATTGCAAGTCTGTTGCACATAGATGAAGACTTGATCAGAGCTAATCTGACTACCAAAGGCGGAATTCAGGGTTTTCCTTCCGAGTTCCTCATCGCTCAAGCTACCTTTTATGGGAAGTCCAGGAGTGAGGATGCCTTTGAGGCTTTATTTGTGTTGCTCATCTATGGGTTGGTCTTATTCCCCAACTTCGACAAGTTTGTGGACATGAACGCCATTAGGATCTTTTCAGTTCTTAATCCCGTTCCGACCTTGTTGGGGGATGCCTATGTCTCTTTGCATCTGAGGAATGCGAAGGGTGGAGGAGTTATTGTCTGCTGTCTGCCTCTGCTGTACAAGTGGTTTATTTCGCACTTGCCGCAGACTGTTGCTTTCAAGGAGAACAAAGGATGTCTACGGTGGTCTCAGAGACTTATGTCTCTCACTAATGATGATATCTCTTGGTACGATCGCGTGTATGATACTGTGCAGATCATTGATTATTGTGGTGAATTCCCTAATGTGCCTCTTCTTGGTACATGTGGAGGGATAAGCTACAACCCTATATTAGCACGTCGTCAGCTTGGGTTCCCCCTAAAGGATAAACCTCATAACATTCTGTTAGAAGGTGTATTCTTTCAGGAGGGTAAAGATCCCCAAGGCTTGAAAGCCAGATTTGTCTGCGCTTGGCGCAAGATCTGCAAGAAGAGTAGGAATGAGTTAGGTCCAAAGAACTGCATTGCTTTGGAGCCATACACTTCCTGGGTCAGACAGAGAGCTGCCGTGTATCTGATGCCGTACGACCATCCGAGACCTACACCATTGGATGTGGCTGGGCCTTCAACCCTCCCTACCCAACGTATAGAGGAGTTGAGAGAGGAAGACCTTTCACGTGCTTGGATCCGTGAAAGAGAGGAATTGCTTCAGCAGCTTAAGGAGAAGGACGCTCTGATTGAGTTTCTCGAGCATCAGGTGATCGACGATCCGAACGACACTTGGACTTCTCTGCTTCCTCAGTCTTCTAAGTTCTGGAAGAGGAGGTATGATCAGCTTGCGAAGGAGAAAGCGGATATGGAAGCAGCCTATGAGAGAGAGATCAAGAAGCTTTGCACTTCTCGTCTTCCAGCATCCCGAGCTAATAGGGATCCATAGGATGTTGTTTTCCTTTTCTCTTTGTAAATAATAAAAAATGTTGTACTTCTCTGTTGAATATATTGAATGAGATATTTTCCATGAGAAATTAAAATGCTTTAAATATTCAAAGATTGCAAATAATACCCTAAGGGTTCCTTGAAAATAAAACAAAGCATATGCACAAACATTTCATGCATCATTCGCATAAGCAGGTACCTTGTTTCTGGTCTTCTTGCCCTAACTCAGTGTTCTTCATTTATTTTGAAGACAAGCTGACTCACCGGTACTATACTCGAGCAAATTCTGCCAGAATTATGGATTAGCTAGAACAAGAGAACCGTGAACTGAGAGAAGAGGTCGCCAGACTTGGTGCTCTGATGGAGCAACTTCTTGCTGCTCAGAATCAACCTGCTCAACTGCCTGCAACTCCTGTTCAGAGGACGGTTATTTCAGAGATCGTTGCTTCGACTGTGCCTGCAGCCAGTGCTCATTTTGTGCCCAATGCAATGCCAGCCGGGTTCCCTTGGGGTATGCCTCCAGGTTTCATGCCTGATATCCTTGCTCCAACTTTTGCTCATATGCCGGCATCTAGCCCGGTCCCTGTTGCTGCTCCTCCTGTTGTGCATACCATGCCGAGGGTAGACGACACCATCTATCATTCCGAGCCGTCTGAGGGCCCGGACGTTAATGAAAAGATGGACGCTATGAACGACCAATTCCTTGAGCTGAGAAAGGAGTTGAAGACCCTCAGAGGTAAAGATTTGTTCGGCAAGTCTGCTGCCGAGTTGTGCCTTGTTCCCGGTGTGAAAATACCGATCAAATTCAAAGTACCTGACTTTGAAAAATATAAAGGGAACACCTGTCCTCTTGCTCACCTGGTCATGTACGCCAGGAAGATGTCTACTCAAACTGATAATGATCAGCTGTTGATTCATTATTTTCAAGATAGCTTGTCCGGTGCTGCGCTCAGATGGTACATGAGTTTGGACAGTGCTAATATCCGATCCTTCAACGATCTTGGCGAAGCCTTCGTCAAGCAGTATAAATACAACGTTGATATGGCTCCTGACCGTGATCAGCTCAGGGCCATGTCCCAGAAGGAAAAGGAGACATTCAAGGAGTACGCCCAGAGATGGCGAGAGCTGGCAGCTCAGATTACTCCCCCGCTAGAGGAGAAAGAGATGACTAAGATCTTCTTAAAGACTCTTAGTTCTTTTTATTACGAGCGGATGGTAGCAAGCGCTCCCTCTGATTTCACCGAGATGGTGAACATGGGGATGCGTCTCGAAGAAGGAGTCCGTGAAGGACGACTAGCAAAAGATGAGAGCTCTTCTTCTAAACGATATGGGGCGTTTAAGAAGAAGGATGGGGAGGCACATGCTGTGCAATCCCATGCCAAGCCTAGAAGACCCTCTGTTCAGAGGAAGCCTGCACGCAACAGCAACCAGCACCAGGTGGCTCATATAGCACCTGTATTCAAAGACAATCATCAGCAATATCAGTAGCAACAACCTCAGTATCAGCAACAGCAGCGTCCACAGCAACAGGCTTACCAGCCTCGTGGAAGTACAACCAACCAAGCTAATTTGAATTATGATAGGAAGAAGATCAGCTTCGATCCAATTCCTATGTCATATGCAGAGCTTTATCCTTCCTTATTGGATGGAAGTTGGTTTCTCCCAGGGATCCTCCTGCCGTGCCTGCAAATCCCCAATGGTGGTATAAACCAGACCAGCACTGTGTTTATCATTCTGGTGCTCCGGGTCATAATATTGAGAATTGCTATCCACTCAAGACTAAGGTGCTCCGGGCGATGCTTTGATTCTTACAACTATGGATGGTGAAGAGTTCACTCGTCCTGTGAATGCCGATGCACTCAAGAAATACTTCGCCTAAAAAGAAAAGAACAACTCGCTAAGTTAAAAACCCGAAAGGGTAGGTTAGGCAAAAATTAGCGTCTCGGTGGATTGAAAACCTGAAAGGGATATCCAAGCAAAAGTCAGAGACATAAAACGGAAAATCTATCCCGGTAGATTGAGTACCCCACCTTGGGGCAATCTAGACAAAAATTAGGGATTATGGCAAGTAACTGTATTCGGTTGGTCTTAATCATGGAGGCAGTTTTGAGCAAATCGTTTCGTTTGGATTCATTATTCTCAATCGAAGCCAAGAGCACAATGGATGTTGAAGTTGGTAGAGAGAGTAGTGATCATTGTATTAAGTGTAGCCCTTTTCCATGTAAATTATCATTTTTCAACTTTTGTAAAGATCTATGGAGTCCCTTCATTTACGAACTACCATTCTATTAAATAAAGTTGAGCTTTTATCCAATTGTTTCTATTCTTATTTACATCTACTAAATAAAATTGAATTTTTATGATGATAATTTTAAAACGAATTAATGAATAATAATTGTTTTTCTTAAAATAATAAAAACAACCACTTTATGAATAAGAGATTTCAGTAAGGAATGTCAACAACAATCTGAGAACAGGTAAGTCTTGAAGTGTGGAGCATTGTTGGTCTTCCTCAAGCAGTTGGTTTGATAAATACCTTTTTTGCCAACAGTTCGTCATTTATCCCCGACTTGGTTGATGAGTTTCTCCCCGAACATTTCATCATCCCCAGTAGAGCCAGTGGATCTCATCTCCAGTTGAGCTGACAACTGATCCCTTTTCAAATTCATATTGCCCAGTGTCGTGATTAGACCCTGGAGATCCGAAACCTTTATTTTCTTTCCCTTTGCATATTTGTGTTGCATAACTTCGGCAGTTTCTCCATTGTGTGAACCAGACCCGGCTATCGTTTCCTTGGAATAGGTTTATTTCGCAATTTCCAAGAAGAATTTGCTCAACTCCTCGTGAAGAGTTTCATCTCTTGTGTTCCCCGGCGGAATTCATCTTCTGATAAGAAGTTCCTTCTTTCCCGGCAGTTTTGGATTCTGAGCAATATTTGGTTTTGTCCCTTGCAAGGTTGTCTCCCATTTGATATGATGTTGGCCTAAAAATTCCCTGCAATGCTGACAATTTTGATCCTCAACAGATCTTTTCTCTATCCTCGGTATGATTGGTTGATCTTCCCTTATCAATATTCTCTTCTCCCCATAGAGTTTTCCGTGATTGATTGGAAGCATGCTCTCCACGACTTTCCTAGCCATAGTTGATTTGTTCAAAGCTGGACGATTTATTTTCATTCCTAGCATTTTCTCTAGTTGATGTTTCCATCTTGTAGAGGTTAGCCGAGTGTTGCTGCAGTGATTCAAATCTTTGTTGTTTGTATCCTTTGTGTTATTTCGTCAATATAATTATCATCATCTACATATATATTCATGCATAAAACACAATATCAGATATTTCATCATGCACTTTTATTGCATTTGACTCTTTTATTATGATCCCCTGTTTTGGTGATATTATTTCCCCATGTAGATTTGATGTGTCTGTCCTCCTTCAATTGTAGAGTGTCAGCCCCTTAAGTAGAAATAGTTTAACCTTTCTCAATCCCCACTGAGTTATTTCCTCATGGATGATTATTATTTCAGTTTCCTCCCTAGTTCATTATATGGATGAAACCACTCCCCTTGAGTTATATTCTCATTGGGTCGAGTCTTTGTTTGACCGTTTCTTTCTAGTTATTACCTAGATAGACTTTTTGGTCCTCTGAGAGCTTATTACCTAGTAACTGGTAATATTCCTCTCGGTTTTTGAGTACTTTACTTTTACCTAATACCCGGTAAATATAATATAATTCCTTTGTTTTCCCCAGCGGACTCGTTTCCATGTTTCCCCCCAGGCAGTCTATCCTTGATATGTTCATCCTAACCAATGACGAATATTCTTCCTTTTGTGGTTTTCTAGCCAGTAAAAAGGTAGTTGTAATCCCTACTTTTATTCCCCATAGAGTTAATCCTTGATATGTGCATCTTAACCGATGACTGATTTTCTCCTCTCAGTGGTCTTCTGCCCAGTAACTGGTAGTTGTAAATCCTACTTTCTCCTCCGAGTTTATCCTTGATATGTTCACCCTAACCGGTGACGGATACTCTCTCTTCGGTGTTCTATCCAATAACGGATAGATATAATTCCTATTTTTCTCGACAGTCTATCCTGGATATGTTCATCGTAACCGATGACGGATATTCTTCCCTCGAGTTACCCTTGATATGTTCACTTTAACTAGTGACGAATATTCTCTCCTTTTGGTCTTCTACCCAGTAACCGGTAGTTGTAAATCCTATTTGATCTTTTTCCCCAACAGGTTATTCCTACCCAGTAACAGGTAACGAATACACCTCTTTCTCCTCAGCGAGTCATCCTTGATATGTTTACCCTAACCGGTAATGGATGTCCCTCTGTCAAAGTATATTATCTTCCTACCCAGTAGCCGATAATAGATAATCTCTGGTACTCCTGCGCTGAAGACCAATCTTCCCCAATTGAGTTTGAGTGTGTATTCCCTCAGTGGAATCACCTTTTCCTGTTTGATTTGAGTATTTCAGCTTTGTTCTGATCTACCCGTTCCCCTGCAGATTTCCCTGGTTCCCCGAACCGAGTACTTCCATTGATTTATTTTCATGGAAATTCCCTTGTGTCTCCAGCAGTTTTTAAGTCGTAGCCTGGCCTACGCATAACCTTTTTATCCCCCCGGAGTCTCTGTCTCCTCAGTGAGCTTTCCTTATGGAATGCATTATGCTCCTGCGGACTTTCAGTCTATTCCAGATTCTTTTCCTTTGTGACCATATATTCCCCACAAAGATCATTTTAACATTCATATCATATGCATCATGAGGTCTCTTAGGGACCAAAATTTGTTTCTATATGTTGTTATTTAGGTCCATTCTAATGAGTTGATACGAAGATTTTAACCTTCACATCCTCAGTTAGAATGTCCTTAAATAGGGGCAGCTGTAAGACCCCAATTTTGACCCTAAGATCCCTCATGCTATCTCATCATATGCATTGGCTTTGGGACCACGCCTTGGCATCTTCCTTACCCCTCATTCATTAGGTTTGCATTGGGAGAGATCACCAATCACATTTGATTGTATTGTACTTTTTGTCCTTTGTTTACTAACCAAAATGAAAAAATATGTCAATATATAGTTTACTTCTTTTGTAGGTAGTGTGTGCATCCACCCATGCTCCACCAAGCTCCCAATTAGGGTTTGAGACCCTCAATGCAAGGAGATCAATCAAGGAATGGTTCACATGGGTTCTAGACATCATATATGGATCCACATGATCTTCATTTATCATTTTGATCAAGAAATCATCAAAAGTTTGAATCTTGTTTGCCTTGGAAACCCTAATTCATCTAGGTATCTTGTGTGACTTCCTCAACATGTTTCTTTATCATTTGATTAAATATTTCAAGAGATACTTTGTAACACCCTTCTAAAATACCCCAATAATTAATTAAAACAACAAAATATAAATCAGAGTAACTATGCAATTAAGGGTGTCACACTTGAAACTTCACACATTTGTTCCAAAACATCTGGTCATACTCTGTTATTTATCAAAATAAAACATTGCACAATACGCAGCGGATAGAGATCTATCAATCATGCAAACCATGTAACACATTACATGTAAGATCATTCAACAACCAACAATGAAAATAAGGTAAAACATCCCGTCCCAATGTTACATCTACCAGAGCATGACCCACTAAGGAACTACACTAGACTCCAAGTTCTAGCTCCTACTCAATCACTGCTCGTTACCTGAAAAATAGTTGTAAGGGTGAGTTCCTCAATCGATGTAATAAGCATTATAAAATATCATGTAATGCTAAGTAAATGAACACATCTCATCACCCTAATCATAACACATATTCAGCAACGGCAATATCAACTCATAATCATCATCATCATCATACTCAAACTCAACACAACCACAAAACACACGTATAATATTGGAATACCTCCATTCATATTATACGCCATACATACATTATGCAATGAGACTCCATGCATGCGGTACCGACTATTCGTGAACATATAGTTCAACCTCACCGATCAAATCCAGATACGGCTGCCAAGCTCACTAGTCCCACTCATTTGAGACCTAGTGACTCACTCACTAATTCCTCACCATGGGAATTAGCTACCACCCCAAGGGCTATGCTATGCACGCTAATCACCTAGCATTCAAACATCAACAACAATCCACAATAATTCACTCACTAATTCCTCACCATGGGAATTAGCTACCACCATAAAGGCCACATTATGCACGCTAAATCACCTAGCAATGCAACCATCAACAACAACTCACAATGGACATATGCTCACACTCTAAGCCATAAAAAGTCCATCCACAATTGCATACATAATAGATACATTTACAACATTATGCACACCATCATACATCATCAATACAATTACCACAGAATCATATTATGTCATGCCACATAATCAATCACAGT
The DNA here is from genome assembly GCF_024323335.1 of Lathyrus oleraceus. NCBI lineage: Eukaryota > Viridiplantae > Streptophyta > Magnoliopsida > Fabales > Fabaceae > Lathyrus > Lathyrus oleraceus. The sequence goes on along the minus strand of NC_066582.1, from coordinate 395,799,609 downwards.
ATTAGCACACTCTACTAATACCTACACTGCTCAAAACAACGGGAAAATAATCCCTACTATATCATACATACGACATATCATTCACCACTATAGGCCAATCATCACATAATTCCATTCTAAAACACACACAGCATTTAAATGTCCATTTTTCACTTTTTCAACAGTGTTAACCGGTTAACGCCCTGGGTTAACCGATTAACGCAAGACAAACAGCAATATTTCACAATTCATAACAGTGTTAACCGGTTAACACCCTGGGTTAACCGGTTAACGCAAGACAGAAAGCTGTTCCTGCGCTAACACGAAGCAGAATGCAGAATTCTCCGCATTTTCCGCCGTTGGAGGACTTCCGGACCTTCGGTTTCAATTCCGTAAAAAGCTACACTTTCGGAAAATCAAGACTCATCCAATTACAGATTCAATTACAGCTTAAGCACAACTTATTCATCTCAATTTTTCAGCATTCAACATCCCAATTAGGGTCAAATCAATGGCTTATTACTACCCATTACATGTTAACCCATAATACCCATTAAACGACGATAAACCCCCCTTACCTGAGTTAATCCGACAACCTTTAGCTTCAAGCTCTTCCTTCTTCAACCTTCTTCTCCTGCTCTTCCTCTTTGCCCTTTTTCCTCTTTTGAGTCGCTTCTCTGTTTTCACGTGAAAACCTTTTTACCTAAAAATGGAACTCTTTTTCTTATTTCCAACTTATATATATTCCAATAATAATCCAATAATATTCTAATTATTTAATTAAATTAATAAATATAATATTAACTTAAATTAAATAATTATCTTATTTTATCGGGGTGTTACAACTCTCCCCCACTAAAAGAGTTTTCGTCCTCGAAAACATACCTCAAGCGAATAACTCCGGATAAGACTCCTTCATCTGACTCTCGAGTTCCCAAGTCACATTACCACCTGCTGGTCCTCCCCAAGCTACCTTTACCAAAGCATCTCTTTACCCCGCAACTGCTTCAACTCTCGATCCTCGATCCTCATAGGTGATGTTTCAACAGTCAGGTTATCTCTCACCTGTACATCATCTACTTGGACCACATGCGACGGATCAGGAATGTACCTCCTCAACTGAGACACATGAAAAACCTCATGCAAATTCGCAAGCGACGGCGGTAAAGCGATACGATAGGCTACCTCCCATATCCTTTCCAAAATCTGATAAGGACCAATAAATCGAGGTGTCAACTTCTTCGACTTCAAAGCTCGACCAACCCTAGTTATCGGAGTAACACGAAGAAACACATGATCTCCCTCTTGAAACTCAAGTGACTTCCTCCTCTTGTCATGATAACTCTTCTGACGACTCTGAGCACTCCTCATCTTCTCCTGAATCATCTTAATCTTTTCCGTAGTTTGTTGAACAAAATCCATACTGATACTATCCCACTTCCACTCTGGAATAGCCAACGGATGCATTAGCCCAGACGGCTTCTGATGCTCAATCTTTGACTTCTGACAAGTCAAACAAGAATAAACAAAACTCGCAATTTCTTTTTTCATTCCCGGCCACCAAAATAACTTTTTCAAATCATGATACATCTTCGTAGCCCCAGGATGAATACTCAGGCCACTACGATGTCCTTCCTCAAGAATACTCTTCTTAAGTTCGGTAACATCCGGAATGCACACCCGATTACCAAATTTCAAAACACCATTCTCATCAATTCTGAATTCACCACCTTGACCTTGATTCACTAGAGTCAACTTATCAACCAAAAGCACATCGGATTTCTGACCTTCTCTAATCTCATCCAGAATACCACTCGTTAACTTCAACATTCCCAATTTAACACTATTGTGAGTACTCTCACACACCAAACTCAAGTCTCTAAATTGCTCAATTAAATCCAATTCCTTAACCATTAACATAGACATATGCAATGATTTCCGACTCAATGCATCAGCTACTACGTTTGCTTTACCCGGATGGTAATTCAAACCAAAGTCATAATCCTTCAGAAACTCTAACCATCTCCTCTGTCTCATATTCAGCTCTTTCTGATCAAACAAATACTTTAAACTTTTATGGTCACTGAAAACCTCAAATCTTGACCCGTACAAGTAATGCCTCCATAACTTCAGAACAAATACCACAACTGCCAACTCTAAATCGTGTGTCGGATAGTTCCTCTCATGAACCTTCAGTTGTCTCGAAGCATAAGCTATAACCTGCTTATTTTGCATCAAAACACCACCCAAACCCAACAATGAAGCATCACAGTAAACCTCAAATAGTTCTGACGGACTCGGTAGTATCAGAATAGGAGCAGTAGTTAACCTTCTCTTTAACTCTTGGAAACCTTCTTCACATTTTGAGTCCCAAACAAACGCTTGCCCCTTTCTAGTCAACATCGTCAACGGTAACGCCAACTTAGAAAATCCCTCAATGAATTTCCTATAATAACCTGCAAGTCCAAGAAAACTCCTTATCTCAGAAATTGACTTCGGAGCTTCCCACTTAGATACCGCTTCTATCTTAGAAGGATCAACAGCAACACCACCTCTTGAAATCACATGACCAAGAAAACTAACCTCTTCTAACCAAAATTCACACTTAGACAACTTAGCAAATAACTTCTTTTCTCGTAGAACTCTTAAAACCACTCTCAAATGCTCAGCATGCTCTTCTTCAGATTTCGAATACACCAAAATATCGTCAATAAACACCACAACAAACTTGTCTAGGTACGGATGGAAAATCCTATTCATATACTCCATAAATACTCCAGGCGCATTAGTCACACCAAAAGGCATTACAGAATACTCATAATGTCCATACCTTGTTCTGAAAGCAGTCTTCTGAATATCCTCAGTTTTCACACGAATCTGATGATATCCCGATCTCAAATCTATTTTACTGAACACACTCGCACCAACCAACTGATCCATCAAATCATCAATCCTCGGCAAAGGATACCGATTCTTGATCGTCACTTTATTCAGTTGCCTGTAGTCCACACACAACCTCATAGTACCTTCTTTCTTCTTAACCAATAACACTGGTGCACCCCACGGCGACACACTCGGACGAATAAATTTCTTATCCAACAGATCTTCCAACTGACTCTTCAATTCAGTTAACTCAACAGCAGACATACGGTACGGAGCCATCGATATCGGCCTAGTACCCGGTACCAAATCAATCGAGAACTCAACTTCACGCTCTGGCGGCAATTCATTCACTTCTTCAGGAAACACATCAGGAAAATCACACACCACGGCTAGATCGCAAATCACCAGTTTATCTTTAGCCTCCAAAGTCGCTAACAGCATAAACAACTCTGCCCCATCTGCTACTGCCTCATTCACCTGCCTTGATGATAGAAACAAACTCTTTCCTTCCTCAATCTCAGGAAAGATCACAGTCTTATCAAAACAGTTGATATAAACTCGGTTAAGCACCAACCAGTTCATACCCAGGATAACATCAATCTGCACTAGTGGAAGACACACGAGGTCTATCCCAAAGTCTCTACCAAAAATACTCAAAGGACAATTTAAACAAACTGAAGTAGTAGTCACTGAACCCTTCGCAGGAGTATCAATCACCATACTACCATGCATCTTAGATATCTCTAATTTAAGTTTCACAGCACAATCCAAAGATATAAAGGAATGAGTCGCACCTGTGTCAATAATAGCTACAAGAGGAAAGCCATTAATATAACACGTACCTCGGATCAAACGATCATCTGCAGAAGTCTCAGAACCCGATAAAGCAAAGACCTTGCCTCCCGACTGGTTCTCCTTCTTCGGCTTAGGACACTGTGGACTGATATGACCCACCTCTCCACAGTTGAAACAAGTCACAGTCTTCAACCGGCACTCTGCAGCCAAGTGACCACCTTTGCCACACTTGAAACACTTCTTCTCAGCACTGGTACACTCATGGATACGATGTCCAGCCTGACCACATCTGTAACACTTAGCAGGGGCACTGGAGTCTCCCCCACTAGGTCTCTTCATCCCACTCTGTCTCTGGAAACCTTTGCCAACTGCATACGGCTTCCCACGATCATTCTGATTCTTGCCTTTCCTATCAACCCTCTGCTGATAGCTCTCCGCTCTGGCCTTGGTATCCTGTTCAAAAATCCTGCAACAGTCAACCAAGTCAGAAAACACTCTGATCCGCTGATACCCAATAGCCTGCTTGATCTCGGGACGTAACCCGTTCTCAAACTTCACACATTTTGAAAATTCCCCAGTAGCCTCATCATAGGGAGTGTAATACTTTGACAGCTCTATGAACTTAGCAGCATACTCAGTAACAGACCGGTTGCCCTGCTTCAATTCTAAGAACTCTATCTCTTTCTTTCCTCTGACATCCTCTGGAAAGTACTTCCTCAGGAATCTCTCTCTGAACACCGCCCAAGTGATCTCAGTATTCCCAGCAGCTTCCAACTCAGTGCGGGTAGCAACCCACCAATCATCTGCTTCCTCTGACAGCATATGCGTACCGAACCTGACCTTCTGGTTATCGGCACACTCAGTCACTCGGAAGATCCTTTCGATCTCCTTCAACCACTTCTGAGCACCATCTGGATTGTATGCTCCCTTGAACATTGGAGGATTGTTCTTCTGGAACTCACTCAATTGACGAGCAGCTCCCATCCCCATAACATTCAGATTCCCTCCAAGTACTCCAGCTAGCATACCCAGAGCCTCAGTAATCGCAACATCGTCTCTACCTCTTCCAGCCATCTCTATTCTGAAAACCCAACAAGCTAAAACAATAAGTACTGATAGGGTTACACAACACCTATCCCGTACAGGGAAACAGAATAATTACGACTCGAATCGACCGACTATGCTCTGATACCACTAATGTAACACCCTTCTAAAATACCCCAATAATTAATTAAAACAACAAAATATAAATCAGAGTAATTATGCAATTAAGGGTGTCACACTTGAAACTTCACACATTTATTCCAAAACATCTGGTCATACTCATTTATTTATCAAAATAAAACATTGCACAATACGCAGCGGATAGAGATCTATCAATCATGCAAACCATGTAACACATTACATGTAAGATCATTCAACAACCAACAATGAAAATAAGGTAAAACATCCCGTCCCGATGTTACATCTACCAGAGCATGACCCACTAAGGAACTACACTAGACTCCAAGTTCTAGCTCCTACTCAATCACTGCTCGTTACCTGAAAAATAGTTGTAAGGGTGAGTTCCTCAATCGATGTAATAAGCATTATAAAATATCATGTAATGCTAAGTAAATGAACACATCTCATCACCCTAATCATAACACATATTCAGCAACGGCAATATCAACTCATAATCATCATCATCATCATACTCAAACTCAACACAACCACAAAACACACGTATAATATTGGAATACCTCCATTCATATTATACGCCATACATACATTATGCAATGAGACTCCATGCATGCGGTACCGACTATTCGTGAACATATAGTTCAACCTCACCGATCAAATCCAGATACGGCTACCAAGCTCACTAGTCCCACTCATTTGAGACCTAGTGACTCACTCACTAATTCCTCACCATGGGAATTAGCTACCACCCCAAGGGCTATGCTATGCACGCTAATCACCTAGCATGCAAACATCAACAACAATCCACAATAATTCACTCACTAATTCCTCACCATGGGAATTAGCTACCACCATAAAGGCCATATTATGCACGCTAAATCACCTAGCAATGCAACCATCAACAACAACTCACAATGGACATATGCTCACACTCTAAGCCATAAACAGTCCATCCACAATTGCATACATAATAGATACATTTACAACATTATGCACACCATCATACATCATCAATACAATTACCACAGAATCATATTATGTCATGCCACATAATCAATCACAGTATTAGCACACTCTACTAATACCTACACTGCTCAAAACAACGGGAAAATAATCCCTACTATATCATACATACGACATATCATTCACCACTATAGGCCAATCATCACATAATTCCATTCTAAAACACACACAGCATTTAAATGTCCATTTTTCACTTTTTCAACAGTGTTAACCGGTTAACGCCCTGGGTTAACCGGTTAACGCAAGACAAACAGCAATATTTCACAATTCATAACAGTGTTAACCGGTTAACACCCTGGGTTAACCAGTTAACGCAAGACAGAAAGCTGTTCCGACGCTAACACGAAGCAGAATGCAGAATTCTCCGCATTTTCCGCCGTTGGAGGACTTCCGGACCTCCGATTTCAATTCCGTAAAAAGCTACACTTTCGGAAAATCAAGACTCATCCAATTACAGATTCAATTACAGCTTAAGCACAACTTATTCATCTCAATTTTTCCGCATTCAACATCCCAATTAGGGTCAAATCAATGGCTTATTACTACCCATTACATGTTAACCCATAATACCCATTAAACGACGATAAACCCCCCTTACCTGAGTTAATCCGACAACCTTTAGCTTCAAGCTCTTCCTTCTTCAACCTTCTTCTCCTGCTCTTCCTCTTTGCCCTTTTTCCTCTTTTGAGTCGCTTCTCTGTTTTCACGTGAAAACCTTTTTACCAAAAAATGGAACTCTTTTTCTTATTTCCAACTTATATATATTCCAATAATAATCCAATAATATTCTAATTATTTAATTAAATTAATAAATATAATATTAACTTAAATTAAATAATTATCTTATTTTATCGGGGTGTTACATACTTCATATTACATCATCTTATTCATATATGATCCTTGTAAGACCCCAATTTTTACCCTAAGATCCCTCATGCTTTTCTCATCATATGCATTAGCATTGGGACCACACCTTGGCATCCTCCTTACCCCTCATTCATTGAATTTCCTTTGGGAGAGATCACCAAACACATTTTATTGTATCATACTTCATTTTTATTTGTTTACTAACTAAAATACCAAAAATATGTGATTGCATAGTTTAACTCTTTTGTAGGTAGTGCACATGCTCATCTATGCTCTATCAAGCTCACATCTAGGGTTTAAGACCCTCATTGCAAGGAGCTCAATCAAGAAGTGGTTTACTATGGCTATAAGTATCATATATGTATCCCCTTGGTCTTCACATGTTATTTTAATCAAGAAATCATCAAGAGTTTGGAGTTTGGTTTGCCTTGGAAACCCTAAGTCATCTGGGTATCTTGTGTGACTTCTTCAACAAGTTTCTTCACCAATTGATCAAGTATTTAAAGGCATACTTAAAATTTCATCATCTTATGCATATATTATCCTTCATGAGTCGCAAGAGTCAATAGAATATCAAGCAAGCAAGTTAGTTCATGGTGGTTGACCAGAGAAAGTCAATTGATCAAAACTGGGGTTCCCTAGACCCTATCTCCTACAATTTGTATCATATGAAAATGATTCCAAGAGAAACATTACTCTAAATTACATTACAAACAACTTTCATGCTGAGGTCTAGATCTAGTTTTGCTTGGAAAGTCGTTTTATATGGTGAAAGATTATAGGTCATTTTGTTTAAACCCTAATTTGGAGGTCAACTTCCCAAGACCATAACTTGCTCAATTTTCATGATATGAAATAAATTCAAGTTGTATAATCAAATTAAATATGTCTACTTCAACTTTTATGTTTGGAGGAAGTGCAAATTTAACTTGAAAATACATGTGATATGAGGAAACATTATAGGTCATTTTGGGCCAATACCATTGAACAAGTGATTTTCCTCAACTTCTAAAATGCATAACTCCTTCATGATAAATCCAAATGAGGTCAAATTTGTGACAAATTTAAATGAACCTGAGATAACTACAACATTCATGAAGGAACATTTCTCATTTGAAGCCCATAGAAAAAGTTATCCAAGGTGGAAGAAGCGAACATATGGCTTGGTACTTCCACCTTGTTTTTTTTAATATGTTTGATTTCCCAAACTTCCACCTCAAAATTCATCATGATCCAAGCTTCAAATGAAAAAATATTCAACATGAGAGTTGTTCCTCTTAATATGAAATTTCCAAAATGTCCAAATTCATCCCATTTAGACAAAGAATGAATGACTTGCGCATGGCTTAAATTTGAAGGACCATTTAGAAGATTTAAAGTTCCACTTTCCATACACGAATGCATGGCCTTTCCACATGACTTCGGCATGGCTTACACTCATTTTTGGACCTAAATGCATCATCACATGGGCCTATCACACGCCCATGCATCCATACAAAGGCAAATTGCTATTTTTGGAATTTTAAAAGGAGGGTGTGAAACCAATTGCATTGAATATAAATAGAACCCTTCATGCTTAAAATTATAGACCATGGCGCGCAAGCTTTGATTCAACAACCCTAAACCCTCAAATTCAAAGGATAAGCTTGGTGATTTTCATTGAAAATAGAGTTTGACTCTCTCAACTGTTTTGAGATTGAAACTCCAAGAGTCCTCCCTTCTCTTTGATCCATTTCCACTCCATCAAGCATCTGAAGCAAGTCTAAGCACAATTGAGAGCAAGATCGTGCCATCAAAAGCTGTAGTGAAGGTGAATTTCTGAATTTTTCATCTCTTCGATTCTCACTCAATTCTCCACTATTCTTGTTGATTTTTGGTTTTCTGAAGTCCTACCAATGTAGGCAACAATATTGAGTTTCTTAGAGGTCAAATCAAAGTAACTCAGATCATGATCCTCAAAATTCAACTCCCTGTATCTTTCTATATACTTGGAGTTAGGATAAATTGAGGTCAGATTCGAGCTCCTGAGCATTTTTTCTTTAAATTCATGTCCTCCTTTTTCATTTTGGTGATGGTTGAGGGTGGACCAGTCCGGTGAGGTCCGTCGGAGAAGAAGACCGGAGCTCTGACTCCGGTGGTGTGTTGGCACGCTTCTGAACCACATGATCCTTCTAATTTGTTTTACTCTTGAGCGTCCAAATTGGTTACCACGCATACGGAACATCTGACTAGGGAACACATGGATAGCGCGCTCTGATCCACTTGATTTGCCACCTCAATTAATGAGGGGGATCAAGTGGTCCACGTTTTTTTTGTATTTTCTGATTTTCATTTTAAATGACTTATTTTCATTAATTCATATTAATTTTAATATTGATCCAAAAAATATGGGACTTTCACCAAAAATTCTCAAATATTTTTCTTTCATATTCAGAATTAAAATTATTTTTTGGATCAATATTAATATTTTTCATGATTTAATTGTTTTTGTGCATATTTTTAATTGTTTAAAAATACTTTTAAGTTTCCAAAAATTATGAATTTTTTTCTCCATGATCCTTTGACCTTGTTTGACGTATGATAAATCTCTTGGCCATTTATTTGGTGTTTTGAAGAGGTTTTAGGTTTTTCACCAACCATAATTTAATTTAATGCATTTTTAATTGATTTTTAATTATTTAATTGTAAATAAATTATGTTGAGCTATTTTTGTTGACTTGTTGAGTTTGACTATTGTTGTTGGGCCTTGGTCAAGGTTGATTTGACTTTGTTGGATTAAAATAATTAGATTTAGGGGATTGATGAAATGTACATTTCATCTTCCAAAATGAATGAATGATTTTAATTTGATAAAAGTCCTCCCATGACCAATTTGAGTTGATTTCATTTCCCCTCCCTCTTCATCTTCAATCCCTTTCTATCCCATCCATTTCATTAACCTATGATATATGTATATCCTAAGGCTAATTGGTCCATAAATCAATATAAGTATGGATGAGATTAGGTCCACCCTTTTGCCATTTTCTTTTAAATGTGGTATGTTTTAGGAGTATCGTTCATAATACCATATCTTTAACATGCATTAACACTAAAATTTCTATTACCCGATCTCAAATAGTTATGACTTCTACATAAGTCCAATTATGATTGCTTAACATAGCGCTAAATTTTGATCCAAAAGCATAACATTCTAGTAAGTGAGATTGTTGGTCTCCCCCCTTTCATGGTATTATCTGGAAACTTGGCCTTCCGTTGCTTGGAAGAAGATTGTTGACCACCTTGTCCTCGAGAAGGCTCAGATGAAGACATCTTTTGAGTCCGAGATTCGACGCATCCGAAGGAAGTACGCGTCTGCAACCAGATCAACTAACACCGTTGTTAGGGGATCCTTAGGATGATTAGTCTCCTTTTCTCTTGTGTTTGTATTTTGGTTTTTGAAATTGTACTCAGCGTAATCCTTCCAAATTATATAAGTAAAAGAGATTTTTATGGTCAATCAAATTGTTACAATTGTTATTATATATTTGCAAATAAAATAGTATGTTCCTTGAAAATAAAAATAATCAAAGCATTGCATTTCATGCATCATTTGCATAGCTGTTTTTTCTTCCGCCAAGTGTCTTATTGGTTATTCTTCTATGCTTCAGCCAAGCCGACTCATCGATACAATACTCGCGCCAATCATCCAAGAAACATGGAACACTTGGAACAAGAGAACAGAGAACTGAAGGACGAGATCGCCCGCCTGACTACCATGATGGAGTCAACTCTAGCTGCTAAAAGTCAATCTTCTCCAACACCTGCAACTCCTCCTCCTCAGAGGACTGTCATTTCAGAGGTTGTGACTTCAAACGTGCCTGCCACTCAGTTTGCTCCTACCATGACTGCCGGATTCCCGTGGGGAATGCCACCCAACTTTGTGCATGAAGGTTTTGCGCCTACTTTTGCTTCCATGCCGACATCTAGCCCGGTCATGTTTGTTCCACCTCCAGTTGTTCACACACTGCCTCGTGTTGAAGACACCATCTATCATTCTGAGCCATCCGAGGGTCCAGATGTGTATGAGAAGATCGATGAAATGAAAGACCAATTCCTTGAGCTACGAAAGGAGTTGAAAACATTGAGAGGGAAAGATTTGTTTGGTAAGAGTGCTGCGGAACTTTGCTTGGTTCCCAATGTCAAGATCCCGATGAAGTTCAAAGTCCATGACTTTGAAAAGTATAAGGGGAACACCTGTCAACTTAGCCATATTGTCATGTATGCAAAGAAAATATCGACGCAAATTGATAATGATAGTCTGACTGGTGCCGCTCTGAGGTGGTACATGGGTTTGGATAGTGCGAGTGTCTGTGCGTTCAATGATTTGGGTGAGGCTTTCATGAAGCAGTACAAATACAATGTGGATATGGTGCTGGATAGGGACCAGTTGAGGTCGATGTCTCAGAAGGACAAGGAGACGTTTAAAGAATATGCATAGAGATGGAGAGAGCTTTCCACTCAGATCAACCCTCCATTGGAAGAAAAGGAGATGACCAAGATTTTGCTCAAGACCCTGAGCTCGTTTTAATATGAGCGAATGATTGCTAGTGCCCCCAGTGATTTTACCGAAATGGTAAATATGGGGATTGGATTAGAAGAGGGTGTTCGTGAGAGACATTTGTCTAAGGAAGAAGTATCATCGAGCAAGAAGTATGGTAGCAATTTCACTAGGAAGAAGGAAGGCGAAACTAATGTAGTGTTAGTGGGGAGGCAAAGGAGACGTCATGTCAGAAGAAGTCTGCAACCCCGTCAACACCATCATCAAGTATCATTTGTTATTCCAGTATTTTCTAATAATCAATCAGTACCAGTTCAACAACAACGTCAACAACAACCACAACAAAGAACAAACAACAACAACAACAACAATAATCAACAACAAAATTTCGAGAGGAAGAAGGTCCCTTTTTACCCTATTCCTATGACTTATGCTGAATTATACCCATCTTTGGTTCTCAAGAACCTTCTTCAACCGAGAAATCCGCCACAAATTCCAGAACCACTTCCATGGTGGTATAAGCTAGAACTCCACTGTGCCTTTCACCAAGGGGATCCTGGCCATGATATTGAGAATTGATATCCGCTGAAATACGAGGTCCAGAAGCTCGTGAAAAGTGGGATGGTGTCCTTTGAGGATCATGCGCCGAATGTGAAAGCTAACTCATTGCCTACTCATGGTAATTCCTCTATCAATATGGTAGACAATTGTCCAAGAAGTTTCCAGTATTTGATGTGTGACGTATTCGTCGATATTTGGTTGAGATGCATAAGACCCTGTGTACTATTAGTGATTGTGAGCATGATTACGACAGTTGTACGATCTGCAGTGTGAACCCCCGAGGGTGTTCGGTTGTCAAGAGAGATATCCAGAAGTTGATGGATGAGAATGTAATCCAGATTCAATAGTCAAGGGATATAGATGATGTTAACATGATAGTTCCTGTGTTCAAAACCCCTGAGAGGGTGGTAATTCAGTTTGACAGTACCAACAGTAATAGTGTCAACAGATCGGTATCACCGTTGGTAATACAGTTAGCGAGTCCAGTCCTATATGCATCTGATAGAGTTGTTCCGTATTAGTATAACACTACTATGTTAGAGAATGGTTAAGAGGTTTCGTTGCCTACAACCAGTTCTGTTGTGAGTAGTGTTGATGTTACAAAGGTGACCCGTAGTGGTCGTGTTTTTGGGCATGTGTTCCCAAAGGATGTAGAGGATGTTGGTAAGAAGGTGGATGTGCCTGCAGTAAATCCAGTTAGCGCTCCAAAGTGTCAGCCTGGTGAATCCAATAGTTTGAAGCCTAATGATGACGATGAGGTACTCTGTTTGATAAAGAAAAGTGAATTTAATTTGGTGGAGCAGCTGCTCCAAACTCCCTCTAAGATTTTAATGTTGTCTCTGCTCATGAACTCTGAAGCACACAGAGAAGCATTGCAAAAGGTATTGGAGCAAGCTTATGTGGAACATGATGTAACAGTAGATTAGTTTGATCATATTGTGGCTAAAATCACTTCCTGCAACAATCTGAGCTTTTGTGATGAAGAACTTCCCGAAGAAGGCAGAAATCACAACTTAGCATTACACATATCGATGAATTGTAAAGAGGATGTGTTGTACAATGTGTTGGTTCATACCAGCTCTTCTTTGAATGTACTCCCCAAATCAACTATTTCCAGATTATCGTATCAAGGAGCTCTGATGAGATACATTGGTGTGATCTTCAAAGATTTTGATGGTTCTCGCAAAACTGTTATAGGAGAAGTGGACCTTCTAGTGAAGATAGGTCCGAGTGATTTCCAAATTACTTTCCAAGTAATGGATATCCACCCGGGCTATAGCTGCTTGTTAGGAAGGCCATGGATACATGAGGCAGGAGCTGTGACGCCAACTCTACATTAGAAGTTGAAATTTGTGAAGAATGGTAAGCTCGTTATCGTTGGAGGAGAGAAAGCTTTGTTGGTAAGCCACGTATCGTCTTTCTCATATGTTGAAGCTGAGGATGAGATTAGAACTCCGTTCCAAGCTCTATCTATTGCTGAAGAAAAGAGAGTTGGGGCACCCATGTCCTCTTTTAAAGACACGCAAAAGATTGTTGAAGATGGTAATTCTGATAATGGGGCCGAATGGTAAAGGTCGCCAAGAATAAGAGCCAAGCCGGTTTGGGTTTCCAACAAGGGTCGTCAGTTGAAGATGTGCAACCCAGTTTCCGTAGCGGAGGATTCATTCATGGTAATGAACAACACTCAGTTGCAGTGATCGAGGGGGATGAAGATGAAGACTGCACCAATTTTGTGACGCATGGAAAAACTTGCAACAATTAGACCGCTGTCGACGTTCCTGTTATTGTTCATCACTCTAAGTAATTTTTTTTTATTATTTTTGAAAATCCTTCTCCTATGCCTAAGGGAGAAGTGAACATTGTTTGGCATATTTTAATTTGATCATTAATAAAATGCAATTCTATTCATCCACATCTATGATGTTTTTATTTTTTACTTTTTGCTTTTCTGAAAATGGTAATCACAAAAAACATAGATAATTAAATAATAATTGTCCATCTGCATAATATTTGGTCACAATTCACATCTCTGAAATCAAAATATCAAATCATTATGCAGGTTGGTTTCTAAACCCATTGAATACAATGATCCTACTCCTTCTCCAAACTTTAAATTCCCTGTGTTTGACGCTGAGGAAGAAAGTGATGAAGAAGTGTCTGATGAATTGACTCGTCTACTTGAGCACGAGGAAAAAGCCATTCATTCGTTTGAAGAACAGATTGAGTTAGTCAACTTGGGTTCCGAAGATGATGTGAAGGAAGTCAAGCTTGGATCTCGACTGTGTCCTGAAGTTAAGAAGGGGTTGGTTGATCTTCTCCGAGAATATTCAGATGTGTTTGCTTGGTCCTATTAAGACATGCCTGGTATGGATTCGGAGATTGTGGAGCATAGATTGTCGTTGAAGCCAGAATGACTGCCAGTCAAGAAGAAGTTGAGCAGGACTCATCATGATATGGCAGTGAAGATCAAAGAAGAAGTGTAGAAGCAGATTGACGTTGGTTTTCTTGTTACTGCTGAGTATCCGCAATGGGTGGCCAATATTGTGTCTGTTCCGAAGAAGGATGTAAAAGTATGCATGTATGTTGATTATAGAGATTTGAACAAAGCTAGTCCAAAATATGATTTCCCTATGCCACACATTGATATGTTGGTAGACAATACAACTAAATTCAAAGTCTTTTTGTTTATGGATGGATTTTCCGATTATAATCAATTCAAAATGGAACCCGAAGATATGGAGAAGACCACATTCATTACGCCCTGGGGAACATTCTGTTATAGAGTAATTCCTTTCGGTCTAAAGAATGTTGGTGCAACTTACCAGAGAGCAATGACCACTCTTTTTCATGATATGATGCACAAAGAGATCAAAGTCTATGTTGATGATATGATTGCCAAATCCAGTAATGAAGAAGAACACTTTGAGCATTTGTTGAAGCTATTCCAGCGTTTGAGGAAGTACAAACTCCGCTTGAATCCCAATAAGTGTACTTTTGGTGTCCGATCTGGTGAGTTCTTGGGCTTTATTGTCAGCGAGAAGGATATTGAAGTTGATCCTGCCAAGGTCAAAGCAATACAAGAGATGCCTGCGCCCAAGATTGAGAAGCAAGTCAGAGGTTTTCTCGACCGTTTGAATTATATCTCAAGATTCATTTCGCATATGACTGCCACATGTGCGCCTATATTCAAGCTCCTTCGGAAATATCAGACTTATGTTGGGCCGAAGATTTCCAGAAAGCTTTTTACAGTATTAAAGAGTATTTGCTTGAGCCTCCAATCCTGTCTCCTCCTGTTGAAGGAAGACCACTGATAATGTATTTGACTGTGCTTGAAGAGAGTATGGGTTATGTTCTTGGTCAGCAAGACGAAACTGGAAAGAAAGAATATGCTATTTACTACCTCAGTAAGAAGTTCACCGATTGTGAGACTCGGTATTTTATGCTTGAGAAGACTTGTTGCGCATTGGCTTGGTCTGCTAAGCGTCTGCGTCAGTATATGTTGAATCATACCACTTGGTTGATATCCAAAATGGATCCAATCAAATACGTTTTTAAGAATCCTGCTTTAACTGAGAGGATTTCCCGTTGGCAGATGTTGTTATCAGAATATGATATTGAATACCGATCTCAGAAAGCGATCAAAGGTAGTATCTTGGCTTACCATTTGGCTCACCAACCGATTGAAGATTACCAATCAGTGCAGTATGACTTTCCTGATGAAGAGATCTTATACTTGAAAATGAAAGATTGTGATGAACCATTTCTTGAAGAAGGGCCAGAACCTGGTTCCCGTTGGGGCATGGTATTTGATGGAGCTGTTAATTAGTATGGTAATGGCATTGGGGCAGTGATTATTACTCCTCAAGGCACTCATTTTCCGTTTACAGCAAGATTGACTTTCAAGTGTACAAATAATATGGCTGAGTATGAAGCTTGCATTATGGGGCTCAAAGAGGCCATTGATCTCAGAATCAAGTATTGAGACGTCTATGGAGATTCAACTTTGGTTGTGAATAAAATCAAAGGTGAATGGGAGACGAATAAACCCGGTTTGATACCATATAGAGATTATGCGAGGAGGATTTCAACTTTCTTTACAAAGGTTGAGTTTCATCATATCCCTCGAGATGAAAACCGGATGGAATATGCTCTTGCAACATTATCTTCAATGATTGTGGTGAAGTATTGGAATGTAGTTCCCAATTTGATTGTGATGCGTCTTGATAGGCCAGCTCATGTATTTGTTGTTAAAGAGATCAAAGATAAGAAGCCATGGTATTTTGATATCAAATGTTTTCTCCAAAGTCAGATTTACCCGCCCGGGGCATCTTTGAAAGATAAGAAGACTTTGAGGAGATTAGCCGGCAACTTCTACCTGAATGGTGATGTATTGTACAAGATAAACTTCAATATGGTTTTGCTCAGATGCGTGGATAGACACGAAGCAGACTTATTGATGACTGAAGTCCATGAAGGTTCCTTTGGTACTCATTCCAATGGACATGATATGGCTAAGAAGACATTGAGAGCAGGTTACTATTGGATGACAATGGAATCTGACTGTTGCAAGTTTGTGAAGAAATTCCACAAGTGTCAAATATATGCAGATAAGATTCATGTTCCTCCGACACTCTTAAACGTCATTTCCTCCCCATGGCCATTATCCATGTGGGGAATTGATATGATTGGCATGATTGAGCCTAAAGCTTCGAATGAACATCGTTTCATTCTAGTGGCTATTGACTACTTCATAAAGTGGGTTGAAGCGGCATCATATGCGAATGTAACCAAGCAAGTTGTTGTGAGGTTTATCAAGAATCAGATTATATGTCGATATGGTGTGCCAAGCAAGATCATTACTGATAATGGATCGAACTTGAACAACAATATGGTGGAAGCTCTTTGCAAAGACTTCAAGATTGTACATCATAATTCTTCCCCTACAGACCGAAGATGAATGGGGATGTTGAAGCTGCAAACAAGAACATCAAGAAGATCATTCAGAAAATGGTTATAACGTACAAGGATTGGCATGAGATGCTCCCATTTGCTTTGCATGGGTATTGTACATCCATCCATACTTCAACAGGGGAAACCCCTTTCTCACTTGTTTATGGTACATAAGTTGTGCTCCTGGTAGAAGTTGAGATCTCATCATTGCGTGTGCTGATGGAAGCCAAGTTGACTGAAGCTGAATGGTGTCAGACCAGATATGACCAGGTGAATTTGATCGAAGAGGAGAAGTTGACTGCCATGTGTCATGGACAGTTATATCAGCAGATAATAAAGAAAACTTTTGATAAGAAGGTCAGACCTCATGTGTTTAGAGAAGGTGATCTTGTGCTCAAGAAGATTCTATCTTTCAAACCAGATTCTAGGGGAAAATGGACTCCTAATTATGAAGGCTCATATGTTGTTAAGAGAGCCTTTTCAGGCGGTGCTTTGATTCTTACAACTGTGGATGGTTAAGAGTTCACTCGTCCTGTGAATGCTGATGCAGTCAAGAAATACTTCGCCTAAAAAGAAAATAACAACTCGCTAAGTTGAAAACCTGAAAGGGAGACTTAGGCAAAAATGAGCGTCTCGGTGGATTGAAACCCGAAAGGGCGATCCAGGCTAAAATTTGAGACATAAAACAGAAGAAAGATCTATCCCGATAAATTGAGTACCCCACCTTGGGACAATTTATGCAAAAATTAGGGATCATGGCAAGTAACTGCAAGCTGTTGATCTTCAATCTTGAATACTTTCTTGAGCACAATGTTTGGTTCTGATTCATCTTCAACCAAAGCCAAGAGCATAGTGGATATCAAAGTTGGTAGAAGGATTAGTGATCATTATATTCGATGTAGCCCTTTTCCATGTAAATTACCATTTTTCAACTTTTGTAAAAGATCTATGGAGTCTTGTCATTTACAGACTACCATTCTATTAAATAAAGTTGAGATTTTTATCCAATTATTTCTACTCTTATTTATTCAGCCAAATAGAATTAAATTTTATTATGATCATTTTGAAATTAAAGTTTAAAATAAAAAGCATGTTTTCTTAAATAATAAAAGCAGTTACTTTTAAAAAGAGATTAAAGGAATATCAATAGTGGTTTGAAAACGGTAAGCCCTAAATGTGAAGCATTATTGGTTTTCCCCAAGCAGTTGGCGTGATCTCTATTTATTCCCCAGCAGCATTTCAGCATCTCCAGCCGGGTTTCGTTGGTTTCCCCAGCTGAGTTTGTAATTGCCTCCATCGAGTTGTAGGCGCGTCATCACAACAGTTTGCATAAATTCAACAAATTTTGTTTCCCAGCAAGTCGCCATCAAAGTTGTCCCTAACCTCTGTTAGCCCTGACCATGGAGCAGTATTTTTGACTCTCTACAAGGTTGTCTCCCATTTGATATGGTGTTGACCTAAAATTCACCGCAGAGTTGATAATGCAATTTCCTCAGCAAATTCTCTCCTCTTTTCCCCAACCAGGTTAAGCCTTTGAGGTGGCCGATTCTCTCCAGCAGTTGTTTCCCTCGTGTGAGGATTGGCGGAGTACTGTATTGATGATGCAGTCCAGTGACATTTGTATCCTTTGTGATCGCCTTGTCAGCATAATCATCATATACATATACATTCATTTCATTATTGCATTAATAATACACTTTGAGATTCATTGTTTCTCTGATCCTCTGCTACGGTGGTATACTTTCCCCCCCGCACAGATTTGGTTTGTTTGTCCTCTTTCAATTATAGAGTGTCAGCCCCACTAAGCAGAAAGAATTTAAGCTTTCTCATTCCCCACTAAATTACTCCCTCGTGTATGATCATTATTTCAGTTTCCTCCCCAGTTGATTGTCTGGATGGAACCACTCCCCTTGAGCTATATCCTCATTGGGTTGAGTCTTTGATTGAACGTTTCTTTCTAGATCTTACCTAGATAGATGCTTTTGGTCCCCTGAGAGTTTACTACCCAGTAGCTGGTAATATTCTTCTCAATTTGCAAGTATTTCACTTTTTGCCCAATACCCGACAAAAGTCACCCTTTTCTCCCCAGCGGATTCATTTTCACGACTCCCAGAAAGTTTATCCTTGATATGTTCATCTTAACTGATGACGGATACTCTTTCCCTGCTTTGAGTTTATCCTTGATATGTTCACCCTAACCGGTGACGGATATTCTCTTTTTGGTATTCTATCCAGTAAAAGGTAGTTGTAATCCCTATTTTGTTCCCTAGAGAGTTAATCCTTGATATGTTCATCCTAACCGATGATGGATTTCCTCATCTTTGCGGTCTTCTGCCTAGTAACCGGTAGTTGTAAATCCTGCTTTCCCTTTTCAAAGTTTATCCTTGATATGTTCATCTTAACCGGTGACAGATATTTTCTTTTCGGTATTCTATCCAGTAACTGATAGATGTAATCCCTATTTCTCCCCTCGGAGTCTATCCTTGATATGTTCATCTTAACTGGTGACGAATATTCTCTTTTCGGTTTTCTATCCAGTATCTGATAGATATAATTCCTCTTTCGAGCAGTTTATCCTTGATATGTTCATCTTAACTGGTGACGGATATCCTTCCTAATGTCCTCAGGTGAGTCTATCCTTGATATGTTCATCTTAGCCGATGACAGATATTCTTCCCCTTTAAGTCTATCCTTGATATGTTCACTTTAATCAGTGATGGATATTCTTTTCTTTTATGGTCTTTTGCCTAGTAATCGGTAGTTGTAAATCCTATTTTCCTTTTCTCCAGCAGGTTAGTCTTACCCGGTAATTGGTAATGAATACATCTCCTGGTTCCCCTCAGCGAGTCATCCTTGATATGTTTACCCTAACCGGTAACGGATGCCCTCCCTGATAGAATTTGTTATCCCCTTTGCCCAGTAACTGGTAATGGATAATATACTTCTGTTCCTCCTGTATTGAAGATCATTTCTTCCCTAGTTGAGTTTGAATGCATATTTCCTTAGTGAGATCGCCTTTACCCGTTTCCCCTGCAGATGTTCCTTTTTTCCCCGGATGAGTCTTTCCATTGATTCATTTTCATGGAATCCCTCGAGTCCCCCAGCAATTTTAAAGTCGTGGCCTGGCCTACGCACAACCCCTTTATCCCCCAGAGTCTCTGTCTCCCCAGTGAGTTTTCCTTACGGAATGCATTATACTCCTGCAGACTTTTGGTCTCTCTGAATTCTTTTCCTTTGTGGCAACATTTTCCCCACAAAGATTATTTTTTAACATTCATATCATATACATCATGAGGTCTCTTAGGGACCAAAATTTGTTCCTATATGTTGTTATTTAAGTCCATTCCACTGAGTCGATACGAAGATTTGAACCTTCATCTCCTCAGCTAGAACGTCTTTAAATAGGGGCAGCTGTAAGACCCCAATTTTGACCATAAGATCCCTCATACTTTTCTCATCATATGCATTAGCATTGGTATCGTACCTTGGCATCCTCCTTACCCATCATTCATTGGGTTTGGTTTGGGAGAGATCACCAAACACATTTGATTGTATCATACTTTATTTTTCTTTGTTTACTAACCAAAATACCAAAAATATGTCATTGCATAGTTTAACTCTTTTGTAGGTAGTGCACATGCTCATCTATGCTCTATCAAGCTCACATCTAGGGTTTAAGACCCTCATTGCAAGGAGCTTAATCAAGAAGTGATTTACTATGACTCTAAGTATCATATATGGATCCCCTTGGTCTTCACATGTTATCTTCTAACTAGAGAAAGTCAACTAATCAAAACTGGTGTTCCCTAGACCCTATCCCCTACAATTTTTATCATATAAAAATTATTCCAAGAGAAACGTTACTCTAAATAACATTAAAAACAACTTTCATGTTGAGGTTTAGAGCTAGTTTTGCTTGGAAACTCATTGTTTATGGTGAAAGATTATAGGTCATTTTGTCTAAACCCTAATTTGGAGGTCAACTTCCCAAGACCATAACTTGCTCAATTTATATGAGATAAAACCCATTTAAGTTGCATAATCAAATTCAAGACGTCTATGTTAACTTTGATGTTTGGAGGAAGTGCAAATTCAACTTTCAAATACATGTGATATGAGGAAACGTTATAGGTCATTTTGGGCCAATACCATTGAAAAAGTGATTTTCCTAAACTTCTAAAATGCATAACTCCTTCATGATAAATCCAAATAAGGTCAAATTTGTGACCAATTTGAATAAATTTGAGAGACCTCCAACTTTTATGAAGGAATGTTTCTCATTTGAAACCCATAGAAAAAGTTATCCAAGGTGGAAGAAGTGAACATATGGCTTGGTACTTAGAATTTTTCTTAATATGTTTGATTTCCCAAACTTCCACCTCAAAATTCATCATGATCCAAGCTTCAAATGAAAAAGTTTTCAACTTGAAATTTGTTCCTCTTAATCTAACATTTCCAAAAAGTCCAAATTCATCCCATTTGGTCAAAGAATGAATGACTTGCGTATGGCTTAAAGTTGAAGGACCATTTGGAAGATTTGAAGTTCCACTTTCCATTCACGAACGCATGGTCTTTCCATATGACTTCAGCATGGCTTACACTCATTTTTGGACCTAAATGCATCATTACATGGGCCTATCACACGCCCATGCATCCATGCAAAGGCAAATTGCTATTTTTGGAATTTTGAAAGGATGATGTGAAACCAATTGCATTGCCTATAAATAGAACCCTTCATGCTCAAAATTATAGACCCTGGCGTGCAAGCTTTGATTCAGCAACCCTAAACCCTCACATTCAATGGATAAACATGGTGATTTTCATTGAAAATCGAGTTTGAATCTCTCAACTGTTTTGAGATTGAAACTCCAAGAGTCCTCCATTCTCTTTGATCCATTTCCACTCCATCAAGCATCTGAAGCAAGTCCAAGCACAATTGAGAGAAAGATCATGCCAATCTGAAGCTGCAGTGAAGGTGAATTTCTGAATTTTTCATCTCTTCGATTCCCACTTAATTCTCCACTATTCTTGTTGATTTTTGGTTGTCTGAAGTCGTACCAATGTAGGAAACAAGATTGAGTTGCTTAGAGGTCGAATCGAAGCAACTCAGATCATGATCCTCAAAATTCAACTCTTTGTATCTTTCTATATACTTGGAGTTAGGAGAAACTGAGGCCAGATTCGAGCTCCTGGGCATTTTTTCTTTAAATTCATGTTTTTGGTGATGGTTGATGGTGGACCAATTTGGTGAGGTCCACCGGAGAAGAAGACCGGAGCTCTGGCTCCGGTGGTGTGTTGGCACGCTTCTGAACCACATGATCCTTCTAATTTGTTTTAATCTTGAGCGTCCAAATTGATTACCACGCATGCGGAACATCTGACTAGGGAACACATGGATAGCGCACTCTGATCCACTTGATCTTCCACCTCAATTAATGAGGGAGATCAAGTGGTCCACGTTTTTTTTGTATTTTCTGATTTTCATTTTAATTGATTTATTTTCATTAATTCATATGAATTTTAATATTGGTCCAAAAAATATGGGACTTTCACCAAAAATTCTCAAATATTTTTCTCTTTCATTTTCAGAATTAAAATTATTTTTTGGATCAATATTAATATTTTTCATGATTTAATTGTTTTTGTGCATATTTTTAATTGTTTAAAAATACTTCTAAGTTTCCAAAAATTATGAAAAAACTTCTCCAAGGTCCTTTGATCTTGTTTGACCTATGATAAATCTCTTGGCCATTTATTTGGTGTTTTGAAGAGGAAACCATGTTTTTGACCAACCATAATTTAATTTAATGCATTTTTAATTAATTTTTAATTGTTTAATTGTAAATAAATTGTGTTGAGCTATTTTTGTTGACTTGTTGAGTTTGACTATTGTTGTTGGGCCTTGGTCAAGGTTGATTTGACTTTGTTGGATTAAAATCATTGGATTTAGGGGCTTGATGAAATGTGCATTTCATCTCCCAAAATGAATGAATGATTTTAATTTGAGAAAAGTCCTCCCATGACCAATTTGACTTGATTTCATTTCCCCTCCCTCTTCATCTTCAATCCCTTTCTATCCCATCCATTTCATTGACCTATGATATCTCTATATCCTAAGGCTAATTGGGCCATAAACCAATATAAGTATGGATGAGATTATGTCCACCCTTTTGCCATTTTATTTTAAGTGTGGTATATTTTAGGAGTATGGTTCATAATACTATATCTCTAATATGCATTAACACTAAAATTTCTATTGTCTGGCCTTAAATAGTTGTGACTTCTACATAATTCCAATTACGATTGCTTAACATAACGCTAAATTTTGACCCAAAAGCATAACATTCTAGTAAGTGAGATTGTAAGTCTCCCCCCTTTCATGATATTATGTGGAAACTTGGCCTTTTTTCCTTCCTTTGAAAGATGTCTTGGATCAAGGATCCATGCTTGTGAATAGAGGGTTAAGTGTTCTCCAAAGAATGACTTAAACAATTGAAAAGAAAAAGCAATACTAACTTCTAATCAACTAACATTTGATTAACCTTTAATTTCAAGTCATTTACTTTATGCACTTTAAATTCAATCATTTAGCATTTGCTATTATTCATACCATTTAACCTGTTTACTTTAATGCCATTTTCACTTTTCTCACTTGAGCCATATCTTGTGACTATATTGTGATTGTATATACTTGTTTGTGTATTTTGTTTGTGTTTGTGGTCTTTTGACCATAATGTACATAATAACAATAAAAACTCTTAAAAAATATTTGTGTGGACTGTCGGATTTCATTTGAGACATTGGACTTAGGATTAGGCAACATTCCATATGCAAAAGGACTTGGCCAGTGCCAATTTTTCTAAAGCCAGTCATTGTGAATTGAACTTTCATCTGAAGCAAGTATTGAGATCCCTTTTGAGTTCATCTGCAACATGGTGTTGAGGCAATTGTTATTTTGAACTTGTGTCTAATGCCTTATTCTGAGCCATTTAAGGAGTATGTTATCTGATGCATAGAAGCTTAAGAAGAAGACTATGAAGTTGTTAGCTTGAATGTGGCTATCTTTATTTGATTCATTGCTCTTCACCTTGATATTTGTGTATTGATATTGCTTGATTCTAAAGTCCAAGGGAAAATTGGGTTTCTATATGACATTATTGTCTATTGGATTGCATCCCATTGATAAGATCTTTTCAACTCTTAACTTTTAAATTTTTGCTTAGGATTAGTCTCTTCATCTCCTCCCACTTTTTACATTTCAAATCTCTCCCTCCTTTTAAAAATCTTCTTTGCTTGTGATTTCTAAACTTAGACTTTATTGCAAACTAGAAACTTTGGCCTTATGCCATTTTCAAATTCTTTTCTTAATCAAACATCTCAATAAATCTAATCATATTTGACTTAAAATTTCAAAAGACAAAAATAACTAACACTCATTCAAACTCTTTTAGGCGTTTGGTGCCTCTTTTAAACTTAACTTTTTATTAAAAGCAATTCACTCACTTTGAAATTGATACCACGAACTACGAGGTTTTGATCCCTCATTTTATGTTGGTACGTAGGCACAAGTCCGAAGGTCTTGTCAAACACAAAAATATAATTAATGAATTATTTTATCATCCCCACACTCAATTTATTGCAAACATCATTTTATACCAAAACACATGTACACAAAAAAGGGGCTCCCTAGGAGTACCTAGAACACTTTGGGTGCTAAAACCTTCCCTCTGTGTAACCAATCCCCTTACCTGTAATCTCTGGCATTTTATTAGTTTTGATTTGAAAACTTCTTATCTTTGGGTTTTGTTCGTACTTTTCCCTTGGAAACAATAAAAGCACGATGGAGACTCTGGTTTTATTGACGTTAAGTTTATCCAAAGCTTATGGTCATGAATTTACCGCCACAATCCTCCGTGAGTCCCAAAGATCAAGAGAACTTCAAGTTTGCAGAGAAAGTCAACTAGTCAAAACTGGGGTTCACTAGACCCTATCTCCTACAATTTTTGTCATATGAAAATTATTCTAAGAGAAACTTACTACTTATGACATTCCAAACAACTTTCATGTTGAAGTCAAGAGATATTTTTGCATGGAAAGTAATTTTTTATGGTGAAAGATTATAGGTCATTTTGTTTGAACCCTAGTTAGAAGATCAACTTACAAGGACCATAACTTGCTCAATTTTTATGAGATGAAGGCCATCTAAGTTTAATGATAAATTTCAATATGTTATCTCCAACTTTTATTCTTTGAAGAAATTTAAATTCAACTTGCAAATGTATGAGCCAAGAGGAAACATTATAGGTCACTTTGGGCCATTGCCATTGAACCAGAGATTTTCCTCAACTTCTAAAATGCATAACTCCTTCATGCCAAATCCAAATGAGGTCCAATTGGTGACCAAATTGAAGAAGCTTGAAATATATACAACTTTTATGAAGGAACTTTTCCATTTGAAGCCCATAGCAAAAGCTATTCAAGGTGGAAGAAGTGAACATTTGGCTTAGTACTCAGAAAAATTTCATTTATGTTTGATTTTCCAAACTTCCACCTCAAAATTCATCATGATCCAAGCTTCAAAAAGAAAAGTGTTCAACATTAAAGTTGTTCGCCTTGATCTCACCTTTCCAAAAAGTCTAAGATTATCTCATTTGGCCAAGAATTGAGGGACTTGTGCATGAGTTCTTCACAAGGTTACATTTGGTATGATTTATGGTTAACATTCATTTCCTTTATGCATGGTAATGTGACATCATTTCAGGTTGGATAACACAGAATTATGGATCATTTGGCATCATTGGATGGACCTATCACACACCCATGCATCCCTGCATGGGAGATTTCTATTTTTGGCATTTTGAATGAAGTGTGTAGAAAGCAAATACGTAGCCTATAAATAAAACCCCTCATGCTCAGAATTGGGGACACCTTGCCCAAGCTTTGAACATGCAATCCTAACCCTCATCATTAGAGGATAAACTTGAAGGTTTTCAATTGAAAATCGAGTTTCAATTTCACTTCAGTTTTGAAGTTGAAACTCCAAGAATCCAAGCCTTTCCTTGATCCAATTGAACTCCTGCAAGCTTCTGAAATCAAGCCAAAGACAATTGAAAGCAATATTAAGTAAGATTCAAGCTCCCTTGAAGGTGAATTTTCAGAAACTCCATCTCTTCTATTATCTCTCAATTCTTCACCATTCTCCTTGATTTTTGGTTGGCTGAAGTCCTACCAATGTAGGCAACAAGATTAAGTTGCTTTGAAGTCAAATCGAAGCAACTCAGTTCATGATCCTCAAAATTCAAATCCCTGCATCTTTTTATATACTTGGAATTGGAGAAAATTGAGGCCAGATTCAAGATCCTGAGCATTTTCTCTTTGAAATAGTGTATTTGTTTTTAATTTTCCATTGAGATGAAGTTGGACCAGTCTGGTGGAGGTCACTAGAGAAGATGATCGGAGCCCTAGGCTCCGGTGGTGTGTTGACACACCTCCTGGCCATCTGATCATGATGGAACGTTTTAATCCTAGCCCTCCTTCTAGATTACCACGCATGTACACGCGTTGACTGCATAACATGATGGAAGCGCGCGCTTGGCCATCAGAGATGCCACCTCAATCAATGAGGGAGATCTGATGGCCCTTGTTTTTTCTAATTTCTATTTATTTTCTGAATTTTCATTTAATTCTTTTATTTTTTTAATTCATATTAATTTCATTTTTAATCCAAAAAATATGGGACTTTCACCAAAAATCTTTAAATATTTTTCTCTTTCATATTCTGAATTAAAATTATTTTTTGGATTAATTTTGATATTTTTCTTGAATTAAATGTTTTTATGCATATTTTTAATTGTTTAAAAATACTTATGACTTTTCAAAAATAGTGAAATTTTTTGTCTAAGGTCATTTGACCTTGTTTGACCTTAGACAGAAAAATAGGATAAATCCCTTGGCCATTTATTTAGTGTTTTGAATGGATTTTAGGTTTTGACCAAACTAAAATGTATTTTAATTCACTTTTAATTGGATTTTTAGTTGATTAAATGTTTAAAAATTATGTTGAGCCATTTTTATGATCTTGTGATGTTTTACTTTCAGTTTAGGCCTTGGTCAAGGTTGATTTGACTATTGTTGGATCAAAACCATTGGATTTAGGAGATTGATGAAATGTACATTTCATCTCCCAAAATGAATGGATGGTTTTGATTTGATGAAAATCCCCCCTTGGTCAATTTGTGTTTCTATCTTCCCCTCCCTCTTCATCTTCATCCCTATTCTTCTCATTCCCTCATTTGCCCAATGAAATCTCTAAAGTCTTAAGGCTAATTGATTCATCAATGACCTTGTGTCAGATAAACCAATACAAGTATGATTGAGATAGGTCCATCCCTCTTGATCTTTTCTTTTAGTGTGTGGTATGTGAAATTCTAGTTATCAGACTTTGGATGTCACACTGGTTGTTATGACATCCAATTCTGCACAGACAGGGATTATGCAGAACTTAACAGTAAGTGCAGTAAATAACACAAGTAATTGTTCACCCAGTTCAGTCCAACATGACCTACATCTGGGGGCTACCAAGCCAGGGAGGAAATCCACTATTAGTAGTATCAATTCAAAGCTAAACTCACCCGTTTACAACTTATCACTTAATCCCTACCCAATGCAATTTCAATCTTAACCTAAGATCAGAGTTCCTACTCACTCCCCCTCAATCACCTCAGTGATATTAAAGACACTTTGAAGTCACACTTCAAAAACAACTCTTGATTATGCTTCACAGCTTAAATCAAGATACACAGCACTCACGCTTAAAAGCTTTGAGTGACACAACACTTACAACTCAATGAACACCCTATGCCAAAGCTATCATCTACTTGATAATGGCTTGGCTTACAAGATACGTCTAATACTAGACTCACAAAATACAGCAGTGAAGTATGATGGACACACTAAATCTTCACGCCTCAAAATCCCCGAAACTGAATGAAGGAATGCCTTCCTTTTTATATTGCAGCACCTGGGCTTTTGCACCTGTATTTTCCTGAATTTTAGGTCACACAAGTTCCCTCAAATTCAACATTTAGGTTGCTAACAAATAGGCTATTTGTTAGGTTCATTGAATGTAGCTTGGTTGTTGATTTCTTGGATTTTCTCTCAGCTGTTGAATCCCTAAAGAATAGCCTGAGAAAAAGCTGAAACAGAAAACTGAACAACCTATAATTTAGCATATGCTGTCAGGAATGAATGTCACGACATTCAGCTTGACATCAAGGTCCATATGCTGAGTCTGTTTTTCAGAAAACAGACTGTACAAATTTGCTGACCTGTACATGATCAAAATGACCAAACTACAGTAACAACTTACATTAATAAATGTCAAAGTGTCCAACTTAACATTTACACAATTGGCCTTAAGTTAGTTCTGTTATTCTCTTGAAGAACAAACTAAGTAATATGCTGAAGTATAGCAGAACACCACTCTGCCTAATCTTCAGTAGCTGCTGTCAATGATGAATGTCACAACATCCAGTTTGACATTCAGTCAGTAGGCCTTATGCCAGGTCTGGTTCTTCCTTGATAACCAGACTGCAAATGAATACTAAGTTCTAACAGAACTTCTGTTCCTTAGTATCTGTTGACAGGTATGAATGTCACAGCATTCAATAATCTTGTGTTAGCTAGTCCTGCAGTAACTACAATGTAGTCACACATACATGTCATGACAACAGTCAAGACATTAGTGTTTTACCATATAATGCAGCCAATTAAACACCTACAAACTCCCCCTTTGGCAAATTTTTGGCTAAAATACTTTGATCCCCATAACAGAGTTCATAGCAGCGGAATAATACTAGCTAATACACTCAGAGTGGCAGCACACTCACACACATGGAAGTTAAGAAAAAAAACTTCACATAGCAGCACACACATATGAGAAGTTGCACCTAAACTTCAACATCAGCTGCAGGGGGGGAATCTTCAGATCTGTCATGAGAGTCTGTTGTAGAGACCCACTCTGTTTGTCAGGGGTATTGGTGGTTATTACTCCCCCTTTTTGTCACAAATGTTGCCAAAGCCAACAACATAGCCAGAGTACAATGACAGAGTTCCAGACTTGGTTTTACTTCACAGTTTCAACCAAGTTAACATCCACTTGATCTTGCTTCAAAGCTTCGATCAAGTGATCACCCACTTTTGCTTTACAGTAGGTACTACCATATCAGATGCCATGATTTTGTTTCTGACATCCAGAACCACTCCTGCATGAACAACATCCTTGAACTCCTGCAGGTACATTGGCCTTCTCTCTGTAGGGTGTCTCCTTACCCTCTTGTATCCACCCTTGTTGTAAGCAGCATAGCTATGATCTGTTGACCCATCATAGCCTAGTACAAATTGTTTAATAGGCAGAGATATTAAACAATTTATCCCAAACATCAGTGGTTGCTATAAGGTCTCAGAGAGACATATTCCCAGTTTGCTCCTTAAGTTTTCAAACTGAGTAGCATCCAGAGCCTTTGTAAATATGTCAGCCAGTTGAAGATCCGTGGCTACATGTTCCAAAGTGATCACCTTGTCTTCCACCAGATCTCTGATGAAGTGGTGCCTAATGTCAATATGTTTGGTCCTGCTGTGTTGGATGGGATTCTTGGAGATATTGATGGCACTGAGATTATCACAGAACAATGTCATGACATTTTGAGAGACATTGTACTCAGTGAGCATCTGTTTCATCCAGACCAGTTGGGAGCAACTGCTTCCTGCAGCTATGTATTCAGCCTCTGCAGTGGATAGAAAGACACAATTCTGCTTCTTGCTGAACCACGATATGAGGTTTTCTCCTAAGAAGGAACATCCACCTGATGTGCTTTTTCTGTCATCAGCACTTCCAGCCCAATCAGCATCACAGTACCCAGATAGGACAGGCTCAGACCCATGTGAATACAACATCCCATAGTCACACGTCCCATTGATGTACTTGAGAATCCTTTTGACTTGATTCAAGTGGCTCACCTTGGGCTCTGCTTGGTATCTGGCACATACTCCAACTGCATAAGAAATATCAGGTCTACTTGCAGTTAGATACAGTAGACTACCTATCATGCTTCTGTACAGGCATTGATCGACACTAGGCCCTCCATCATCTTTGGTTAACTTCAGATGAGTAGGAGCAGGGGTCCTCTTGTGCCTGGCATTATCCATACCAAACTTCTTAACTATGTTCTTGGCATACTTGCTTTGGGAGAGAAACATAGAGTCCTCCATTTGGTTTACTTGCATTCCAAGGAAATAGGTCAGTTCTCCCACTAGACTCATTTCAAACTCAGACTGCATCTGGTGAACAAATTGTTTAACCATTTGTTCTGACATTCCACCAAAGACTATATCATCAACATAGATTTGAGCTATCATGATTTTGCCTTCTTCATCCTTCACAAACAAGGTTTTATCAATGCCACCCTTTCTGTATCCATTTGAGGTCAGAAATTCGGTTAACCTTTCATACCAAGCTCTGGGTGCTTGCTTCAACCCATACAAGGCTTTCTTCAACTTGTATACATGCTCAGGTTGGTTAGGATCACAGAACCCTTTGGGTTGTTCCACATAAACTTCTTCATTCAGGTAGCCATTCAAGAATGCACTCTTCACATCCATTTGGAATAGCTTAAACTTCAGGATGCATGCTACCCCCAACAGCAATCTGATGGACTCAAGTCTAGCCACAGGAGCAAATGTCTCATCAAAGTCTACCCCTTCTACTTGAGTGTATCCTTGAGCTACTAGTCTTGCTTTATTTCTAGTAATTACTCCTTTCTCATCAGATTTGTTTTTGTAGATCCACTTGGTACCAATGATGTTGGACCCTTCAGGTCTTGGAACTAGCTCCCATACTTCATGCCTTGTGAACTGCTCGAGTTCCTCTTGCATGGCAATGATCCAGTATTCATCAGTCAGGGCTTCTTTCACATTCTTTGGTTCAACCTTGGAAACAAAGCAGGAATTTGAGTTTATTCCTCTTGACCTGGTAGTTACACCACTGGTGGGATCCCCTATGATAAGATCCTTAGGGTGGTCTTTCTGAATCCTGATAGATGGCACTTTGGAGGGTGCATCTACTTCACATTCAGGAGGAGGTTCCTGTACTTCTTCAGACTTGACTGGACTGTCAGTAGGACTGTCAAGGAATGTTTCAACATCCTCCATGACATCGGTTCCTTCCTCTTTATCATCCACAATGACATTTATGGATTCCATCAGGACATTGGTCCTGTAGTTGAACACTCTGTAGGCTCTGCTTTTAGTGGAGTATCCCAGAAATATGCCTTCATCACTTTTGGGATCTAGCTTCCTTCTCTGTTCACGATCTGTGAGAATGTAGCATTTACTTCCAAAAATATGAAAGTACTTCACAGTGGGTTTTCTGCCCTTCCATATTTCATACAGAGTGGAGGAGATTCCTTTTCTCAAGGTGACTCTGTTGTGAACATAGCACGCGGTATTCATTGCTTCAGCCCAAAAGTGCATAGGGAGCTTCTTTGCATGAATCATTGCTCTGGCAGATTCTTGGATAGTTCTATTTTTTCTTTCAACTATTCCATTCTGCTGAGGAGTTATAGGAGAGGAGAACTCATGGCTTATTCCTTCATACGAGCAAAACTCATCAAACTTGGAATTCTTGAATTCAGTACCATGATCACTTCTAATCCGGACCACACAACTGTCCTTTTCCCTTTGAAGTCTTATGCACAGATCTTTGAAGACATCAAATGTATCTGACTTCTCTCTGATGAAGCTTATCCACGTGTATCTGGAATGGTCATCAACCACCACGTAAGCATACTTCTTCCCACCAAGACTTTCAACCTGCATAGGTCCCATTAGGTCCATGTGCAACAGTTCCAGAACTCTGGAGGTTGTGGAATGTCCCAGCTTCGGGTGTGACATCTTGGTTTGCTTGCCCACCTGGCATTCTCCACAGACTCTTCCTTCATCAATCAGAAGCTTTGGAATTCCTCTGACTGCTTCCTTGGATATGATCTTCTTCATTCCCCGTAAGTGGAGATGTCCAAGTCTTCTATGCCACAGCTTCACCTCCTGTTCTTCCTTGGCTGAGGAGCATGTTGTGGAAAAGTTAGAGAGTTCAGGTTCCCACAGGTAGCAGTTGTCTTTGGACCTGGTTCCTCTCATAACTTCCTGATTGTCACCATTTGTCACAATGCACAACTCCTTAGTAAACTGAACATGAAAACCTTGATCACACAGCTGACTTATGCTGATGAGGTTTGCAGTTAGTCCTCTTACTAACAACACATTGTTCAGTTTTGGCACTCCAGAACAGTTCAGTTTGCCCACACCTCTTATTTTTCCTTTGGCACCATCACCAAAAGTCACATAGCTGGTAGTGTGAGGTTGAATATCTACCAGTAGATTTTCCATACCAGTCATATGTCTTGAGCATCCACTGTCAAAGTACCAGTCTTCTCTGGAAGAAGCCCTTAGGGCAGTGTGTGCTATCCTAGCATACCATTGTTGCTTCTTAATGGGAACACATCGCTTACGTGTTTTATGCTTAGGTCTGGCATGTGAGGCTCTGTTAGGGAAACCATGAATCCAGTAGCAGAAGGCTTTTATATGTCCAAGCCTACCACAGTGATGACACCTCCAGTCCTGGTATTTCCTCTTCTGATGATCATTCATCCTAGTTCCTCGATGTTGAGACATTGGCTTTGACATCCGCTTGAACTTCTGAACTCTAGCCTTTGGGCGTTTGTGTTCAGCTCTTTTTCCAAATCCTAGCCCAGATTTGGTTCCAGACTGCTGTCCCACCTTTAGAATCTCTTCCAAGGTGTCAGTTCCCTTATTCATCATTCTGATGGATTTGGTCATCTGGTTCAGCTTGGAGGTCAGCAGGGCTATCTCACCATTTAGCCCCTCTATGGCAGACAGTTGCTTCTGTCTCTCATCTTCCAGTTCCTTGATGAGTTTCTTCTGCTTTTCTCCTTATGCACGCACTTCTGCACTGGTGGTACACAGCTTCTTATATGCTGCAGCAAGTTCATCAAATGTCAGCTCATCTGCACTTGTGTCATCTTCAGAGAC
This sequence comes from Lathyrus oleraceus, assembly GCF_024323335.1. NCBI lineage: Eukaryota > Viridiplantae > Streptophyta > Magnoliopsida > Fabales > Fabaceae > Lathyrus > Lathyrus oleraceus. The sequence goes on along the minus strand of NC_066582.1, from coordinate 395,766,728 downwards.
ACAAACACTGGTTAGTGCAGTGACATGTTTGGCAGATTCTCCTTCAGATTCACTTTCAGAATCTCCTTCAGACCATGTGATAGCTAGCCCCTTATTTTGCAATTTGAGGTAAGTAGGACATTCAGCTCTGACGTGTCCATACCCTTCACAACCATGACACTGGATTCCCTTCCCATGGTTGAACTTCTCCTCAGAAGTTGATCTTTTCTTAATGTCAGACGGGATGTTCTTGACATTAGGTCTACCTCTTTGATCAATCTTCTTCATGAACTTGTTGAATTGCCTCCCAAGCATGGCTAAGGCTTCTGATATACTTTCATCACCTCTAGTATATCCTTCTTCTGACTCCTCTTCAGCATTAGATATAAAGGCTATGCTTTTCTTCTTCTCAGCATACTCACCTAAGCCCATTTCAAAGGTTTGGAGAGAACCAATGAGCTCATCTACCTTCATATTGCTGATGTCCTGAGCCTCCTCTATGGTTGTGACCTTCATAGCAAACCTCTTAGGCAAGGACCTGAGAATCTTTCTTACAAGTTTCTCTTCAGTCATTTTCTCACCTAGTCCACCAGAGGTGTTTGCAATTTCAAGAATATTCATGTGAAAGTCATGAATAGTCTCATCCTCTTTCATCCTCAGATTTTCAAACTTGGTTGTCAACATCTGAAGTTTGGACATCTTCACCTTGGAAGTACCTTCATGAGTTACCTTGAGGGTATCCCAGACTTCCTTAGCTAGTTCACAATGGTGCACCAGCCTGAAGATGTTCTTAGTGATTCCATTGAACAGTGCATTCAAGGCTTTGGAATTTCCAAGAGCTAATGCCTCTTGTTCCTTGTCCCAATCTTCTTCAGGAATCTGCACACTGACTCCATCTTCATCTGTCCTCGTTGGATGTTCCCATCCCTTGTTGACAGCTCTCCAGACTTTGCTGTCTAGAGACTTTAAGAAGGCTATCATACGAGGCTTCCAGTCAGCATAATTAGATCTATCCAACATGGGTGGTCTGTTTGAGTGTCCTAAATCCTTGTCCATGGTACTAGAAAGTAACTTCCCTAGATCTCACCCAGAACTTCACAGGCAGGGTGCCTGCTCTGATGCCAATTGAAATTCTAGTTATCAGACTTTGGATGTCACACTGGTTGTTATGACATCCAATTCTGCACAGACAGGGATTATGCAGAACTTAACAGTAAGTGGAGTAAATAACACAAGTAATTGTTCACCCAGTTCAGTCCAACATGACCTACATCTGGGGGCTACCAAGCCAGGGAGGAAATCCACTATTAGTAGTATCAATTCAAAGCTAAACTCACCCGTTTACAACTTATCACTTAATCCCTACCCAATGCAATTTCAATCTTAACCTAAGATCAGAGTTCCTACTCACTCCCCCTCAATCACCTCAGTGATATTAAAGACACTTTGAAGTCACACTTCAAAAACAACTCTTGATTATGCTTCACAGCTTAAATCAAGATACACAACACTCACGCTTAAAAGCTTTGAGTGACACAACACTTACAACTCAATGAACACCCTATGCCAAAGCTATCATCTACTTGATAATGGCTTGGCTTACAAGATACGTCTAATACTAGACTCACAAAATACAGCAGTGAAGTATGATGGACACACTAAATCTTCACGCCTCAAAATCCCCGAAACTGAATGAAGGAATGCCTTCCTTTTTATATTGCAGCACCTGGGCTTTTGCACTTGTATTTTCCTGAATTTTAGGTCAAACAAGTTCCCTCAAATTCAACATTTAGGTTGCTAACAAATAGGCTATTTGTTAGGTTCATTGAATGTAGCTTGGTTGTTGATTTCCTAGATTTTCTCTCAGCTGTTGAATCCCTAAAGAATAGCCTGAGAAAAAGCTGAAACAGAAAACTGAACAACCTACAATTTAGCATATGCTGTCAGGAATGAATGTCACGACATTCAGCTTGACATCAAGGTCCATATGCTGAGTCTGTTTTTCAGAAAACAGACTGTACAAATTTGCTGACCTGTACATGATCAAAATGACCAAACTACAGTAACAACTTACATTAATAAATGTCAAAGTGTCCAACTTAACATTTACACAATTGGCCTTAAGTTAGTTCTGTTATTCTCTTGAAGAACAAACTAAGTAATATGCTGAAGTATAGCAGAACACCACTCTGCCTAATCTTCAGTAGCTGCTGTCAATGATGAATGTCACAACATCCAGTTTGACATTCAGTCAGTAGGCCTTATGCCAGGTCTGGTTCTTCCTTGATAACCAGACTGCAAATGAATACTAAGTTCTAACAGAACTTCTGTTCCTTAGTATCTGTTGACAGGTATGAATGTCACAGCATTCAATAATCCTGTGTTAGCTAGTCCTGCAGTAACTACAATGTAGTCACACATACATGTCATGACATCAGTCAAGACATTAGTGTTTTACCATATAATGCAGCCAATTAAACACCTACAGTATGTTTTAGGAGTTTGGTTCTTCATACCAAATCTCTAACATGCATTAACACCTAAATTTTTATTGCTCGGCCTCAGATAGTTGTGACTTCTACATAAGTCCAATTACGATTTCTTAACATAGAGCTAAATTTGACCCTAATGGAATAACATTCTAGTAAGTGAGATTGTAAGTCTCCCATTCTTCATGGCATTCTATGAAGACTTGACCTTTTTTCCTTTCATGAGAGATAGTGGCATACTTGTTGAATTATCCAAGTTGGAGCCCTTCTCATGGAAGATGTCTTGGTTTAAGGATTCATACTTGTGAATGAATGGTTGAGTGTTCTCCAAAGAATGACTTAATCAATTAAAAATCACTGTAGCGGTGTATTCGTCGCTATATGATTTATTGATTAAACCATAAGCAAAGCATACAATGAATTCGAGTCGCCACCGCACTTTTATTTATCCAAAGGACTGGCTAAAAAGCCAACAAAAGCCTAAGAAGTTTTACACATAGAAAACTAATAAAAAGATCAGAGAGTCTGGGTAAGGGGTAAGTTACGCAATGGGAAGGTGTTAGGCACCCACTACGTCCTAGGTACTCCTAGGGAGCCCTTTTCACACTTGTTGTGTAAAATTGTTATTTGTTATGAAATATTTATTGTGCAAACATGATTGGGATGATGAGAAAAGAATATACAATTTTTATTGTTTTTGTGTTCGAACGGATAAACCCGTTGCCTACGTACCTCCCATCAAAGGTAAGGATCAAAACGCCGTAGTTCGGCTAAAAGATTTCCAAAAGTTAGTGGATTCAATTTTAAACACAAGCCCTAAGGTCTTACGTTATCCACGGGAGAAAACTCCACCTTATACAAACAACAAGTCCACCATGTGAGAAAAGCTTCAACTTGCTAGTGAGGGGTTAACCCTATAATAAGCAAGGAAGACTTACAATTCAATCAACTAAGGACAAATAGGTGAGATTAACATCAACCAACTAGGATAAATCAAACCTAAGGCTAATGTATGAAAACTTAACAAGAATGGACAAAGCCACAAAACAATTGAATGGGTGAAATTAATTGATTATGATTATTCATGAAAGGAGGGTCAAAGTATGATTAAGATTGATTCAAAAGAAGTATTATAAAAATGGAGTTTGAAAAAGTCAAGGACTTGGGGTCCAGGTTTTTAATTTAAAAGCATGAAGATGTTTGCACAATATTTATCTCAAGTTTTGAAAGCAATGTGTGAAAAGGTTTAGGACAAAGAGGGATGAATGGATGAAGATGGAGTGTAAAACTTCCTAGAAGGTTCACCTCTTGAGATCATATAGAAGATGATTCAAGTGTATCCTTTGGAATAGACAATGAGCAATAACAAACAAACAAAGCAAAGAGGAAAGTCAACAAAAGCGGATACCGGATGCCAATCACTGGACTTATACCAATCTCCTAAAACAGAACTGGATATCAGAGGCCACTCTATGGACTTATACCAATCTCCTCAACAAAGAAATAAAAAGGTGGATACCGGATGCCAATCTATCTGGGCTTATACCAATCTCCAACAACAAAACAAACACTTGGATGTCAGATGCCAATCTATCTGGGCTTACTCTATCCTCCAACAATATGATCATAGGAAAAATAAAGCCAAATTACATGGACTTACAATTGCATCCTCACATAAATCAAACAAATGCATCAAGCAAAGAGAATATGAGTGGCCAATGAAATGGTCTTACACTCACTTCCATATCATAGGAACAATGGCCAATGAATGGTCTTACAATTGTCCTCAATGGGCAAACAACAAAGATATGCCATAAAGACAAATGAAATGATCATGCACTAATGAGCAATTAATGATAATAAATGCACAAAGCATGCAAGCAGACATGTACAAATGAACTAAGTAATCAATCAAACAAAGTCATTCAGCACACACTATAACCAAACAATGAGGCTCATACAAAGGGTAGGCATTGAAGCCAACTGGAATAGGGTTAATGGTGCTCTTAACCTTGACATTGAGAGCCAAGGTGAAGCAGATGAAAGGATATGAGGGGTGTGCCTCATCACTCTTATCCCTGGTCAGGGAGAGCATTGAATATCAGAAGGTGTGGGAGTTCAGAAGGTAGGAACTCTCTCCACTAGTTAGACTCTATAGATCTTGGGTTTTTACTCACTATGCATCAACACATGTGGTGTGAGCAAGGTGAGTGACACACAGAATAGTAGGAGATAGGTTACATATCTCTTGGATTCTACCAATTGCCTTATTTAAAGGACTTTTCCTGCTTGGGACAAAAGTAAACAAGCACAAACATTGCCTCTTAAGGAGGACTTCAGACAGTTGCCTGGCCAAGTAACAGGCCAGATCTTCCAGACTACATGAAGACAAGAGATTCTACCTCAATGCAAATGCTATCAAGCAAAGCAAAGCAAGTTCTTAAAAGAACTGAGCAACTAAAGGTACCTGAAACCAGTCAGACAACATTAGTATACAACTCAAAGTCATAATCAAAATAAGATAAGGATCAACAGTCAACACAATTGACAAATGTGCAATGCACAAAGCTCAAAGCATATGAGCTAAACATCCTACAAAAACAACCAAGTTAGTCATGATAATCAATCAAGCTCAATCAACTTGCATAAGTTTCTTTAAGGCATTTGCTTCTTATCCTGAAAAAACAACTCAAAACATGAGCAACATGACCACTAGGACAAGCCTAGGGTCAAAAAGAGATAAGAAATCTACAACAGCAAGTGAAAACCATCCAAAATCAAGTTCAAACAATTAAGAAACAAACCCAAGTGGTTTCATATTCATATCATTCATCATTATCATTTCATAAGCAAATTAGGACAAAGCATGTCATATAGAAGCCCATAGAAGTCAACAGCATGATTCAACTCAAATCCAATCTCAAACATTTCAATAAATTCTCAAATAATTCATGATCAAACATAATCCATAACATGATAATCATACCAAATTTCAGCTCATTTGGATCAATGGAAGTAGGTCAATGAAAATCAGAAAGTCAAAGCAAGTTCAAGCAAGCCCAAAGAAGTCAACCAAACATGCACCAACTTCAATAAATCATAAAACAGTGACAACATATGATAAAGGAATGGGACCAAAACCATGACAAAGATTAAGATGTCTATAATTCACATGTCAAATTTCAGATCCATCCAATTAAGCATGAGAATTTCACAAATCATATGAGAACATGTGTCACAAAAAAAGTCAACAAATGACCAAACAGGGGAGAAATTATCAAACAAATAGGAAATGCCATCAATAATTCCATAAAAAATCACATGTAATGTCAACATCCATAAGTATGTTCATGCAAAAATCCAGACCATTTTGAGTTCAAGAAGCATGGTAATTAAAATCATGAAGTTGGACATGAATGGTGTGACACAAATTGTCACACCCCTATTCAAAAAATCATATCTCACCAACCAGCAATGATAAATTCACAAACTCTACACCAAAATCACCGTGAACATGTCTAGTTTGAGCAAAAAACATTTGGGAGCCATTGGATAATGTATCACCATTTCACAATCAATTTGGTGAAGCATAGGCAAAATGGATAACATGAACAATCCCTAGCACATTTTAAAATCCATACATGCAAAAAATCTGGAAAAAATATCATAAAAAACTAGAGATCAAGAGAAGCAATCCACAAAAAATCCCACGAAAATTGGATTAAAAACGAGTGACTTATGATTTTTGGAAGATTGGCAATCAAAATGAATTAAAATAGAGAAAAAGAAATGGATTAATTAAATAATAAAACCGGGAGTGGCAAACTTGTAATATACCCGTCCCTTAAGTGAAACTCTGCGTTTCACTTAAGGAGGTGTCGTGCGCTCATTGGCTACATGGGACACGAACGTACAAACACATGCAAGGCAAGGGTTTCATGGATCAAACATAATTCTGGGTTTTGAACATTAGGGTTTATGCTACAGTGTCGTGTTCATCAGCATGAAGAACAAATCTCCCAGAATTTTGCAATGAGTATACCATTCGAATCAGCTAATCACGTACATCACAAATCCAACATTGATTTTCGTTAACTCATGCTAACAAGGATGAATCAAGCAAAAACACATTCAAACATCTAATTTCATTTCAACATAACTTCTACAATACTCGACCATTTTCAACGATTTAAAGCTCATCATGTTCAGCATGGAAAGACCTTTCTAAAGCATAGCATGATTTTGAAAATGGTGTGATTCGAATTCTTACTAAATTTGAAGAGCAGTGATGATACAGTGATTGTTTGGTTGTGTTGTGTAGACACAGATGCTTCTTCAAGTTCCAGATGATGAATGAATGAAGGGTTTTAGCTTAACAACCTTTGAAAAAGCTCCAATCAAGATCTGCCATGGATGAAGCTTTAATGTAACAGTGGTATGAGAGGCTATACAGCTGAGAATTGATGCTTGCTACAGCTTCCAAAAGGATGGCATATCATGAACCAAAGCACAGAAGCACGGGTTTTATGAAGATTTTTAGAAAAAAGTTCAGATGAGGAAAAAGAGAGTTTGAGAGAAAATGGCTTTTTGATCTGTTTTGGTGTTGTGTGCTAGGGTTGTTCTGCAGAAAATATAACATATATATGCTGTTTAATGTTGCTTAATCTTGGTTAGTGCAAATGATAATGGAATTAGCTTAAAATGAAGTGTTTTTGGCAAATTAATGAAATTCCACTTAAGTTGCATGTGCATGAGCTACAGCTGCGAAAATTGGGCCTAAGCACATCCAAAACATGATTTCTGAACATTTTCAATTGGCAAAATATGTTGGAAATGGCTAATTTGCAAAGTCACTTTTTCACCTCCTCTTTTTTAATTCAAGTCAACTAAAAAATGCCATTTTGATTGGTGAATTTTTGGTGAATTGTGATGAAGGATTTGGATAGAGCACATCAAATATGACTTGTAGCAAAAAAACCTCACTCAATTTGGCCAAATGGTTTGGAAGATATGCCACTTTGAAGTTCAAAATTTTTTAAGAATGATTTGATCATAACTTGCCAACCACACATGAGAAATGAGTGTTCTTGGACTTTTTGGAAATGGGAGAACAAGATATTCAACTTTCATGTTGGACAAAAATTCATTTGAAGCTTGTATGATGAAGTAATTTTGAGGAGAAGAACTTTCTATTTTTGGCAAAATCCAATTACAGGTCAACTTTCTATTTTTGGCAACTTCTTGTCTGACTTCAAATTCTTCACTGTGGATGTTTGACATGTTATATGAGGCTTATATGGACATGAATGAGACCTCTCAGAACCAATTCCCACCATCAAATCACTGATTAAATGCACAGTTGACCATAATTGACTTCAGTTGACTTTGCTAGGGTTTTGGTTGACTGAACCATGTTCTGATGAATTCCAAACCCTAATCACTTGATATCTTGATTCAAAATGATGTCACAACTCATATGAACTCTTGATGAATGATCATGGTGCCCAAATTCTTCAAGAATGGCCACCATCTATTGCTCAATGACTGATTTGACTATTTTGACCTAGCTTGCTTCATCTGCAAGTAACATGGTTAGATGACAATATTTTTGTACTTTTGGTTAGTAAACATATGAAAAGCAATGACATACAATGCAATACATGCTTGGTGATCAAGAATCACACTCACAAGATAACCCACCCACTAGGAGGGAAGCAAAGGTGCACAAAGATCCTTGAGGCAATGATATGGTATGATATGGGCCATGAGGGATCTTAGGGCCAAAATTGGGGTCTTACAGATGCCCCTATTTAAGGTCATTCTAGCCGGAGAAGTGAAGTTTAGAAATCTTCATCTCGACGCGGTAGAATGGGCTTAAATAACAGTAATGAGACAAATTTGGGTCCCTAAGAGACCTCATGATGCAAATGTATGCATGCAAAAGACACAAACTCTGTGGGGATACAGTTCGCACAGAAGAAAAGACGATCCATCGGAGTAATACACTCACCAGGAACAGAGACTCTAACAAGACTCTTGTTGGGGATAGTAAAAGAAAAAGAAAGCGTGAGCAGGACACGACTTCAAGTTGGGAAAAAACAAAACTGACACAGCGTGAGCAAGACACGACTCTGATTAGGGAATAACAGAAATCAGACTGGAGACCTCACTGGGGAGTGAAAGACTCACACTGGGGAAAAGAAAATTCCAAAGGAAAAACATCCATTGGAGAGACACAAGCTGACTCTTGGGGAGAAGCAATAGGAAACTCCACTGAGGAAGCACCAAAGAATTGAGGTGTTACCGGTATAAGGGCAACAAACTCAGGAAGAATGAATATCTAAGACCGGTATAAGGGTGACAGATATCAATCAACCACACATCTGAGGAAGACCTGGAAAAGGTACATAAACTCAGGAAAAATCTGACTCCACAGGGGGACCGAGGTCATAATAGGGAGCAGAGAGGTAGGAACACCAGGGATACCGAAGTATATAATAGGTGACCGACCAAAGCGTGAATTGGTATATACGCCAAAACACTCATCATCCGAAAGGAGGGCTTGAAAAGGCAAATCGACTTACAGGATGGACATTCGAATCCACAACGGGAAAACGAACCTTACTCAACTGGGGATACAAACCCAAAGAGTGCATGAGATATAATATCCATTACCGGCAGACCGTGGATAAGAATACTCGCATGAGATATATTATCTATTACCGTCAAAACGTAGATAATAAACTCGCATGGTAAGAAACACCAGAGATACCAAGGTATATAATAGGTGATCTACCGAACACGTGGATTGGTATATATGCCAAAACACACATCATCCGAAACACAAACTGGTTAAAGGATGGATATTCGATTCTACAAAGAATACGAATCTTGCTCAGCTGGGGAAAATCAACAAAGGATTCCAACTAAAGAGCGCATGAGATATATTATTCATTACCGGCAGACCGTGAATAATATACTCGAAAGGAAAAGACACCAGAGATACCGAAGTATATAATAGGTGACTAACCAAAAAGAGAGACAATCGATACCAAGCATCCGGGTAAACGAAAGACAACTCAAAGGGATAAATTGCAAGCATCCGGCAATTATCCAACAACAAAGAATATTCGATTCCGCAAAGGGAAAAAACGAAACTTACTCGACCAGGGAAACACAAAAGGCTTCAACTGAAGAGTGCATGAGATATATTATTCATTACCGGCAGACCGTGAATAACATACTCGCATGGAAGATTATCCACAACCGGTTACTGGGTTAAAAAAGGATAAATCAACCGAAACGAAAGGCATCGGGATACCAAACTAGGTATATAATGATGACCAATCAAAAGGAGCAACAGACATTACCAACAAGAGGGTAAATCAAAGGCGATCTGCTGAGGATTCACTGGTGAGAATCAATGATCCGGGGATGAATTGCATAAACAGCAATTGTCCACAACGACAGGCTGGGGATATATTGATGACAATCAACTATCCGGGGAACGCAATCACTGACAAACGGTGAAGGGACCCGCTGGGGATAAAATTGCTAGCATCCGGCAATTATCCAACTGTACCACAAGGCACAAACTCCGCTGGGGAGAAACATCAACACTTGGGTTTTACAACTACCGAATACGGGGTAGAAGACCACAAATTGAACTGGGGATAGAAATCACCACAGGGAGACACCAACTCTGTTAGGGATAAAACCACTACAACAGGAATCCACTTATAATCAGGACGAACCACAAAGGTTACTCTGTAAGGGGAAAAGAGATAGGACTTACAATTACCGAAAACGGGGTAATAGTCATACTCTGGTGGGGATAACCACGAATTAGGGTTTACATCTACCAAATAAGGGGTAGAAAACCAAAAAAAACTCTGCGTGGGGATAGAACAAATCACAAATCCACACGGGAAACCAAAAAAAAGGTTAATAACAAATCACAAACTCTGTTGGAGAGTAAGAAAAACAGGATTTACGACTACCCCCTACTAGGTAGAAAACCAAAAATCTTCCCGAGGAATAAAAGGTATATAACCACCAATTCCGCTAAAAAGGCAAAGAAAATAGGACTTACAACTACCGGTATAAGGGTAGAGGCCCGAAAAACTCCGCTGGGGAACAACCCACTAGGAAGCACAAGACAATTGACAAATAGCCAATTCGGGAATAATCCGAAAAGACAGACTGAATCAAAAGACGTCCTAATGAGGATGTAACTCAAATAGGAAAATCCATCCCAATATATATGTTGGGAGGAAACGGAAGAAACCGTCATCCATGAGGATATATCTCAATGGGGAACTGCAGAAGGAAAGACAACAGACACTTTCTGCTTATGGGGTTGACTCTATATGGAGAGATTTAACACCCGACATCTGCTAGGGGAGATCTATTAGGGATCTGCACCACCATAGCAAGGAACAATCAACAAAAGATACATGGCGAGAAATGCAACATGAATATCTGAATGTTTATGAATATGCATGAATATGCGTGATTTATGTTTGATGAATGCTGACAAAACAGACATATCTAACACAAACAGGTCCAGGAATCAAACGCCCGGTATTATACTTCCAGGGGAGAACCAACTGGAAAGTCAATCTGCGGAGATCTATATGCTATAAAGCATAAATCTACGGGTACTGCTGGGGGAGCAGAGGATCAGAGATATCAGGAAACACCAAACCTCTGAATGATGGATCAGCAAACAACCCAACCAGGGTGCAGAAAGTCACAACGGGCAAAACAGCCACCAAGACGAATCTATCGGGGAACAAGAGAAAATCTCGAAGATCCGCAGGGGATCTCAGCATCACTTGAGAAACAAAAAGTTCTGCAACTCCAAACAACTCCGGGGAGCAACCCACTGAAGGAGAATAACATCATCCAAGTAGAATCTAACTGCATAAGCAACTCTACTGGGGAAAACTGCTGCTGGAGAAAACCGAGTCTTCAACAACATTCTGCCTGCAACTATGCTGGGGAACAACCCCATCACAAGATCTGGAGAAAGAAGATACAACCAAAACAGGAATATGAACCAAATGTCTTACCTGTTGGAGATCATGCCACCCTTGGGAGAGCACTGAGATATTCTTGAGTATCCTTTCACCATTGTGAATATTCACTTTGTTTAAAACAACAAATTTTGAAAAATTTGATTTGTTTAAAAACAATGATATTTTATCAATTAAAACATGCAAAACATTTGTTGAATTGAAACAAATAAGAGTGCAAATAATTGGATAAAAAGCTCAAATTCATTTGATGGAATGGTAGCCTGCAAATGGCAAGACTCCATAGATCTGTACAAATTTGAAATCAGTGATATATATTGGAAGAGGGCTACATTGAACATAATGATCCTTTCTCTACCAATTTGAATCTCGATGTATTCGAAGCTTCAGTTTGACGACGAATCGAGAATCCTCCGACGAAATGACAGCTGTGGAAACAGAAAGTCTTGTCAGGATGCAGTTACTTGCCGAATCCCTAATTTTTGCCTAGATTGCCCCAGGATGAGGTACTCAATCTAGCGGGATGCAAATATTCTATTTTTTTCAAGTCTCTAATTTTTGCCTGGATTACCCTTGCGGGTTCTCCACCGAGACGCTCATTTTTGCCTAAGCCGCCCTTTCAGGTTTTCAACTTAGCAAGCTATTCTGTTTTTTTCATTTGCATATACTTTTTTTTTTTAGGCAAAGTATCTCTTGACTGCATCTGAATTCACAGGACGAGTGAAATCCTCCCCATCCATTGTTGTAAGCATCAAAGCACCGCCTGAAAAGGCTCTCTTAACAACATATGGACCCTCGTAGTTTGGAGTCCACTTGCCACTGGAATCGGGCGCGAAAGACAAGACTTTCTTGAGCACAAGGTCACCTTCTCGGAACACACGAGGCTTGACCTTCTTATCGAATGCTTTCTTCATTCTCTGCTGATATAACTGACCATGACACATGGCAGTTAACCACTTCTCTTCAATCAAATTCAATTGGTCATAATGACTCTGCATCCATTCAGCATCAGTCAACTTGGCTTCCATCAAGACTCTCATTGATGGGATCTCCACCTCTACTGGGAGAACAGCTTCCATGCCATAAACAAGAGAGAAAGGGGTTGCCCCTGTCGAAGTGCGCACAGACGTACGATATCCATGCAAAGCAAATGGCAGCATCTCATGCCAATCTTTGTACGTGACAGTCATTTTCTGGATAATCCTCTTGATATTCTTGTTAGCAGCTTCAACAGCCCCATTCATCTTAGGTCTGTAGGGAGAGGAATTGTGGTGTGCAATCTTGAATTCAGCGCACAACTCATCCATCATCTTGTTATTCAGATTAGATCCATTATCAGTAATGATCCTCTCTGGCACACCATAACGGCAAATCAGCTGGTTCTTGATAAACTTCACAACCACCTGCCTGGTTACATTCGCGTACGAAGCGGCTTCAACCCATTTGGTGAAGTAATTAATTGCTACGAGAATAAACCGGTGTCCGTTGGACGCTTTCGGCTCAATCATGCCGATCATGTCGATTCCCCACATAGAGAAAGGCCATGGTGATGAAATCACATTCAGAAGTGTCGGAGGAATATGAATCTTATCCGCATAAATTTGACACTTGTGACATTTCTTCACATACTTGCAACAGTCAGACTCCATTGTCAGCCAATAGTAGCCTGCTCTCAACATTTTCTTAGCCATGGCATGTCCATTGGAATGAGTACCAAATGAACCCTCATGGACCTCAGTCATCAACAGGTTTGCTTCGTGTCTATCCACGCATCTGAGCAAAACCATATCGAAATTTCTCTTATACAACACTTCACCACTGAGGTAGAAACTGCCTGACAACCTTCTCAAAGTTTTCCTATCTTTCGCAGATGCCCCAGGCGGATAGACTTGGTTCTGGAGGAAATTCTTGATATCAAAATACCAAGGCTTGTCATCTTTCACTTCTTCGATTGCAAATATGTGAGCTGGTCTGTCCAAGCGCATCACAGTAATATTGGGGACATCATTCCACCATCTGACCACAATCATCGAAGCAAGCGTAGCAAGAGCATCTGCCATCCGATTATCCTCTCGAGGAATATGATAAAATTCAACTTCTGTGAAGAATGTTGAAATTCTTCTTGCATAATCTCTGTAAGGGATGAGACCAGGTTGATTCGTCTCCCATTCACCCTTGATCTGATTAACAACCAGGGCCGAATCACCATACACATCAAGATACTTGATTCTCAAATCAATGCATTCTTCAAGTCCCATAATACAGGCTTCGTACTCCGCCATATTATTCGTGCATTTGAAAGTTAGCCTTGCTGTAAACGGAATGTGTGAACCTTGAGGAGTAATGATCACTGCCCCAATTCCATTTCCATATTGATTCACAGCGCCATCAAACACCATCGTCCATCTGGAACCAGGTTCCGGACCTTCATCAAGTGTAGGCTCATCGCAATCTTTCATCTTCAAATACAGAATTTCCTCATCAGGGAAGTCATACTGAATAGACTGATGATCTTCGATCGGCTGGTGCGCTAAATGGTCAGCCAAGATACTTCCTTTGATAGCTTTCTGAGCTCGATACTCAATATCATATTCGGACAACAACATCTGCCAACGGGCAATCCTCCCAGTTAAAGCAGGCTTCTCGAAGATATACTTAATCGGATCCATTCTGGATATCAACTGTAACACCCTTCTAAAATACCCCAAATATTTAATTAAATATATAACATGTCAAATCAGAGTAATTATGCCCCGAAGGGTGTCACACAAAATATTCACACCTTTCAACAATATAGAGGTCATGCTCTTTTATTAGTTTAAAACTTAAACAATTGCATAAAACACAGCGGATATAATTTCATCAATCATGTAAAACATTACATGGAAAATGGTTCTCAACCAATAATAAAACATTCAAAACAAGTTAGGACAACCCATCCCGATGTTACATCTATCAGAGCACGACCCACTACGGAGACTACACTAGACTCCAATAATTAGCTTCCACTCAACTCATTTCTCGTTACCTGAAAAATAATTGTAAGGGTGAGTTCCTCAATCAATATAATGAGTATTATAAAATATCATGTTATGTTAAGTGATTCAACACACTTCATCACTCTAATCAAAACACACATTCAGGAACAGCATATTAATTCAACATCATACTCAATAACAACACAACAATACCAACACAAATACACGTGTAATACTGGAAAACATCCATTCATATTACACGCCATACATATATTATGCAATGAGACTCCATGCATGCGGTACCGACTATTTTGTGAACATATAGTTCAACCTCACCGTCCAAATCCAGGCACGGCTACCAAGCTCACTAGTCCCACTCATTTGAGACATAGTGACTCACTCACTAATTCCTCACCATGGGAATTAGCTACCACCCCATATGGGCCATGCTATGCACGCTAATCACCTAGCATGCAAACATCAACAACAATCAAAATGTTTTACTCACTAATTCCTCACCATGGGAATTAGCTACCACCCCAAATGGGCCACAATATGCATGCTAATCACCTAGCAATGCAACAACAACAACAACTCAAGAATAGACGTACGCTCACACCCTAAGCCATAAAACAGTCTATTCACAATGCATACATTCACATCATCATGTATACCATCACATATCATCAACAAAAGCATATCATATCATGCCACATAATCAATCATAGTATTAGCACACTCTACTAATACCTATACTATTCAAAACAACGGGAAATGATCCCTACAACATCATACCTCAGCTAAGTACATAACTCAGCCTAAACAACCCAAAAATTGCACAACCATTGTTCAGGAAAACCACAAGTCTGCCCATACGCGTATCGCCTATGCCCATACGCGTATGGCGCATTTCCTCGCCCATACCATACGCGTATCGCCCACGCCCATACGCGTATGCTACGCGTACCACATCCTCGTACGCGTACCAACAGAGACGCTTTCACGCTCAAAACATCATCTCTTTCACTCATACGCGTATAGCATACACCATACGCGTACCACTCCAGGGAATACGCGTATCACACGCGTATGGCGCGTACCAGCGCCAAAACCCCCATTTTCAAGTCATCCCATACGCGTATTGCCTAGTGCCATACGCGTATGACCAGAATCCAGTTTTCCAGATCTGCTATGGGTTTTCTCTGCTACGAGATCCTTCCGATCCAACCTCTCACAGTCCAATTTTGCATACACGTTCGTTCGTTTCATCAATTACAACTCAGATACATTCAGCTTATCAAACCGTTACCCTCACTACATCTAATTCCTACAATTTTATCAATTATCATCCAATTTCGTTCATCAATATATTTCACAAATTCATCACATATCATTTCAATCAGAGTCAATTTCAGAGGTTCATCACTACCCATTACATGCTATCCCATAAGACCCATCAAACGATGATAAACCCCCCTTACCTGAGTTAATCCGGCACTTCCGTTAGCTTCACGCTTTTCCTCTTCTTTTGCTCTGCCTCTTTGCCTTTTTCAACTTTCAGCCGCTTCTCTGTTCCTTTTCACGTGAAAACCCTTTTTACCACAAATGGGACTTTTTATTATTCCAACTTATTTTATTCCAATAAATAATTATCCCAATAATTATTATTCCAAAATAATAATAATAATAATTCAATTATCTAATTAAATTAATAAACATGTTATTAACTTAATTTAAATAATTATTATATTATTATCGGGGTGTTACAACTCTCCCCCACTAAA
Organism: Lathyrus oleraceus; assembly: GCF_024323335.1. Taxonomy (NCBI): domain Eukaryota; kingdom Viridiplantae; phylum Streptophyta; class Magnoliopsida; order Fabales; family Fabaceae; genus Lathyrus; species Lathyrus oleraceus. The sequence continues at coordinate 395,750,460 of NC_066582.1, read as the reverse complement.
AGAGTTTTCGTCCTCGAAAACATACCTCAAGCGAATAACTCCGGATAAGACTCCTTCATCTGACTCTCAAGTTCCCAAGTCACACTGCCACCTGCTGGTCCTCCCCAAGCTACCTTCACTAAGGCAATCTCTTTACCCCGCAGCTGCTTCAACTCTCGATCCTCGATCCTCATAGGTGATGTTTCAACAGTCAGGTTATCTCTCACCTGTACATCATCTACTTGGACTACATGCGACGGATCATGAATGTATCTCCTCAACTAAGACACATGAAAAACCTCATGCAAATTCGCAAGCGACGGCGGTAAAGCGATACGATAGGCTACCTCTCCTATCCTCTCCAAAATCTGATAAGGACCAATAAAACGAGGTGTCAACTTCTTCGACTTCAAAGCTCGACCAACTCCAGTTATCGGAGTAACACGAAGAAACACATGATCTCCCTCTTGGAACTCAAGTGATTTCCTCCTCTTATCATGATAACTCTTCTGACGACTCTGAGCAATTCTCATCTTCTCCTGAATCATCTTAATCTTTTCCGTAGTTTGTTGAACAATCTCCGGTCCAACCACAGCACTCTCACCGGACTCATACCAACATAACGGTGTCCGACATCTCCTACCATACAAAGCTTCAAACGGTGCCATACCAATGCTCGAATGAAAACTATTGTTGTAGGTAAACTCAATCAAAGGCAAATAACAATCCCAAGCACCTCCCTTCTCCAACACACAAGCTCTCAGAAGATCCTCTAATGACTGGATCGTCCTCTCAGTCTGACCATCAGTCTGCGGATGATATGCAGAACTCAATCTCAGCTTAGTTCCCAAAGCCTTCTGCAAACCTTCCCAGAACTTCGATGTAATTCTAGGATCTCTATCCGAAACAATACTCGACGGAATACCATGCAAACTTACAATCTTCTCAATATACAACTCAGCTAATCTCTCCAACGAATAATCCATTCTCATCGGGATAAAATGAGCCGATTTCGTTAATCTATCAACAATCACCCAAATAGCCTCAAAACTCCTACTTGTCCTCGGTAATCCCGAAACAAAATCCATACTGATACTATCCCACTTCCACTCTGGAATAGCCAACGGTTGCATTAGCCCAGACGGCTTCTGATGCTCAATCTTTGACTTCTGACAAGTCAAACAGGAATAAACAAAACTCGCAATTTCTCTTTTCATTCCCGGCCACCAAAACAGCTTTTTCAAATCATGATACATCTTTGTAGCTCCAGGATGGATACTCAAACCACTACGATGTCCTTCCTCCAGAATGCTCTTCTTAAGCTCAGTAACATCCGGAATACACACCCGACTACCAAATTTCAAAATACCATTCTCATCAACTCTGAATTCACCACCTTGACCTTGATTCACTAAAGTCAACTTATCAACCAAAAGCATATCGGATTTCTGACCCTCTCTGATCTCATCCAGAATACCACTTGTTAATTTCAACATTCCCAATTTAACACTATTGTGAGTACTCTCACACACCAAACTCAAGTCCCTAAACTGCTCAATCAAATCCAATTCCTTAACCATTAACATAGACATATGTAATGATTTCCGACTCAGCGCATCAGCCACTACGTTTGCTTTACCCGGATGGTAATTCAAACCAAAATCATAATCCTTCAGAAATTCTAACCATCTCCTCTGTCTCATATTTAGCTCTTTCTGATCAAACAAATACTTTAAACTTTTATGATCACTGAAAACCTCAAATCTTGACCCATACAAGTAATGCCTCCACAACTTCAGAACAAACACCACAGCTGCCAACTCTAAATCGTGTGTCGGATAGTTCTTCTCATGAACTCTCAGTTGTCTCGAAGCATAAGCTATAACCTGCTTATTCTGCATCAACACACCACCCAAACCCAACAATGAAGCATCGCAGAAAACCTCAAACGATTCCGACGAACTCGGTAATACCAGAATAAGAGCAGTAGTTAACCTTCTCTTTAACTCTTGGAAACCTTCACATTTTGAGTCCCAAACAAACGCTTGCCCCTTTCTAGTCAACATCGTCAACGGTAACGCCAACTTAGAAAATCCCTCAATGAACTTCCGATAATAACCTGCAAGTCCAAGAAAACTTCTTATCTCAGAAACTGACTTCGGAGCTTCCCACTTAGATACCGCTTCTATCTTAGAAGGATCAACAGCAACACCACCTCTTGAAATCACATGACCGAGAAAACTAACCTCTTCTAACCAAAATTCACACTTAGACAGTTTAGCGAATAACCTCTTTTCTCTTAAAACTTCTAAAACCACTCTCAATTGCTCAGCATGCTCTTCTTCAGATTTCGAATACACCAAAATGTCATCAATAAACACCACAACAAACTGGTCTAGATACGGATGGAAAATCCTATTCATATACTCCATAAATACACCAGGCGCATTAGTCACACCAAAAGGCATCACAGAATACTCATAATGTCCATACCTTGTTCTGAAAGCAGTCTTCTGAATATCCTCAGTTTTCACACGTATCTGATGATACCCAGATCTCAAATCTATCTTGCTGAACACACTCGCACCAACCAATTGATCCATCAAATCATCAATCCTCGGCAAAGGATACCGATTCTTGATCGTCACTTTATTCAGTTGCCTGTAGTCCACACACAACCTCATAGTACCTTCTTTCTTCTTAACCAACAACACTGGTGCACCCCACGGTGACACACTCGGACGAATAAACTTCTTATCCAACAGATCTTCCAACTGACTCTTCAATTCAGTTAACTCAACAGCAGACATACGGTACGGAGCCATCGATATCGGTCTAGTACCAGGTACCAAATCAATCGAGAACTCAACTTCCCGCTCTGGCGGCAATTCATTCACCTCTTCCGGAAACACATCAGGAAAATCACACACTACAGCTAGATCACCAATCACCAGTTTATCTTTAGTTTCCATAGTCGCTAACAGCATAAACAACTCCGCCCCATCTGCCACTTCCTCATTCACCTGCCTCGCTGATAGAAACAAACTCTTTCCTTCCTCAATCTCAGGAAAAATCACAGTCTTATCAAAACAGTTAATAGAAACTCGATTAAACACCAACCAGTTCATTCCCAAGATAACATCAATCTGCACTAGTGGAAGACACACAAGGTCTATCCCAAAGTCTCTACCAAAAATACTCAAAGGACAATTCAAACAAACTGAAGTAGTAGTCACTGAACCCTTCGCAGGAGTGTCAATCACCATACTACCACGCATCTCAGATATCTCTAATTTAAGTTTCACAGCACAATCCAAAGATATAAAGGAATGAGTAGCATCGGTGTCAATAATAGCTACAAGAGGAAAGCCATTAATATAACACGTACCTCGGATCAAACGATCATCTGCAGAAGTCTCTGAACCTGATAGAGCAAAAACCTTGCCTCCTGACTGATTCTCTTTCTTTGGCTTAGGACACTGTGGACTGATATGACCCAACTCTCCACAGTTGAAACAAGTCACAGTCTTCAACCGGCAGTCTGCAGCCAAATGACCACCTTTTCCACACTTGAAACATTTCTTCTCATTACTGGTACACTCATGGATACGATGCCCAGCCTGACCACATCTGTAACACTTAGCAGGAGCACTAGAGTCTCCCCCACTAGGCCTCTTCATCCCACTCTGTCTCTGGAAACCTTTGCCAGCTGCATACGGTTTCCCACGATCAATCTGATTCTTTCCTTTCCTATCAACCCTTTGCTGATAACTCTCTGCTCTGGCTTTGGAATCCTGCTCAAAAATCCTGCAACAGTCAACCAAATCAGAAAACACCCTGATCCGCTGATATCCAATCGCCTGCTTGATCTCGGGACGCAACCCGTTCTCAAACTTCACACATTTAGAAAATTCCCCAGTAGCCTCACTATAGGGAGTATAATACTTTGACAGCTCTGTGAACTTAGCAGCATACTCAGTAACAGACCGGTTACCCTGCTTCAATTCCAAGAATTCTATTTCTTTCTTTCCTCTGACATCCTCTGGAAAGTACTTTCTCAGAAATCTCTCTCTGAACACAGCCCAAGTGATCTCAGCATTTCCAGCAGATTCCAACTCAGTGCGGGTAGCAACCCACCAATCATCAGCTTCCTCTGACAGCATATGCGTACCGAACCTGACCTTCTGGTTATCGGCACACTCAGTTACTCGGAAGATCCTCTCAATTTCCTTCAACCACTTCTGAGCACCATCTGGATCGTATGCTCCCTTGAACATTGGAGGATTGTTCTTCTGGAACTCACTCAGTTGACGAGCAGCTCCCATTCCCACAACATTCGGATTTCCTCCAAGTACTCCAGCTAGCATACCCAGAGCCTCAGCAATTGCAGCATCATCTCTACCTCTTCCAGCCATCTCTATTCTGAAACCCAAACAACTAAAACAATAAGTACTGATAGGGTTGCACAACACCTATCCCGTACAGGGGAACAGAATAATTACGACTCGACTCGACCGACTATGCTCTGATACCACTAATGTAACACCCTTCTAAAATACCCCAAATATTTAATTAAATATATAACATGTCAAATCAGAGTAATTATGCCCCGAAGGGTGTCACACAAAATATTCACACCTTTCAACAATATAGAGGTCATGCTCTTTTATTAGTTTAAAACTTAAACAATTGCATAAAACACAGCGGATATAATTTCATCAATCATGTAAAACATTACATGGAAAATGGTTCTCAACCAATAATAAAACATTCAAAACAAGTTAGGACAACCCATCCCGATGTTACATCTATCAGAGCACGACCCACTACGGAGACTACACTAGACTCCAATAATTAGCTTCCACTCAACTCATTTCTCGTTACCTGAAAAATAATTGTAAGGGTGAGTTCCTCAATCAATATAATGAGTATTATAAAATATCATGTTATGTTAAGTGATTCAACACACTTCATCACTCTAATCAAAACACACATTCAGGAACAGCATATTAATTCAACATCATACTCAATAACAACACAACAATACCAACACAAATACACGTGTAATACTGGAAAACATCCATTCATATTACACGCCATACATATATTATGCAATGAGACTCCATGCATGCGGTACCGACTATTTTGTGAACATATAGTTCAACCTCACCGTCCAAATCCAGGCACGGCTACCAAGCTCACTAGTCCCACTCATTTGAGACATAGTGACTCACTCACTAATTCCTCACCATGGGAATTAGCTACCACCCCATATGGGCCATGCTATGCACGCTAATCACCTAGCATGCAAACATCAACAACAATCAAAATGTTTTACTCACTAATTCCTCACCATGGGAATTAGCTACCACCCCAAATGGGCCACAATATGCATGCTAATCACCTAGCAATGCAACAACAACAACAACTCAAGAATAGACGTACGCTCACACCCTAAGCCATAAAACAGTCTATTCACAATGCATACATTCACATCATCATGTATACCATCACATATCATCAACAAAAGCATATCATATCATGCCACATAATCAATCATAGTATTAGCACACTCTACTAATACCTATACTATTCAAAACAACGGGAAATGATCCCTACAACATCATACCTCAGCTAAGTACGTAACTCAGCCTAAACAACCCAAAAACTGCACAACCATTGTTCAGGAAAACCACAAGTCTGCCCATACGCGTATCGCCTATGCCCATACGCGTATGGCGCATTTCCTCGCCCATCCCATACGCGTATCGCCCACGCCCATACGCGTATGCTACGCGTACCACATCCTCGTACGCGTACCAACAGAGACGCTTTCACGCTCAAAACATCATCTCTTTCACTCATACGCGTATAGCATACACCATACGCGTACCACTCCAGGGAATACGCGTATCACACGCGTATGGCGCGTACCAGCGCCAAAACCCCCATTTTCAAGTCATCCCATACGCGTATTGCCTAGTGCCATACGCGTATGACCAGAATCCAGTTTTCCAAATCTGCTATGGGTTTTCTCTGCTACGAGATCCTTCCGATCCAACCTCTCACAGTCCAATTTTGCATACACGTTCGTTCGTTTCATCAATTACAACTCAGATACATTCAGCTTATCAAACCGTTACTCTCACTACGTCTAATTCCTACAATTTTATCAATTATCATCCAATTTCGTTCATCAATATATTTCACAAATTCATCACATATCATTTCAATCAGAGTCAATTTCAGAGGTTCATCACTACCCATTACATGCTATCCCATAAGACCCATCAAACGATGATAAACCCCCCTTACCTGAGTTAATCCGGCACTTCCGTTAGCTTCACGCTTTTCCTCTTCTTTTGCTCTGCCTCTTTGCCTTTTTCCACTTTCAGCCGCTTCTCTGTTCCTTTTCACGTGAAAACCCTTTTTACCACAAATGGGACTTTTTATTATTCCAACTTATTTTATTCCAATAAATAATTATCCCAATAATTATTATTCCAAAATAATAATAATAATAATTCAATTATCTAATTAAATTAATAAACATGTTATTAACTTAATTTAAATAATTATTATATTATTATCGGGGTGTTACATCAACCAAGTTGTATGATTTATCATGTACTGGCGCAAACGCTTAGCAGCCCAAGCCAAAGCACATCACGTCTTCTCAAGCATAGAGTACCAAGACTCACAATCAGTAAGCTTCTTACTGAGGTAGTATATAGCAAATTCCTTCTTCCCTGATTCATCTTGTTGACCGAGTACACAACCCATCGAGTCTTCAAGAACTGTCAAATACATAATCAGAGGTCTTCCTTCCACAGGCGGAGACAAGATCGGAGGTTCAGACAGATACTCTTTGATACTGTCGAAAGCTTTCTGGCAATCCTCGGTCCAATCATGAGACTGATCTTTCCGGAGGAGCTTGAATATCGGCGCACATGTGGCAGTCATGTGGGATATAAATCTGGAAATGTAGTTCAAGCGGCCAAGAAAACCTCGGACTTGCTTCTCAGTTTTGGGTGCAGGCATCTCTTGTATTGCTTTGACCTTTGCAGGATCAACCTCAATACCTCTTTCACTTACCACAAAACCCAACAATTTGCCGGAACGGACTCCAAATGTACATTTGTTTGGATTCAGGCGAAGTTTGAACTTCCTCAGACGCTGAAAAAGCTTCAACAAATGCTCGACATGTTCAACTTCCGTTCGGGACTTAGCAATCATATCATCAACATAGACCTCTATCTCCTTGTGCATCATATCATGAAACAAGGTAGTCATAGCTCGTTGATACGTGGCTCCGGCGTTCTTCAAACCGAAGGGCATCACTCGATAACAGAATGTTCCCCAAGGTGTGATGAATGTTGTCTTCTCCATATCCTCTGGTGCCATCTTGATTTGATTATATCCGGAAAATCCGTCCATAAAGGAAAAGACTTTGAATTTAGCTGTATTGTCTACCAACATGTCGATGTGTGGTAGAGGAAAATCATCTTTCGGGCTAGCCTTATTCAAATCTCTATAATCAACGCACATACGGACTTTTCCGTCCTTCTTAGGAACAGGCACAATATTGGCCACCCATTGAGGATACGTAGAAGTCACCAGAAACCCCGCATCAATTTGCTTCTGAACTTCCTCTTTGATCTTTACTGCCATATCTGGATGAGTTCTTCTGAGCTTCTGCTTCACAGGTACGCACTCAGGCTTCAAAGGCAGGAAATGTTGCACAATATATGTATCTAAACTCGGCATGTCTTCATAGGACCAAGCAAAGATATCTGAATATTCTCGTAGCAAACTGATCAAATCTTCCTTGACAGACCCTTCAAGAAGTGCCCCAATCTTCACCAGACGAACACAATCCTCAGACCCCAAGTTGACTGTTTCCAAGTCTTCGAGATGCGGCTGAATGATCTTCTCTTCGTGCTCAAGGAGACGGGTAATCTCATCAGGAATCCCCTCAACGTCATCTTCCTCTGCCTCAAATACAGGGAATTCAAAATTGGGAGATGGCGTTGGATCATTATGTTCAATGGGTTTTAGGATCAACCTGCATAATGATTTTGGTTAATGAAAAACTTTAGAATTTAAACAAGCAAACCATTATGCAGATGAAAAAGATTGCTTTTATTCTTGTTTTTATGGGTTTCTTTTGTGATCACTGATTTCATGCAAAAGCAAAAAGTGAAAACAAAGGAAAAACAAATGTTTAACAATGCATTAATTGAATGAAAACATCATTGTATATATGCTTTGCCAACAATGTCATCACTTCTCCTTTTGGCATGGGAGAAGGGTTTTAAACAAAGTGAACAATTACTCTGATCTATGGATGACTGTAGGAACATCTACAGCGACCCAATTGTGGCAGACACCACCAGGAATAACGAAGTTGTTCACATCTTCTGCATCCTCTTCCAAGATAGCAGCAGCTTCCTCTTCAGGTTGATCATCATGGATGAATCCTCCACTTGTGAACAAACCTTGCTCATTACATGCCCCAGAACAGTAGCCAATGCCAGCCCGGGATCTATTATCTTCAAGTTCAATCACCTTCCCTAATCCAGCAACTGCACCACATTCAATGGCCAGCTTTGCATCATGGTAGGAAGCGAATGAAGGAGACTTCTTCTCGATTGGTTCGTCAATAGATAAAGCTTGGAATGGCGTTCCAACTTCATCCTCAGCGTCAATGTACGAGAAAGAAGACAGATGGCTAACCAGGAGAGCCTTTTCTCCCCCTACTACAACCAATTTCTTATTTTTCACAAATTTCCACTTCTGGTATAGGGTGGATGTCACGGCGCCAGCCTCGTGAATCCATGGTCTGCCTAAGAGACAGCTATAAGATGGGTGGATATCCATTACCTGGAAGGTAACCTGGAAATCACTTGGTCCAATCTTGATTGGGAGATCCACTTCCCCAATCACGGTCTTACGCGACCCATCGAATGCTTTCACAACAACCCCACTCTGCCTCATAGGAGGACCTTGATATGACAGTTTAGAGAGTGTGGATTTTGGCAATACATTTAAAGAAGATCCAGTGTCCACCAGCACATTGGACATTGCATCGGATTTGCAATTCATGGAGATATGTAAAGCCATGTTGTGGTCTCTTCCCTCCTTAGGGAGATCAGCGTCACAAAAGCTCAAAGTGTTGCAAGCGGTAATGTTTGCAACAATACTATCAAATTGCTCAATGGTGACGTCGTGATCAACGTACGCCAAGTCCAGTACTTTCTGTAGACCCTCCCTATGGGGTTCTGAATTCAGCAGCAGAGAAAGAATGGAAATCTTGGATGGCGTTTGTAGAAGCTGGTCTACAACGTTATACTCGCTCTTCTTGATGAGCTTCAGCATCTCATCAGATTCTTCATCTACAATGCCACTCGGGCCAACTGAAGAAACGGGAGTCTTTTGCACAGAGGAGGATGGTTTGGCAACATCACGTGCCTGATTCTGAGTATTCACAGCGGTCCCAACCGGACGCTCAACCGTATCAGAAGCGACAACCTTAGGAGGCGCAGAAAACACACGACCACTTCGGGTCAACCCACTTACATCAGCGACGTTGGTCACGGAAGTTGAAGGTAAAGGCACTTCTACCCCATCTTGCACAGCAACAGGGTTGTATCTGAATGGTATGGCTTTGTCAGAAGAGTAAGGCACAGGGCCCGCAGGCTTAATGACCAAGGAAGGGGAAGCCTTCGGCTTGCTGCTATCATAGCGGATAACAACAGGCTCAGGCAACTTGAATACTGGAGATATAACATTAATCTCAGGCTCGGTTTTATCAACATTGCGATTCTGCAGAATCTCAATGGTACCCTCATTCAACAACTTCTGAAGTTCTCTTCGTACTTGATGGCAACCTAAGCGGTTAACCGAGCAGACGCGGCATTTGTCGTGGTTATGCTCTAAGTAGTTGTACTGACACAGTAAACGATGTAATTCAACCAACGACTGCCTGATGTGGCTTACATATCTGACCTTGTACTTCCCAAAGCATTCCTGAACCATATTAACTGATTTCCCATGCGCAGGCAATGGGTTCTTGGTGACATTCGGGCCCGAATCTTCGAAGCTCAAAATTCCACACCTCATAAGGTCCTGAACCTTAGTCTTGAGTGGATAGCAATTCTCTATGTTATGGCCTGGGGCACCGGAATGATAAACGCAGTGTTGATCCGGTTTATACCACCATTGTGGATTTGCAGGAATGGCAGGGGGATCCCTGGGAGAAACCAATTTCCTCTCCAACAAGGAGGGATAAAGCTCTGCGTATGACATCGGAATAGGATCGAAGCTGATCTTCTTCCTATCATAATTCACGTTAGCTTGATTGGTTGTACTTCCACGAGGCTGGTAAGCCTGTTGCTGTGGACGATGTTGTTGCTGGTACTGAGGCTGTTGATATTGTTGCTGATGCTGATATTGCTGATGTTGTTGAGCATTGTCTTTGAAGACAGGCGCTATATGAGCCACCTGGTGCTGATGACCGGCACGACGTGCAGGCTTCCTCTGAGCAGAGGGTCTTCTTTGCTTGGGATGTGATTGCACAGCATGTGCTTCCCCATCCTTCCTCTTAAACGCCCCATATCGTTTAGAGGAAGAGCTCTCATCCTTCGCCAATCGTCCCTCACGGACACCTTCTTCGAGACGCATCCCCATGTTCACCATCTCGGTGAAATCAGAGGGAGCGCTTGCTACCATCCGCTCATAATAGAATGAGCCAAGAGTCTTCAAAAAGATCTTGGTCATTTCTTTCTCCTTTAGCGGTGGAGTAATCTGAGCTGCCAGCTCTCGCCACCTCTGGGCGTACTCCTTGAACGTTTCCTTGTCCTTCTGCGACATGGACCTGAGTTGATCTCGGTCAGGTGCCATATCGATGTTGTACTTATATTGCTTGACGAAAGCTTCGCCAAGGTCGTTGAAGGATCTGATATTGGCACTGTCTAAACTCATGTACCATCTGAGCGCGGCACCGGACAGACTGTCTTGGAAATAATGAATCAGAAGCTGATCATTATCAGTCTGGGTAGACATCTTCCTGGCGTACATGACCAGGTGTGCGAGTGGACAGGTGTTCCCTTTATACTTTTCAAAGTCAGGTACTTTGAATTTAACTGGTATCTTCACACCTGGAACAAGGCACAACTCGGCAGCAGACTTGCCGAATAAGTCTTTACCTCGAAGAGTCCTCAATTCCTTTCTCAACTCAAGGAATTGGTCGTTCATGGCGTCCATCTTTTCATGAACGTCTGAGCCCTCAGATGGCTCGGAGTGATAGATAGTGTCGTCTACCCTTGGCATGGTATGCACGACAGGAGGAGCGGCAGCAGGGACCGGGCTAGATGTCGGCATATGAACAAAAGTTGGCGCAGGCTGATCAGGCATAAAACCTGGAGGCATTCCCCAAGGGAACCCGGCTGGCATAGCATTGGGCACCTGATGAGCACTGGCTGGCACAGTCAAAGTGGAGACTTCTGAGATGACCGTCCTCTGGGCAGGAGTTGCAGGCGGTTGAGCAGGTTGATTTTGAGCAGCGAGGAGTTGCTCCATCAAAGCACCAAGTCTGGCGACCTCTTCCTTCAGTTCTCTGTTCTCTTGTTCTAGCTGCTCCATAACTCTCGCAGAATTGACTCGCGTATAATACCGGTGAGTCAGCTTGTCTTCAAAATAAATGAAGAACACAGTTAGGACAAGAAGACCAGAAACAAAGGGTACCTGCTTATGCAAAAATGATGCATGAAATGCTTGTGCAGATGCTTCGTTTATTTTCAAGGAACCCTTAGGGTATTATTTGCAATATTTTGAATAATTAAAGCATTTTAATTTCTCACGGAAAATATTTCATTCAATATATCGAGACAAAGAAGTACAGCATTTTTGATCATTACAAAGAGAAAAGGGAAATAAACATCCTATGGATCCCTAGAAGCTCGGGATGCTGGAAGACGAGAAGTACACAGCTTCTTGATCTCTCTCTCATAGGCCGCTTCCATGTCTGCTTTCTCCTTTGCAAGTCGATCATACCTCCTCTTCCAGAACTTAGAAGACTGAGGAAGCAGAGAGGTCCAAGTGTCGTTCGGATCGTCGATCACTCGGTGCTCGAGGAACTCAATCATAGCGTCCTTCTCCTTAAGCTGCTGAAGCAATTCTTCTCTTTCACGGATCCAAGCACGTGAAAGGTCTTCTTCTCTCAACTCCTCTACACGTTGGGTAGGGAGGGTTGAAGGCCCAGCCACATCCAACGGTGTAGGTCTCGGATGGTCATACGGCATCAAGTAAGTGGCAGCTCTCTGTCTGACCCAAGAGGTGTATGGCTCCAAAGCAATGCAGTTCTTTGGACCCAACTCGTTCCTACTCTTCTTGCGAATACTGCGCCAAGCACGGACAAATCTGACTTTCAGGCCTTGGGGATCTTTACCCTCCTGGAAGAACACACCTTCTAACAGAATGTTATGAGGTTTATCCTTCATGGGGAACCCAAGCTGACGTCGTGCAAGAATGGGATTGTAGCTGATCCCACCACATGTGCCAAGAAGAGGCACATTAGGGAATTCACCACAATAGTCAATGATCTGGACGGTATCATACACGCGATCATACCAAGTGATATCATCATTGGTGAGAGACATGAGTCTCTGAGACCACCGTAGACATCCCTTGTTCTCCTTGAAAGCAACTGTCTGCGGCAAGTGCGAAATAAACCACTTGTATAGCAGAGGTAGACAGCAGACAATGACTCCTCCACCTTTTGCATTCCTCAAATGCAAAGAGACATAAGCATCGCCCAACAAAGTCGGAACTGGATTGAGAACTGAAAAGATCCTAATGGCATTCATGTCCACGAACTTGTCGAAGTTGGGAAATAGCACTAATCCATAGATGAGCAACACAAACAGAGCCTCAAAGGCATCCTCACTCATGGCCTTCCCATAAAAGGTAGCTTGATCAATGAGAAATTCGGAAGGAAAACCCTGAATTCCGCCTTTGGTAGTCAGATTAGCCCTAATCAATTCTTCATCTATGTGCAACAAGCTGGCAATCTCTCGAGCAGTCGGAATACTCTCTAGGCCACTAAACGACACTTGATCCAGAATCGGAATCCCAATGAGATGAGAATACTCCTCCAAGGTTGGCAACAATTGGAAGTCCGGAAACGAGAAGCAATGATACAGCGGATCATAAAACTGAGCCAGAGTACTCATCAACCCTTCGTCAACCTGAGTAGTCAGCAGAGATAGAAGCTTCCCATAGCGAGCTTTGAAACCCAAGGGATCTAATACATAAGATGTCAGATTCCTTAACTCTTTTACATCGGGCTGTCTAAAGCTGTACTTCTTTGTATGCCTTTTTGGTCTTTCCATGTCTGAAAATTTTGCAAATAAACCCTTTTAAGTTCCTTGAAAATTTTCTTTTTCTGATGACATGAAGTGCAGATGAATGCATGAATGCATGAATGCAACAATCACACTCAAGGATCAAGCAAGTCACACCAAACAAAGGTCATGGGAAAGCTCATTGTATCCCTAATATCAATCATCCATTTTAGTGGATTTAGGTTTTCACCTTATCGACACCCAAGTTCCATTGATATTAACGGTACATGAACCGGCTCGAACATCCTTAATATCAACCATCCTTTTGGAGGATTTAGGTTTTATACCTGATCAACACCCAGGTTCCATTGATATTAAGGTTGTATGAACGACTCAACCACGAATCACGGGATTGTTGAGAGTCACGAGCATGGAGTCTCGGTTAAGAACCACTCAAAGGGAGTGTACTAGGGTTTAAACCTGCCAGACATGTTCTACCAGAGGTTCCCATAATCATCGTTCCATCTTTCGAATATTATCGGAGGAACGAATACTCGTATTCCAAAAATATTCTCAAGAGAAACTCTTATGAGTGTAGTATCGCGTGACAATCGCATCAGAACTTACATCTGAACGACCTCCGCACTACGTTCCTAAAAATAGGCCAAGATGGGTTTGGTAAACTACGGTCCTTGGCTTCTGCGGCACATGATTGAAAGAATAATGCCTAACCACAAATAACTTGTGTGACATTATTAATCCAACATGACCTCCACCAAGTGAATGGACTCGCAAGTCAACTGGCTAAGGAATACTCCACACCAGTCAACAAGACTATGCCATTCTCCTATCCTAGAGTGCACTCGAGTTCGGGTATAGAACTCATCTCACAGATCACCAAAGCAAACAGCAATTGTATATCAAGCAATTCAAACATTACAATCAATACAGTTATCCCAAATGGTACAAAAATATGTCATATAACAAATAACAATATAGCACAACAAGGGTGAAAATTAGGCAATACCACCAAGGATCAGTCCCCAGCAGAGTCGCCACTTTTCTGTAGCGGTGTATTCGTCGCTATATGATTTATTGATTAAACCATAAGCAAAGCATACAATGAATTCGAGTCGCCACCGCACTTTTATTTATCCAAAGGACTGGCTAAAAAGCGAACAAAAGCCTAAGAAGTTTTACACATAGAAAACTAATAAAAAGATCAGAGAGTCTGGGTAAGGGGTAAATTACGCAATGGGAAGGTGTTAGGCACCCACTACGTCCTAGGTACTCCTAGGGAGCCCTTTTCACACTTGTTGTGTAAAATTGTTATTTGTTATGAAATATTTATTGTGCAAACATGATTGGGATGATGAGAAAAGAATATACAATTTTTATTGTTTTTGTGTTCGAACGGATAAACCTGTTGCCTACGTACCTCCCATCAAAGGTAAGGATCAAAACGCCGTAGTTCGGCTAAAAGATTTCCAAAAGTTAGTGGATTCAATTTTAAACACAAGCCCTAAGGTCTTACGTTATCCACGGGAGAAAACTTCACCTTATACAAACAACAAGTCCACCATGTGAGAAAAGCTTCAACTTGCTAGTGAGGGGTTAACCCTATAATAAGCAAGGAAGACTTACAATTCAATCAACTAAGGACAAATAGGTGAGATTAACATCAACCAACTAGGATAAATCAAACCTAAGGCTAATGTATGAAAACTTAACAAGAATGGACAAAGCCACAAAACAATTGAATGGGTGAAATTAATTGATTATGATTATTCATGAAAGGAGGGTCAAAGTATGATTAAGATTGATTCAAAAGAAGTATTATAAAAATGGAGTTTGAAAAAGTCAAGGACTTGGGGTCCAGGTTTTTAATTTAAAAGCATGAAGATGTTTGCACAATATTTATCTCAAGTTTTGAAAGCAATGTGTGAAAAGGTTTAGGACAAAGAGGGATGAATGGATGAAGATGGAGTGTAAAACTTCCTAGAAGGTTCACCTCTTGAGATCATATAGAAGATGATTCAAGTGTATCCTTTGGAATAGACAATGAGCAATAACAAACAAACAAAGCAAAGAGGAAAGTCAACAAAAGCGGATACCGGATGCCAATCACTGGACTTATACCAATCTCCTAAAACAGAACTGGATATCAGAGGCCACTCTATGGACTTATACCAATCTCCTCAACAAAGAAATAAAAAGGTGGATACCGGATGCCAATCTATCTGGGCTTATACCAATCTCCAACAACAAAACAAACACTTGGATGTCAGATGCCAATCTATCTGGGCTTACTCTATCCTCCAACAATATGATCATAGGAAAACAAATTCCAAATTACATGGACTTACAATTGCATCCTCACATAAATCAAACAAATGCATCAAGCAAAGAGAATATGAGTGGCCAATGAAATGGTCTTACACTCACTTCCATATCATAGGAACAATGGCCAATGAATGGTCTTACAATTGTCCTCAATGGGCAAACAACAAAGATATGCCATAAAGACAAATGAAATGATCATGCACTAATGAGCAATTAATGATAATAAATGCACAAAGCATGCAAGCAGACATGTACAAATGAACTAAGTAATCAATCAAACAAAGTCATTCAGCACACACTATAACCAAACAATGAGGCTCATACAAAGGGTAGGCATTGAAGCCAACTGGAATAGGGTTAATGATGCTCTTAACCTTGACATTGAGAGCCAAGGTGAAGCAGATGAAAGGATATGAGGGGTGTGCCTCATCACTCTTATCCTTGGTCAGGGAGAGCATTGAATATCATAAGGTATGGGAGTTCAGAAGGTAGGAACTCTCTCCACTAGTTAGACTCTATAGATCTTGGGTTTTTACTCACTATGCATCAACACATGTGGTGTGAGCAAGGTGAGTGACACACAGAATAGTAGGAGATAGGTTACATATCTCTTGGATTCTACCAATTGCCTTATTTAAAGGACTTTTCCTGCTTGGGACAAAAGTAAACAAGCACAAACATTGCCTCTTAAGGAGGACTTCAGACAGTTGCCTGGCCAAGTAACAGGCCAGGTCTTCCAGACTAAATGAAGACAAGAGATTCTACCTCAATGCAAATGCTATCAAGCAAAGCAAAGCAAGTTCTTAAAAGAACTGAGCAACTAAAGGTACCTGAAACCAGTCAGACAACATTAGTATACAACTCAAAGTCATAATCAAAATAAGATAAGGATCAACAGTCAACACAATTGACAAATGTGCAATGCACAAAGCTCAAAGCATATGAGCTAAACATCCTACAAAAACAACCAAGTTAGTCATGATAATCAATCAAGCTCAATCAACTTGCATAAGTTTCTTTAAGGCATTTGCTTCTTATCCTGAAAAAACAACTCAAAACATGAGCAACATGACCACTAGGACAAGCCTAGGGTCAAAAAGAGATAAGAAATCCACAACAGCAAGTGAAATCCATCCAAAATCAAGTTCAAACAATTAAGAAACAAACCCAAGTGGTTTCACATTCATATCATTCATCATTATCATTTCATAAGCAAATTAGGTCAAAGCATGTCATATAGAAGCCCATAGAAGTCAACAGCATGATTCAACTCAAATCCAATCTCAAACATTTCAATAAATTCTCAAATAATTCATGATCAAACATAATCCATAACATGATAAGCATACCAAATTTCAGCTCATTTGGATCAATGGAAGTAGGTCAATGAAAATCAGAAAGTCAAAGCAAGTTCAAGCAAGCCCAAAGAAGTCAACCAAACATGCACCAACTTCAATAAATCATAAAACAGTGACAACATATGATAAAGGAATGGGACCAAAACCATGACAAATCTTAAGATGTCTATATTTCACATGTCAAATTTCAGATCCATCCAATTAAGCATGATAATTTCACAAATCATATGAGAACATGTGTCACAAAAAAAGTCAACAAATGACCAAACAGGGGAGAAATTATCAAACAAATAGGAAATGCCATCAATAATTCCATAAACAATCACATGTAATCTCAACATCCATAAGTATGTTCATGCAAAAATCCAGACCATTTTGAGTTCAAGAAGCATGGTAATTAAAATCATGAAGTTGGACATGAATGGTGTGACACAAATTGTCACACCCATATTCAAAAAATCATATCTCACCAACCAGCAATGATAAATTCACAAACTCTACACCAAAATCACCGTGAACATGTCTAGTTTGAGCAAAAAACATTTGGGAGCCATTGGATAATGTATCACCATTTCACAATCAATTTGGTGAAGCATAGGCAAAATGGATAACATGAACAATCCCTAGCACATTTTAAAATCCATACATGCAAAAAATCTGGAAAAAATATCATAAATAACTAGAGATCAAGAGAAGCAATCCACAAAAAATCCCATGAAAATTGGATTAAAAACGAGTGACTTATGATTTTTGGAAGATTGGCAATCAAAATGAAATAAAATAGAGAAAAAGAAATGGATTAATTAAATAATAAAACCGGGAGTGGCAAACTTGTAATATACCCGTCCCTTAAGTGAAACTCTGCGTTTCACTTAAGGAGGTGTCGCGCGCTCATTGGCTACATGGGACACGAACGTACAAACACATGCAAGGCAAGGGTTTCATGGATCAAACATAATTCTGGGTTTTGAACATTAGGGTTTATGCTACAGTGTCGTGTTCATCAGCATGAAGAACAAATCTCCCAGAATTTTGCAATGAGTATACCATTCGAATCAGCTAATCACGTACATCACATATCCAACATTGATTTTCGTTAACTCATGCTAACAAGGATGAATCGAGCAAGAACACATTCAAACATCTAATTTCATTTCAACATAACTTCTACAATACTCGACCATTTTCAACGATTTAAAGCTCATCATGTTCAGCATGGAAAGACCTTTCTAAAGCATAGCATGATTTTGAAAATGGTGTGATTCGAATTCTTACCAAATTTGAAGAGCAGTGATGATACAGTGATTGTTTGGTTGTGTTGTGTAGAAACAGATGCTTCTTCAAGTTCCAGATGATGAATGAATGAAGGGTTTTAGCTTAACAACCTTTGAAAAAGCTCCAATCAAGATCTGCCATGGATGAAGCTTTAATGTAACAGTGGTATGAGAGGCTATACAGCTGAGAATTGATGCTTGCTACAGCTTCCAAAAGGATGGCATATCATGAACCAAAGCACAGAAGCACGGGTTTTATGAAGATTTTTAGAAAAAAGTTCAGATGAGGAAAAAGAGAGTTTGAGAGAAAATGGCTTTTTGATCTGTTTTGGTGTTGTGTGCTAGGGTTGTTCTGCAGAAAATGTAACATATATATGCTGTTTAATGTTGCTTAATCTTGGTTAGTGCAAATGATAATGGAATTAGCTTAAAATGAAGTGTTTTTGGCAAATTAATGAAATTCAACTTAAGTTGCATGTGCATGAGCTACAGCTGCGAAAATTGGGCCTAAGCACATCCAAAACATGATTTCTGAACATTTTCAATTGGCAAAATATGTTGGAAATGGCTAATTTGCAAAGTCACTTTTTCACCTCCTCTTTTTTAATTCAAGTCAACTAAAAAATGCCATTTTGATTGGTGAATTTTTGGTGAATTGTGATGAAGGATTTGGATAGAGCACATCAAATATGACTTGTAGCAAAAAACCTCACTCAATTTGGCCAAATGGTTTGGAAGATATGCCACTTTGAAGTTCAAAATTTTTTAAGAATGATTTGATCATAACTTGCCAACCACACATGAGAAATGAGTGTTCTTGGACTTTTTGGAAATGGGAGAACAAGATATTCAACTTTCATGTTGGACAAAAATTCATTTGAAGCTTGTATGATGAAGTAATTTTGAGGAGAAGAACTTTCTATTTTTGGCAAAATCCAATTACAGGTCAACTTTCTATTTTTGGCAACTTCTTGTCTGACTTCAAATTCTTCACTGTGGATGTTTGACATGTTATATGAGGCTTATATGGACATGAATGAGACCTCTCAGACCCAATTCCAACCATCAAATCACTGATTAAATGCACAGTTGACCACAATTGACTTCAGTTGACTTTGCTAGGGTTTTGGTTGACTGAACCATGTTCTGATGAATTCCAAACCCTAATCACTTGATATCTTGATTCAAAATGATGTCACAACTCATATGAACTCTTGATGAATGATCATGGTGCCCAAATTCTTCAAGAATGGCCACCATCTATTGCTTAATGACTGATTTGACTATTTTGACCTAGCTTGCTTCATCTGCAAGTAACATGGTTAGATGACAATATTTTTGTACTTTTGGTTAGTAAACATATGAAAAGAAATGACATACAATGAAATACATGCTTGGTGATCAAGAATCACACTCACAAGATAACCCACCCACTAGGAGGGAAGCAAAGGTGCACAAAGATCCTTGAGGCAATGATATGGTATGATATGGGCCATGAGGGATCTTAGGGCCAAAATTGGGATCTTACAATCACCACTAACACTTGACTAACATTTGACTAATTCTTGTTAATATTTCTTTACTTTCAAGTCATTTACTTTATGCAAATTAAATTTCAGTCATTTATCATTCATTTCCATTTACATTTCATTTAACTTGTTTATGCTTATGTCATCTTCACTTTTCTCATTCGAGCCATATCTTGTGATTGTACATATTATTTGTGCGTTTTGGTTTTGTTTGTGGTCTTAGGACCTTAAAACACTTAATAACAACAAAAACCCTAAAAAACATCTAGTGACTGCTGATTTTGATCTGAACTCTTGGATTTAGAATTATGCAACATTCTCTGTGCAAAAAGGACTTGGCCAATGCCAATATTTTGAGACTAAGCTATATTGAACTGAACCTTCATCTGATGCAAGCCTTGGATTTTGTTTGAATTCATCTGCTACTCTGTCTTTGTGCTTAATTTTTATTTTGATCTTGTGCTTGATGCTTTGTTCTGAGTTGATCAAGGAGCAGTTCATCTGATACGTGAGAAGACAAAGAAGATTGCTAGCTTTTGGGATTTGTTGCTTAGATGTGCCTATCTTTATTTGATGCCCTGGTCTTCATAATGTTTGGATATTACTTTTTTTCTTATTGATTATTGCTTGATTCAAAGTCCAGAGGGAAAGTGGGTTTTTCTATATGACATTCTTGTCTGTTGGATTGTATCCAATTAGTCAGATATTTTCAACTCTTAACTTTTAAATTTATGCTTAGGATAACCTTTTCATCTCCTCCCACTTTCTTAAATTTCAAAATCTCTCCCCCTTTTCAAAAAAATTCTTTGCTTGTGATTTCAATCTTAGACATTGTTTTAAAGATTAGAAACTTTGGCTTTATGCCAATGAATTTTCCAACTTTTTCTTAAATCAAACTTGTAAATAAACTTAACCATATTGACTTAAAATTTTAAGAAAAGAAAAAAGAACTAACAACTCCATTCAAACTTTTTGCCCTTTGTGCCTTTTCATTTAAAACCTTTTGTTAAAAATAATTCACCAACTTTGAATTTTTTTTCACGAACTACGAGGTTTTGATCCCTCATTTTTATGTTGGTATGTAGGCACAAGTCCGAAGGTCTTGTCAAACACAAAAATATAATCAATGAATTCTTTTCTCATCACACTCTATTTTCCCCAAACATATTTTATACCAAACACATATGCACACATAAAATAGGGCCCTCTAGTAGTACCTAGGACACTTTGGATGCTAACACCTTCCCTCTGTGTAATCAACCCCCTTACCTGTAATCTCTGGCATTTTATTAGTTTTGATTTGAAAACTTCTTATTTTTGGGTTTTGTTCGTACTTTTCCATTTTCCTTTGGAAACAATAAAAGTGCGGTGGCGGCTATGGTTTTATTGACATTAAGCTTAACCATAGCTTGATGGTCATGAATTTACCGCTACACCAACGAGTACGATGGATGTGAGGGGTGATAATACCTTCCCCTTGCATAACCGACTTTCGAACCTGTTCGTGGTTATGATGACTATTCTTTTGGGATTTTCTTGATATTTTTCCCCTTTCCTTTGGAATAAATAAAAACTGATGGCGACTCTATATTTTTTGCATAGCGACAGCTGGCGACTTTTTCCTAAGCAAGTCAAACATAGTCTAGGTTGCTTCCTCGCGTGATTGAGTGTTTATATTTTTGCATTACTTGCCTTATTTATTTCCTTTTCCTCTAACTTTTCATTGGATACCTGTTATGTGGTTCCGTGGTCCTGTAGTATTGAATGGATGCTACTTTGATTGCAAGAAACTTTACGGGAAAGACTCTATACCCGAAGTCTAGAGTGCAAACTTGAGATAAGAGAGGTTGAGTAGTATGGGCCACAGAGAAGCTTTTCTCGTAAGGGTCGATACGAGAACCTCACTTAGAGTAGATTCTTTTGAGAATTTTGACGACTGTCAAGCTTTTGTCATAAGCCATCAATATTTCCATTAGGATCAATGACTCTAACGACCTTTGTATAACATTGAACCTTTGGCCAACTAAGATTAATGGTCGTGTAGTATGGGTTCCCGAGAAGCTTTTCTCGCGAGGGACGGTACAAAGATTTCACTTAGAGTAGATTTACTTGATGGAGTTGTCGACTGGCATGCTTTTTCCGTAAGCGGGAAACAGACAAGGAAATCCATGACTCTGAGACCCTTGTCTAGAACCCGATGTCGATGGCCGTGTAGTGCGGGTCCCTGAGAAGCTTTTCTCGCGAGGGTAGGTACGAAGATCTAAACCCAGAATATATTCATTTGATGGAGTTGTCGAACGACATGCTTTTTCCGTAAGCAACAAACAGTCAAATGAATCCATGACTATGGGGTTCCTATCTATAGCCCTAGATCATACCCAGTGAGATCCCTATGTAGAAAGCAATCAGTGTTATCCTCCATCCATATCTCGAACCTATCATACTATGCTTGCTTATGTCTTTAACTTGTGAAAGCCATGCTTATGCACTGTTCATCCATGCATTCATGCATCATATGAATAAACAACACAAAACAAAGCTCTTAGTATCAGGTGTTTATTGCAGGAAATTACAAGGATATTTTCCAAAGTAATCATGAAGCCTCTTCTCGGGAAAATCACATTTACCTTCCGATACAAAGAACCTCGAGTGGACGGTTTGAAAGCTTTGAGTTCTAGATTAGCACCTATCAAGTACAAGTGCTACACATCTTATGGAAACATTCTGGACCTAGTGAATGAGAATATGGACTATGGAGCCCTCACGACTTTGACTCAGTATTACGACATCCCTTTGCGTTGCTTCACTTTTCTAGATTTCCATATAGCTCCCACTTTGGAAGAGTTTCAGAGAATTCTAAATCGGCCCATTAGAGATCATAATCCATTCCCAAAGATAAAAGAAAACTTCATTATGCCCAAATTAGCAGCGGTGTTGGGTATTGACGTGAATGAACTGGCAGCCAGTTGGGCACCTAAAGGGGTTGACAAAGGAATCACAAGGAAGTTTTTGGTAGGCCACGCTTGGAAATTTGATAAAGAAGAAAAATGGGAATCTTGTATTGCAGTCTTGGTATTGTTGATCTATGGGATCGTCTTATTCCCAAACATTTATAACTTCATAGATCGTTCAGTAGTAGAGGTTTTCTTATCTAGCAACCCAGTGACATTCCTCTTAGCAGACTTCTACCACACTTTCCATACTCTCCATGAGAAGAAAGGTGGGACTTTCCTGTGTTGTGCTTTGTTGCTTCATATGTGGATGAAAACCCACATGCCGCAAAAGGGTCCTTTTGTCTCCAAAAATCTCCCATGGCCTCAAAAGTTTGCTTCACTCTCCGTCGGTGCCATTCAGTCGTGCAAGAGAGAATAGGAAACCCAAAACATCATCTTTAGGTGTGGGGGATTTCCAAATGTACCCTTGGTAGGGACACATGGGTGCATTAATTACAATCATGTGTTGTGCATGAGGCAATCTGGACATGCAATGAATGGTCCTCCTGAAGATAAAGACTTGATATTGTTTGTTGTCAATAGTATCGATCCACTTAACCCTTCTGTAAGGAAAGTGAGAAAATCCTGGACGAAGATTGTCAGAATCGGTCCAAAACTTGGGAAGAAAAATGTCACTGCCAAAAAACCATATGTGCAGTGGGCAAAAGAAAGATCCTAAATAGATAAGATCCCTTTCTACTTTGAGTCATCATCCCTCCCTCGAGTACCGGAGCCTGAGCCAATCTTACAAGAGGATATTGATAAACTTACTAAGAAGATTAGAGAACTCGAGTTAGAGAACACTATGCTACGACTCCAACTCATCAAGGAGAAGCAAAAGAGTGAGGCTTTGGAAGATGAGGGCAAGAAAGTAAAAACCTTGTATGAAAGTAGCAAGAAGAGAGCCAGAGAAGAAGAAAGAAAGAAAGAGTGGGTCGGTGGTGCTCTCCTAGGAGCTAATTTAGAACTAAGAGGTCATAATAGTGAATTGGACCGAGCCTGGTGTGTCGTCCGAGACTTGGAGAGGACTCTAGAGTTGTCTAACTTGTACAAAAAGAGTGCCAGAGAAGATTATGAAGCTCAGATAAGTGAATTAAGGAAGACCGTCAAGGAGTATCAGGATCACGCCTCCCGTGAGAAGTTGGAAAAAGAGAAGATACACCGAGCTTACCTTCATGAGAAGTTTCAGTTGGGGAGAGCCTGTGAGAAGATCAAGAATATGAAGGTTGGAATTATTGATGAAGCCTACCCAGAGTTGAGGAATAACTGCCAATATTGGGAAGACGCCTATCGAATAACCGAAGGTGCCATAGATGAAAGAGACACCATCATTAGGAACCTGCAAGGTATCTACACCGAATGGAAGAACAAGTACGCAAATATGGCGGTTATGACTAACTACGCTCTTCAGGATTTCCTCGACAAGATGAAAGAGGCCGACCTAATCATGTGCCCAGAGAACACTCATCACCAGGTCTACAACTTTGTGAGGTTCTGTAAGAAGACTCTTGCCGAGCTAATCACCAGGTCTACAACTTTGTGAGGTTCTGTAAGAAGACTCTTGCCGAGCTAATCACCGATGTCGAAGCTCTTTGCAGATCTCAAGGGATCACCTTCTAAGTCAATTTGTAGCTTGTAGTTGTTTTCAATGCAAAGAGGGTTGTCTTTTTAGCTTGCTTGTACTTGTTATGTTCAAAAAAAGAAAACAAATGAATTAGGCTTTATGATTCCACCTTGCGTGTGCTTTTATTTTTTATTGCAATTCCAATTGTCTAATTGTTTCTCACAATAAACAACACGACAACTGATAACTTTGCTAAAATAAAATAAAATAATAATAAAACCAAAGCATGCATCACTTAGAATAACATAAAGTAAAACGAGAAACTTACCGCTTGACCTTTTTCCATCCAGAAATGGCAATCTGACTTCTCGACATCAATATAATACCCGAAGTAAGCAAAAAAACACTCATGGATCAGCTCGAACAAAACCAGAATGTTGAGAGAAGAAATGTTCAACACGCGTGCCTAGATGGGGCAACTGATGGATACCATCCAAGTTATGGCCAGAGGCCATGAAGATATTGCTAGGGGTCAAGAGGAACTTCACCAAGCTAATTAGAGGGCTGCTTCTGCTACCAACCCTCCTACATAACCACCTACCAATCTTGTTATGCAGATTCCCGTGGGCCCACCTGTGGGCATGCCTCCAGCTATGGAAGGAGGTCTGGTAAACAAGAATGTTGTCAATCCTCCTGTCTTTGAGGTGGATGATCATAATGATGCTTTCTTTAACCCGAGATGAATCGGTCTATGATGCTTTTGGACCAACCAGTTCCGAGATAGAAATAAAGTTTCGTGCCATAGAGGAGAAGATGAAATCTATGAAGGTGTCCATCGCTTTTGGGCTAGATGCTGCTGAAACGTGCCTGGTGCTAGGCGTCCAAATACCTGCCAAGTTCAAGGTTCCTAGATTTGAGAAGTATAAGGGAGTGAGATGTCCCAGAAATCATGTCCGAGCATACTGCAGGAAGATGGCTGCATACTCTAGTGATAAGAAGCTACTCATACACTTCTTCTAAGACATCCTTAGTTGGGCCTCATTGGAGTGGTATATGCAGTTGGAGAGTACATATATCCGAACATGGAAGGAGTTGGCTGAGGCATTTCTTAAACACTATCAGTATAACATAAATATGGCTCCAAATCACACCCAACTCCAAAGCTTGAAACAAAAGACTAATGAGTTGTTTAAGGAGTACGCCTAACATTGGAGAAAGCTGGAAGCTAGGGTTCAACTCCCACTCCTTGAGAAATAGCTGGTTGACATGTTCATTGGTACCCTTCATGGGCCATATCTGGAGAAATTAATAGGAAGTACCTTTGCTAGATTCTCAGATCTAGTATTCACTAGAGAAAGAATCGAGAATTGTCTGAAGAGCGGAAAGATTCAAAGTGTTGTTGGCCCATCTAATGGGGCAAAGAAACCCTATGCCGATTTTGCTAAGAAGAAGAAAGGAGAAATCGATAACACATCAGTGGCTAGGGGGAATGGTAGAGCATATCGGGCACCTTATCAGTAAGTGGCTGTCGTGGCACCTGGTCCCTATCAACAAAAACCCTACACCATACCAACCGAGCAAAATGTTGGTCAACAACCAGCTCCATACCAACAACCATATGCTCGTCAACAACAACAATATTGTCAACCCGACAAGTAGAGGCAAAGGAGACCAGAGAGGAAATTTGATCCCATCCCGACCACTTACGTGCATTTATTACCATACTTACTCAAGGGGTCTTTGGTATAGTTGAGGGAGTTGAAGCCTCCAACTGTAATTCCTCCTGGATATGATATCAACACCCATTGTGAATTCCACTTGGGAGCACCCGGCCACACAATTGAGAATTGGAAGGCTCTCAAATATAAGGTATACGATTTAATTGACGCTAAAGCTATTTCATTTATGCTAAATTGTCCCAACACCAACAACAATCCTATGCCACCTCATGTCGGCCCCTCCGTAAGTGTGATAGAGAAAGGGAAAAAGCTGATGTTCTGTATGGATGAGATAAGAACTCCGTTGGCTATTGTCTAGGAGCAATTATTGATGAACAAGATACACCTTAGATGTGATGTGGACCGCAAAGATTGCTTGATGAATCCTCAAGTCTATGGAAAGTTAAAAGCTGGTATCCAAGAACTGATAGATCAAAAGGTTATGTTAGTAAAAAAACTATCTACCGTGGATGAAGTAGATACTCTCGAGATTCCTTCTGATCTGACACATATGCCTATCGAGATTCCCTATGATCCGATCCTGATACCTGCAACAGCATACCCAGTTACACCACTCGTGATTACCGTACCTTCTCCATTAGCTTTTGACAGTACAAAGGCGGTGCCATGGAATTATGACTCAGGAGTCTATATCTATGGCCATGAAGTGAAGCAAGAACATATGGAGTCCAAGGAAGCTAGTGTGAACATTACTAGCGTCGGGGGTATAACCCGAAGTGGTAGAGTATTCGCATCAACACCTCCCTCAGACAATAACAACCAGGGACCTTCGAGTAAGAACCATGGTAAACAAGTGGTGAATGATAGTCAAGGGTAGAACACAACTTAGAAAGCAAATCCTAGTGATGAAGAATTTCTCCATATCATCAAGAAGAGTGATTACAAAGTGGTTGATCAACTCAACCAAATGTATTCAAAGATATCTATGATGGAACTGTTAATGAGTTCTTAAGCGCACAAGGAAGCCTTGATGAAGTTCTTAAGGGAAGCGCGTGTTCCTCAAGAAATATCTATGAACTAGTTTGAAGCCGTGGTGACCAATATTTCTGCAAGCAGTGGTTTGGGTTTCAACGATGATGAATTGCCACCCGAGGGTAGAAACCACAACAAAGCACTGCATATTTCAATTGAATGTATGGATATTGTTTTATCCTGAGTGTTGGTGGATATTGTCTCATCATTAAACGTTCTACCTAAGAACTCGTTGTCCAAGGTGCCTATCAAAGGATTGGTGATAAACCCGAGTGCGCTCATAGTGAGAGCATTTAATGGCTCAAAACAATCATTGGTGGGAGAGGTTGACCCTCATATGAAGATTGGGCCTCACATATTCTTCATCACATTTTACGTAATGGACATATACCCTGCTTACATATGTCTCCTTGAATGTCCGTGGATACACTCGGCTGGTGCGGTAACTTCAAACCTCCACCAAAGACTAAAGTTCATGATTGGCAGTAAACTGATAGTGGTGGAAGGAGAAAAGGACATTGTGGTGAGCCATTTGGCATCATTTAGATATGTCGAAGTTGGAGGAGATATCCATGAAACTGCTTTCCAAGTATTCAAGATGGTGAATATGGAAATGGCTCCACCAGTGAAGGAATCTCAAGGCATAGAACTTTCTATGGATTCATGGAAAGATGTGAAGACTATAATACATGTCGAACATCCCGCAGGCTAGGAAAAAATACTTGAGCTATTGGTGAACAAAGACAAATCTGGGCTTGGATTTCGTTCCCATCAGTCGACTCAGAAGAAGATAGCCACAAGTATGGTCAAAGGGCAGATTCCCACGATACCTGATACTTTTACCAGGGCAGGGCATCTCGAAGACAATTCAATCTGTGTAGTGGGAGGAGAAGGCAGTGTGCCTAATGAAGTGTGCTTCATGTACCAGAAGACTGAAGGACAAGTACTCAATAACTGGACTATCGTGGATATACTAGAAGTCACTTTCATTAAAGAGTAATTTTCTTTATTTTGCTTTGAAAACTCTATGCTCTGCCCAAGGCATATGGAGAACTTGTTAGGCCCCCAAATTTTAAAATAAAGTTTATCAATGAATAAAATAAAACATATGTGCATTCAACTTATGCTCCTTGTTGTTCATTTTCTTTTTCCAACAAAAAATGGCAATGTTTTTTCGTTTATCATCTTTTCCTTCCCACCATCCTAAAATCAAGCATAAGTCATGCAGATCCGCTTCAGGTTCCATGAATAACCAAACTGATATGGTCTGATATGACTTTGAAAATCCGATTTACCAAGCCGACAAAGACGGAAATGAAGATTGTGAGCTCCCTGAAGAGTTGTCTAGGTTGTTGGGGAAATAATCAAAGGTCATTCAACCGCATTAAGAAGCAGTAGAGATTATCAACCTCGGGTCGGATGAGGAAAAGAAAGAGGTCAAGATATGTGCAACCCTAAATGACGAGGTAACGAAGAAGCTGATTGAACTCCTACGTGAGTATATGGATGTATTTTCCTGGTCTTGTTAAGACATGCTTGGGTTGGATACAAACATCACAGTGCACCGACTACCCCTCAGAGAAGAGTGTCCTCTTGTAAAGCAGAAGCTGAGGAGGACTCGTCCTGATATGGCCATCAAGATTAAAGAAGAGGTCCAAAAGTAGTTGGATGCCAGCTTTCTTGCAGTGGAAAATTACCCTCAGTGGGTGGAAAATATAGTACTTGTGCCCAAGAAAGATGGTAAGGTACGTATGTGCGTTGATTACCGAGGCCTGAATAGGGTAATCCCTAAGGATGATTTCCCCTACCTCACATTGATGTGTTGGTAGAAAATACAATCCAATTCTCGGTATTCTTCTTTATGGATGGGTTTTCCGGGTATAATCAAATAAATATGGCACCCGAGGACATGGATAAAACCACGTTTATTACCCCTTGTGGGAATTTTTGCTATAAGGTTATGCCTTTTGGCTTGAAGAACGCTGGTGCGACATATCAACGTGCGATGGTCACTCTCTTCCATGACATGATTCATAGAGAGATTGAGGTATATGTTGACGATATGATTGCAAAATCCCAAACTGAGGAAGAACATATGGTTCATCTAGAAAAGTTGTTTGCACGACTGAGGAAGTTCAGGTTGAGACTAAATCCCAACAAATGCACTTTTGGGGTAAGATCTCGCAAGCTGCTAGGTTTTATCGTCAGCCAACATGGGACTGAAGTCAACTCTGATAAAGTCATGGCTATCCAAGCTATTCCAGCGCCAAAGACTAAGAAAGAGGTTCGTGGATTTCTAGGGAGATTAAACCACATCGTTATATTTATATCTCACCTTACGACCACGTGCGAGCCTATATTTAAATTACTTCGCAAAGATTAGGCGATCGAGTGGAATGATAATTTCTAGAATGCATTTGAAAAGATAAAAGAATATCTGCAAGAGCCATCGATCTTGATGCCACCCGTACTGAATAAACCTCTTATCATGTACCTCACAGTTCTTGAGGGATCCATGGGTTGCATTCTCGGACAACATGATGAAACAGGTAGAAAAGAACATGCAATCTACTACCTGAGTAAAAATTTCACCGACTACGAAAGCAGATATTCGTTGCTCTAGAAGACATGTTGTGCATTGGCTTGGGCCACCAAATGTTTGAGGCAATATATCTGGACACATACAACTCTCTTGATCTCCAAAATGGATTCGATCAAGTACATCTTTGAAAAGCCTGCTCTCACAGGAAGAGTCGCTTGATGGAAAATGGCATTAACAAAATATGACATCCAACACATCACACAAAAAGCCATCAAGGGTAGCATGTTGTCTGATTATTTGGCTCATCAACTCGTGGAGGATTATCAGTCTATGCGTTTTGACTTCCCCGACAAAGACATTATGTTCATTAGAGATTGGAGCATTCTAGAACTAGAGGAAGGACCAGAACCAAGATCTTGATGGACGGTCGTGTTCGATGGTGCTTCCAATGCTCAAGGAAATGGAATTGGGGAAATCATCACCTCTCCGACTGGTTTACATCTCCCTTTCACTACAAGATTATGCTTCGATTGCACCAATAATATGGCAGAATATGAAGCATGCATCTTTGGATTAGAAGCGGTTATTGATCTAAGGATCAAAATCTTAGAAGTCTATGGAGATTCAGCCTTAGTAATCAACCAGATTAAAGGAGATTGGGAAGCATACAAAGAACATGTCTCAAAGTTAATCCCATATTTTGATGAGATTATGTTTCACCATATTCCTCGAGGGGAAAATCAATTGGCAGACTCTTTGGCTACCCTGACATCTATGTTTAAGGTCAAGTGGAAGAATGAAGCGCCATCTATCCGCATTGGCTACCTGAATGAACCAGCATACTGTCTGGAGGTTGAAGAAGAATCTGACGGCCATTCCTGGTTTCATGACATCAAGAAGTATCTGGAAAAGAAAGAATATCTAGAGGATGCATCCATCACGGATAAGAAGTACCTCTAAAGGCTCTCACCTAAGTTCTTCTTAAGCGGAAACGTGCTGTATAAAAGAAATTACGACCCGATTCTACTTAGATGCGTGGATAGACAAGAAGTGAACTGAATCATAATGGAAATTCACAAAGGATCCTTTGGGACACACACCAGTGGGCATACCATGGTTAAAAAGATCTTGAGGGATGGGTACTATTGGATGACTATGGAGGTTGACTGCTACCGCCACATCCAAACGTGCCATAAATGCCATATTTATGCAGACAAGATCCACGTGCCACCGGTTCCGCTCAATGTCTTAACATCACCTTGGCCTTTTTCCATGTGGGGCATCAACGTAATCGGGCATATTGAGCCGACTGCCTCGAATGGGCATCGCTTTATCCTTGTGGTCATTGACTATTTCACTAAGTGGGTGGAGGTAGTCTCATATGCAAATGTTACAAAGCAAGTGGTGGCTCGCTTCTTGAAGAAGGAAATTATATGTCGTTATAGGGTCCCAAATAAAATCATTATTGATAATGGGCCTAACCTCAATAACAATATGATGAAGGAGTTGTGCAAAGACTTCAAGATCGAACACCATAATTCATCACCATATCATCTAAAGAGGAATGATGTTGTTGAGGCAGCCAATAAAAACATCAAAAAGATCGTTCAAAAAATGGTACACATGTACAAGGACTGGCATGAAATACTCCTATTTACTTTTCATGGATATCGTACTTCAGTACGCACCTCCATTGGGGAAACTTTGTTCTCTCTAGCGTATGGCATGGATGTGATATTGCCCATCTAAGTAGAGATTACTTATTTAAGGATATTAACGGATGTCAAATTGGATCAAGCCGAATCAGTGCAAGCGAGATTGGATCAGCTTAACCTCATCGACGAGAAATGCCTGACAGCCATATGCCATGGTCAACTATATCAGAGGCGATTGAAAAGGGCTTTCGACAAGAAATTTTGCGCTCGAAATTTTGAGGTTGGAGACTTGGTAATAAGAAAGATTCTTCCGATTCATATGGATCCAAGGGGAAAGTGGACACCTATTTACGAAGGATCATATGTTGTGAGAAAGGTCTTCTCCGGAGGAGCCTTAATCTTATCGACTATGGATGGTGACGATCTATCATCCCCGATAAATGCAGACATAGTGAAAAAGTACTTCGCCTAATAAACTCACTAAGTTGATCACCCCAAGGGGCAACTTAGGAAAAAAAGGGTATCCTGGTGGACCACAAAAAGAAAGGTACAAGAAAAAATTAGGGAAAAAACCAAAAGAAATAAAAAGACCCCGCTAAGTTGATTACCCCAAGGGGAAACTTAGGCAAAAAAGGGTATCCCGGTAGACTGAAAACCCGAAAGGGCAGTCTAGGCAAAAATTAGGAATTTGAAAGGCAAGAAGCTGCAGTCTACGAAGGATTTGTACCTCTGTTACTACAAATATAGAAACCCTGAAGGGGAAGAATCGATCCAATCACCTTATTTGGAGGCAAAGAAAGAGGATCTCCAAGGACATATGGACTATAGCAGGATGGGAACTCCATGGACACTCAAACCATTGCCATTGTCTTTTTCCATTTTTCTCTCGCAATTACCTCTTTAAGGAATTGCTTCCTGTTGTAAATTACCCATTTACGGGTTCTTCATCAATAAAAAGTGTTATCATTCGGATATGCTCAATATTTTAATTTTTTCTGCTTGTTTGCAAGGATGAATCTATTTGGTAATAAACAATGTTTTGAAAATTTTGGGAAATCACAGTAAAGTATTCAAAGTAAACATGAAGTTATTTTTTTTCTCGAAAAGTGTCCAAAGGGTAATCACGGTTTCCAAACGATGTGTCTCGGTACATGAAGAAATCTATGTTAATCCGTAGGGGCTCGCCCTAATTTGGAGGTTATGCACGAAGACTAACAATTAGCTCAATGGCTCCAACCCAGCTTGGACGTTCCGGAGAGTCCAAATCTTGCTATGGAGTTCTCATGATATCTAAGGAGACCATGATGTTGGGAAGTCAGATCCTTATAAAAGGCCTAACCAAAAGCCCAGCCACACATGGTATACCCAAACACATCTATCTATGCATAACTATATATAACCAAAAGCCCAACCACGCTTGTTGTACCAAAATACATCCAGACCATTGCATAAACTGCATCCACATTTTGCATAAGCAATCATTCATTGCATCATTATTGCATCATGAAACGTGTAGCATATTCCATCAAGATGGAGCATTACGCCGTGAAAAATAAACATGCATAACTGCATGAAAGTCTTTCTCGAAAGCGTAAAAGAATCCTCCGTTGAGACATTCTTCCTCCCTAGTGGGAACTTTATCGTGAAACTTTCGAGTGGTATTCCCAGAAGGTTTTCCTAAAATATCTTTCCTTCATGTTTGCCTTTTGCAAGTACCTTTTGAATCTTTCACTGGTCACTTACCTTTTGTAAGTCCCTTCGGCCTTGTGTCATCTCTCCTTGCCTTTTGCATGGATAAGATTAGTGAGATAACTTACCTTTTGTGAGTTTATTGTGTTGCTTTATGCATGAAATCATGTCTCACCCTCATTTCCTTTTGCACGAGTAGGGTACATCTGTCAGCTCTTTGCTTTTCATTTGTTTAAACATTGGAAATAGGTTTGGTGAGTCCCGGGATTTGGGTAGTCATTGTTCGAAAAACTTCATCCCCGTCGTTGTGCCTGAGGGGCGATATGAGATTTCTGGGTCTATTGCAAAGTCCCCCACCTGTCAGAGTGTGCCAAAGCCCAGATTAGTCAAGAAAATCCCTTTAAGTCTAGGTTTTACCTAGCAAATCCCGCTCAACCCTTTGTTTTGCATTGTGGAAATGTTTGTACCTTTCATAAGTTACTTACCTTTCGTAAGTAGTCGTATGCCTTTTTTATGGGATGTCTTTCCCTTCTTGCTTAGATTTTGTGAGTCTCCTTTGTGCCTTATGCATAAAGACTATTATCCCCAACTGCTTACATTTTGTAAGTCTCCTTAGCCTTTTGCTCGAGTATTTCTATTCCCAAATCGGCTTACCTTTTGTAAGTACCATTTGCCTTTTGCATGGAAATCTTCTCTTGTTAAGGAACCGTTGCTACCTGTTGTATGAGATGATCATCCTTTCCAAGTTTCTTCTTAACCTTTTGTTGAGAAGTTTCTCATTACCTTTTGTATGAAAAATCCATTTCCTTCTTGACCTTTTGTTGACAAGTTTCTCATCATCTTTCGCATGAGAAATACATCTTTCTTCTTAACCTTCTGTTGAGGAATTTCTCACTGCCTTTTGCACGAGAAATCATTCCCTTCTTCATGCGCCTTCTTAACCTTTTGTTGAGAAGTTTCTCATTACCTTTCGTATGAGAAATCCCTTCCAGCTTTCTTCTTAACCTTTTGTTAATAAGTTTCTCACTAGCTTTTATGTGAGAATCCCCAGCAGACCTTGTGTTTATGAGCTCTCGTTACCTTTTGTACGAGAATCTCATTCCCATTTTCTTCTTAACCTTTTGTTAAGAATTTCTCATCACCCTTTTGTGTGAGAAATTCGACCATATTTCTTCTTAACCTTTTGTTTGGAAGACCCTTCTTCTCTTGTTACCAATTGTACGAGAAAAATCATATTCCCTAGCGAAGTCGTCCCCCACTCCCATTTTCTCCTTAAACTTTTGTTAAGGAATTCTCATCGCCTTTTGTGTGAGAAATATGTCCATCCTTTTGTTTTCTTAACTGTATTTGGGAGTTTCCATTTCCCTTGCCAAGGAGTCGTTGCTACCTATTGCACAAGAAGGTCGCTTCTCAATTGAGCTACTTGCCTTTTGCAAGATGTCTCTCTGCCCTTTGTAAGAGATCTTATTCCAGTTTTATATCCTCAAGTATTTGCCTTTTGCAAACACATAATTCGTTAACATTTGTGGAAACCTGGGGGAATACCTCGACCGCTGGTTAAATGCCAAAACTTATTAGTGGAGGCAAGGGAGAAAAAACAGAAGATGAAAAAGAAAAGAATGAGGAAGACAGAAACCTAGGATAAAGTCAGAAAAAATCAGTCATACTACATTAGCATCTTGCATACATCATACATATCTAACCTTCCATAAATACCCATTTACCAAATAACTTTTCAATCCCCAGCAGCTGCCTTGCACAAAGACCAGTTTGTTCATTCGATATCCCGATGAAGAATTTCTTCATGACCCATCTTCACATTATATTACATTTGTTCTTGATGGGCAAATTTTTTGATATTTTAGTATTTAATCCTCTCTTACCTCGAATGTATGGAAGTCGTCGCTATCCATACATCCAGGTTTGGGAAGATTAAATTGGGGCAGCTGTCATACCCCAAAGTTTACCTTACCCTTCACAATGATCATCTAGGTCACTAACTTTAATCATCTGCATATCATCATAAGCATTCATTTCATCTTCATAAGTACGACTCAACACAAGAAGATAAGTGACTTGGATTCATGGCTTTGTGCTTGCACTTAGTGGAAACTAGGGTTTCTCAACAACTTGGGGTGGCTCCAAATCAAACCCTAACTTGGTGATGGCCTTGATGTTTGGGTATTATGCCTATACTTGGTGTGTTAACTGTGGCCTCTTGAGGAAGCAAAACCCCAAGTTGGGGATCCCCACTTGGTCAGACTGTCCTTAAACCCTAATCATGTCTCATGCCATTATGTAGGCCTATAACCCTGATTTCATCTTTCATGCCATTGTGATTTGGTGTCTCTTGCTTGGCCAAGTTTCACCCAACCTCTTGTGCATAATTCATCCTTGTGGGTCATCTTGCTCTTGATCCCATAGGCCTCCCGCATGTGTATCCTGTGATTGTGTCCCTTGGTTTGGACTTAGGTACATGTTGTGCTATTTCATCTGGTCTCTTCAAGTACATGGTTTATCCTTTCCTTGGCTTTATCTGGTCAATATTATTCAAGTCCATTCCATGTCATTGTCATTGCCATTAGTGCTTGGTCCATGAATATTTGTTTACGTCCTATTTCATTGTGACTCTTGGTCCTTGTCAAGATCTTTGTTTCATGCTTATCATTGGTCATTCAACTTATGGTTATGTCCCTTGATTCATGTTAATGATTCATTCATTTCAAGTGTCAATCCATTTCAAGTCTTGATGTTATCCAAGTTACAAGCCATATTCATTGATTCATCGAGTTCATTAGTGCATCAATTCATCATTTAGTTCATATCAAATCCATTCATTTCAAAGGTCAAGTTTGTATGAGATTCAACGTTTATGTTCAAATTCATCATACAGTTCTAGTCAAGGCATGGTCATAATCATGGTCATTAAATTCATTCATTTCAAATTCAACCGACCAAGATCATACAGGGATCACTTTTATCCATTACAAATATCCAAACATTGGAAAAATTACAAAAAATGAAAGTTTGACCACATGTTGACTTTGGTCAACTGTTGACTTTTTGGTCAACTTTGACTAAAGTCAACCCAAGTCCTAAAAACCCTAAAAATCCCAATGACAATTCTAATCAGCCTCCTAATCTTAAATTGTGATTCTTGGTCTTGAAGTTTCACCTTGTGCACCATGACAATCCAAGCTTTAACCTTTTATGGCACGTCATATTTGCCCACCCCATGTGTCTAACCATGATCAAGAGACCTAGTGGAAAACAATGGAACCGTTCATAACATGAAGCAAGTCAGAATATGCAAACCACTATGGATAACCTAGCATTCACATGAATAAGCCAAAACATTGTGGAATTACATTGCAATGCTGCCAACACACTTATTGTATCAGTCAAGAACTAGCAGTTGGACATAAGCCAAATGGTCAAGCCACCCTACTGCAATCAAGATGCATATCAGAAATACTTGTATCACAATGTGATCCTACAGAGTCACATGAAACCAAGGCCACACATGCCAAATCCTGATTCATGACAGAGTGTTCAACACTGCACTAAGGGGAAATAACCAAACAAATTATGCTGCAGAATCATGTCAAAACATGCCATGAAATGAGATCCATACCACAAAAGCATATTAAGAAATATGAGAAAAGAATACCAAGACAGTGCCAAACAGTTCAAACCATATCAACATTTGTAGACATCATGCCAATGTAAGAACTTGCAACTTAAACTGGTAATGCAAACTATAATCCAATACCTAACAAACAACAATTTGAGGCAAACTCAAACCTACATCACGGGACCTAATCACAGCATGCCAATGCAGCATAAACATGCTAGCAAAATCAGGGCAACAAGTCCCAAGCCATTGCCTTGCTGTAAACTGGAGCACAACCTTGCATGGCACATGAGTCTATTGCTGCAAATAATCCGTTATCCCCATGCCAAGCTACCTGCAGTATCATAACGGTCAACCATGCAAATCAATCCAAGCAAAAATTTGCAAGACAGGATAATAAAAACAAGCAGACTACATCAAAAGCATACCACCAATATAGACATGCTATCTGCAACAATGGTATGATGTCACAAGCAAGGTACAAATCACTAAAATCCTAAATCGGGTTCAGACCATACCAAAGGAACAATGCAAGCTCAAAGTTGCACCATCTAATTACCTGATGCAAACTATAGACTAAGTCAGTATACCATGAACACATGAGTTACAAAGGACCCTACAAAGTACTCAAGTCAATGGCACCTTAATTGAATACAATATGCAGAGTAAATACAAGATGATCCATTGATTACATCAGCTGATATCCTGCAGAGTCCAAGCAATGCAGCAAACCAGATATTCAACCTCAGTTCAGCTAGGAAATCCAAACCAATCCAATGCAATTCGGTTCAAGGCAAATATCCAAAACTAAGTGGCAAATCTGCAACAAATGAATTGGAGACTAAAAGCACGTGTTTTCACTCATCCAAATCCCACGTGACTCACTCCTCAACATCTCACTTATTATCAAATTTTTATCAAATAAATGCATTTTAATTTCATTTTCCAACTAAGCTAAATGACTCAGACCCAATTCCCTAAACTACCCTCTCTTGGATCATGCTATAAATAAGGCAAGCATTGCCAATTATTGGAGTAAGAAGAATTGCACCCTGACATGACTTTGTCACTCTCCTTCAAGAATCACGCGTTACAGCTCCAATGTTTCATTCACATACTCTGTATTTTTCGTGTAGCGACAAAACCTTATATGTTTCTGTCCACTACTGATTTTAGTTTTGAGGATTATAGTTTATATTAGAAATAGTTTAGAATAATGAGTGTTGACTATTGGAATTTCAATCTATGGTTCAAATTGTGGAATATATAATCATTAAAATTTCATTGTATCTCTTTACGTTACACCAACTACTACACCATGTATTAACATCAGTCCATTTTTAACCTATGTGTTATTAATTTGCCACTTAGTAGTATTGGATATGCCATTTTCATATTTCTTAGGCATCATTCTACAGTATCAACAAAATACATCATTATGGTTAGAGCAAAAGTAATCGAGTATAACGCTCACAATTATGCATATCATGTTTGAATAGATGTACATATTTCCAACTTGGGTTTGGATTTTTACAAGCTGATCTATTTCATATATGAGTGACTTAACTTCTTCAATTATTCATAATATCATGTTTGAAATTTCATGTTTGAATAGATGTACATGGTCTATTTCTATTCATTTGCATATATCAGTTTTGTGTCACTTTTATTTTATTCATGACTTTTTTAATGAGATAGCCAATTTTGGATTGTTTCTAACATAGTAAAAACGATGTTGCTTTAAACATTGATGCATGGAAGTTATCCATAATACTTTGTCTTATGCAATTATCACCACAAGCATCAAGAACACTAATCTTCATATATAAGTAATCTTTCATTTAA
Source organism: Lathyrus oleraceus (assembly GCF_024323335.1). Taxonomy (NCBI): domain Eukaryota; kingdom Viridiplantae; phylum Streptophyta; class Magnoliopsida; order Fabales; family Fabaceae; genus Lathyrus; species Lathyrus oleraceus. The sequence continues at coordinate 395,712,001 of NC_066582.1, read as the reverse complement.
TGATTCAGTATTTATAATACAATATTTTTACTTATTACCATATCTAAAAAACATGCAATTCTGTGTTTTACTCCATTTTTTATGAAATGTATTATGATTGTATATCTTCCGCAAGTGTTCAATATAAATTATTAAAGATAGTAACTAATTCCATAGTAAATAGTAAACATCAAATTACAAATTTCATTAGATGAGTACGCATAGAGTTGTTACATAAAAAGTACACCAACAAGGTTTTCTTCAACATGTCAAACTTAGATAAAAAACACAAAACCTAAACAAATCATTAGTAGATTATAATTAAACAAGATTCAAACTTCCAGAAGACACCATTAACTAACACAAACAAACTGATCTTAATATTAAGCAACTAAAAGGTCAACGTTAAAATTTATTCATAACACTTAGGCAGACGACCGAAGTTATCATTATTTACTTCAAGTGTTGTTCCTTCTTTGACGTCTATACAACCTAATTTACATCATCTGTGGAGCAGAGCGGTAATGAGATAACAACATATCCCTCACCATGAGATTTGTATCCTTAGCATACTCATACCACCTATAGCCAAAGTACATCTCCACCCTTTCTCTGTCTGATTTTAGGATCTCATGTCATAGTAGTCCATAGTATCAAGATTCACCATGGTACACGTAGACCCCTCCTAATGACCTGCTGGAAAATGATACAAAGTATGATGTTTTGTCTATTTTATACTCAACCGAAAATTGATATTGTACTAAAAATGAAAAACATAACATATATTATTTGTTGGGTGATTTTGTATAAATTGTTACCAAGACATTTTTCTTGCCCTTCAGTGCCTTGATAATCTTTTTCTTCCAAAATAAATTTTCCGCCAACTTTGCTATGTTCTCATTCTGCTATATAGAATTAGGTCGTTGTACATTCACCTGTTTAGCTGGACCATGATCCATATTCTGTTGCTGTGCTTGACCATCTCCTACATTTTCCTCAGCCATGTTTATTTCGGGGAACATATGTTCTGCTTGAACTTCATTAGGAGGTTGCGGTTGGTCCACTTTCCTCCTCATGGCACCTATTATCTCCATAATTTCATCGGTGTCAACAGAAGACACACTGCTAAACCATAAAAAAATGGTGAGTAATATTATATACATTATTTGAATATAAGATTCTTTATTAAAAATTATGTTTGTGATGTTAAGAAGAAGAAGACATTGAGAATATTTTAGAAATGAACACTTTTGAGGGACTGTGGGATTGTAAAAATAACTTTGTAGAAGTATGTATATGTATTGTTTATCATGTGATAAATTCAATAAGGCAATCTTTGATTTGATTTGTCATACATATTTCTACCTAATACAATGATGTAGAATCTCATATTTACTTTGTTTTGCTACTCATAACTTTTCATTTGTTATAAACTTATGACTAATTAAGAATATTTCACAAGGGTAATGATAATAATAAATTCATATTTTCCTTTGTTTGAATTATCTGTGGTTATTAATGGCAGTTACACGCCTAAGGATGTGTTGTCGTAAGTGAGTGGACAATGTCCAATTTATACCATCATAATTGATTATTATTTTGGTCCATTACCTATGCCTATTACTCAAATCATCATAAAAGTTGAATCATCTATTACCTATGATTAATTTTAATATTTTACCTATGCCTTTTGGTTTCAAACATTAAACCACTGCACTTCATGATACATGAAATGTCTAAATGATGACACTTCGTCACTGCATGTTTTCGATCGAAAAAACAGATTAAAATAAGTCAAAGAGGAGCAAGAATGAAGAATAAAGACCAAATAAAGATGCAAAAATGACCAAGTATGAAGAAATAAGGACTTAGTGAAAATCTGGTGAAAAATGAGCAAAACACATGCAACTACTAGAATAATCACGCGCAACATCGTGCAACATCGCACGCATGATAGTAAAGTTTGGCCAACAACGCACGCGCGATGAAAGTTATCATGTGTGCAGTAGGTCCTTTTCTAGGCCTATTATGATGCGTTCTGGACTGATTTGCAGCTATAAAAAGGAGTTTTTTGCATCTTTTCAAGAGTTCTACGATTTTTGACTGAAAGTGATTGTAAAGAGCGCCAAAAGACCAGTTTTGAGAGCATTGGAAGCCATTGGAGGTCAGTTCTTCAAGGATTTTTAGATGCAACCATCATCTCATTGTTTGATATTTGATTTTTTCATTATGAGTAGTTAAACATCTCAAAGTTAGGTTTTGTTTGATGAACTTATTTTGAACATGTTGGGACATATGTTTAATTTGTTATTGCGTGAATAACTAAAGTTATATTTCTATTCAATTGCTTCTTTTGAACCTGTTGGGACAATAGTTGCTTATTTCTATTTGTGAGATACTTTTTTAATCTGATCTTGGACACATAAGGAATACTGACCATTAGTATATGTGTTGGAACTAGGGCAATTGTTTTACTTACGCTGGTTGAATAGGGATAGGAGACCGCAAGTAGTGGCATTTGAATTAATATTCTATTGCATCGTCTAATTTCACTTACGCTAGTTAAGTAGGGATATGAGACATCAAGTAGGAATTAGGGAACTATACAAAAAGGGATGTATAATGGTTGTGTTAATTCACCATGGAAATATAATGAATTTCTCATTCATGTAATGCATTCGACATCAACAGGAGAGAAATAAGGGACTATATACAAAACCTGACTGCTTTTGTATTATTCCAGAATAATTTTATTTTTCGCATCCAAACTCGAACCCTCTTCCCGTTGTGTTACTTTTTAATACTTGCATATTGTTTTTTAAATAGCAATCCTTATGGAATCAATATCTTTTTATTACCGCGACATTATCGGTACACTTGTCGAGAAATTATCACTAAACTAATTTTATTATTATTATTGCAAAAATTATGATTATTATGAAGATTTAACAACTTTTTTTACACATTAGTTATTCCAAATATTCCAATAATATAAGACATGGACATTTGAAAATTTATTATGACATACAAATTTTGTCAACTTCATTCAATTGAACTACAAATCATGTTTTCTGTATGAAGAATGGATTAAAACACTTCAAATATTTTCTACACTATAAATTGCACGAATTTCTTTACATGCAGATTATTGTAAGCTCTCCAGAAACATGGATGTTAATGGATGGTCCAAACAATGCAGTTTTGCATTGGCACAACATAGAAGAAAAGAAATTTTGAAAGAAAGAAGATAAAAAAACCCGAAGATTTATGAGAACGATAATATCCATCCTGGTCATGAAAAGTTCAAATCTCCATCAACAAATATACACATTACTCCACTTAGTGACATAACTTCTTCAGTTATTAGTTTAAGAAACCAGACTGTTAATACACAACCAAGTGGATCATGTATTTGATATATAAAAAGACAAAATGTTAGTGTTATTCAGTCCTTAGGGGTCAATCTTCTAGATAAGCTTGTAAGTGGGAGTCAACCACCTGTTACATCATCAATAAGCCAAATACCAACAAATGAAGCTTTAATATTAACTATAACTCCAAGTGAACAAATAAGTGAAGTCTCTGATAATGAAACATTAAGTGTTAAATACTCAAGTGACAGTGTTGGTGAATATCAACATGAAGATTACTTTGATATAAGTTCAATTTTTAACGATGATCAAACTTATGATTCTAATTCTTAGTTTGTTGGACATGAGAATATTGGTAATATTATTGTCTGCATACTTTTTTTTATTTTATAGTATATGTACAATATTTTTTCTCCAAACAACCAATTACTCAAATTATTGTTTTGTTGTTCATGATATTCAGACATTAGAGATCTTATCATTGAAATCATGTATTGTGGACCATTAATGTGGTATCAAGAGAGGATTGACAAACACAGACGTACGGTAATGCCTAAGTGCCAATTTTATTGTGGAAATGGTAAGGTTCAGTTACCACTTTGAAATCACCGCCGTTATTACTTCAACATCTGTTGTTTGATCATGATGGTTTGGATAGCAGAAATTATCAAAAATACACTAGATTATACAATGTTATGTTTTATTTTACATCGTTGGGATTTAGGATTGATAATAGCTTCTAAAGAGGAAGAGGGCCACGAACCTTAGAATACATGGTCAATCTTAACATAGAATCGGGAGCATGTTGTCTTTACCTGGCCATTCACTTAAGTTTTCTCAGCAATACATTTATGACACCGACAATGAGATCCAAAATAGGATTCAAGGAATAAGTTAATTTCCATTTATACTTATTATAACTCAAGTATAAATCCATTTGTTATATGTTATTTTTCTATTCAATTTGATCAACATGTATTGTATATGTATTATATTATAGTAACTATTTGATTTGTTGCAGCAACAACCAAAATATTCTTCCAGAAATTGTTAATAAGTTGAAAATTATGTTGGGTGGGTACAATATACACGCCAAGTCTTTTAGAATGGTTGCAGAAAGAATAAAGGATTATTTTCTATTCGATCTGAGGTTGAGGTTAATATATGAATGATCAACTGACGAAAGGATTTACAATCAACCAATTGTTTCATAGGTTGCTACCCTTATAGTTGGTGATGTTGATTCAGTTGAAAAAAGAGATATTATACTTGAAAGACAAAGCGGAAGGCTAAAAAGAATTAGTGAGTTTCATCCAAATTATTTGGCGCATCAGTATCCACTACGGTTTCCAATAAGCAAAGATGGTTATAGGCTTGTACTTCTTCATAGGGAAACAAACACGAAAAAGGTAAGCAATGGGAAGAAGCTTACCATCTGAGAATGGGTTACATTTAGAATTCAGACAAGAAATATTGAAGCACTTACTTTATTACATTCAAGACGGTTGTTTCGACATTATTTAGTTGATGGATTTACTATGATGGAGTCAGAGAGTCTTTATTTTAAATATTGTAATTTAGTATAAACTAGACAAGATGCAAATATTGAAGGATCAAACAAAGGTAAAAGAGTGGTGTTGCCCTCATCTTATGTTGGAAGTAGGAGGTTCATGGCACAACTTTATTTTGAAGGGATGGAAATTTGTAGCCATATTTGGTTTCCAAACCCTTTCATCACTTTTATTTGCAACCCAAACTGGCTTGAAGTTCAAAGATTGCTTTCCAAAATCCACTGGTAGCCACAAGACTGACTAGATATCATCCCAAGAGTATTAAAAATAAAGTTTGATGATTTGTTAAGTGATTTAACAAAGAAACACATATTAGGGAAGGTATTTTCATGTAAGTCGAAGTACTATCTTTCTCAATTAGTAAATTATTATTTGCATAATGCATTATAACACTTTATAATATGCTTAATATTTGATTCATTTAATTTCAAATTTGTACACCATTGAATTCCAAAAACATGGCTTACCACATGCCCATATTATGTTGTTCCTACATTTATCGAGCAAGCATCCAACACCAACCGATATAAACAAAATCATCTCAGTGAAAATAGAAAATGAAGAAGATGACAAGGAATTATATCATTTAGTCAAGACACATATGATTCATGGTCCGTGTGGTTTAGCAAACAAATCTTCACCTTTCATGAAAAACGGTAAGTGCTCTAAGTACTTTCTTAAGAAGTTTCAGGCTACCACATTTGTTTATCAGGATTGATATCTTGTATATAGAAGAAGACATAATGGTAATACCGTGATGAAAATTCATATTGTCCTTGATAATAGGTATGTAGTCCCTTATAATCCAAATTTGTTGAAAAGATTTCAAGCATACATCAATATGGACTGGTGTAATTAAAGCATATCGGGTAGGTATTTATTCAAGTACTTTAACAAGGGCTATGACAGAATTACGACTATTATTGTCCCAAAAGATTATGATGGTACTTATGCAGACATAAATATTGATGAAATAAAGCAATATCTTTGTTGTGGATATGTCTCACCAAGTGAAGCATGTTGGAGGCTTTTTTCATTTCCTATTCATGGTAGATCTCCATCAGTTGAAATGTTTTTTTCCATCTTGAAGGTGACAATTCTATTTAGTATACTATTTATAAGGTGGTAGGTGAATTACTTGAGAAACCAAGTGTGAAACAATCAATGTTTGCTTCATGGATGGAAGCAAATAAGACATATGCAGAAGTAAAAAACTTGACATATTCTCAATTTGTTTATAAGTTTGTCTATGATAAAAGATATCGACATTGGAGACCATGTAAAAGGGGTTACACCATTGGCAGACTAATATGGGTTTCTCCAAGTACAGGGGAATTATATTACTTGAGAATGATGATAACGGTCGTCAGAGGACCGACTTGCTATAGGGATTTAAAATGTGATGGTGGAAAGGTCTGTGATAGTTTCAGGGAGGCATGTTTTCAGATGGGATTTCTTGAAGATGATAAGGAATATGTAGTATCTATTAAGGAGGTAAAGGATTGGGGTTCCATGCATTTCTTGAGGAAGTTATTTGTGATTTTGCTTCTATCAAGTACCATAAATAGACCACGTCAAGTATGTGAGAGAACTTAGTTTTAGCTATGTGACGGTATTCTCTACGAACAAAGAAACAAGTCAAGTAACAGAGGTAAATAATTATTATATTTTTGATAATATACTATTTTATATGATGCTTACATTTTTTCGACAACATGAAATGCTTGATTATTGTTTGATGTATTGTTGTAGTTTATTTATAATTTTATGTTTATGAAAGATAATAATATCAATCACTCTGTTGAATCTTTATGTAAGCTATAAAATATTTTGTGTAACCCATTTGTTAATGTTTCGATTGTTTCAAAGTAGATTTCAAACCAAAATTTGCATAACACGTCTATGAACCTTAATGTAATTATAATATTTATAGTCATTTTACTGATTATCTATCCTTATTGTTTCTAATTTAAATGAAGTTATGTTTTTTATATATTTTCATAAAGTTGGAATTGATAGAGGAAGGGTTAAGAACTCTTACACTTATTGAAATTGAAAATTTGTTGCTAGGAAATTGAAAAGTTTGAAGGATTTTAAAGGTATTCCTTATCCAAATTCATATGTCACAAGGCCCATAGGCAACAAACCGATTTATGAAGAACATGATTACAATGTTGATACTGAATAACAAATATTCCATAATTTATTGTGTTCGCTTACATGTAACTTATTCACTACGTGTTAGCTGACCAACTTTGGCTAAGGGAAAAGGCCAGTTTCGATCAGTGGATCTGTCGGAGGCTCCTCGACAGGAGGGTGGACGAGTTTGCAGGTCGACACATGCAAGCATCGGTCGAAGTCGAAGGTTTTGAGCAGAGAATGGGAATGTGGGCACACAAAGAGATTGTGGGTAGTTATTCGCGAAGATGGGGGGAGTGGACTGACACGTGGCACCACGAGGAGGTTTTGCAACCTCCAGACAGTTATTTTCAACTAGTATTTAAGCCATTGTTAGGTAAAATTCTAAAGGTGGCAATTTAAACATTTGCAGTAGGGTTAAAGCTTGAAGTACCAAAGCGTTTACGAGAAAAAAAGTCACTCTCCTCACAAAAATGTATTTTGCCTCCACTTTATAATTATAAGTCATTTAATCTTGCAAAGTTTACCTTTTCTTACTTTATCGTTTATGTAAGACCCCAATTTTGACCCTAAGATCCCTCATAAAATTTCATCATAAGCATTAACATTGGGATCATACCTTGGTATCCTCCTTACCCCTTTTCATTGGGTTTGTTTGGGGAGAGATCACCAAGCACTTTGTGAGTATATCATACTTGTATTTTATCATTTTACTAACCAAAATACCAAAAATATGTCTTTGTAGTTGTCTAACTCTTTTGTAGGTAAGGGACATGATTTCCTTGATTCATTGATCACATCTAGGGTTTGAGACCCTCATAAACAAAGAGAACCATCAAGAATTGATTCAAGAATGGTTATGAGCATAATATATGAGTCCCAATTGCTACTACATGTTATATTGATCAAGTATGCTTCAAGAGTTTGAGGGTGATTTGCCTTGGAAACCCTAGTTTGACTGGGTATCTTGAGTAACTTCTCCAACAAGCTATCTCACCAATTGATCAAATTTATCAAGGGACACTTCAAAATTCATCATCTTATGCATATATGAACCACCATGAGCCAATAAAGTCAAGAGAATTGGAAATTAGCAAGTTGGTTGATGGTGATTGGCGAGATGGATTCATCTGATCAAAATTGGGTCTCCCTAGACCCTATCTCCTACAATTTTCACCATATGAAAATTATTCCAAGAGAAAACTTACTCTAAATGGCATTCCAAACAACTCTCATGTTGAGACCTAGAGCTAGTTTTTCTTGGAAAATCATTTTCTATGTTGAAACATTATAGGTCATTTTGTCTAAACCCTAATTTGAAAGTCAAATTTCCAAGGCCATAACTTTCTCAATTTTTATGAGATGAAATATTTTCAAGTTGCACAATCAAATTCAATGTGTCTACTTCAACTTTGATGTTTGTAGTGAGAGATAATTCAACTTATTTGAACATGTGATATGAGGCTACATTATAGGTCACTTTTGACATATACCATTGATCAAGTGATTTTGCCAAACTTAAAAAATGCATAACTCTATCATTTCAAATCCAAATGACACGAAATTGGTGACCATTTTGAAGGTCATTGAGAGGGATACAACTTTTATGAATACACTTTTCTCATTTGAAGCTCCCATAAAAAGTTAAGCAAGGTGGAATATTGAGACATATGGCTTGACACTTAGAAAATTTTCAATATGTCAAATTTTTCCAAACTTCCACCTCAAATATCTCCAAGTTCCAAGCTCCAAATGAAAAAGTGTTCAACATCAAACTTGTTCCTCTTGATCTCACCTTTCCAAAGAGCTAAAATTCATGCATTTTGGATGAGAAATGCATAGGTTGCACATGGCTTAAACAGGTTGGTATCATATGTCATGAATCAAACTTCAAACAACAATGCTCAATTGCCTTGCAATCCAATCCACCTCCAATGCATCTGAAATTCATTTTGTACTTTTGAACAATCATTTGATGGGCCTATGCACGCCCATGCAGCTTGCTTACCTCACTTTGCCAATTTTGGAAACTTGAAAGGAGTGTGCAAATATCACTTGAATTCTCTATAAATTGAAGCTCAATTGCTCAGAATCAACACACACACTGCGCAAGCTTTGATTCCCCACAAAAAACCCTTGACATTGAGAGGATAAACCTGAGAAATTCGTTTGAATTCGAGCTTGAATCTCCACTATTTTGGAATTCAATTCTCCAGGAGTCCATTGATTCTAAGCAATTCCATTCCTCTTCTGCAAGCAATTGGAGTGAAGTAAAGCACGATTCAGATCGAGATCTAGCAAGCTCAGACCTCTATTGAAGGTATTTTGCAGAAAATTTGATCTCTTCGATTCTCCTTGTTTCTTGCTCAATTCTCTTGATTATTGTGTTCGCTGAAGTCCTACCAATGTAGGCAAGATGTTTGAGTTGTTTTGATGCTGAATCGAAGCAACTCAAGTCATGAACCTCATTTTTCAATTCCACATATCTCTCAATATAGTTGGAATTGGAAGAAATGGAGGTGATATTCGTGCTCAGAGATGTTTTCTCTTTAAAATCATGTCCCTGTTTGCAATTTTGGTGATGGTTGATGATGACCAGTCCGGCGAGGCTTGCCGGAGAAGACAACCGGAGCTTTGGCTCCGGTGATGATGTGTTTGTGGTATAGACCGTGTGATCCGTTTCTCATGTTATAATCTCATCCGCTCTTTTTGATTAACAAGTTTGCCACGCAGTTGACTCGTGCCTTGGTAGAACGCGCGCTGTGGATCATCAGATCTTCCACCTCAATTAATGAGGGAGATCTGATGGTCCACGTATTTTTGCAATGTCTGATTTTCCTTTTTATTTCATTTTACTCAATAATTCATATTAAATTAAATATTGATCCAAAAAATATGGGACTTTCACCAAAAAAATTCAAATATTTTTCTCTTTCATATTCTGAATTAAAATTATTTTTTAGATCATTATTAATATTTTTCATGAATTAATTGATTTTTCATTTGTTTTTTAATTGTTTAAAAATATTTTTAAGTGTCCAAAAATTATGAAATTTTTTATCCAAGGTCCTTTGACCTTGTTTGACCTATGATAAATCACATGGCCATTTATTTGGTGTTTTGATGTGATTTTAGGATTTGGACAAAACATATTTGAATTTAATGCATTATTTTAATACTTTTAATTGAATAAATGCCATTTTAATTGTGTTGACCATTTGGATTGACTTATTTGAGTTTCTCATTTGTTGTTGGGCCTTGGTCAAGGTTGATTTGACTTTGTCAAGTTAATATTATTGGATTTAGGGGATTGATGGAATGTACATTTCATCTCCCAAAATGCATGAATAATATTAATTTGGTAAAAGTCCTCCTTTGACCAATTTGTGATCTCATTCATCCCTTTCCCTCTTCATCTAATTCCCCTTCTTCATCCATTCATTTCAATTGGCTAATGATATCTCTAAGTCCTAATGCTAGTTGATTGAAAGATTAACATGAGTATGGATGAGATTAGGCCACACCTTTGCATATTTTTTGTGTGTGGTGTCGCAACCTAAAAAATATGGATGCGAAAAAAACAACCGGCGAGAAAGAAATGACAGAAGAGTCGCCACCGTGCGTTATTTATCCCAAAGGAGGGAAAGGAAACGCTCGAAGTAAATCTGGAGAAAGGAAAGGAAAAGACAAGGTCTCGCAACCAAATCTTGGGTTCGGGAGTCGATTATGTGAATGGAAGGTATTAGCACCCCTACGCATCCGTAGTACTCTACAGGATCCACTCTTGTTGTTCTTGTCCAAAGGGTGTGTGTTTATCTAATGTACTATTTACTAAAAGAAAGGGTTAAAAGAAAATGACTCGCACGAATGTCGCATCCACTGCATACGTATCTCATCTGAATATGAGAATCAGAGTCTTCGTAGCTCGGCTACCTATGGGTGAAAGAGAAGTGTGCTCTCTAAGACATCGCGTCTTATGCCTACGTATCTCATCTGGAATGAGAATCAGAGCAAAACGTAGTTCAGCTAACTACGGGAACAAGGGTCTCGATTGCAACTAGGGCAAGAGAAAGGGAATGTCTTGATCGCAATGAGGGCGAGCGAAAAGAATCGCAACAAGGGCGAAAACAAACAAGGATTAGTTGTTAGTTGTCAGTCAAAAAGAACTCGGCAAGACATTGCATCTTGTGCCTACGTATCTCATCTGGACGTGAGAATCAGAGTTGCCGTAGTTCGGCTACATAGGGATTGCCATCTGAACATGGACTTACAAAGGAGGACACCAGTTGTGTCAAAGGAGAGTGGGCAATGTGTTCACGTCCTAGCAGTAGGTGTCGCAGCTCGCTGAATCGAGTCTTAGGCAGTTACCTCTTTGCAATAGAACAGACTGACATGCCACAGGATCGGAGACACACGGAAGGTCTAAAAATGGGGAAGCTCTGCCCTAGAGTTGTCATGCAATATGGATCTATGAGTTAGGATTTACAAATGGGAACATCTACCTAATGTTAGCATGCAAAAGAATGAGGGAATTCTACCTATGTTATTATAAAAAAGAATAAGGGAATCCCACCTATGTTATCATACAAAGGGTTCTACCTAATGGGTGCTACCTAAACGGAACAAGAATCGACGAATGGAGCAAGGAGAAGAGCCAGGGGTAAGGGTAGATGGCGATGCATGAAGCAATCGACTTACAGGTGGTAGATGGCGATGCATGAAGCAATCGACTTACAAGAGAAATGGCGATGCATGAAGCAATCGACTTACAAAAGAATGGATGAATACGTGTTGGTTTTGTTAAGTTTTGAAAATGAATACTCGATGTTGGATCGAGGTTTTGATCTTGTTTTGAAATGGTTATCGGATGTTCATTTTATTTCTTGTATTAACAGATGAATAAAGAATGAAAGAATAAACATTATACAGTTCATGGGAGAAGGGTACATTTCTTATGAATGGGGATTGTTCATGGCAATCAGACAATAATAATATATGCCTCATACATCATACAAGTAGGCCACAATTAATCAAACAATAAGATATATAAACAAGTATATGTTCAAATCAAATAATCAAAGAATGAAATAACGAAGCATTAGACAATGTATGAGAAGTATAAACATGTTAAGCAATCAAACAATAGAGGCATGGATGAAAGAAACAAGTATAGAAAATATCAGATGAATCAGACAAGTGAAACTATGCACACAAAGAAATCAATGAATAATTTAATCGAGAAATGATGCAAGGATCAAATAAAATCAAGATGAAAAGCCTCTAATACATGGCATATGAGATGAACAAGGGAGGATCAAAAGATCTCTTCAATTGCCCTAAGCAATCCCTATGTCAAACATCAATCATGGAAAAGTCAACTGTAAAGTCAAGTCAACTTAAAAGATGTCAAATAAATAGTAAATTAATCAAATAAATTATGAAAAATTAAACTAAGTTAGATGGGGTCAGGACATCATCATCCCCCAAAAAGATTTTAAAAATAATGAAAATTAGTGTATAAATTAATTGAAATAAAAACAGAAGTCAAATGAAAAGTCAACCGAGCAAACTAGGTCAAAAATAAATCCAAAATAAATTAAAAATGGGAAATAAAATTCCAATAAAAGGTCAGGTTGACCATGAGACATTGGTCAACCCTCATCCCAAAAATCAGAAGTTAAAAATAATTCTAAGTCATGAAAATAAAATAAATGAAAAAAATGTATGCTTAAAAGAACCACTTGAAATAAATAATTAAAATAAAATATTAACATTAAATAAAATATGAAAATAAAAATTAAATAAATTAAATAAAATATTAAGAAAAGTAAAAAAATATTTTTTGGTATTTTTATGAATAAATAAAATATTTTTATTAATTAAAAAGCAAAACAGAAAATAAAATAAGAATTAAAAAAATGAAAAACAAAATGGATGGATTGTGTTAATGGGCCAAGCGCAGGGGGTGGAAACAGCATATGGGGCGCTAAGCCCAGCCCAGGTATTATTATTCAGCGTGACAGCACAAATAATATGTTCATTTAATTAAATCATGTGAACATGCCTCAATTGGTCCAGCTTGAGTAAGTGACTAAATGCCAAAATAATGTTGGACGAGTAAGATTATAAGGTGCATGCGCGATCAGATGGATAATGGCGCGACACGTGTCTGCCTCTCCCATGCAAAAATGAAAAAACTTAACAGCATGCAGCACACGCGAAAACACGGCCAGATTTTCTCCAACTTCCAATCAAAATATCTCATGCTATGGTGCTCCAAATGAGATGATACAAAAAGCAAAGTTCAAGTTTGAAATGAGTAGAACACAATGGTGCTTTGTTTCGATGAAAATAATGGCTTGAACATGTAGAAAAGTGAACAACAAGGGGGCTTCATGCACCCGGATACAACAAAAATTCAGTGTTACAAAATTCCAACTTAAAGCAATGCCTCATGGTGAGGGCTTCATGGACAAGCATGGCACAATAACAACATGAAAAATAAACATGGAACAAGCATGTCATAAATGAAAAATAACATGAAGTATGGATGGTAGGCATGAAATGAACATGGAAAATATGATGAGCAAGCATAGCATGAGCATGGAAGAGAGTGATAACATGTTTACCTAGTGGATGCAAGGTCCACTGCCCCTTGGTGTGGAGGAAATGGAAAGAGAAGAGATGCTCTTTTGATGCTTGTGCTTGAGAAATGGAAAATGAGGAATGGATATTGAATTCCCTCCCTTGCCTCTTGCTCAAAAATACAACCACTATCTCTTCAGATTATGGTTTTAGAAGCTTAAGTATGTAGGGTTAAAGTGTTTCAAATGAGCTTAAATGTATGGTTTGGTTCATGATAAAATGATGCAAAAAGTGGGGTGGTATGAGCAAGTTCTAAATGTAGCAAAGCTTAAGTGAGTGAACATAAAGCAAATGGCCAAATGAGGTAAAAGCAAGGGCTGGTCAATTTTTGTGGTCTGACTTGGTTTTCTTGTGCAGCACAAAAACAGTCCAACAAGGTGACTTTGAGGCTTTGTATCTTGATGAATACATGTCCAAATGGCAAGGCAATGCAAACAGTAGAAAGAGGGCATGGAGCTTAACATCTTTCATGTTGAACACAAGTTAAAATTATGAGTGGAAAGAGGTGAAAATGGCCATAAATTTCAGGTCCCATAGCTGCAAAATGGTTGGGCCAGTTTGGCCTAAATGCTGTCAAAAAATTCAGTCTATGATACCAACTTTAGATGAGTGTATCTTTCAAACCAATAATCCAAATGGAATGATTCCAAAAGTATGTGAAAGAGGACATAGCAAGGTACAATTGTCATGAATAAAGTATTTTCAAAAGATGCCTTGAAGTGCAAGAAAACTGGCCCATAAGTCTTGACAAATCTTGAAGATTTTGGACTTAGAAATTTTCGAAGTGTCCTAAAATAATGTCTCACTTTGACCAAGCATAACTTTCTCAATTTTAATCCAAATGAAACAAACTTTATATCTCTAGAAAGCTTGGAACAAGAAGAACAACTTTCATGTTGGAGAAATGTTCAAATCGAGCTTGCATCTTGATGTAATATAGGCTTTAAGTGGGTGTAAAAACCATAAAAACTTGTCCTAAATGGAAAGTCAACTATTTCCAAATTTGGAAACTTTTCCAACTCCTGATTAAATGATGAATCCATTATCCAACCTTGATCAAATTTCACACGTAGGCTCCCTTAGGCATTAATTTTGAGGTTCCACTTTCAAAATGTCAGGAGTTGACTTTTATAGCCCCACAGTTGACTTTTCCCAATCTGTCTGATTCTCGATTCCATTGATCAATTGAAGCACCTCTAGCTCAAATAAAGAGCTGATTTTTTGTATGTAGACCCTTGTGGACATATGGAGGGCCATGGAAAAGAGTTTCACCCAAGGAATCAGAAATAAACCGATTTTATACCAAACCCTAGTTTTAGGGCAAACTGATCAAGAACTGATTGCACTGATTGCCAATGGATCTTTCTGAGATACTTGTGGATCTTCTTAGGCCAAGATGCCTCTATAATCATGACATGAATGAGCCCCCTTTACTTCCAACCAAACATTTCCTGTTGCAGGTAGCCACGAAACCCTAATTTCTGATTAAATCCAGATGCACACTCTGAGAGCTTTGAATCTTCCACTGATGAACTGTAGACCACCATAAGATACCTGGGCCACCTTGAGACTTGTATATTTGGAGAATGAAGTTCAATTCTCAGTCTTGCCTTGTGTGGGCTCCTTCTGTTAAGGAGTGGTCAATCAAACCCTGATTTCCCAAGTCACTGATGCAGTATGCAATGAGTATGACCTAGTATGATGCTAATGCAGTGTGAGACAAAATCCCATGCTTCCAAGAAAAATGAAGGGTAAATTTTGGGGTATTACATGTGGTATGTTTGATGAGCATAGTTCTTAATTCTATGTCTCCAACATGCATTAACACCAAAAGTCTATTGCCCGGCCTCAAATAGTTGTGACTTCTACATAAGTCCAATTACGATTGCTTAACATAGCGCTAAATTTGTGACACAAAAGGCATAAGCATTCTAGTTAGTGAGATTGTAAGTCTCCCCTCTTCCATGGTATTGTGTGGAAACTTGGCCTTCTTTCCTTCCTTTGGAAGATGTTTTGGTTCAAGGATCCATGCTTGTGGCGAGTGGGTTGAGTGTTCTCCAAAGAATGTCTTAACATCAAAAAAGCAAAACAAAACTAACCATTAACTTACTAACCATTAACCTTTAGTTTCAAGCTTTTACTTTTAATGCAATTTATTTTTATTATCATTTGTCATTGTACATATCATTCTAATTGTTTATGTTTATGCAATTTTCATTTTTGTCCACTTAGACCATATTGTGTGATATACTTTGTTACTTCGTTTGTTTGATTGGTCTTTGACCATTAATGCACATAATAATAACAAAAACCCTAAAAGACATTTGAGTGGACTGTTGTTTTGATCTCCCCAATTGGACTTAGAATTTAGGCAACATTCCTTTGCTAATGGACTTGGCCAATGCCAATTTATTGAGAGACTAAGAACTTGCAAGTGTGAATTCATCTGATACATCATTCAAGGTCTCTCCAGATTCATCTGCTACATAGGCTATTCTAAAGAAGATCATTGAAGTGGAAAAGCTTGGATGAGGCCATCTTTATTTGATGCCTTTGCTCTTCAAGATTGATAATTGTGCATTTGTATGTTGCTTGATTCTAAAAAGTCCAAGGGAATTATGGGTTTCTATTGACATACTTGTCCATTGGATTGCTCCCATTTGGTCAGATCTTTTCAACTTCAAACTTTTAAATTTCTTGTATCTAGGGTAGTCTCTTCATCTTTTCCCCATTTCTTTAATTTTAAAATATCTCCCTCCATTTTCAAAATCTTCTTTGTGTGAACTATTTTTGTTCTAAACTTAGACCATTTTACAAAAAAGGTAGAAACTTTGGCCTTATGCCATTGCATTTTCAAACTTACTTTCTTAAATCAAACTTGTAAATAAACTTAACTATACTTGACTTAAACTTTCAAAAAGCCAAAAAGAACTAACTCATTCTAAACATTTTAGGCCTTTGTGCCTTCCAAGCTTAATTTTTGTTAAAACCAACCAACTCACTTTGAAATTTATAGCACGAACTACGAGGTTTTGATCCCTCATTTATATGTTGGTACGTAGGCACAAGACCGAAGGTCTTGTCAAACACAAAAATATAATTAATCAATTCTTTTTCTCATCCCCCTATTCTATTTTGTTTATAAACATCACTTTGTACACAATACATATACACACAAAAAAGGCTCCCTAGGAGTACCTAGGACACTTTGGGTGCTAACACCTTCCCTCTGTATAACCAACCCCCTTACCTGTGATCTCTGATTTTTATTAGTTTTTATTTGAAAACTTCTTACTATTTGGGTTTTGTTCGCATTTTTCCCTTTTCCCTTGGAAATAATAAAATCACGGTGGCGACTCTTGTTAATTGATATTTAGCTTATCAATAGCTTAATGATCATGAATTTCCCGCTACAGAAATTAAGTGGCGACTCTGCTGGGGAGTAGTCTCCAGTGGGTTTAGCCTACTTTTTGTTTGAATATATGTGTATATATGTGATGTTTGTATATATGTATGTGTGATATAATCTGCTTGTTGTGCTTGGTGATCTCTGAGTGGTGAGATAAGTTCTAACCCGAACTTGAGTGCAATTAAGATAGGAGGATGGTATAGTCATGTTCGACTTGTGTGGAGTACTCCTTAACAAGTTGGCTTGAGATCCATCTGCTCAGTGGAGACTCCTTTAGATTTGGAAATGTCACACAAGTATTTGTGGTTAGGCATGACTATTTCTAATTGGGTCTAAGAAGCTGAGGACCTTAGAACACCTAACCCATCTTGGCCTATTTAGGACGTAGTGCGGAAACTGTTCAAGTGTAGACTTGATAACAGTTGTTACGCGATACTACACTCAGACGAGTTTCTCTTGAGAATATTATGGGTCGATGAGTCAGTCATCTTAACCTGTAATATCCGATAGATGGAATTAAGACTCTGGGAACTTTTTAGAACATGATCTACAGGTTTTATCCTTAGTTCACTCCTTTGGGATGGTTCTTACCTAGACTCCATGCTCGTGACTTGCAACAAACCCTTAATTCTTGGTTGATCCAATCAAGTCTTGTCAATATCAATGGAACTTAGGTGTTGATAAGGTGTAAACCATAATCCACCAAAATGGATGATTGATCTTGACAATGACTTGATTCATCCCTTGACCTTTGTTTGCCTTGTGTGTGATCCCTTACTTGTGATTGTTGCATTCATGCATTTCATGCGCATCATAACATTCATCATATAAAATTTCAAGGAACTAAGGTATCATTTGCAAATATTTTCAGACCATGGATTATGAACGAAGGAACACTAAGAAGTACAGTTTCAGATGTCCAGACTTGAAAGAGTTAAGGAAGCTAGCATCTTTTGTATTAGATCCCTTGGACTTCAAACAACGTCATGGGAAGCTTCTGTCCATTTTGTCTACTGATGTAGTTGAGGGACTCTTGAATGTATTAGTGTAGTTCTATGATCCTCTCTACCATTGTTTCACTTTCCCAGATTTTCAGCTTGTGCCTACCTTGGAGGAGTATTCTCATCTTTTGGGGATACCTGTTTCTAGTAGAGTACCATTTAGTGGATTGGAGGAGATTCCCCGATCTAGTATTATTGCTGAAGCTCTTCACTTGAAGAAATCTGAGATAGAGGCTCATTGGGTGAAGAAAGGATGGTTATTTGGGTTTCCATCTGTTTTCCTCATCAAGGAAGCTACCACTTTTGCTCAAGCTGGTAGTATGGATGCTTTTGAAGCTATCTTTGTGTTGCTCATCTATGGATTAACTTTGTTCCCTAACATTGACGGTTTTGTTGATGTTAACGCCATTAGACTTTTCTCGATTGGGAATCCTGTGCCTACTTTGTTGGGTGATATGTATTTCTCTTTGCATCTAAGGAATTCTAAAGGTGGTGGAACGATTGTCTGTTGTACTCCTCTTCTGTACAAGTGGTTTATTTCGCACTTGCCTCAGACGCCTGCTTTTGTGGAGAACAAACAATGTCTAAGGTGGTCTCAGAGACTTATGTATCTCACTAATGATGATATAATTTGGTATGACTCGTCCTTAAGCAGTTTGGAGATTATTGATAGTTGTGGTGAATTCTCTAATGTGCCTCTCATTGGTACACAAGGAGGAATTAACTACAACCCTGCTTTGGCTCGTCGTCAACTTGGGTTCCCCTTGAGAGACAAACCTAATAACATGTTGTTAGAAGGTCTTTTCTATCAAGAGGGTAAAGATCCCCAACATTTGAAGTAGAAGATTGTACACGCTTGGCATAATGTGCATAGGAAAGGAAGATCCGAGCTTGGTCCGTGCAATTGTGTAGCTTTGGAAGCTTATACTCTTTGGGTGAAGAAGAGAGCTTTGGAGTTGAAGATGCCTTATCCTTACGAGAGACATATATCTATGGTTGTGGTTGAGCCATTAACTCTCCCTAACCAAGATGTAGAGGAGTCGGAAGACGCGCTCGTCAAGATGAAGCAAGAGAAGGATATGTGGGAAGGGTGTTTCCATGCTTTGAGCAAGAAGCATGAAGAGTTGCTATTGGAGTCTAAGGACAAAGATGCATTAATTGAGCTACTTGAAGACTGAGTGACGAAGAGACAGAGAGAGCAAGAGGTTTCATCTTCTAGCATGCCTTAGCCTTTCGTTGCTTGGAAGAAGATTGTTGACCAGCTTGTCCTCGAGAAGACTCAGATGAAGGCTTCTTTCGAGACCGAGATTCGTCACATTCGAAGGAAGTACGCGCCTTCAGCCAGGTCTTCTGACACTGTTGTTAGGGATCCTTAGGATAACTAGTCTCCATTTCTCTTGTATCTTTTATTTTTGGTTTCTGAAATTGTACTCAGTGTAATCCTTCCAATTTATATAAATGAAAAGAGATTTTTGGTCATATCAAAATTATTGCAATTGCCATTCCAATTTTTATATATTTGCAAATGATATAGTAAGTTCCTTGGAAATAAAAAAAAATCAAGCATTGCATTTCATGCATCATTTGCATAAACAGGTTTTTGCCAGGTGTCTGATTGGTGTTCTTCTGTGCTTTAGCCAAGCTGACTCACCGGTACAACACTCGAGCCAATCATTCAAAGATCATGGAACACCTTGAGCAAGAGAACCGAGATTTGAAAGAGGAGATTTCTCGGCTGACTGCCATGATGGAGTTAGTTCTTGCTTCCCAGAGCGAAGCTTCTCCAACTCTTGCAGCTCCTCCCGCGAGGTCAGTCATTTCTGAAGTGGTTACCTCTACAGTACCTGCTGCCACTGCCCACTTCGCTCCGAATCTTCCTGCTGGATTCCCTTGGGGGATGCCTCCGAATTTTGTGCCAGAGGGTTTCGCTCCCACTTTTGCTTCCATGCCGACATCTAGCCCGGTCATGTCTGTGCCACCTCCCGTTGTGCACACTTTGTTGTGAGTAGAAGACACCATCTATCATTCCGAGCCATCTAAGGCCCCGGACGTTTATGAGAAGATGGACGAAATGATGGACCAATTACTTGAGCTGCGCAAGGAACTGAAAACACTGAGAGGCAAAGATCTGTTTGAGAAGAGTGTTGTTGAACTGTGCTTAGTGCCCAACGTGAAAATCCCAGTCAAATTCAAAGTGCCTGACTTTGAGAAGTATAAGGGAAACTCTTGTCCACTCAGTCATCTTGTGACGTATGCCCGCAAGATGTCGACCCGGACAAATAATGATCAACTACTGATTAACTATTTCCAGGATAGCCTGACACGTGCTGCGCTCCGTTGGTATATGGGGCTAGATAGTGCAAGCATCCGCACTTTCAACGATCTAGGAGAGGCTTTCGTGAAGCAGTACAAATACAACGTGGATATGGCGCCAGATAGACACCAGCTGAGGTCCATGTCTCAGAAAGACAAGGAGACATTTAAAGAGTACGCCCAGTGTTGGAGGGAGTTGGCTGCCCAGATTACTCCTCCTTTAGAGGAGAAGGAGATGACGAAAATCTTTCTCAAAACCCTGAGTTCATTTTATTATGAATGTATGATCGCCAGTGCCCCCGGTGATTTTACCGAAATGGTAAATATGGGGATGAGACTTGAAGAGGGGGGCCGTGAGGGACGATTGTCGAAAGAAGAGGCATCAACTAGCAAGAAGTATGGGAGTAATTTTAGAAAGAGGAAGGAAAATGAAACAAATGCAGTAAGCAGTGGGAGGCAAATGAGGCCTCAAGCAAGAAGGAATTTACCACCTCGTCAACATCATCGTCATCAAGTGTCTTCTATTATTCCAGTGTTTTCAAATCAGCCAACAATACCGATTCAACAACAATAACAACATCAGTATCATTATCGACGCCAACAACAACAACCGCAACAAAGAACAAACACCTACAACAACAACAATTCCAACAACAATCATCACCTGCAACAGAATTTCAAGAGGAAGAAGGTCTCTTTCGACCCGATTCATATGTCGTACGCAGAGTTGTACCCATCTTTACTCCTCAAGAATTTGATTCAACCGAGGAATCCACCGCAGATACCAGAACCACTTCCATGGTGGTATAAACTCGAGCTTCGCTCTGCTTTTCACCAAGGTGCACCTGGGCATGATATTGAGACATGTTGTCCACTTAAATATGAAGTGCAAAAGCTTATGAAGAGTGGCATGGTGTCTTTTGAAGACCGCGCGCCTAATGTGAAAGAAAATCCCTTGCCCGCTTATGGGAATACTAGTGAATATGGTGGACGGTTGTCCAGGTGAATACAAAGTTTTTGATGTGCGTTTCATTCGTGGATCCTTGGTGCAGATACACAAGGACATTTATATGGTGAGTGAATGTGAACATGATCACGAAGGTTGTGATATTTGTAGTGTGAACCCAAGGGGGTGTGTTGTGGTGAAAAGGGACATCCAGCGCCTGATGGATGAAGGCATGATCCAGATTTGTCAATCCCGTCATAAAGATGACGATGTTAATGTCATTGTTCCCGTTTTCAAGCAACCAGAGCGGTTGGTGATGCAGTATGATAGCAGCAAGAACGTCAGCAATAGATCAGTTTCGCCGTTGGTAATACGGTTGGCGGGCCCAGTCCCATATGTGTCTGATAAGGTTGTACCGTATTAATACAATGCTACGATGATTGAAAAAGGTCAAGAGGTCCCGTTGCCTACAACCAGTTCAGTAGTAAGCATTGCAGATGTTACAAAGGTGACCCGCAGTGGTCGAGTTTTTGGGCCAGTTGTCCCAGAGAGTAAGGAAGAATTGATTGTTGGTACGAAGGCGGAGGTGCCTAGTGTAGATCCTGTTGGTTGTTCAAGAGATAAGTCTGGTGAATCTAGCAATATGAAAGCCAATGGTGATAATGATGAGGTACTCCGACTGATCAAGAGAAGTGAATTTAACGTGGTTGAGTAGTTGCTCCAAACCCCCTCAAATATTTTCGTGCTGTCTCTGCTTTTGAATTCCGAAGCGCATAAAGAAGCACTGCAGAGAGTTCTCGAACAGGCATACATGGAGCAAGATGTTATTGTAGCTCAATTTGATCACATTGTAGCTAACATCACTTCATGCAATAATTTGAGTTCTTGTGATGAAGAACTCCCTGAAGAGGGAAGAAATCACAATCTGGCTTTGCATATTTCGATGAATTGCAAGGAAGATGCTTTGTCAAACGTGCTAGTTAATACTGGGTCGTCACTCAATATGCTTCCAAAATCAACATTGTCAAAATTATCGTATCAAGGAGCTCCCATGAGGTACAATGGAGTAATTGTTAAAGCCTTAGATGGCTCGCGCAAGACTGTCATTGGAGAAGTGGACCTTCCAGTCAAGATAGGTCCGAGTGATTTTCAAATTACTTTCTAGGTAATGGATATTCACCCCGCCTATAGTTGTTTGTTGGGAAGGCCATGGATTCATGAAGCAGGAGCTGTTACTTTCACTCTGCACCAGAAGCTCAAATTTGTCAAGAATGGCAAGTTGGTGATTGTGGGAGGTGAGAAAGCACTGTTAGTCAGCCATCTGTCATCTTTTTCATATGTGGAAGCTGAGGATGAGGTTGGGACTCCGTTCCAAGCCTTATCTATTGCTGCTGAGAAGAGAGTTGGGGCACTTATGTCCTCTCTTAAAGATGCGCAAAAGATTGTTGAAGAAGGTCCTGTTGATCAGTGGGGGCACATGGTAGAGGTCGCCGAGAACAAAGGAAGAACTGGTTTGGGGTTCCAGAAGGGCTCGTCAACCGTTAGGTCAGAAGAGATGCAACTCAGCTTCCGTAGCGGAGGGTTCATTCATGGGAATGAACAACACTTAGCTACTGTGCTAGAGGATAATGAAGAGGAAGACTGCACCAACTTTGTGACGCATGGACAAACATGCAACAATTGGACCGATGTTGATATTCCTATTATTTTGCATCGATCTAAGTAATTGCTTTTATATTTTAAAAATCCTTCTCCTATGCCTAAGGGAGAAGCGAACATTGTTGGGCATTTTAAATTGATCATCAATAAAATTAATTCTATTCATCCACATCTTTGATGTTTTGTTTTTACTTTTTGTTTATTTCGAAAAATGGTAATCACAAAAAACATAAATAAACAATATAATTGTCCATCTTCATAATATTTGGTCAAAAATTCACTTCTCTAAAATCAAAATATCAAATCATTATGTAGGTTGGTTCATAACCCCATTGAATACAATGATCCTTCTCCTTCTCCAAATTTTGAATTCCCTGTGTTTGAGGCCGAGGAGGGAAGTGATGTAGAAGTGAGTGATGAACTATCTCGTCTTCTTGAGCAAGTCGAGAAAATTATTCACCCATTTGAAGAGCAGATTGAGCTTGTCAACTTGGGTTCCGAGGATGATGTGAAGGAAGTCAAGATTGGGTCTCAACTGTGTCCAGATGCTAAGAAGAGGTTGATTGATCTTCTTCGAGAGTATTTAGATGTGTTTGCTTGGTCCTATCAAGACATGCCTGGGTTGGATTCTAATATTGTGGAGCATAGATTGTCGTTGAAGCCAGAATGCCTGCTAGTCAAGCAGAAGTTGAGAAGAACGCATCCTGATATGGCTGTGAAGATCAAAGAGGAAGCTTAGAAGCAGATTGATGTCGGTTTCCTTGTAACTGTTGAGTATCCGCAATGGGTGGCCAACATTGTGCATGTGCCAAAGAAAGATGGAAAAGTCCGCATGTGTGTCGATTATAGAGATTTGAATAAAGTCAGTCCGAAAGATGATTTCCCGCTGCCACACATTGATATGTTGGTAGACAATACTGCTAAATTCAAAGTCTTTTCGTTTATGGATGGATTTTCCGGATATAACCAGATTAAGATGGCACCCGAGGATATGGAGAAGATCGCATTCATTACACCCTAGGGAACATTCTGTTATAGAGTGATGCCTTTTGGTCTAAAGAATGCTGGTGCAACTTGTAAGACCCCAATTTTGGCCCTAAGATCCCTCATGGCCCATATCATATCATATCATGGCCTCAAGGATCATTGCATGCCCTAGTTCCCCTCCTAGTGGGTAGGTTGCCTTGTGAGTTGTTTCTTGATCACCAAGCATGTCTTGCATTTGTATATTCTTGCCTTTCATATGCTTATCATTCCAAAGTACAAAAATATTGTCAGTTTAACCTTGTTGCTTGCAGTTGAAGCAATCATCAGCAATTAGGTCAAAGACAGTCAACAGTCAGTCAAAGCAATGCATGGTTGCCATTCTTGCAGAATTTGGGCACCATGATCAATAATCAAAAGTTCATACAACTTGGGACATCATTTGGAATCAAGGTCTCAAAGAATTAGGGTTTGGAATTCATCAGAAGTGGTCCAATCATGCAAAACCCTAGAAAAGTCAACTGAAGTCAAACTTGGTCAACTGTTGATTTAATCAATGATTTGATGGATGGAATTGATTTGAAGGAGCTCATTCATGCTCATACAAGCCCCATGTATCATGCCAAACCTCATCATGGAAGAATTTGAAGCAAAATCAGAAATTTCCCAAAATAGCAAGTGGACCTGTAATTTCAACTGCCAAAAATGGAAACTTCTTGATCCTCATCTTGCATCATGATACAAGCTTCAAATGAATTTTTGCCCAACATGAAAGTTGAAGATCTTGTTCTCCCATTTTCAAAAAGTCCAAGAATACTCAAATCCCATGAATGGTTTGCAAGATATGATCATTTCATTTTCACAAATTTTTGAACTTCAACAAGCCATATCTCATGAACCACAAGGCCAAATTTGATGGGGTTTTTTTCCTACAAACCACATTTCATCTCCTCTTTCCAAAAATATAAATTTCATGAACCAAAACCTTGCCAATCAAAATGGCATTTTTTGACTTGTTCCATTTAAAATTCAAGTGGACCAAAAGTTGACTTTTTAATTTAGCAAGTTTTAACACTTTTGGCCAATTGGGAAATGTTTGGAATGTTGTTTGAGACATGTCTAGGGCCCAAACTCGGCCAGAAGCATACACCTCCATGTACATATGTGGGAAATTAGCAAATTTGCAAATGGCTTCATTAGAGTTAATCCTTGTTAACACTTCTTAAACCAATGCTAAACAGACATATATAACCACATTCTCAGCATTTTCCAACCCTAGAGAGCAAGCCACAGCCTCCAAGCACAGAAAACACTTTCATTCTCTCATTTTAGAATTGGCACAATTTGGAATTTCTGGCCAAGGCTTCAAAGAACTCGAGGACTCTTTCATTGTTCCATGCTCTAGCCATCTTTGTGAGCCCTTTGCAACCATAAAATCCCAGCTGGAAGTCCATTATTGAGCTCTGTCTTTCAAAGGACCAACAATGGTGAATCGAGTTTTGGAAGTTTTCAAGCCTTGCTGAGCTCATTTCCTTCAAGTATCCATCATTCCAAAGCTTGGTGAACTTCTGTTTGAGCTTGCATCCTTCAAAGAACACCTGATTCTCCATTTGCTTCAAATTCAAGTAAGTGCTCGACCTTCTCTATTTACCAAATTGTGCCATGCTTTAGATAGGTCTTTAACTGCTGAATCCACTGCAACTTGTTTCGTGTGAAATGGTTATGCATTGAGTGAGAAATCTGCTTTATAAGTTTCGTGTTCATACTTGTTTTGACTCGATGCTCTTTTAATAGTTTGATTTGTAGAAATTGAATGTCATATTATGCTTGTGCTTGGTTTGCTGATGAGAATAGTGTGCTTGTTTCCAATTTCTGGGTGTGTTGATTTTTTCGTTTGAATGTTGATGGTGAAGCTTACTGTAGTTTTCAAGAACCCTAACACTGTACGTTAAACCCTAAAAAATTTCCCAGAAAACCCTGTTTCGCGTGTGCATGTGGTTCGGCTACTGTTCCTTTCCATAACAACCAATCAAATTATTTGGTTTCTTTGGCTAAAACTGTGCGTTTTGATAAGTAATACGCTTAATTACTAAAATGCCATGCAGTCAACTTGTTTGACCATTAATCCATGTTCTTTGTTCATGTTTGCTACAATTTGTTCATCATCTTTCCAAATTCATTTCTCACTCAATTTAACTCCAAAATTCATGAAATTTTTTCCATCATTTTCACATGAATGTCTATTATTTAATCATGATTTTTATTGAATTTTTGGTTGGCTGGATTTTTACTGGCTTTAGAGTTCTTGTCATGTATGCACATTTGATACCTTTTGCCATTCCCTTTGTGAAATGATCATGTTGCATCCAATGACCCTGAATTTTTTTTTGTGGTTAATCTACACTCATTCATCTTCATTTTGATGTAAAGTTTGTGCATTTATCATATGTGGTGTGTGAGATATGATTTTCTGAAGTAGGGTGTGACAATTTGTGTCACACCAATGTTATGCAATTTCTTGATTTTTGTTCACTTGCTTCCTGACCTCCAAATAATATGAAATTTTGCATGAATCATCTCTTATATGTCTAGTTGATGTGTGATTTTTCCTGGAATTAATTATGCCATTTCCCATTTGTTTGTGATTTTTCTTCCCTGCCTAGTCAATGGTTGACTTTGTGTGACATCTCATGCCATTTCATTTGGGAAATTCTCATATCTTATTGTATGATCATGAAATTTCATATGTGCATACTAGACATCTTGAGCTTTGCATTGGTGTTGATCCCATCCATTTCTCATCTGTTTTAATTTTGTTATGATTTTTTGAAGATGACACATGTTTTGTTGACTTCTTTGTGCACACTTGAAATTGTGTTGACTTCCTGATTTTATTTGACTATCTTCCCATGATCCAATTGAGCTGAAATTTCATATGCATGCTATGTTATGGATTGTGATTGAGTATGAATTATTTCATAATTTTTGGAATTGATTATGTTTGCTCTTGAGCTTGGTCTTGCTGTTGACCTTTTGTGTGCTTTCATTTGCCATGCCTTGCCTTCTTTGGTCTATAAAATGATAATGATGCATGATATGAGTTTGAATCCAATTGTGCTTGCTTCTTAAATGCTTGAACTTGACTTTGGTTGATTATTTGTTTGCTGTTTTGACTTTCCCTTTTGTTTTTGACCCTAGGCTTGCCCTAGTGGTCTTGTGGACTTATGTTGAGTTCATTGTTTCAGGTTAAGCATCAATGCTTCAAAGAAACCATACAAATTTGGTTGAGTTTGATTATATATCATGTGCTAACCTTTGTTTTGTAGGTGGTATGATTCATATTGTTGGGTTTTGTGCTTTTGCACTTCTGTTTATTGATCTAACTGTTTGATCCCTTTCTTTCTGATTTAAACTATTGAACTGTTTACTGATAAGTTTGACTTTTTCAGGTACTCTTTAGTTGCTTTATTTGCTTGCTTTGCTATTTAGCCATTTGCTTTGAGGTAATCCCTCTTTCTTCATGTAGTCTGGAGACCCGGCCTGTTATTTGGCCGGGCAAACTGTCTGAAGTCCTCCTTAAGAGGCAATGCTTGTGTGTGTTTAAAATTGTCCCAAGCAGGAAAAGTCCTTCAAGTAAGGCAATTGGTAGATCATAGGGATAAGCAACCTATCCCCTACTATTCAGTGAGTCTTCTCCTTGCTCCCATTACATGGTTGTAGCATTGAGATCAAAACCCAAGATCAATCGAGTCAATAATATGTGGAAAGAGCTCCACCTTTCTGAGCTCCCACACTTTCTTATATTTGATGCTCTCCCTGATCAGGGATAAGAGCAATGAGGCACACCCCTCATCTCCTTTCATCTGCTTCACCTTAGCCTCTCAATGGCAAGGTTAAGAGCAAATCTTTGACCCTATTCCAGTTGGCCTCAGTGCCTAACCCTCTTGTATGAGCCTCCTTGTTTGGTTATAGAGTGTGCTGTTTGATTCTCATTGTTTGATTGATTGCTTCATATGCACATGTCTGATTGTATGCTCTATGCATTTATCATCATTTATTGCTCATCAATACATAATCATCTCATTTGTCTTTGTGACATTATCATTGCTGTTTACCCATTGAGGACAATTGTAAGACCCTCCAGTGGCCATTGCTCCTATGATATGGAAGTGAGTATAAGACCATCACCTTGGCCACTCATCTTATCTTTGCTTAAAGCATTTGATTTTTATGTGAGGATGCAACTGTAAGTCCCTGCAAGTTGGCATTTGCTTTCCTATGATCACTTGTTGTCTTGTTTGTGTATGTGAGGATACAACTGTAAGTCCCTGCAAGTTGGCATTTGTATTCCTAGGACCATACTGTGGAGGTTAGAGTAAGCCCAGACAGATTGGCATCTGACATCCATGTTTGCTTTCCTTTGTTTATGTGAGGATGCAATTGTAAGTCCCTGCAAGTTGGCATTTGCTCTCCTATGATCATATGTTGGATATTGGTATAAGTCCAGACAGATTGGCATCCGGTATCCATTCTTTTATTTCTTTGTTGAGGAGGTTAGTGTAAGTCCATTGAGTGGCCTCTGATATCCATTTCTGTTTTAGGAGACTGGTGTAAATCCATCTATTGGTATCCGGTATCCGCTTTTTGTTTGCGAGATTGGAGTAAGACCATCGAGTGGCATCCGGTATCATTTGTTTGTTTGTTTGTTATTATCCATTGCTATTCCAAAGGACACACTTGAATCATCCTCTATATGATTTCAAGAAGTGAACTTTCTAAGAAGTTTTATAATCCATCTTCATCCATTCATTCTCATTATGTCCTAAACCTTTTCACACTTTGATTTCAAACTTGAGATAGATATTGTGCAAACATCCTCATGTTTTTCAAACTAAAAACCTGGACCCAAGTCCTTGACTTTTTTCAAACTCCATTTCATAATACTTCCTTGAATTAATCTTAATTATACTTTGACTCCCTTTTTATAATCACAATCAATTAACTTCACCCATTCACTTGTTTTGGCTTTGTCCATTGTTAATCTTTTCATACATGAGCTATAGGTTTGATTTATCTTAGTGGTTGATGTTAATCTCACCTTTGTCCTTAGTTGATTGAATTGTAAGTCTTCCTTGCCTATTATAGGGTTAACCCCTCCCTGGCAAGTTGAAGCTGTTCTCACATGGTGGACTTGTTGATTACATAAGGTTGAGTTTTCTCCTGTGGATAACGTAAGACCTTAGGGTTTGTGTTTAAAATTGAACCCAACCAACTTTTTGAAATCTTTTAGCCGAACTACGGCGTTTTGATCCTTACCTTTGATGGAAGGTACGTAGGCAACGGGTTCATCCGTTCAAACCCAATAAAATGTACCTTTTCTCATCATCCCAATCATGTTTGCACAATGCTTATGTCGTAACAAATAACAATCTTTTGCAACAAGTGTGAAAAGGGCTCCCTAGGAGTACCTAGGACGTAGTGGGTGCCTAACACCTTCCCATTGCGTAATTTACCCCTTACCCAGACTCTCTGATCTTTTTATTAGTTTTCTACGTGTAAAACTTCTTAGGCTTTTGTTCGCTTTTTAGCCAGTCCTTTGGATAAATAAAAGTGCGGTGGCGACTCGAAATTTCATTGTATGCTTTGCTTATGGTTTAATCGATAAATCATATAGCGACGAATACACCGCTACAGAAAAGTGGTGACTCTGCTGGGGAACGAACCCAGAGTCTCTGGTTGGTATTGCCTACTTTTCACCCTTGTTGTGCTATATTGTTATCTGTTATGTGACATATTTTTGTACAATTTGGGATGACTGTATTGATTGTAATGTGTGAATTGCTTGATATACAATTGCTGTTTGTTTGGTGATCTGTGAGATGAGTTCTATACCCGAACTCGAGTGCACTCTAGGATAGGAGAATGGCATAGTCCTGTTGACTGGTGTGGAGTATTCCTTAGCCAGTTGACTTGCGAGTCCATTCACTTGGTAGAGGTCATGTTGAACTAATAATGTCACACAAGTTATCTGTGGTTAGACATTATTCTTTCAATCATGTTCCGCAGAAGCCAAGGACCTTAGTTTACCAAACCCATCTTGGCCTATTTTTAGGACCGTAGTGCGGAGGTCGTTCAGATGTCAGTTCTGATACGATTGTTACGCGATACTACACTCATAAGAGTTTCTCTTGAGAATATTCTTGGAATACGAGTATTCGTTCCTCCGATAATATTCGAAAGATGGAACGATGATTATGGGAACCTCTGATAGAACATGTCTGGCAGGTTTAAACCCTAGTACACTCCCTTTGGGTGGTTCTTAACCGAGACCCCATGCTCGTGACTCTCAGCAAACCCGTGATTCGTGGTTGAGTCGTTCAAACATTGTTAATATCAATGGATCCCGGATCAGGAGTAAAACCTAAAATCCATCAAAGCGGCTGGTTGATATTAAGAATGTTTGAACCGGTTCACGTACCGTTAATATCAATGGAACTTGGGTGTCGATAAGGTGAAAACCTAAATCCACCAAAATGGATGATTGATATTAGGGATACATAGAGCTTTCCCATGACCTTTGTTTGGTGTGCTTTGCTTGATCCTTGAGTGTGATTGTTGCATTCATGCATTCACGCATTCATCCGCATCCATATCATCAGATAAAAGGAAAATTTTCAAGGAACTCAAAGGAGTTTATTTGCAAAAATTTTCAAAACATGAAAAAACCGGGAAAATTTTTTCACCTGATATATCTGATGAGATATTCTCATATATGATCAAAATGCTTAAATATTTCAAAGTTTGCAAATAAAACCCTCGAGTTCCTTTGAAATAAAAAAACAAGCATATGCATAAACACTTCATGCATCATTTGCATAAGCAGGTGTTTTGTTCCGGTCTCCCGTCCAGTGGTCCGACCCTGCGATCTTCATTTATTTTGAAGACGCACTTTGCCGGTATTATACCAAAGCCAACTCTGCCAGATTGATGGATCATCCTGAGCAAGAGAATTGTGAATTCAGAGGGATTTTTGCCAGACAAAGTATTGTTGATGGATTTATTCCTGGTTAACCAATCCTGGGCTGGCATTGGCTACTGTTCTGGGGCATATAATGAGCAAGGTTTGTTCAAGAGTGGAGGATTCATCCATGATGATCAACCCGAAGAAGAAGCTGCTGCCATCTTGGAAGAGGATGCAGGAGATCTGAACAATTTCAACATTCCTGGTGGTGTCTGCCACAATTGGGTCGCTGTGGATGTTCCTACGGTCATTCATAAATCAGCATGATTTGTTCACTCTGTTCAAAACCCTTCTCCCATGCCAAAAGGAGAAGTGATGACATTGTTGGCAGCATTTAATACAATGATGTTTTCATTCAATTAATGCATTGTTTAACATTTGTTTTTCCTTTGTTTTCACTTTTTGCTTTTTGCATGAAATCAGTGATCACAAAAAACCCTGAGAAACAAAAACAGCTTTTTCATCTGCATAACTGATTTGCTTGTTTAAAATTCAAAAGCTTTTCATTATCCAGAATCATTATGCAGGGATTTCTAAACCCATTGAACATAATGATCCAACGCCATCTCCCAATCTTGAATTCCTTGTATTTGAGGCAGAGGAAGATGATGTTGAAGGGGATTTCTGATGAGGTTACCCGTTTTCTTGAGCACCAAAGGAGCTCATTCAGCTGTATCATGAGAATCAGCAAAACAGTCAAACTGGGGCATAAAAAAAAAAATCAAAAAAAAAAAAAAAAAAAGGAAAGAAGAAAGAGGGTGAAAAATAAGAGAAAAATCAAAAACCAGAAAATTTTTTCAAAATTTTTTCCAAAGGAAAAAAGAAAAATTACACCCTCAAGTCCCTAGTTGACTGATGCTGAATGGATTCAGAGTCGTTATGACCAACTGAGTTTGATTGAAGAGAAGCGTTTAACTGCCATGTGTCATGGTCAGTTGTATCAACAGAGAATGAAGAAAGCATTCGACAAGAAGGTCAAGCCTCGTGTGTTCCGAGAAGGTGACCTTGTGCTCAAGAAAGTCTTGTCTTTCGCGCCCGATTCCAGGGGCAAGTGGACTCCAAACTACGAGGGTCCATATGTTGTTAAGAGAGCCTTTTCAGGCGGAGCTTTGATGCTTACAACAATGGATGGGGAGGATTTCACTCGTCCTGTGAATTCAGATGCAGTTAAGAGATACTTTGCCTAAAAGAAAAAAGTATATGCAAATGAAAAAAAAAGAATGAAAAAACAGAATAGCTCGCTAAGTTGAAAACCCGAAAGGGCGGCTTAGGCAAAAATGAGCGTCTCGGTGGAGAACCCGCAAGGGTAATCCAGGCAAAAATTAGAGACTTGGAAAAAGGAATATATTTGCATCCCGCTAGATTGAGTACCTCACCCTGGGGCAATCTAGGCAAAAATTAGGGATTTGGCAAGTAACTGCATCCTGACAAGACTTTCTGTTCCACAGTCGTCATTTCGTCAGAAGATTCTCGATTCGTCGTCAACTGAAGCTTCGGATACATCGAGATTCAAATTGGTAGAGAAAGGATCATTATGTTCAATGTAGCCCTCTTCCAATATATATCACTGATTTCAAATTTGTACAGATCTATGGAGTCTTGCCATTTGCAGACTACCATTCTATCAAATCAATTTGAGCTTTTTATCCAATTATTTGCACTCTTATTTGTTTCAATTCAACAAATGTTTTGCATGTTTTAAATTGATAAAATGTCATTGTTTAAACAAATTTTTCAAAATTGTTGTTTTATACAAAGTGAACATTCACAAGATTGAAAGGATACTCAAGAATATCTCAGTGCTCTCCCGAGGGTGGCATGATTTCCAACAGGTAAGACATTTGCTCATATTCCTGGTTTGGTTATATCTTCTCTCTTCAGATTTGTTGTTGGGGTTGTTCCCCAGTACAGTCGCAAGCAGATTATTGTTGAGGACTTCGTTTTCTCCAGCAACAATCTTCCCTAGCATGGGTGTCTCTTGTAGAAGTTTCGGCGGTTGATGGGTTGTCATCTTGGTGCCCCGTCACTTTCTCCAGTGGGTCGACATTCCTGGACTTTATTTGTCTCCTCAGCAGTCATGAGTATAACTGTTGATCGATATTCCCCTCGGAGTCGCGAGTAGAGCTGTTATTGATATCCCCACCAGAGTTGCAAGCAGAGTTGTTGTCACTCTTCCCAGTGCAGTTGCCAGCGGAGCTGTCTGTTTCCTCAACACAGTTGCTTTCTTTTGGAAGACTCGGTAAGTCAGTGGTTTGAGACCCGGTACTTTACCTTTTCCCCGGCAAAGTCGTCTACGGAATTGTTGCTATCTCTCCATCAGAGTACTTATTTTCTCCTCAGCAGAGCAGGATTTATTTTCCTACTCGTTGTTTGATTGGGTTGATATCCCAGTGTTTTCAACCATCTTTTCCTCAGCTTAGTCTGCAGTGAGTTTGTTGCGGCAGTTTTTGCCTATTGATACTCCTTCAATCCCCAGTATGGTTGGATATTGGCCTTGGCCTCCAGTGAATGGATTGATCTCCTGACTATTTGTGATCCCCAGTAGAGTTGGCTTATGTTGCAGAATCTACTTGTTGTGATCAATTTGCTGTGTGTTTCTCCCCAAGTAGAGTGGTTTGTCGCAGAACCTACTTGCTCGATTTGTCCTCTCTCAGTGGGTTTGTTCCCAAGAAAGTAGCCGACAAATGTTTTCCCCAGTAGAGTTGCTTATGCAGTTAGATTCTATTTGGATGATATCATTTCTCCCTCAGTGGGTTGTTCCCCAGTGGAGCTTTGTGGATTTGCTTCTACAGCAGTTCGTGCTTGTGCAATGCACCTTTTGTTTCTCAGTTGATACTGGGATCTCCTGCAGATATCTTGGGTTGTTCTCCAGTCCCCTGCAGATTCGTCTTGGTGGCTGTTTTGCCCGTTGTGACTTTCTGTACCCTGATTGGGATATCTCCGATCCGCTGCTCCCCAGCAGTGCTCGCAGATCTTTGCTTTATAGCATGTTAGATCTCCGCAGATTGGCTTTCCAGCTGGTTTTCCCCTGGAAGTATAATACCGGGCGTTGTTCCTGAACCTATTTGTGTTAGAATTGTCTGTTTTGTCAGCATTCATCAAACATAAATCACGCATATTCATGCATATTCATAAACATTCAGATATTCATGTTGCATTTCTCGCCATATATCTTTTGTTTGTCGTGTCTCCTGCTATGGTGATATAGATCTCTTTACAGATCTCCCCAAGCAGATGTCGGGTGTTTAAAATCTCTCCATATAGAGTCAACCCCATAAGCAGAAAATGTTGTCTTTCCTTCTGCAGTTCCCCACCGAGATATATCCTCGTGGATGATGGTTTCTTCCGTTTCCTCCCAACACATATATTGGGATGGATTTTCCTATTTGAGTTACATCCTCATTAGGACATGTCTTGATTCAGTCTGTCTTTTCGGATCATTCCCGAATTGGCTATTTGTCAAATGTCTTGTGCTTCCCAGTGGGTTGTTCCCCAGCGGAATGTTTCGGGCCTCTACCTATGAACCGGTAGCAATAAGTCCCATTATTCCTGGCTTTCTTGACAGAATTTGTGGTTATACACCTTTTATTCTCCAGCCAGAGTTCTTGGTTTCCTACCTACTACCCGGTAGTCGTAAATCCTTTTCCCTGCTCTTCAGCAGTTTGTGGTTTGTTATAAACCCTATTTTGGTTTCCCGTGCGGATTTGTGATTTGTTCTACCCCCACGCGGAGTTTTTGGTCTTCTACCCCGTATTCGGTAGATGTAAACCCTAATTTTGTGGTTATCTTCATCTAGTCTTTGATGTTGATTTTCCTTTGCTCGGATAAGTTGCTCAGATCAGCACTTATATCCCCAGCAAGTCTTTTGTGGATAATTGCCGTATGCTAGCAATTTTATCCCCAGTGGGTCCTTTCACCGTATGCTAGTGGTTTGTTCCCCGGATCATTGGTTGTATACCAATGCATCCCCAGCTAGTCCCTGTGGGTAATTGCCGGATGCTTGCAATTTATCTTCAGCGGATCGCCTTTCATTTACCCTTTTGTTGGTAATGTTTGTTGCCCTTTTTTGATTGGTTATCATTATATACCTAGTTTGGTATCCCGATGCCTTTCTTTTCGGTTGATTTATCCTTTATTAACCCAGTAACCGGTTGTGGATAATCTTCCGTGCGAGTATATTATTCACGGTCTGCCGGTAATGAATAATATGTCTCATGCACTCTTCAGTCGAAGCCTTTTGTGTTTCCCCAGTCGAGTAAGATTCGTTACTTTCCCTTTGTGGAGTCGAATATTCTTGTTGATTGGATAATTACCGGATGCTTGCAATTTATCCCTTTGAGTTGTCTTTCGTTTACCCGGATGCTTGGTAACGATTGTCTCTCTTTTTGGTTAGTCACCTATTATATACCCAGTAACCGGTATCTCTGGTGTCTTTTCCTTTCGAGTATATTATTCACGGTCTGCCGGTAATGAATAATATATCTCATGCGCTCTTTAGTTGGAATCCTTTGTTGATTTTCCCCAACTGAGCAAGATTCGTATTCTTTGTAGAATCGAATATCCATCCTTTAACCAGTTTGTGTTCCGGATGATGAGTGTTTTGGCATATATACCAATTCACGTCTTTGGTTAGTCACCTATTATATACCCAGTAACCGGGATCTCTGGTGTCTTTTCCTTTCGAGTATATTATTCACGGTCTGCCGGTAATGAATAATATATCTCATGCGCTCTTTAGTTGGAATCCTTTGTTGATTTTCCCCAGCTGAGCAAGATTCGTACTCTTTGTAGAATCGAATATCCATCCTTTAACCAGTTTGTGTTCCGGATGATGAGTGTTTTGGCATATACACCAATTCACGTTTTCGGTAGATCACCTATTATATACCCAGTAACCGGTATCTCTGGTGTTTCTTACCATGCGAGTTTATTATCTACGTTCTGACGGTAATAGATAATATATCTCATGCGAGTATTCTTATCCACGGTCTACCGGTAATGGATATTATATCTCATGCACTCTTTGGGTTTATGTCCCCAGTTGAGTAAGATTCGTTTTCCCGTTGTGGATTCGAATGCCCATCCTGTAAGTCGATTTGCTTTTTCAAGCCCTCCTTTCGGATGATGAGTGTTTTGGCATATACACCAATTCACGTCTTCGGATTTTATCCTATAAACAACCCAGTAACCGGTTCAGGATAATTTTCCTTTCGAGTATATTATTCACGGTCTGCCGGTAATGAATAATATGTCTCATGCACTCTTGGGTCAATCTTTTGATTTGTTTTCCCCTCAGAGTAAGATTCGCATTCCTTGCGGAATCGAATGTCCATCCTATAAACAAGTCTGCTGTTCTGGCTTTCTTCAGGATGATGAGTGTCTTGGAACACACACCAATTCACGTCTTTGGTCGGTCACCTGTTACATACCTACAACCCGGTATCCTTGGTGTTCCTTCCTGTTTTTTGTTACCCTTATACCCAGTAACCGGTATCCTTGGTGTTCCCTCCTTTCTGCTCCCTATTATGACCTCGGTCCCCCTGTGGAGTCAGATCTTCTTTTTTTGTTACCCTTATGCCTGGTAACATCTTATTTGTTTGGTGCTTCCTCAGTGAAGTTTTCCTGTTGCTTCTCCCCCAGGAGTCAGCTTGTGTCTCTCCAATGGATTTATTTTCCTTTGGAATTCTTTTCCCCAGTGTGAGTCCTTCACTCCCCAGTGAGGTCTCCAGTCTGTTTTCTGTATTCCCTAATCAGAGTCGTGTCTTGTTCACGCTATGTCAGTTTTGTTTATCCCCAACTAGAGTCCTGTCAGAGTCTCTGTTCCTGGTGAGTGTGTTACTCCGATGGATCGTCTTTTCTTCTGTGTGAATCATATTCCCCACAGAATTTTGTCTTTTGCATGCATACATTTGCATCATGAGGTCTCTTAGGGACCAAAATTTGTCTCATTACTGTTATTTAAGCCCATTCTACCGCGTCGAGATGAAGATTTCTAAACTTCACTTCTCCGGCTAGAATGACCTTAAATAGGGGCATCTGTAAGACCCCAATTTTGGCCCTAAGATCCCTCATGGCCCATATCATATCATATCATGGCCTCAAGGATCATTGCATGCCCTAGTTCCCCTCCTAGTGGGTAGGTTGCCTTGTGAGTTGTTTCTTGATCACCAAGCATGTCTTGCATTTGTATATTCTTGCCTTTCATATGCTTATCATTCCAAAGTACAAAAATATTGTCAGTTTAACCTTGTTGCTTGCAGTTGAAGCAATCATCAGCAATTAGGTCAAAGACAGTCAACAGTCAGTCAAAGCAATGCATGGTTGCCATTCTTGCAGAATTTGGGCACCATGATCAATAATCAAAAGTTCATACAACTTGGGACATCATTTGGAATCAAGGTCTCAAAGAATTAGGGTTTGGAATTCATCAGAAGTGGTCCAATCATGCAAAACCCTAGAAAAGTCAACTGAAGTCAAACTTGGTCAACTGTTGATTTAATCAGTGATTTGATGGATGGAATTGATTTGAAGGAGCTCATTCATGCTCATACAAGCCCCATGTATCATGCCAAACCTCATCATGGAAGAATTTGAAGCAAAATCAGAAATTTCCCAAAATAGCAAGTGGACCTGTAATTTCAACTGCCAAAAATGGAAACTTCTTGATCCTCATCTTGCATCATGATACAAGCTTCAAATGAATTTTTGCCCAACATGAAAGTTGAAGATCTTGTTCTCCCATTTTCAAAAAGTCCAAGAATACTCAAATCCCATGAATGGTTTGCAAGATATGATCATTTCATTTTCACAAATTTTTGAACTTCAACAAGCCATATCTCATGAACCACAAGGCCAAATTTGATGGGGTTTTTTTCCTACAAACCACATTTCATCTCCTCTTTCCAAAAATATAAATTTCATGAACCAAAACCTTGCCAATCAAAATGGCATTTTTTGACTTGTTCCATTTAAAATTCAAGTGGACCAAAAGTTGACTTTTTAATTTAGCAAGTTTTAACACTTTTGGCCAATTGGGAAATGTTTGGAATGTTGTTTGAGACATGTCTAGGGCCCAAACTCGGCCAGAAGCATACACCTCCATGTACATATGTGGGAAATTAGCAAATTTGCAAATGGCTTCATTAGAGTTAATCCTTGTTAACACTTCTTAAACCAATGCTAAACAGACATATATAACCACATTCTCAGCATTTTCCAACCCTAGAGAGCAAGCCACAGCCTCCAAGCACAGAAAACACTTTCATTCTCTCATTTTAGAATTGGCACAATTTGGAATTTCTGGCCAAGGCTTCAAAGAACTCGAGGACTCTTTCATTGTTCCATGCTCTAGCCATCTTTGTGAGCCCTTTGCAACCATAAAATCCCAGCTGGAAGTCCATTATTGAGCTCTGTCTTTCAAAGGACCAACAATGGTGAATCGAGTTTTGGAAGTTTTCAAGCCTTGCTGAGCTCATTTCCTTCAAGTATCCATCATTCCAAAGCTTGGTGAACTTCTGTTTGAGCTTGCATCCTTCAAAGAACACCTGATTCTCCATTTGCTTCAAATTCAAGTAAGTGCTCGACCTTCTCTATTTACCAAATTGTGCCATGCTTTAGATAGGTCTTTAACTGCTGAATCCACTGCAACTTGTTTCGTGTGAAATGGTTATGCATTGAGTGAGAAATCTGCTTTGTAAGTTTCGTGTTCATACTTGTTTTGACTCGATGCTCTTTTAATAGTTTGATTTGTAGAAATTGAATGTCATATTATGCTTGTGCTTGGTTTGCTGATGAGAATAGTGTGCTTGTTTCCAATTTCTGGGTGTGTTGATTTTTTCGTTTGAATGTTGATGGTGAAGCTTACTGTAGTTTTCAAGAACCCTAACAATGTACGTTAAACCCTAAAAAATTTCCCAGAAAACCCTGTTTCGCGTGTGCATGTGGTTCGGCTACTGTTCCTTTCCATAACAACCAATCAAATTATTTGGTTTCTTTGGCTAAAACTGTGCGTTTTGATAAGTAATACGCTTAATTACTAAAATGCCATGCAGTCAACTTGTTTGACCATTAATCCATGTTCTTTGTTCATGTTTGCTACAATTTGTTCATCATCTTTCCAAATTCATTTCTCACTCAATTTAACTCCAAAATTCATGAAATTTTTTCCATCATTTTCACATGAATGTCTATTATTTAATCATGATTTTTATTGAATTTTTGGTTGGCTGGATTTTTACTGGCTTTAGAGTTCTTGTCATGTATGCACATTTGATACCTTTTGCCATTCCCTTTGTGAAATGATCATGTTGCATCCAATGACCCTGAATTTTTTTTTGTGGTTAATCTACACTCATTCATCTTCATTTTGATGTAAAGTTTGTGCATTTATCATATGTGGTGTGTGAGATATGATTTTCTGAAGTAGGGTGTGACAATTTGTGTCACACCAATGTTATGCAATTTCTTGATTTTTGTTCACTTGCTTCCTGACCTCCAAATAATATGAAATTTTGCATGAATCATCTCTTATATGTCTAGTTGATGTGTGATTTTTCCTGGAATTAATTATGCCATTTCCCATTTGTTTGTGATTTTTCTTCCCTGCCTAGTCAATGGTTGACTTTGTGTGACATCTCATGCCATTTCATTTGGGAAATTCTCATATCTTATTGTATGATCATGAAATTTCATATGTGCATACTAGACATCTTGAGCTTTGCATTGGTGTTGATCCCATCCATTTCTCATCTGTTTTCATTTTGTTATGATTTTTTGAAGATGACACATGTTTTGTTGACTTCTTTGTGCACACTTGAAATTGTGTTGACTTCCTGATTTTATTTGACTATCTTCCCATGATCCAATTGAGCTGAAATTTCATATGCATGCTATGTTATGGATTGTGATTGAGTATGAATTATTTCATAATTTTTGGAATTGATTATGTTTGCTCTTGAGCTTGGTCTTGCTGTTGACCTTTTGTGTGCTTTCATTTGCCATGCCTTGCCTTCTTTGGTCTATAAAATGATAATGATGCATGATATGAGTTTGAATCCAATTGTGCTTGCTTCTTAAATGCTTGAACTTGACTTTGGTTGATTATTTGTTTGCTGTTTTGACTTTCCCTTTTGTTTTTGACCCTAGGCTTGCCCTAGTGGTCTTGTGGACTTATGTTGAGTTCATTGTTTCAGGTTAAGCATCAATGCTTCAAAGAAACCATACAAATTTGGTTGAGTTTGATTATATATCATGTGCTAACCTTTGTTTTGTAGGTGGTATGATTCATATTGTTGGGTTTTGTGCTTTTGCACTTCTGTTTATTGATCTAACTGTTTGATCCCTTTCTTTCTGATTTAAACTATTGAACTGTTTACTGATAAGTTTGACTTTTTCAGGTACTCTTTAGTTGCTTTATTTGCTTGCTTTGCTATTTAGCCATTTGCTTTGAGGTAATCCCTCTTTCTTCATGTAGTCTGGAGACCCGGCCTGTTATTTGGCCGGGCAAACTGTCTGAAGTCCTCCTTAAGAGGCAATGCTTGTGTGTGTTTAAAATTGTCCCAAGCAGGAAAAGTCCTTCAAGTAAGGCAATTGGTAGATCATAGGGATAAGCAACCTATCCCCTACTATTCAGTGAGTCTTCTCCTTGCTCCCATTACATGGTTGTAGCATTGAGATCAAAACCCAAGATCAATCGAGTCAATAATATGTGGAAAGAGCTCCACCTTTCTGAGCTCCCACACTTTCTTATATTTGATGCTCTCCCTGATCAGGGATAAGAGCAATGAGGCACACCCCTCATCTCCTTTCATCTGCTTCACCTTAGCCTCTCAATGGCAAGGTTAAGAGCAAATCTTTGACCCTATTCCAGTTGGCCTCAGTGCCTAACCCTCTTGTATGAGCCTCCTTGTTTGGTTATAGAGTGTGTTGTTTGATTCTCATTGTTTGATTGATTGCTTCATATGCACATGTCTGATTGTATGCTCTATGCATTTATCATCATTTATTGCTCATCAATACATAATCATCTCATTTGTCTTTGTGACATTATCATTGCTGTTTACCCATTGAGGACAATTGTAAGACCCTCCAGTGGCCATTGCTCCTATGATATGGAAGTGAGTATAAGACCATCACCTTGGCCACTCATCTTATCTTTGCTTAAAGCATTTGATTTTTATGTGAGGATGCAACTGTAAGTCCCTGCAAGTTGGCATTTGCTTTCCTATGATCACTTGTTGTCTTGTTTGTGTATGTGAGGATACAACTGTAAGTCCCTGCAAGTTGGCATTTGTATTCCTAGGACCATACTGTGGAGGTTAGAGTAAGCCCAGACAGATTGGCATCTGACAT
Source organism: Lathyrus oleraceus (assembly GCF_024323335.1). NCBI lineage: Eukaryota > Viridiplantae > Streptophyta > Magnoliopsida > Fabales > Fabaceae > Lathyrus > Lathyrus oleraceus. Next base: position 395,670,613 of record NC_066582.1, on the reverse strand, counting down.
CCATGTTTGCTTTCCTTTGTTTATGTGAGGATGCAATTGTAAGTCCCTGCAAGTTGGCATTTGCTCTCCTATGATCATATGTTGGATATTGGTATAAGTCCAGACAGATTGGCATCCGGTATCCATTCTTTTATTTCTTTGTTGAGGAGGTTAGTGTAAGTCCATTGAGTGGCCTCTGATATCCATTTCTGTTTTAGGAGACTGGTGTAAATCCATCTATTGGTATCCGGTATCCGCTTTTTGTTTGCGAGATTGGAGTAAGACCATCGAGTGGCATCCGGTATCATTTGTTTGTTTGTTTGTTATTATCCATTGCTATTCCAAAGGACACACTTGAATCATCCTCTATATGATTTCAAGAAGTGAACTTTCTAAGAAGTTTTATAATCCATCTTCATCCATTCATTCTCATTATGTCCTAAACCTTTTCACACTTTGATTTCAAACTTGAGATAGATATTGTGCAAACATCCTCATGTTTTTCAAACTAAAAACCTGGACCCAAGTCCTTGACTTTTTTCAAACTCCATTTCATAATACTTCCTTGAATTAATCTTAATTATACTTTGACTCCCTTTTTATAATCACAATCAATTAACTTCACCCATTCACTTGTTTTGGCTTTGTCCATTGTTAATCTTTTCATACATGAGCTATAGGTTTGATTTATCTTAGTGGTTGATGTTAATCTCACCTTTGTCCTTAGTTGATTGAATTGTAAGTCTTCCTTGCCTATTATAGGGTTAACCCCTCCCTGGCAAGTTGAAGCTGTTCTCACATGGTGGACTTGTTGATTACATAAGGTTGAGTTTTCTCCTGTGGATAACGTAAGACCTTAGGGTTTGTGTTTAAAATTGAACCCAACCAACTTTTTGAAATCTTTTAGCCGAACTACGGCGTTTTGATCCTTACCTTTGATGGAAGGTACGTAGGCAACGGGTTCATCCGTTCAAACCCAATAAAATGTACCTTTTCTCATCATCCCAATCATGTTTGCACAATGCTTATGTCGTAACAAATAACAATCTTTTGCAACAAGTGTGAAAAGGGCTCCCTAGGAGTACCTAGGACGTAGTGGGTGCCTAACACCTTCCCATTGCGTAATTTACCCCTTACCCAGACTCTCTGATCTTTTTATTAGTTTTCTACGTGTAAAACTTCTTAGGCTTTTGTTCGCTTTTTAGCCAGTCCTTTGGATAAATAAAAGTGCGGTGGCGACTCGAAATTTCATTGTATGCTTTGCTTATGGTTTAATCGATAAATCATATAGCGACGAATACACCGCTACAGAACTTTCCAAAGAGCAATGACTACTCTTTTTCATGATATGATGCATAAAGAGATTGAAGTGTATGTCGATGACATGATTGCTAAATCAATTGATGAAGAGGAACATGTTAAGCATTTGTTGAAGTTATTCCAGCATTTGAGGAAGTATAAACTCCGCTTGAATCCCAATAAGTGTACTTTTGGTGTTCATTCTGGTAAATTGTTGGGCTTTATTGTCAGCGAGAAAGGTATTGAAGTTGATCCTGCCAAGGTCAAAGCAATACAATAGATGCATGCGCCAAAAACTGAGAAGCAAGTCAGAGGTTTTTTCGGCCGCTTGAATTATATTTCCAGATTCATTTCCCACATGACTGCCACATGTGCGCCTATATTCAAGCTTCTTCGGAAAGATCAGTCTTGTGATTGGACCAAAGACTGCCAGAAAGCTTTTGACAGTATCAAAGAATATTTGCTTGAACCTCCGATTTTGTCTCCACCTATTGAAGGAAGACCGTTGATCATGTCTTTGATTGTGCTAGAAGATAGTCTGGGTTTTGTTCTTGGTCAGCAAGATGAGACTGGGAAGAAAGAGTTTGCGATCTACTACCTTAGTAAGAAGTTCACCAACTGTGAGTCTCGGTATTCAATGCTTGAGAAGACTTGTTGTGCATTGGCTTGGGCTGCTAAGCGTTTGCGTCAGTATATGTTGAATCATGCCACTTGGTTGATATCCAAAATGGATCCAATCAAATATATATTTGAGAAGCCTTCTTTAATTGGGAGAATTGCCCGTTGGCAGATGTTGTTATCATAGTATGATATCGAATACCGATCTCAGAAAGCGATCAAAGGTAGTATCTTGGCTGACCATCTGGCTCACCAACCGATTGAAGATTACCAGTCAGTTCAATATGATTTTCCTGATGAAGAGATTTTGTACTTGAAAATGAAAGATTGTGATGAACCATTGCTAGAAGAAGGGCCAGAACCTGGTTCCCGTTGGGGCATGGTATTTGATGGAGCTGTTAATCAATATGGAAATGGCATTGGGGTAGTGATTATTACTCCTCAAGGCACGCATCTACCATTTACATCCAGATTGACTTTCAAGTGTACAAACAACATGGAAAAATATGAAGCTTGCATTATGGGGCTTGAAGAGGCCATGAATCTCAGAATCAAATATTTGGATGTCTTCGGTGATTCAGCTTTGGTAGTGAATCAGATCAAAGGAGAATGGGAGACAAATCAACCTGATTTGATACCGTATAGAGATTATACAAGGAGGATTTCAACTTTCTTTACAAAGGTTGAGTTTCATCATATCCCTCGAGATGAAAATCGGATGGCAGACGCTCTTGCAACGTTGGCATCAATGATTGTAGTGAAGTATTGGAATGAAGTTCCCAATTTATCTGTGATGCGTCTTGATAGGCCAACTCATGTGTTTGCTGTTGAGGAGATTAAAGACAAGAAGCCGTGGTATTTCGACATCAAGTGTTTCCTCCAAAGTCAGATTTACCTGCCTGGGACATCTTTGAAAGATAAGAAGACTTTGAGAAGATTAACCGGTAATTTCTACTTGAATGGTGATGTACTGTACAAGAGAAACTTCGACATGGTTTTGCTCAGATGCGTGGATAGACACGAAGCAGACTTGTTGATGACCGAAGTGCATGAAGGATCCTTTGGTACTCATTCCAATGGACATGCAATGGCGAAGAAGATGTTGCGAGTAGGTTACTATTGGCTGACAATGGAATCTGACTATTGCAAGTTTGTGAAGAAATGCCACAAGTGTCAAATCTATGCTGATAAGATTCATGTTCCTCCGACACTATTGAATGTTATCTCTTCCCTGTGGCCTTTCTCCATGTGGCGAATTGATATGATTGGGATGATTGAGCCCAAAGCTTCGAATGGACATCGTTTCATTTTGGTGGCAATTGACTACTTCACAAAATGGGTTGAAGCGGCATCGTATGCAAATGTAACCAAGTAAGTTGTTGTAAGGTTTATCAAGAATTAGATTATATGTCTTTATGGTGTGCCAAGTAAGATCATTACTGAGAATGGATCGAACTTGAATAATAATATGGTGGAAGCTCTTTGCAAAGACTTCAAGATTGCACATCATAATTCTTCTCCCTACAGACCTAAGATTAATGGGGTTGTTGAAGCTGCAAATAAGAACATCAAGAAGATTATCCAGAAGATGGTTGTCACGTATAAGGATTGGCATGAGATGCTCCCATTTTCTTTACATGGGTATCGTACATCCGTCCGCACTTCAATAGGGGCAACCCCTTTCTATCTCTTTTATGGTATGGAAGCAGTGCTCCCCGTAGAGGTTGAGATTCCTTCATTGCAGGTGCTCATGGAAGCCAATTTCACTGAAGCTGGATGGTGTTAGACCAGATTTGACTAGTTGAATTTGATAGAAGAGAAGAGATTGACTGCCATGTGTCATGGTCAGTTGTATCAACAAAGGATGAAGAAAGCTTTTGATAAGAAGGTCAAACCTCGAGTGTTCAGAGAAGGTGACCTTGTGCTCAAGAAAATTTTGTCGTTCAAGCCAGACTCCAGAGGGAAATGGACTCCTAATTATGAAGGCCCATATGTTGTTAAGAGAGCCTTTTTAGGAGGTGCATTGATTCTTACAACTATGGATGGTGAAGAGTTCACTCGTCCTTTGAACGCAGATGCAGTCAAGAAATACTTCGCCTAAAAATAAAAGAATAGCTCGCTAAGTTGAAAACCCGAAAGGGCGGCTTAGGCAAAATTGAGCGTCTCGGTGGATTGAAAACCCGAAAGGGCGATCCAGACAAAAATTAGAGACATAAAAAATATAGAAAATAATTTCCCGATAAGTTGAGTACCCCACCTTGGGGCAACTTATGCAAAAATTAGGGATTATGGCAAGTAACTGCATTATATTGATCTTCATTAATTTTTGAAGACTTGTTTGAGCATAAGGGTTGACGTCAGTTCATCTTCAGCAGCGGTCAAAAACACAGTGGATATCAAGATTTGGTAGAAGGATTAAGGATCATTTGTATTCAATGTAACCCTTTTCCATGTAAATTACCATTTTCAACTTTGTAAAATCTATGGAGTCTTGTTATTTACAGACTACCATCCTATTAAATAAAGTTGAGCTTTTATCCAATTGTTTCTACTCTTATTTACTTCAGCCAATAGTTTTAAATTTTATTATGATCACTTTGAAATTAAACTTTTAAATCAAAATCAAATTTTCTTTAAAATATATAAGCAAAAACTTTTCAAAAGCAAGTAACAATAATATCAACAGCATTTCAGTGAAACGCGAGTTCTTAAGTGCGAAGCATCTGAGGTTCCCCAAGCAGTGACTCTTTGGGTATCTCTAGGCATCAGTGTTGATCCACTTCCAGTAGAGTTTCTTTCTGTTCCCCAGCTGAGTTGATTGATTCAAATCCCCACCGGCGTGTCTTGGTCCCTAACAGAGTTTCGGCCTTCCCAGCGGAGTTCGTATTTCTTCAGTAGGTAGATCGTCATCAGAATATGTTTGATCTCTTCCCAGTAGATCGCTTTTGTATCTCCACCAATCGTCGCATCTTTGCTCCCAGTCAGAGTTTCCTCCTGGTTTCTGAGCAGCTGCTTGTTTCTTCCCCAGTAGGGTTGTCTCTCATTTTATGGTGTTGACCTAAAATTCCCTACAATTGGATGTGTTTTCTCCTCAGCAGATCTCCTCCTTCCCCAGCTAGGGTTTGAGCTTTTGGGATGTTGATCTCTCTGTTCTTCAGCCGTTTGTCTCCATGATTTTTGTGGATTGACCAAGGATTGTACCGGTGGTTCAAATTCTTTGCGACACCTCTGTATCCTTTGTGATTGTTTTGTCAGCATAATCTCCATATATACATACGCATATACATTCATATGAATTCATATTTTGCATATCCTGCATATTTGTTTTGTTTGAGGTTTTTTATGGCGGTACTTTATCCCCGTACCAAATCTGGTGTATGTCCTCTTTCAATCGTAGAGTATCAACCCCTAAGCAGAAAAGACTTTAATCTTTCTCTCTTTCCCCACTGAGTTTGTTTCCTCGTGGATGATTGTTATTTTAGTTTCCTCTCCAGCAAAATTTTCTGGATGGAATTACTCCTCTTGGGTTATGTCCTCATTGGGTTGAGTCTTGATTGACCGTTTCTTTCTAGCTCTTACCTAGATGGATGTTTTGGTCCCATAAGAGTCTATTACCCAGTAACTGGTAATATTCTTCTTAGTCGACAGTTTGTTACTTTTTGCCCAATACCAGGCAAAAGCACCTCTTTTCTCCCTAGTGGAGTCCTCGGAAGTATATCCTTGATATGTTCATCTTAATCAGGTGGCAGATATCTTTCTTTTCCCCGCAGGAGTATATCCTTGATATGTTCACTTTAACCAATGACGGATATTCTCTTCTTCGGTGTTCTACCCAGTAAAAGGTAGTTGTAATCCCTATTTTGTTTCCCCAGAGAGTTAATCCTTGATATGTTCGTCTTAATCGATGACGGGTTTTCTTCTCCTTGTTGGTCTTCTACCCAGTAACCGGTAGTTGTAAATCCTACTGTTCCCCTGAGCGGAGTCTATCCTTGATATGTTCACTTTAACCGGTGACAAATTTTATCTTCTTTGGTATTCTGTCCAGTAACTGATAGATGTAATCCCTATTTTCTCTCCTTTCAGAGTCTATCCTTGATATGTCCACTTTAACCGGTGACTGATTTTCTCTTTGATTGGTCTTCTACCTAGTAATCGGTAGTTGTAAATCCTACTTTGTCCCCTCGTAGAGTTTAATCCTTAATATGTTCATCCTAACCGGTGACGGATTCTCTCTTCGACGGTTTTCTATCTAGTTTTTGATAAATGTAATTCCCCTTTTGTTGTTCAGTTGGTATATCCTTGATATGTTCATCCTAACTGATGACGGTTATCCTCCTTGACACCCCCAAGCAAGTCTATCCTTGATATGTTCATCTTAACCGGTGACGGATTTTCTTCCCTGTCGAGTTTATCCTTGATATGTTCATCTTAACCGATGACGGATACTGTCACCCTTTGGTCTCCTGCCCAGTAACTTCTAGTTGTAAATCCTATTTTCTGCAGTTTTTCCCCAGCAAGGCTATTCTTACCCAGTAACCGGTAATGAGTACTCCCTCCTGGCCTTTTCCTCAGCGAGTCATCCTTGATATGTTCATCCTAACTGATGACGGATGTTCTCTCTGTCATATCTTTATTATCTCCTTACCCGATAACAGGTAGTGGATAATAGATTTTTGCTCCTCCTGTGTTGAAGTTATTTTCTCCCCAGTTGAGTTGATTGTGCATTTCCTTAGTGAAATCGTTATTCCACTGCATGATTCGAGTACCTCAGTTTTATCCTGACTTATTTTTATCCCCTGCAGATGTTGTTTTTCCCTGGCTGAGTCTTTCCATGGATTTCCTCGAGTCCCCCAGTAGTTTTAAGTCGTAGCCTGGCCTACGCATAAACTCCTTTTATCCCCCAGAGTCTTTGTCTCCCCAGTGAGTTTTCCTTATGGAATGCATTATACTCCTGCAGATTTTCGGTCTCTCTGATTTCTTTTCCTTTGTGGCAGTATTTCCCCACAAAGCGTTAACTTTTGCATCCATATCATTTGCATCATGAGGTCTCTTAGGGACCAAAATTTGTTTCTCTATGTTGTTATTTAAGCCCATTCTACTGAGTCAACACGAAGATTTTAACATTCGCCTCCTCAGTTAGAATGTCCTTAAATAGGGGCAGCTGTAAGACCCCAATTTTGATCCTAAGATCCCTCATGCAATTTCATCATAAGCATTAGCATTGAGATCATACATTGGTATCCTCTTTACCCCTTTTCGTTGGATTTGTTTTGGGAGATATCACCAAGCACTTTGTGATTATATCGTACTTTTATTTTATCATTTTACTAACCAAAATACCAAAAATATGTCTTTGTAGTTGTCTAACTCTTTTGTAGGTAAGGAATATGATTTCCTTGATTCATTGATCACATCTAGGGTTTGAGACCCTCATAAACAAAGAGCACCATCAAGAATTGATTCAATAATGGTTATGAGCATCATATATGAGTCTCAATTTCTACTACATGTTATATTGATCAAGTTTGCTTCAAGAGTTTGAGGGTGATTTTCCTTGGAAACCCTAGTTTGATTAGGTATCTTGAGTAACTTCTCCAACAAACTATCTCACCAATTGATCAAATTTCTTAAGGTACACTTCAAAATTCATCATCTTATGCATATATGATCTACCATGAGCCAATAAAGTCAAGAGAATTGGAAATTAGCAAGTTGGTTGATGGTGATTGGCCAGATGGATTCATCTGATCAAAACTGGGTCTCCCTAGACCCTATCTCCTACAATTTTCACCATATGAAAATTATTCCAAGATAAAACTTACTCTAAATGGAATTCCAAACAACTTTCATGTTGAGACCTAGATCTAGTTTTGCTTGGAAAATCATTTTCTATGTTGAAACATTATAGGTCATTTTGTCTAAACCCTAATTTCAAAGTCAACTTCCCAAGGCCATAACTTGCTCAATTTTTATGAGATGAAAGATTTTCAAGTTGCACAATCAAATTAAATGTGTCTAGTTCAACTTTTATGTTTGGAGTGAGATCTAATTCAACTTCTTTGAACATGTGATATGAGGCTACATTATAGGTCACTTTTGACCTATACCATTGATCAAGTGATTTTGCCAAACTTCAAAAATGCATAACTCTATCATTTCAAATCCAAATGACATGATATTGGTGACCATTTTGAAGGCCTTTGAGAGAGCTACAACTTTGATGAAGACACTATTCTCATTTTAAACTCCCATAAAAAGTTAAGCAAGGTGGAATATTGAGACATATGGCTTGACACTTAGAAAATTTTCAATATGTCAAATTTTTCCAAACTTCCACCTCAAATATCTCCAAGTTCCAAGCTCCAAATGAAAAAGTGTTAAACATCTAACTTGTTCCTCTTGATCTTACCTTTCCAAAGAGCTAAAATTCATGCATTTTGGATGAGAAATGCATAGGCTGTGTATGGCTTAAACGGGCTGGTATCATATGTCATGAATCAAACTTCAAACAACAATACTCAATTACCTTGCAATCCAATCCACCTCCAATGCATCAGAACTTTATTATGGACTTTTGAACAATCATTTGATGGGCCTATGCGCGCCCATGCAGCTTGCTTACCTCACTTTGCCAATTTTGGAAACTTGAAAGGAGTGTGCAATTATCACTTGAATTCTCTATAAATTGAAGTTCAATTGCTCAGAATCAACACACACACTGCGCAAGCTTTGATTCCCCCCAGAAAACCCTTCACATTAAAAGGATAAACCTGAGAAATTCGTTTGAATTTGAGCTTGAATCTCCACTGTTTTGGAATTCAATTCTCCAGGAGTCCATTGATTCTAAGTCATTCCATTCCTCTTCTGCAAGCAATTGGAGTGAAGCAAAGCATGATTCAGATCAAGATCTAGCAAGCTCAGACCTCCATTGAAGGTATTTTGCAGAAAATTTGATCTCTTCGATTCTCCTTGTTTCTTGCTCAATTCTCTTAATTATTGTGTTGGCTGAAGTCCTACCAATGTAGGCAAGGTGTTTGAGTTGTTTTGATACTGAATCGAAGCAACTCAGATCATGAACCTCGTTTTTCAATTCCACATACCTCTCAATATAGTTGGAATTGGAAGAAATGGAGGTGATATTCGTGCTCAGTGATGTTTTCTCTTTAAAATCATGTCCCTGTTTGCAATTTTGGTGATGGTTTATGATGACCCAGTCCGGCGAGGCTTGCCGGAAAGACAACGGGAGCTCTGGCTCCGGTGATGATGTGTTTGTGGTCTAGACCGTGTGATCCGTTTCTCATGTTATAATCTCAGCCGCTCCTTTTGATTAACAAGTTTGCCATGCAGTTGACTCGTGCCTTGGTGGAACGCGCGTTATGGATCATCAGATCTTCCACCTCAATTAATGAGGGAGATCTAATGGTCCACGTATTTTTGCAATTTCTGATTTTCCTTTTTATTTCATTTTATTCATTAATTCATATTAAATTCAATATTGATCCAAAAAATATGGGACTTTCACCAAAAAAAATCAAATATTTTTCTCTTTCATATTCTGAATTAAAATTATTTTTTGGATCATTATTAATATTTTTCATGAATTAATTGATTTTTCATTTGTTTTTAATTGTTTAAAAATACTTTTAAGTGTCCAAAAATTATGAAATTTTTTATCCAAGGTCCTTTGACCTTTTTGACCTATGATAAATCACATGGCCATTTATTTGGTGTTTTGATGTGATTTTAGGATTTGGACAAAACATATTTGAATTTAATGCATTATTTTAATACTTTTAATTGAATAAATGTCATTTTAATTGTGTTGGCCATTTGGATTGACTTATTTGAGTTTCTCATTTGTTGTTGGGCCTTAGTTAAGGTTGATTTGACTTTGTCAAGTTAATATTATTGGATTTAGGGGATTGATGGAATGTACATTCCATCTCCCAAAATGAATGAATAATATTAATTTGGTAAAAGTCCTCCTTTGACCAATTTGTGATCTCATTCATCCCTTTCCCTCTTCATCTAATTCCCCTTCTTCATCCATTCATTTCAATTGGCCAATGACATCTCTAAGTCCTAATGCTAGTTGATTGAAAGATTAACATGAGTATGGATGAGATTAGGCCACACCTTTGCATATATTTTGTGTGTGGTATGTTCAATGAGCATAGTTCTTAATTCTATGTCTCTAACATGCATTAACACCAAAAGTCTATTGCCCGGCCTCAAATAGTTGTGACTTCTACATAAGTCCAATTACGATTGCTTAACATAGCGCTAAATTTGTGACATAAAAGGCATAAGCATTCTAGTTAGTGAGATTGTAAGTCTCACCTCTTCCATGGTATTGTGTGGAAACTTTGCCTTCTTTCCTTTCTTTGGAAGATGTTTTGGTTCAAGGATCCATGCTTGTGGCGAGTGGGTTGAGTGTTCTCCAAAGAATGTCTTAACATCAAAAAATCAAAACAAAACTAACCATTAACTTACTAACCATTAACCTTTAGTTTCAAGCTTTTACTTTTAATGCAATTTAATTTTATTATCATTTGTCATTGTACATATCATTCTAATTGTTTATGTTTATGAAATTTTTATTTTTGTCCACTTCGACCATATTGTGTGATATACTTTGTTACTTTGTTTGTTTGATTGGTCTTTGACCATTAATGCACATAATAATAACAAAAACCCTAAAAGACATTTGAGTGGACTGTTGTTTTGATCTCCCCAATTGGACTTGGAATTTAGGCAACATTCCTTTGCTAATGGACTTGGCTAATGTCAATTTGTTGAGAGACCAAGAACTTGCAAGTGTGAATTCATCTAATACATCATTCAAGGTCTCTCCAGATTCATCTGCTACATAGGCTATTCTAAAGAAGATCATTGAAGTGGAAAAGCTTGGATGAGGCCATATTTATTTGATGCCTTTGCTCTTCAAGATTGATAATTGTGCATTTGTATGTTGCTTGATTCTAAAAAGTCCAAGGGAATTCTGGGTTTCTATTGACATACTTGTCTATTGGATTGCTCCCATTTGGTCAGATCTTTTCAACTTTAAACTTTTAAATTTCTTGTATCTAGGGTAGTCTATTCATCTTTTCCCCATTTCTTTAATTTCAAAATCTCTCCCTCCATTTTCAAAATCTTCTTTACGTGAACTATTTTTGTTCTAAACTTAGACCATTTTACAAAAAAGGTAGAAATTTTGGCCTTATGCCATTGCATATTCAAACTTACTTTCTTAAATCAAACTTGTAAATAAACTTAACTATACTTGACTTAAACTTTCAAAAAGCCAAAAAGAACTAACTTATTCAAACCATTTTAGGCCTTTGTGCCTTTCAAGCTTAATTTTTGTTAAAACCAACCAACTCACTTTGAAATTTATAGCACGAACTACGAGGTTTTGATCCCTCATTTATATGTTGGTACGTAGGCACAAGACCGAAGGTCTTGTCAAACACAAAAATATAATTAATCAATTCTTTTTCTCACCCCCCCCCCCCCCCCCCCCATTCTATTTTGTTTGTAAACATCACTTTGTACAAAATACATATGCACACAAAAAGGGCTCCCTAGGAGTACCTAGGACACTTTGGGTGCTAACACTTTCCCTCTGTGTAACCAACCCCCTTACCTGTGATCTCTGATTTTTATTAGTTTTTATTTGAAAACTTCTTACTATTTGGGTTTTATTCGCATTTTTCCCTTTTCCCTTGGAAATAATAAAATCGCGGTGGCGACTCTTGTTAATTGATCTTTAGCTTGTCAATAGCTTAATGATCATGAATTTCCCGCTACAATTTATACTTTGTTTCAGTGCTTTATCGTTTCTATTTTCCATTCCCATTTTACCTTTATTACCTCCCTAACTCATCAAGAGTTGCGTTTACACTTTCTAAACCTGTCAAGAACATTGTTTACCACATAACCATACACCCAAAACACTAAATCCAGGACTTTGTAGCTGGTCCTGCAAGTAACCCTCTTATAGGAAAGCTAGAGATTGTTGTGCAAATAACAAATTGGCACACCCGGTGGGAAGTCGACAGTGTTAAGTTGTATGCGATTGCGCAGTGGAAAAATGACGTCTCCTAGACCCCACGAAGAAACATCTTCGGCGGGAGACACAACGACGCCCCAGACCGTTGACACCGGCTCTAGTATGGCGTTGATAGTTTCAACAGTGTTTATAGGACCAATTCTGACGTCGTGTCAGCCACAAACACCGACACCAACAACAATGGGAACTATAGGGAAACATATGCCCAGTTACACGGCTCCCATGCACAGAACGTTGGGAATGCCGACAGAGTTTATGGCAAATATGCATAACCTCGGTTCAACTTACAGCGATACCTCGTCATCACCATTCCCTCGTTACCAGGGGTGTGGACCTTTGCCAACCCTATTTAGTCGACCCTCAGGTTTTGAATTGACGTCTCAATCAGTCCTAACTTTTACATCAAGCTCGGTTATTGTTATGAGATAACAGATGGACGAAAGTAACCATGAAATGGTATACATGCAAACTTAGAAAATGGGTACTATTTTGAGGCCATTGATCCAGGATTCGACACAGAGTTACCAGCAGCTGGCAACCCAAATGGCAAGGATTAGAGATTTCTTGGGAGATCCAAGGGCCCAAGTTCGTCAAAATCCCACGCCTCCTCCTCGATTAGAAACACTGGTTCGGCAAGAGGAGATGACAGATGATACTGTCGAACAACAATATCAGGAACTCGAACACATCCCAAGGGTGGCACGAAGGCCCCCCGTGGTACTGGTTAACCATAACCAGGATCCAGACCAGGTGGTTCGACAAGTTCGACACGATGCAGCCATAGGGGAACGAAACCTAGAGGCTATTGTCGAACGGATCATAGTGTGAATCGGAGTAAGTCCTTGCCTCCAGCGGTCGACGTACTCCTCGCCTCTACCAGATTTTGTCTTACATACAGAATTTCCAAGGGGATGGAAAGTCCCTAAATTTACTAAGTTCGTTGGGGATACCGAAGAATCCACCGTCGAGCACGTGGCCAGGTACCAGACGGAGGCTAGCGACATAGCGAACAATGAGGATTTGAAGTTAAAATACTTCCCAAGTTCTCTGACAAAAAACGCGTTCACATGGTTCACGATGCTACCTCCACAGTCGATTCAAACATGGACACAGTTGGAGAGGTTGTTCCATGAAAAAATCTACATGGGATAATCCAAGATCAGCCTTAAAGAACTAGCTAGCGTTAACCGAAAGGTTGCTTAGTCAATTGACCAGTACCTGAACAGGTTTAGACTATTGAAGGCGTGATGCTTTACTCAAGTCCCTGAACACAAACTAGTCGAGATGGCTGTTGGGGGTATAGATTATTCTATAAGGAAAAAGATGAATACTTAGTATCTTAGGGATATGGCCTAATTGGCCTATAGGGTTCGACATATCGAATGCTTGAAAGCCAAGAAGTCTAAAGTGGGTCGATATTATAAGAAATAAAAAGTGTCCTACATCGTAGTCGAAGGAGTCTCTTCCAACGATGAAGATATAGTCGACAGGAGTGAGGTTAACGTGGCAGAACTTAAGCCCAGACCTCCATATGCGTACAAGGTTTTGAAGTCGTCGAATGGAAAAAACCTTGTCGAACCAGAGAGAACATACAAATACATAGCTAAGACATATACGTTCGATGTATCTAAGTGTGACGAAATATTTGATCTCTTAGTAAAAGATGGAAAGATTATTGTCCCTCAGGGTTTAAAAGATCTTCCCCTAGAACAAAAGAAGAAAAGGGGATTCTGTAAATTTCATAATTTCCTTGGTCACAAAACTCACCAATGTGTTCTTTTCAGGTATTTGGTGCAGAAAGCTTTGAAAGAAGGAAGACTCCAGTTTGGCGAAAGGCAAAAAATGCAGGTGGATTCTGACCCTCTGAAGGTGGAAGAAGCTTTGTATGCAGAGCCTCTATAGTGCATGATGGTAGAGACTACTGATGGTCTCATTGAGGTTTCTAAAGCAACCTCGTTAGCTGAATCATTTGAAGTGATGATGGTCAAAACTACTAAAGGTTTCGGAAACAAAGACAAAAGGAGGCCCAAGTTGGCATATCCCCAACCTGGCGAAAGCTTATCAGACTTCCAGGAGAAGTGCAAGGGAAATGGATCAAAAGCTCTGTTGTGCCCAAAGTGCAGCGCGGTATTCGATGAGAAAACCGTCGAAAGACTGGAGGCCGTCAACAAGGCCGTGAAGGAGGAAAAGCATGTTATCCCATGATTCGTGTTCGACAGGCACGGAGCACCTCGACGGAATGAAGATTACAGAAGATGCTTTATCAAGAGCAAGCAAGGCATGAGAGGTTTGAAGTTTCAAAAGCCCTTTTTCAAGGCAAGTTAGCCGAGGGAGCCCCTGTAGGTTCCCATGTACTCAAGATGATTGGGTATATGGAAAACCTTGAGAGATTGGGTTTTCCCCTCGGTAAGGAACTTGCGACTGATTTGATCTTGCAATCGTTGCCAGATAGATTCATTCAATTTGTCCTAAATTTCAATATGAATGATATGGACAAATCTCTTCCTGAACTGCTCGCCATGTTAAGAACTGCTGAGCAGAATCTAAAGTCAAAAGGGAAGTCCATTCTGATGATCGGAAATGGAAAGAGACAGAACAAAAGGCCCACCAAGCAGGGTGATAAAGGGAAAGGCAAGGAAGTTGCCAAACCTAAACCCACCATTGCTGCTTTAAAGCCTAGTGGAGGCATAGCAAAAGAAGGCACCTGCTTCCATTGCGGTAAGACCGGACACTGAAAGAGAAACTGCCCAAAGTACCTGGAAGATAAGAAGAATGGAGTAGAGACTTCAACTTCAGGTATTTTTGTTATTGAAATTAATTTATCTACTTCTCCATCATGGGTATTAGATACTGGATGCGGTTCTCACATTTGTACCAATGTGCAGCGACTAAAAAGGAGTAGAGATTTGGCAAAAGGTGAAGTCGACCTACGAGTTGGCAATGGAGCAAAGGTTGTTGCTTTAGCCGTAGGAACTTATGTATTGACTTTACCTAGTGGTTTAATAATTCAGTTAGAGAACTGTTATTATGTACCTGCAATTAGCAAGAATATTATTTCCGTTTCTTGTTTGGACAAGTGTGGTTTTTCATTTATAATAAAGAACAATTGTTGCTCAATTTATTTGAATGATATATTCTATGCTACTGCACAAATGAACAATGGACTATATGTCCTTGATCTTGAAATGCCTATTTATAACATTAATACTAAAAGGATGAAACCTAATGAGTTATATCCAACTTACCTTTAGCATTGTCGATTAGGCCACATAAATGAGAAACGCATTTCCAAACTCCATAAAGATGGACTGTTGGACTCTTTTGATTATGAATCATATGAGACATGCGGATCTTGTTTAATTGGAAAGATGACAAAGTCTCCATTCATAGGAAAAGGTGAAAGAGCTAATGATCTTTTGGCCCTCATACATACTGATGTATGTGGACCACTGAACATACCAGCCAGAGGAGGTTTTCAGTACTTCATCACATTTACTGATGATTTCAGTAGATATGGTTATGTGTATTTAATGAAACACAAATCAGAGTCCTTTGAAAAGTTCAAGGAATTCAAGAATGAAGTACAAAACCAACAAGGTAAGAATATTAAAACTCTTCGATCAGATCGAGGTGGTGAATATTTAAGCCTAGGGTTTGATGACCATCTGAAAGAGTGTGGGATCCTATCCCAACTTACTCCTCCTGGAACACCCCAATGGAATGGTGTATCTGAGAGAAGAAATCGAACCCTGTTAGACATGGTCCGATCCATGATGAGTCACGCCGATCTTCCAAACTCCTTTTGGGGACATGCACTATTGACAGCAGCTTACACACTTAACCGTGTTCCATCCAAAAAGGTTGAGAAGACACCATATGAGATATGGAGTGGTAAGAAACCACATATGTCTTACATGAAGATATGGGGTTGCGAAGTTTATGTGAAACGACAAATTTCAACTAAGCTTGAGCCCAAATCTGACAAATGCTTATTTGTGGGGTATCCTAAAGAAACAAGAGGGTATTACTTCTACAATCCTTCTGAGGGCAAAGTGTTTGTCGCTCGAACTGGAGTTTTCCTAGAAAAGGATTTTATTTCCAAAGGAATCAGTGGGAGGAAAGTAGAGCTTGAAGAAATTCAAGAATCACAAAGCATCGATACACCTATGGAGGAATTAGAGCAGGAAACACAAGTAGTTGTGGAAGAGCAACCTGCTCAAGTAGAACAAGACCAGCGTAGGTCAAGCAGGATACGTCACCTACCTGAGAGATATGGATATCTCATAACAGATCAAGATGATGTATTACTCATGGATCAAGATGAGCCTGTGACCTACCAAGAGGCCATAACTGGTCCCGAGCCTGAGAAGTGGCTAGAAGCCATGAAATCTGAAATGGATTCCATGTACACAAACCGAGTTTGGACCTTGGTAGAGCCTCATGTAGGAGTTAACCCTATAGGATGCAAGTGGGTCTTCAAAAAGAAGACTGACATGGATGGTAAGGTACATACCTATAAGGCAAGACTGGTTGCAAAAGGATATAAACAAATTCATAGGGTTTACTATGATGAAACCTTTTCACCAGTTGCAATGCTTAAATCTGTTCGGATTTTACTTGCTATCGCTGCATATCATGATTATGAAATATGGCAGATGGATGTCAAAATTGCTTTCCTTAATGGGAATCTTCTTGAGGATGTGTACATGACACAACCTGAAGGATTTGACATACCAGAAGAAGCCCAAAAGATATGTAAGTTACAAAGGTCAATCTATGGATTGAAGCAAGCTTCCAGAAGCTGGAATCTTCGTTTTGATGAAACAGTAAAACAATATGGATTCATCAAGAACGAAGATGAGCCTTTTGTCTACAAGAAGGTTAGTGGGAGCATGATCGTTTTCCTGGTATTATATGTAGATGACATATTACTCATTGGAAACGATATCCCTGTAAGACCCCAATTTTGGCCCTAAGATCCCTCATGGCATCATACCATATCATATCATTGCCTTAAGGATCTTTGTGCACCTTTGCTTCCCTCCTAGTGGGTGGGTTATCTTGTGAGTTTGATTCTTGATCACCAAGCATGTATTGCATTTGTATATCATTGCTTTTCATCTGTCTATTAACCCAAAAGTACAAAAATATTGTCATCTAACCATGTTACTTGCAGATGAAGCAAACTAGGTCAAAACAGTCAAATCAGCCATTGAGCAATAGATGGTGGCCATTCTTGAAGAATTTGGGCACCATGATCATTCATCAAGAGTTCATATGAGTTGTGACATCTTTTTGAATCAAGATATCAAGTGATAGGGGCTTGGAATTCATCAGAACATGGTTCAGTCAACCAAAACCCTAGCAAAGTCAACTGAAGTCAACTGTGGTCAACTATGCATTTAATCAGTGATTTGATGGTGGGAATTGGTTTGAGAGGTCTCATTCATGTCCATATAAGCCTCATATAACATGTCAAACATCCACAGTGAAGAATTTGAAGTCAGACAAGAAGTTGCCAAAAATAGAAGTTGACCTGTAATTGGAATTTGCCAAAAATAGAAAGTGCTTCTCCTCAAAATTACATCATCATACAAGCTTCAAATGAATTTTTGTCCAACATTAAAGTTGAAGATCTTGTTCTCCCATTTCCAAAAAGTCCAAGAACACTCATTTCTCATGTGTGGTTGGCAAGTTATGATCAAATCATTCTCAAATATTTTTGAACTTCAAAGTGGCATAACTTCCAAACCATTTGGCCAAATTGAGTGAGGTTTTTTGCTACAAGTCATATTTGATGTGCTCTATCCAAATCCTTCATCATAATCCACCAAAAATTCACCAATCAAAATGGCCTTTTTCAAGTGGCATGAATTAAAAAAGAGGAGGTGAAAAAGTGACTTTGTAAATTAGCCATTTCCAACATATTTTGCCAATTGAAAATGTTCATAAATCACATTTTGAGAGTGGTTTTGGGCCCATTTCTCAGCTGTAGCACATGCCCTTGTCATTTGAGTGGATTTTCACTAATTAGCAAAATGACTCCATTAAGCAAATTTCAATGATCATTTCCACTAACCAAAACTTAAGGACCTTAAACAGCATATATATTTCACTTTTCTGCTGAGAAAACCCTAGCACACTTTCACAAAACAGATCAAATTTTCATTTTCTCTCAAACTCTCATTTTTCCTCACTTGAACTTTTCTCTGAAAATCTCAAAAGAACTCGTGTCCTTGAGCTTTGGTCCATCATCTACCAACCTTTTGGAAGCATTTGCAAGGATTATTTCATAGCTGTAGTGCAAGAATCAACACTGTTACATTAAAGCTTCATCCATGGCAGCTATGTGTTGGAGCTGAATCGTGCTAGCTGAGCTTCAATTTCTCCTTCCATTCACCAATACAAACATCAAGAAGCGTCTGTTTCTACTCTGCACGGCCAAACAACCACCAAACCATCACTGTTCTTCAAGATCAGGTGAAATTCGAACCTAACCTTTGATGAAATTATGCTATGCTTATTAAAGATCTTGCAACGCTGAACACAATGAGCTTTAAATCGTGGAAAACCATTGAATATTGAGAGAGAAACATGGATTTAAAGCTTGATATCCAAATATGTTTTTGCTTATTTCTCTTTTGTTAGCATTATTTGGTGTTAATGATTGTTGGTTTGTTAATGTACATGATGAGATGAATGCATTGGTATGTTGATTTTCGATTTTGGTCGCAAAAAGTTCTTGCTGCAAATTTGGAAATGATGAACAAGATGATGATGTACTGTAGCACACAAAACCCTATTTTCAAACCCAGAAAACGTGTTTGGTCGTTGGATGTTTTTGCCCTGCATGAAATCCACTGTTACATCGCCATGAACCAATCAGCGTGCGGCATCTCCTTAAGTGAAACGCAGAGTTTCACTTAAGGGACCGGTATATTACGAAAATGCCACTGCCGTTTAATTAATTCAATTAAATCATTTTATTTTTCAATTTTTATTTCATTTGATATGCCAATCTTCCAAAAATCATAAGTCACTCATTTTTAATCCAATTTTCATGGGATTTTTTGTGGATTGCTTCTCTTGATCTCTAGTTTTTTATGATATTTTTTCCAGATTTTTTGCATGTATGGATTTTAAATTGTGCTAGGGTTTGTTCATGTTGTCCATTTTATGTAGAGTTTGTGAATTTATCATTGCTGGTTGGAGAGTTATGATTTTTTGAATAGGGGTGTGACAATTTGTGTCACACCATGCATGTCCAACTTCATGATTTTAATTTCCATGCTTATTGAACTCAAATTGGTTTGAATTTTTGTATGAAGATACTTGTGGATGTCTAGTTTACATGTGAATTTTTCTGGAATTTTGGAATGCAGTTCCTATTTGATTGATAATTTCTCCCCTGTTTGACCAAATGATTGACTTTTTGTGATACATGATGCTATATGATTTGTGAAATTCTCATGCTTAATTGGATGGACTTGAAATTTGACATGTGAATTATAGACATCTTAAGCTTTGTCATGGTTTTGGTCCCATTCATTTCTCATATGTTGTCACTGTTTTATGATTTATTGAAGTTGGTGCATGTTTGGTTGACTTCTTTGAGCTTGCTTGAACTTGCTTTGACTTTCTGATTTTCATTGACCTACTTCTTTTGATCCAAATGAGCTGAAATTTGGTATGCCTATCATGTTATGGATGATGTTTGAGCATGATTTATTTGAGGATTTATTGAAAAGTTTGTAATTGGATTTGAGTTGAATCATTCTGTTGACTTCTTTGAGGTTCTATATGACATGCCTTGACCTAATTTGTTTGTGAAATGATAATGATGAATGATATGAATGTGAAACCACTTGGGTTTGTTTCTTAATTGCTCGAACTTGATTGTGGTTGGATTTCACTTGCTGTTGTGGATTTCTTATCTCTTTTTGACCCTAGGCTTGTCCTAGTGGTCATGTTGCTCATGTTTTGAGTTGTTTTTTCACGTTAAGCAGCAAATACCTTAAAGAGACTTATGCAAGTTATTTGAGTTTGATTGTTTATCATGACTAACTTGGTTGTTTTTGTAGGATGTTTAGCTCATATGCTTTGAGCTTTGTGCATTGCACATTTGTCAATTATGTTGACTGTTGATCCTTATCTTATTTTGATTATGACTTTGAGTTGTATACTAATGTTGTCTGACTGGTTTCAGGTACCTTTAGTTGCTCAGTTCTTTTTAGAACTTGCTTTGATTTGCTTGATAGCATTTGCATTGAGGTAGAATCCTTTTTCTTCATGTAGTCTGGAAGACCTGGCCTGTTACTTGGCCAGGCAACTGTCTGAAGTCCTCCTTAAGAGGCAATGTTTGTGCTTGTTTACATTTGTCCCAAGCAGGAAAAGTCCTTTGAATAAGGCAATTGGTAGAATCCAAGAGATATGCAACCTATCTCCTAGTATTCTGTGTGTCACTCACCTTGCTCACACTACTTGTGTTGATGCATAGTGAGTAAAAACCCAAGATCAATCGAGTCAATAACTTGTGGAGAGAGTTCCATCTTTCTGAACTCCCACACCTTCTGATATTAAATGCTCTCCCTGACCAGGGATAAGAGTGATGAGGCACACCCCTCATATCCTTTCATCTGCTTCACCTTGGCTCTCAATGTCAAGGTTAAGAGCACCATTAACCCTATTCCAGTTGGCTTCAATGCCCACCTTTTGTATGAGCCTCATTGTTTGGTTATAGAGTGTGCTGAATGACTTTGGTTGATTGATTACTTAGTTCATTTGTACATGTCTGCTTGCATGCTTTGTGCATTTATCATCATTAATTGCTCATTAGTGCATGATCATTTCATTTGTCTTTATGACATATCTTTGTTGTTTGCCCATTGAGGACAATTGTAAGACCATTCATTGACCATTGTTCCTATGATATGGAAGGGAGTATAAGATCATTTCATTGGACACTCATCTTCTCTTTGCTTGATGCATTTGTTTGTTTTATGTGAGGATGCAATTGTAAGTCCGTGTAATTTGGCATTTGTTTTCCTATGATCATATGTTGGAGGTTAGAATAAGTCCAGATAGATTGGCATCTGACATCCAAGTGTTTGCTTTTTTGTTGGAGATTGGTATAAGTCCAGATAGATTGGCATCTGACATACAAGTGTTTGCTTTTTTGTTGGAGATTGGTATAAGTCCAGATAGATTGGCATCCGGTATCCACCTTTTTATTTCTTTATTGAGGAGATTGGTATAAGTCCATAGAGTGGCCTCTGATATCCAATTCTGTTTTAGGAGATTGGTATAAGTCCAGTGATTGGCATCCGGTATCCGCTTTTGTTGACTTTCTTCTTTTGCTTTGCTTGTTTGTTATTGCTCATTGTCTATTCCAAAGGACACACTTGAGTCATCTTCTATATGATTTCAAGAAGTGAACCTTCTAGGAAGTTTTACACTCCATCTTCATCCATTCATCCCATTTTGTCCTAAACCTTTTCACACATTGCTTTCAAAACTTGAGATAAATATTGTACAAACATCTTCATGCTTTTAAATTAAAAACCTGGACCCCAAGTCCTTGACTTTTTCAAACTCCATTTTCATAATACTCCTTTTGAATCAATCTTAATCATACTCTGACCTTCCTTTTGTGAATAATCATAATCAATTAACTTCACCCATTCAATTGTTTTGTGGCTTTGTCCATTCTTGCTAAGTTTTCATACATTAGCCGTAGGTTTGATTTATCCTAGTTGGTTGATGTTAATCTCACCTATTTGTCCTTAGTTGATTGAATTGTAAGTCTTCCTTGCTTATTATAGGGTTAACCCCTCACTAGCAAGTTGAAGCTGTTCTCACATGGTGGACTTGTTGTTTGTATAAGGTTGAGTTTTCTCCCGTGGATAACGTAAGACCTTAGGGCTTGTGTTTAAAATTGAATCCACTAACTTTTGGAAATCTTTTAGCCGAACTACGGCGTTTTGATCCTTACCTTTGATGGGAGGTACGTAGGCAACGGGTTCATCCGTTCGAACACAAAAACAATAAAAAAATTGTATATTCTTTTCTCATCATCCCAATCATGTTTGCACAATAAATATTTCAAAACAAATAACAATTTTATACAACAAGTGTGAAAAGGGCTCCCTAGGAGTACCTAGGACGTGATGGGTGCCTAACACCTTCCCATTGCGTAATTTACCCCTTACCCAGACTCTCTGATCTTTTCATTAGTTTTCTATGTGTAAAACTTCTTAGGCTTTTGTTCGCTTTTTAGCCAGTCCTTTGGATAAATAAAAGTGCGGTGGCGACTCGAATTCATTGTATGCTTTGCTTATGGTTTAATCAATAAATCATATAGCGACGAATACACCGCTACAGAAAAGTGGCGACTCTGCTGGGGAAATCGATCCTTGGTGGTATTGCCTACTTTTCACCCTTGTTGTGTGATATATTGTTATTTGTTATATGACATATTTTTGTACCTATTTGGGATAACTGTATTGATTGTAATGTTTGAATTGCTTGATATACAATTGCTGTTTGCTTTGGTGATCTCTGTGAGATGAGTTCTATACCCGAACTCGAGTGCACTCTAGGATAGGAGAATGGCATAGTCTTGTTGACTGGTGTGGAGTATTCCTTAGCCAGTTGACTTGCGAGTCCATTCACTTGGTGGAGGTCATGTTGGATTAATAATGTCACACAAGTTATTTGTGGTTAGGCATTATTCTTTCAATCATGTGCCTTTGAAGCCAAGGACCGTAGTTCACCAAACCCATCTTGGCCTATTTTTTAGGACGTAGTGCGGAGGTCGTTCAGATGTAAGTTCTGATGCGATTGTTACGCGATACTACACTCATAAGAGTTTCTCTTGAGAATATTTTTGGAATACGAGTATTCGTTCCTCCGATAATATTCGAAAGATGGAACGATGATTATGGGAACCTCTGATAGAACATGTCTGGCAGGTTTAAACCCTAGTACACTCCCTTTGGGTGGTTCTTAACCGAGACTCCATGCTCGTGACTCTCAACAAACCCGTGATTCGTGGTTGAGTCGTTCAGACAACCTTAATATCAATGGAACCTGGGTGTTGATCAGGTATAAAACCTAAATCCCCCAAAAAGGATGGTTGATATTAAGGATGTTTGAGCCGGTTCATGTACCGTTAATATAAATGGAACTTGGGTGTCGATAAGGTGAAAACCTAAATCCACCAAAATGGATGATTGATATTAGGGATACAATGAGCTTTCCCATGACCTTTGTCTGGTGTGCTTTGTTTGATCCTTGAGTGTGATTGTTGCATTCATGCATTCATGCATTCATTTGCACTTCATGTCATCAGAAAAAGAAAATTTTCAAGGAACTTAAAAGGGTTTATTTGCAAAATTTTCAGACATGGAAAGACCAAAAAGGCATACAAAGAAGTACAGCTTTAGGCAGCCCGATGTAAAAGAGTTAAGGAATCTGACATCTTATGTATTAGATCCCTTGGGTTTCAAAGCTCGCTATGGGAAGCTTCTACCTCTGCTGACTACTCAGGTTGACGAAGGGTTGATGAGTACTCTAGCCCAGTTTTATGATCCCCTGTATCATTGCTTCTCATTTCCGGACTTCCAGCTGTTGCCGACCTTGGAAGAGTATTCTCATCTTATTGGGATTCCGATTCTGGATCAAGTGTCGTTCAGTGGCCTAGAGAGTATTCCGACTGCTCGAGAGATTGCCAGCTTGTTGCACATAGATGAAGAGTTGATTAGGGCTAATCTGACTACCAAAGGCGGAATTCAGGGTTTTCCTTCCGAGTTCCTCATTGATCAAGCTACCTTTTATGGGAAGGCCATGAGTGAGGATGCCTTTGAGGCTTTGTTTGTGCTGCTCATCTATGGGTTGGTGTTGTTTCCCAACTTCGACAAGTTCGTGGACATGAATGCTATTAGGATCTTCTCAGTTCTTAATCCAGTTCCGACTTTGTTGGGCGATGCCTATGTCTCTTTGCATTTGAGGAATGCAAAGGGCGGAGGAGTTATAGTCTACTGTCTACCTCTGCTATATAAGTGGTTTATTTCGCACTTGCCGCAAACAGTTGCTTTCAAGGAGAACAAGGGATGTCTACGGTGGTCTCAGAGACTCATGTCTCTCACCAATGATGATATCACCTAGTATGATCGTGTGTATAACACCGTCCAGATCATTGACTATTGTGGTGAATTCCCTAATGTGCCTCTTCTTGGCACATGTGGTGGGATCAGCTACAATCCCATTCTTGCACGACGTCAGCTTGGGTTCCCCCTAAAGGATAAACCTAATAACATTCTGTTAGAAGGTGTGTTCTTTCTGGAGGGTAAAGATCCCCAAGGCCTGAAAGCCAGATTTGTCCGTGCTTGGCGCAGTATTCGCAAGAAGAGTAGGAACGAGTTGGGTCCAAAGAACTGCATTGCTTTGGAGCCATACACCTCTTGGGTCAGACAGAGAGCTGCCGCTTACTTGATGCCGTATGATCATCCGAGACCTACACCGTTGGATGTGGTTGGGCCTTCAACCCTCCCTACCCAACGTGTAGAGGAGTTGAGAGAAGAAGACCTTTCACGTGCTTGGATCCGTGAAAGAGAAGAATTGCTTCAGCAGCTTAAGGAGAAGGACGCTATGATTGAGTTCCTCGAGCACCGAGTGATCGACGATCCGAACGACACTTGGACCTCTCTGCTTCCTCAGTCTTCCAAATTCTGGAAGAGGAGGTATGATCGACTTGCAAAGGAGAAAGCAGACATGGAAGCGGCCTATGAGAGAGAGATCAAGAAGCTGTGCACTTCTCGTCTTCCAGCATCCCGAGCTTCTAGGGATCCATAGGATGTTTATTTCCCTTTTCTCTTTGTAATGACTAAAAAATGTTGTACTTCTTTGTCTCGACATATTGAATGAAATATTTTCCGCGAGAAATTAAAATGCTTTAATTATTCAAAATATTGCAAATAATACCCTAAGGGTTCCTTGAAAATAAACAAAGCATCTGCACAAGCATTTCATGCATCATTCTTGCATAAGCAGGTACCCTTTGTTTCTGGTCTTCTTGTCCTAACTCTGTGTTCTTCATTTATTTTGAAGACAAGCTGACTCACCGGTATTATACGCGAGTCAATTCTGCAAGAGTCATGGAGCAACTAGAACAAGAGAACAGAGAACTGAAGGAAGAGGTCGCCAGACTTGGCGCTTTGATGGAGCAACTCCTCGCTGCTCAAAATCAACCTGCTCAATCGCCTGCAACTCCTGCCCAGAGGACGGTCATCTTAGAAGTCGTCACTTCGACTGTGCCAGTCAGTGCTCATCAGGTGCCCAATGCTATGCCACCCGGGTTCCCTTGGGGAATGCCTCCAGGTTTTATGCCTGATCAGCCTGCGCCAACTTTTGTTCATATGCCGGCATCTAGCCCGGTCCCTGTTCCCGCTCCTCCTGTCGTGCATACTATGCCAAGGGTAGACGACACTATCTATCACTCCGAGCCATCTGAGGGCTCAGACGTTCATGAAAAGATGGACGCCATGAACAACCAATTCCTCGAGCTGAGAAAGGAATTGAGGACTCTTCGAGGTAAAGACCTATTCGACAAGTCTGCTGCCGAGTTGTGCCTTGTTCCAGGTGTGAAGATACCAGTTAAATTCAAAGTACCTGACTTTGAAAAGTATAAAGGGAACACCTGTCCACTCGCACACCTGGTCATGTACGCCAGGAAGATGTCTACCCAGACTGATAATGATCAACTTCTGATTCATTATTTCCAAGACAGTCTGTCTGGTGCCGCACTCAGATGGTACATGAGCTTAGACAGTGCCAATATCAGATCCTTCAACGACCTTGGCGAAGCCTTCGTCAAGCAATATAAGTACAACGTCGATATGGCGCCTGACCGAGATCAACTCAGGTCCATGTCGCAGAAGGATAAGGAAACTTTCAAGGAGTACGCCCAGAGGTGGCGAGAGCTGGCAGCTCAGATTACTCCACCGCTTGAGGAGAAAGAAATGACCAAGATCTTTTTGAAGACTCTTGGCTCATTCTATTATGAGCGGATGGTAGCAAGCGCTCCCTCTGATTTCACCGAGATGGTGAACATGGGGATGCGTCTCGAAGAAGGTGTCCATGAAGGACGATTGGCGAAGGATGAGAGCTCTTCCTCTAAACGATATGGGGCGTTTAAGAGGAAGGATGGGGAAGCACATGCTGTGCAATCCCATCCCAAACATAGAAGACCCTCTGCTCAAAGGAAGCCTGCACGTCGTGCCGGTCATCAGCACCAGGTGGCTCATATAGCACATGTATTCAAAGACAATGCTCAGCAACATCAGCAATATCAGCATCAGCAACAATATCAACAACCTCAGTATCAGCAACAACATCGTCCACAGCAACAGGCTTACCAGCCTCGTGGCAGTACAACCAATCAAGCTAATATGAATTATGATAGGAAGAAGATCAGCTTTGATCCAAT
The DNA here is from genome assembly GCF_024323335.1 of Lathyrus oleraceus. Lineage (NCBI taxonomy): Eukaryota > Viridiplantae > Streptophyta > Magnoliopsida > Fabales > Fabaceae > Lathyrus > Lathyrus oleraceus. The sequence goes on along the minus strand of NC_066582.1, from coordinate 395,644,160 downwards.
TCCTATGACATATGCAGAGCTTTATCCTTCCTTGTTGGAAAGGAAATTGGTTTCTCCCAGGGATCCCCCTGCCATTCCTGCAAATCCACAATGGTGGTATAAACCAGATCAGCATTGTGTTTACCATTCCGGTGCCCCTGGCCATAACATCGAGAATTTCTACCCACTCAAGACTAAGGTTCAAGACCTTATGAGGTGTGGAATTTTGAGCTTCGAAGATTCGGGCCCGAATGTCACCAAGAACCCATTGCCTGCGCATGGGAAATCTGTCAATATGGTTCAGGAATGCCTTGGGAAGTACAAGGTCAGATATGTAAGCCACATCAGGCAGTCGTTGGTTGAATTACATCGTTTGCTGTGTCAGTACAGCTACTTGGAGCATAACCACGACAAGTGCCGCGTCTGCTCGGTTAACCGCTTGGGTTGCGATCAAGTACGAAGAGAACTCCAAAAGTTGTTGGATGAGGATACCATTGAGATTCTGCAGAATCGCAATGTTGATGAAGACGAGCCTGAAGTGAATGTGATTTCACCAGTGTTCAAGTTGCCTGAGCCTGTTGTTATTCGTTACAATAGCAGCAAGCCAAAGGCTTCCCCTTCCTTGGTCATTAAACCTGCAGGCCCTGTGCCCTACTCTTCAGACAAAGTCGTACCATTCAGATACAACCCTGTTGTTGTGCAAGATGGGGTGGAAGTGCCTTTGCCTTCAACTTCTGTGACCAACGTCGCTGACATAAGTGGGTTGACCCGAAGTGGTCGTGTGTTTTCCGCGCCTCCTAAGGCTGTTGCTTCTGATACGGTTGAGCGTCCGGTTGGGACCGCTGTGAATACTCAGAATCAGGCACGTGATGTTGCCAAACCTTCCTCCTCTGTACAAAAAACTCCTGTTTCTTCAGTTGGCCCGAGTGTCATTGTAGATGAAGAATCTGATGAGGTGCTGAAGCTCATCAAGAAGAGCGAGTATAACGTTGTAGACCAGCTTCTACAAACGCCATCCAAGATTTCCATTCTTTCCCTGCTGCTGAATTCAGAACCCCATAGGGAGGCTCTGCAGAAAGTATTGGACTTGGCGTACGTTGATCACGACGTCACTATTGAGCAATTTGATAGTATTGTTGCAAACATTACCGCTTGCAACACTTTGAGCTTTTGTGACGCTGATCTCCCTGAGGAGGGAAGAGACCACAACATGGCTTTACATATCTCCATGAATTGCAAATCTGATGCAATGTCCAATGTGCTGGTGGACACTGGATCTTCTCTAAATGTATTTCCAAAATCCACACTCTCCAGATTATCATATCAAGGTCCTCCTATGAGGCAGAGTGGGGTTGTTGTGAAAGCATTCGATGGGTCGCGTAAGACCGTGATTGGGGAGGTTGATCTCCCAATCAAGATTGGACCAAGCGATTTCCAAGTTACCTTCCAGGTAATGGATATCCACCCATCTTATAGCTGTCTCTTAGGCAGACCATGGATTCACGAGGCTGGCGCCGTGACATCCACCCTACACCAGAAGCTGAAATTTGTGAAGAACAAGAAACTGGTTGTAGTAGGGGGAGAAAAGGCTCTCCTGGTTAGCCATCTGTCTTCTTTCTCGTACATTGACGCTGAGGATGAAGTTGGAACGCCATTCCAAGCTTTATCTATTGATGAACCAATCGAGAAGAAGTCTCCTTCATTTTCTTCCTACCGAGATGCGAAGCTGGCCATTGAATGTGGTGCAGTTGCTGGATTAGGGAAGGTGATTGAACTTGAAGACAATAGATCCCGGGCTGGCATTGGCTACTGTTCTGGGGCATGTAATAAGCAAGGTTTGTTCACAAGTGGAGGATTCATCCATGATGATCAACCTGAGGAAGAAGATGATGCTATCTTGGAAGAGGATGCAGAAGATGTGAACAACTTCGTTATTCCTGATGGTGTCTGCCACAATTGGGTCGCTGTAGATGTTCCTACAGTCATCCATAGATCAGAGTAATTGTTCACTTTGTTCAAAACCCTTCTCCCATGCCAAAAGGAGAAGTGATGACATTGTTGGCAGCATATATACAATGATGTTTTCATTCAATTAATGCATTGTCAAACATTTGTTTTTCCATTTGTTTTCACTTTTTGCTTTTGCATGAAATCAGTGATCACAAAAAACCCTGAAAAACAATAAAACAGCTTTTTCATCTGCATAAATGATTTGCTTGTTTAAATTCAAAAGCTTTTCATTATCCAGAATCATCACGCAGGGATTTCTAAACCCATTGAACATAATGATCCAACGCCATCTCCCAACTTTGAATTCCCTGTATTTGAGGCAGAGGAAGATGACGTTGAAGAGATTCCTGATGAGATTACCCGTCTCCTTGAGCACGAAGAGAAGATCATTCAGCCGCATCTCGAAGACTTGGAAACAGTCAACTTGGGGTCTGAGGATTGTGTTCGCCTGGTGAAGATTGGGGCACTTCTTGAAGGGTCTGTCAAGGAAGATTTGATCAGTTTGCTACGAGAATATTTCGATATCTTTGCTTGGTCCTATGAAGATATGCCGGGTTTGGATACAGATATTGTGCAACATTTCCTGCCTTTGAAGCCTGAGTGCGTGCCTGTGAAGCAGAAGCTCAGAAGAACTCATCCAGATATGGCAGTGAAGATCAAAGAGGAAGTTCAGAAGCAAATTGATGCGGGGTTTCTGGTGACTTCTACATATCCTCAATGGGTGGCCAATATTGTGCCTGTTCCTAAGAAGGACGGAAAAGTCCGTATGTGCGTTGATTATAGAGATTTGAATAAAGCTAGCCCGAAAGATGATTTTCCTCTACCACACATCGACATGTTGGTAGACAATACAGCCAAATTCAAAGTCTTTTCCTTTATGGACGGATTTTCCGGATATAATCAAATCAAGATGGCACCAGAGGATATGGAGAAGACAACATTCATCACACCTTGGGGAACATTCTGTTATCGAGTGATGCCCTTCGGTTTGAAGAACGCCGGAGCCACGTATCAACGAGCGATGACTACCTTGTTTCATGATATGATGCACAAGGAGATAGAGGTCTATGTTGATGATATGATTGCTAAGTCCCGAACGGAAGTTGAACATGTTGAGCATTTGTTGAAGCTTTTTCAGCGTTTGAGGAAGTTCAAACTTCGCCTGAATCCGAACAAATGTACATTTGGAGTCCGTTCCGGCAAATTGTTGGGTTTTGTGGTAAGTGAAAGAGGTATTGAGGTTGATCCTGCAAAGGTCAAAGCAATACAAGAGATGCCTGCACCCAAAACTGAGAAGCAAGTCCGAGGTTTTCTTGGCCGCTTGAACTACATTTCCAGATTTATATCCCACATGACTACCACATGTGCGCCGATATTCAAGCTCCTCCGGAAAGATCAGTCTCATGATTGGACCGAGGATTGCCAGAAAGCTTTCGACAGTATCAAAGAATATCTGTCTGAACCTCCGATATTGTCTCCGCCTGTGGAAGGAAGACCTCTGATCATGTATTTGACAGTTCTTGAAGACTCGATGGGTTGTGTACTCGGTCAACAAGATGAATCAGGGAAGAAGGAATTTGCTATATACTACCTCAGTAAGAAGTTTACTGATTGTGAATCTCGGTACTCTACGCTTGAGAAGACGTGATGTGCTTTAGCTTGGGCTGCTAAGCGTTTGCGCCAGTACATGATAAATCATACAACTTGGTTGATATCCAGAATGGATCCAATTAAGTATATCTTCGAGAAGCCTGCTTTAACTGGGAGGATTGCCCGTTGGCAGATGCTGTTGTCTGAGTATGATATTGAGTATCGAGCTCAGAAAGCTATTAAAGGTAGTATCTTGGCTGACCATTTAGCGCACCAGCCGATTGAAGATCATCAGTCTGTTCAGTATGACTTCCCTGATGAGGAAATTCTGTATTTGAAGATGAAAGATTGCGATGAGCCTACACTTGATGAAGGTCCGGAACCTGGTTCCAGATGGACGATGGTGTTTGATGGCGCTGTGAATCAATATGGAAATGGAATTGGGGCAGTGATCATTACTCCTCAAGGTTCACACATTCCGTTTACAGCAAGGCTAACTTTCAAATGCACGAATAATATGGCGGAGTACGAAGCCTGTATTATGGGACTGGAAGAATGCATTGATCTGAGAATCAAGCATCTTGATGTGTATGGTGATTCGGCCCTGGTTGTTAATCAGATCAAGGGTGAATGGGGGACGAATCAACCTGGTCTCATTCCATACAGAGATTATGCAAGGAGAATTTCAACATTCTTCACAGAAGTTGAATTTTATCATATTCCTCGAGAGGATAATCGGATGGCAGATGCTCTTGCTACGCTTGCTTCCATGATTGTGGTCAGATGGTGGAATGATGTCCCCAATATTACTGTGATGCGCTTGGATAGACCAGCTCACATATTTGCAATTGAAGAAGTGAAAGATGACAAGCCTTGGTATTTTGATATCAAGAATTTCCTCCAGAACCAGGTCTACCCGCCTGGGGCATCTGTGAAAGATAGGAAAACTTTGAGAAGGTTGTCAGGCAGTTTCTACCTCAGTGGTGAAGTGCTATATAAGAGAAATTTTGATATGGTTTTGCTCAGATGCGTGGATAGACACGAAGCAAACCTGTTGATGACTGAGGTCCATGAGGGTTCATTTGGTACTCATTCCAATGTACATGACATGGCTAAGAAGATGTTGAGAGCAGGCTACTATTGGCTGACAATGGAGTCTGATTGTTGCAAGTATGTGAAGAAATGTCACAAGTGTCAAATTTATGCGGATAAGATTCATATTCCTCCGACACTCCTGAATGTGATTTCATCACCATGGCCTTTCTCTATGTGGGGAATTGACATGATCGGCATGATTGAGCCGAAAGCGTCCAATGGACACCGGTTTATTCTCGTAGCAATTGATTACTTCACCAAATGGGTTGAAGCCGCTTCGTATGCGAATGTAACCAGGCAGGTGGTTGTCAAGTTTATCAAGAACCAGCTGATTTGCCGTTATGGTGTGCCAGAGAGGATCATTACTGATAATGGATCTAATCTGAATAACAAGATGATGGATGAGTTGTGCGCTGAATTCAAGATTGCACACCATAATTCCTCTCCCTACAGACCTAAGATGAATGGGGCTGTTGAAGCTGCTAATAAGAATATCAAGAGGATTATCCAGAAGATGACTGTCACGTACAAAGATTGGCATGAGATGCTGCCATTTGCTTTGCATGGATATCGTACGCCTGTACGTACTTCAACAGGGGCAACCCCTTTCTCTCTTGTTTATGGCATGGAAGCTGTTCTCCTAGTAGAGGTGGAGATCCCATCAATGAGAGTCTTGATGGAAGCCAAGTTGACTGACGCTGAATGGATTCAGAGTTGTTACGACCAGCTGAATTTGATTGAAGAGAAACGGTTAACTGCCATGTGTCATGGTCAGTTATATCAGCAGAGAATGAAGAAAGCATTCGATAAGAAGGTCAAGCCTCGTGTGTTCCGAGAAGGTGACCTTGTGCTCAAGAAAGTCTTGTCTTTCGCGCCCGATTCCAGGGGCAAGTGGACTCCAAACTACGAGGGTCCATATGTTGTTAAGAGAGCCTTTTCAGGCGGTGCTTTGATGCTTACAACAATGGATGGGGAGGATTTCACTCGTCCTGTAAATTCAGATGCAGTCAAGAGATACTTTGCCTAAAAAAAAAAGAAAAAAAAAAGAGTATATGCAAATAAAAAAACAGAATGGCTCGCTAAGTTGAAAACCCGAAAGGGCGGCTTAGGCAAAAATGAGCGTCTCGGTGGAGAACCTGCAAGGGTAATCCAGGCAAAAATTAGAGACTTGAAAAAATAATAGAATATTTGCATCCCGCTAGATTGAGTACCTCACTTTGGGGCAATCTAGGCAAAAATTAGGGATTCGGCAAGTAACTGCATCCTGACAAGACTTTCCGTTCCACAACTGTCATTTCGTCAGAGGATTCTCGATTCGTCGTCAACTGAAGCTTCGAATACATCGAGATTCAAATTGGTAGAGAAAGGATCATTATGTTCAATGTAGCCCTCTTCCAATATATATCACTGATTTCAAATTTGTACAGATCTATGGAGTCTTGCCATTTGCAGGCTACCATTCCATCAAATGAATTTGAGCTTTTATCCAATTATTTGCACTCTTATTTGTTTCAATTCAACAAATGTTTTGCATGTTTTAATTGATAAAATATCATTGTTTTTAAACAAATCAAATTTTTCAAAAAAATTGTTGTTTTAAACAAAGTGAATATTCACAAGATTGAAAGGATACTCAAGAGTATCTCAGTGCTCTCCCAAGGGTGGCATGATCTCCAACAGGTAAGACATTTGGTTCATATTCCTGGTTTGGTTGTATCTTCTTTCTCCAGATCTTGTGATGGGGTTGTTCCCCAGCATAGTTGCAAACAGAGTGTTGTTGAAGACTCAGTTTTCTCCAGCAGCAGTTTTCCCCAGTAGAGTTGCTTATGCAGTTGGATTCTACTTGGATGATGTTATTCTCCTTCAATGGGTTGTTCCCCGGAGTTGTTTGGAGTTACAAAGCTCTTTGTTTCTCAGTTGATGCTGAGATCCCCTGCAGATCTTCAAGATTTTCTCTTGTTCCCCGACAGATTCGTCTTGGTGGCTGTTTTGCCCGTTGTGACTTTCTGTACCCTGGTTGGGTTGTTTACTGATCCATCATTCAGAGATTTGGTGTTTCCTGATATCTCTGATCCTCTTCCCCCAGCAGTGCCTGTAGATCTATGCTTTATAGCATGTAGATCTCCGCAGATTGGCTTTCCAGTTGGTTTTTCCCCCCTGGAAGTATAGTACCGGGCGTTTGATTCCTGGACCTGTTCGTGTTAGATATGTCTGTTTTGTCAGCATTCATCAAACATAAATCATGCATGTTCGTGCATATTCATAAACATTCAGATATTCATGTTGCATTTCTCGCCATGTATCTTTTGTTGATTGTTCCTTGCTATGGTGGTGCAGATCCCTAATAGATCTCCCCTAGCAGATGTTGGATGTTAAATCTCTCCATATAGAGTCAGCCCCATAAGCAGAAAGTGTCTGTTGTCTTTCCTTCTGCAGTTCCCCACTGAGATATATCCTCGTGGATGACGGTTTCTTCCGTTTCCTCCCAACATATATATTGGGATGGATTTTCCTATTTGAGTTACATCCTCATTAGGACGTGTCTTGATTCAGTCTGTCTTTTCGGATTATTCCCGGATTGGCTATTTGTCAATTGTCTTATGCTTCCCAGTGGGTTGTTCCCCAGCGGAGTTTTTCGGGCCTCTACCCTTATACCGGTAGTTGTAAGTCCTATTTTCTTTGCCTTTTCAGCGGAGTTGGTGGTTATATACCTTTTATTCCTCGGCAAGAATTGTTGGTTTTCTACCTAGTAGGGGGTAGTCGTAAATCCTATTTCTTACTCTCCAACAGAGTTTGTGGTTTGTTATAAACCTTATTTTTGGTTTCCCGTGCGGATTTGTGATTTGTTCTATCCCCACGCAGAGTTTTTTGGTTTTCTACCCCTTATTCGGTAGATGTAAACCTTAATTCGTGGTTATCCCCACCAGAGTATGGCTATTACCCCGTATTCAGTAGTGGTAAGTCCTATCTCTTTTCCCCTTACAGAGTAACCTTTGTGGTTCGTCCTGATTGTAAGTGGATTCCTGTTGTTGTGGTTTTATCCCTAACAGAGTTGATGTCTCCCTGTGGTGATTTCTATCCCCAATTGAGTTTGTGGTCTTCTACCCCGTATTTGGTAGTTGTAAATCCCAAATGTTGATGTTTCTCCCCAGCGGAGTTTGTGCCTTGTGGTACAGTTGGATAATTGTCGGATGCTAGCAATTTTATCCCCAGCGAGTCCCTTCACCGTTTGTCAGTGATTGCATTCCCCGAATAGTTGATTGTCATCAATATATCCCCAGCCTGTCGTTGTGGACAATTGCTGTTTATGCAATTCATCCCCGGATCATTGATTCTCACCAGTGAATCCTCAGCAGATCGCCTTTCATTTACCCTCTTGTTGGTAATGTCTGTTGCTCCTTTTGATTGGTCATCATTATATACCTAGTTTGGTATCCCGATGCCTTTCTTTTCAGTTGATTTATCCTTTATTAACCCAGTAATCGGTTGTGGATAATCTTCATTGCGAGTATGTTATTCACGGTCTGCCGGTAATGAATAACATGTCTCATGCACTCTTCAGTTGAAGCCTTTTGTGTTTCCCTGGTCAAGTAAGTTTCGTTTTTTCCCTTTGCGGAGTCGAATGTTTCTTTATTGTTGGATAATTGCCGGATGCTTGCAATTTATCCCTTTGGGTTGTCTTTCGTTTACCCGGATGCTTGGTATCGATTGTCTCCCTTTTTTGGTTAGTCACCTATTATATACTTCGGTATCTCTGGTGTCTTTTCCTTTCGAGTATATTATTCACGGTCTGCCGGTAATGAATAATATGTCTCATGCGCTCTTTAGTTGGAATCCTTTGTTGATTTTCCCCAGCTGAGCAAGATTCGTATTCTTTGTAGAATCGAATATCCATCCTTTCGGATGATGTGTGTTTTGGCATATATACCAATCCACGTTTCGGTAGATCACCTATTATATGCTTCGGTATCTCTGGTGTTCCTTACCATGCGAGTTTATTATCTACGTTCTGACGGTAATAGATAATATATCTCATGCGAGTTTTCTTATCCACGGTCTGCCGGTAATGGATATCATATCTCATGCACTCTTTGGGTTTGTGTCCCCAGTTGAGTAAGGTTCGTTTTCCCGTTGTGGATTCGAATGTCCATCCTGTAAGTCGATTTGCTTTTTCAAGCCCTCCTTTCGGATGATGAGTCTTTTGGCATATATACCAATTCACGCTTTGGTCGGTCACCTATTATATACTTCGGTATCCCTGGTGTTCCTTCCTTTCTGCTACCTATTATGACTTTGGTCCCTTGTGGAGTCAGATTTTTCCTGAGTTTATATACCTTTTTCAGGTCTTCCTCAGATGCTTGGTTGATTGATATCTCTCACCCTTATACCGGTCTTAGATATTCATTCTTCCTGAGTTTGTTACCCTTATACCGGTAACATCTCATTCTTTGGTGCTCCCTCAGTGGAGTTTCCTGTTGCTTCTCCCCAGGAGTCAGCTTGTGTCTCTCCAATGGATGTTCTTCCTTTGGAATTTTCCTTTCCCCAGTGTGAGTCTTTCACTCCCCAGTGAGGTCTCCAGTCTGATTTCTGTTATTCCCTAATCAGAGTCGTGTCTCGCCACGCTATATCAGTTTTGTTTTTTCCCAACTTGAAGTCGTGTCCTGCTCACGCTTTCTTTTTCTTTTACTATCCCCAATAAGAGTCTTGTTGGAGTCTCTGTTACTGGTGAGTGTATTACTCCGATGGATCGTCTTTTCTTCTGTGTGAACTGTATTCCCCACAGAGTTTGTGTCTTTTGCATAGATACATTTGCATCATGAGGTCTCTTAGGGACCAAAATTTGTCTCATTACTGTTATTTAAGCCCATTCTACCGCGTCGAGATGAAGATTTCTAAACTTCACTTCTCCGGCTAGAATGACCTTAAATAGGGGCATCTGTAAGACCCCAATTTTGGCCCTAAGATCCCTCATGGCATCATACCATATCATATCATTGCCTCAAGGATCTTTGTGCACCTTTGCTTCCCTCCTAGTGGATGGGTTATCTTGTGAGTTTGATTCTTGATCACCAAGCATGTATTGCATTGGTATATCATTGCTTTTCATCTGTCTATTAACCCAAAAGTACAAAAATATTGTCATCTAACCATGTTACTTGCAGATGAAGCAAACTAGGTCAAAACAGTCAAATCAGCCATTGAGCAATAGATGGTGGCCATTCTTGAAGAATTTGGGCACCATGATCATTCATCAAGAGTTCATATGAGTTGTGACATCTTTTTGAATCAAGATATCAAGTGATAGGGGCTTGGAATTCATCAGAACATGGTTCAGTCAACCAAAACCCTAGCAAAGTCAACTGAAGTCAACTGTGGTCAACTGTGCATTTAATCAGTGATTTGATGGTGGGAATTGGTTTTAGAGGTCTCATTCATGTCCATATAAGCCTCATATAACATGTCAAACATCCACAGTGAAGAATTTAAAGTCAGACAAGAAGTTGCCAAAAATAGAAAGTTGACCTATAATTGGAATTTGCCAAAAATAGAAAGTGCTTCTCCTCAAAATTACATCATCATACAAGCTTCAAATGAATTTTTGTCCAACATGAAAGTTGAAGATCTTGCTCGCCCATTTCCCAAAAGTCCAAGAACACTCATTCCTCATGTGTGGTTGGCAAGTTATGATCAAATCATTCTCAAAAAATTTTGAACTTCAAAGTGGCATAACTTCCAAACCATTTGGCCAAATTGAGTGAGGTTTTTTGCTACAAGTCATATTTGATGTGCTCTATCCAAATCCTTCATCACAATCCACCAAAAATTCACCAATCAAAATGGCCTTTTTCAAGTGGCATGAATTAAAAAAGAGGAGGTGAAAAAGTGACTTTGCAAATTAGCCATTTCCAACATATTTTGCCAATTGAAAATGTTCAGAAATCACATTTTGAGAGTGGTTTTGGGCCCATTTCGCAGCTGTAGCACATGCCCTTGTCATTTGAGTGGATTTTCACTAATTAGCAAAATGACTCCATTAAGCAAATTTCAATGATCATTTCCACTAACCAAAACTTAAGGACCTTAAACAGCATATATATTTCACTTTTCTGCTGAGAAAACCCTAGCACACTTTCACAAAACAGATCAAATTTTCATTTTCTCTCAAACTCTCATTTTTCCTCACTTGAACTTTTCTTTGAAAATCTCAAAAGAACTCGTGTCCTTGAGCTTTGGTCCATCATCTACCAACCTTTTGGAAGCATTTGCAAGGATTATTTCATAGCTGTAGTGCAAGAATCAACACTGTTACATTAAAGCTTCATCCATGGCAGCTATGTGTTGGAGCTGAATCGTGCTAGCTGAGCTTCAATTTCTCCTTCCATTCACCAATACAAACATCAAGAAGCGTCTGTTTCTACTCTGCACGGCCAAACAAACCACCAAACCATCACTGTTCTTCAAGATCAGGTGAAATTCGAACCTAACCTTTGATGAAATTATGCTATGCTTATTAAAGATCTTGCAACGCTGAACACAATGAGCTTTAAATCGTGGAAAACCATTGAATATTGAGAGAGAAACATGGATTTAAAGCTTGATATCCAAATATGTTTTTGCTTATTTCTCTTTTGTTAGCATTATTTGGTGTTAATGATTGTTGGTTTGTTAATGTACATGATGAGATGAATGCATTGGTATGTTGATTTTCGATTTTGGTCGCAAAAAGTTCTTGCTGCAAATTTGGAAATGATGAACAAGATGATGATGTACTGTAGCACACAAAACCCTATTTTCAAACCCAGAAAACGTGTTTGGTCGTTGGATTTTTTTGCCCTGCATGAAATCCACTGTTACATCGCCATGAACCAATCAGCGTGCGGCATCTCCTTAAGTGAAACGCAGAGTTTCACTTAAGGGACCGGTATATTACGAAAATGCCACTGCCGTTTAATTAATTCAATTAAATCATTTTATTTTTCAATTTTTATTTCATTTGATATGCCAATCTTCCAAAAATCATAAGTCACTCATTTTTAATCCAATTTTCATGGGATTTTTTGTGGATTGCTTCTCTTGATCTCTAGTTTTTTATGATATTTGTTCCAGATTTTTTGCATGTATGGATTTTAAATTGTGCTAGGGTTTGTTCATGTTGTCCATTTTAAGTATGCTATGCCAAATTGTTTGTGAAATGGTGATACTTTATCCAATGACTCCCAAATATTTTGTGCTTAAACTAGACATGTTCATGGTGATTTTGGTGTAGAGTTTGTGAATTTATCATTGCTGGTTGGAGAGTTATGATTTTTTGAATAGGGGTGTGACAATTTGTGTCACACCATGCATGTCCAACTTCATGATTTTAATTTCCATGCTTATTGAACTCAAATTGGTTTGAATTTTTGTATGAAGATACTTGTGGATGTCTAGTTTACATGTGAATTTTTCTGGAATTTTGGAATGCATTTCCTATTTTATTGATAATTTCTCCCCTGTTTGACCAAATGATTGACTTTTTGTGATACATGATGCTATATGATTTGTGAAATTCTCATGCTTAATTGGATGGACTTGAAATTTGACATGTGAATTATAGACATCTTAAGCTTTGTCATGGTTTTGGTCCCATTCATTTCTCATATGTTGTCACTGTTTTATGATTTATTGAAGTTGGTGCATGTTTGGTTGACTTCTTTGAGCTTGCTTGAACTTGCTTTGACTTTCTGATTTTCATTGACCTACTTCTTTTGATCCAAATGAGCTGAAATTTGGTATGCCTATCATGTTATGGATGATGTTTGAGCATGATTTATTTGAGGATTTATTGAAAAGTTTGTGATTGGATTTGAGTTGAATCATTCTGTTGACTTCTTTGAGGTTCTATATGACATGCCTTGACCTAATTTGTTTGTGAAATGATAATGATGAATGATATGAATGTGAAACCACTTGGGTTTGTTTCTTAATTGCTCGAACTTGATTGTGGTTGGATTTCACTTGCTGTTGTGGATTTCTTATCTCTTTTTGACCCTAGGCTTGTCCTAGTGGTCATGTTGCTCATGTTTTGAGTTGTTTTTTCACGTTAAGCAGCAAATACCTTAAAGAGACTTATGCAAGTTATTTGAGTTTGATTGTTTATCATGACTAACTTGGTTGTTTTTGTAGGATGTTTAGCTCATATGCTTTGAGCTTTGTGCATTGCACATTTGTCAATTATGTTGACTGTTGATCCTTATCTTATTTTGATTATGACTTTGAGTTGTATACTAATGTTGTCTGACTGGTTTCAGGTACCTTTAGTTGCTCAGTTCTTTTTAGAACTTGCTTTGATTTGCTTGATAGCATTTGCATTGAGGTAGAATCCTTTTTCTTCATGTAGTCTGGAAGACCTGGCCTGTTACTTGGCCAGGCAACTGTCTGAAGTCCTCCTTAAGAGGCAATGTTTGTGCTTGTTTACATTTGTCCCAAGCAGGAAAAGTCCTTTGAATAAGGCAATTGGTAGAATCCAAGAGATATGCAACCTATCTCCTAGTATTCTGTGTGTCACTCACCTTGCTCACACTACTTGTGTTGATGCATAGTGAGTAAAAACCCAAGATCAATCGAGTCAATAACTTGTGGAGAGAGTTCCATCTTTCTGAACTCCCACACCTTCTGATATTAAATGCTCTCCCTGACCAGGGATAAGAGTGATGAGGCACACCCCTCATATCCTTTCATCTGCTTCACCTTGGCTCTCAATGTCAAGGTTAAGAGCACCATTAACCCTATTCCAGTTGGCTTCAATGCCCACCTTTTGTATGAGCCTCATTGTTTGGTTATAGAGTGTGCTGAATGACTTTGGTTGATTGATTACTTAGTTCATTTGTACATGTCTGCTTGCATGCTTTGTGCATTTATCATCATTAATTGCTCATTAGTGCATGATCATTTCATTTGTCTTTATGACATATCTTTGTTGTTTGCCCATTGAGGACAATTGTAAGACCATTCATTGGCCATTGTTCCTATGATATGGAAGGGAGTATAAGACCATTTCATTGGCCACTCATCTTCTCTTTGCTTGATGCATTTGTTTGTTTTATGTGAGGATGCAATTGTAAGTCCGTGTAATTTGGCATTTGTTTTCCTATGATCATATGTTGGAGGTTAGAATAAGTCCAGATAGATTGGCATCTGACATCCAAGTGTTTGCTTTTTTGTTGGAGATTGGTATAAGTCCAGATAGATTGGCATCTGACATACAAGTGTTTGCTTTTTTGTTGGAGATTGGTATAAGTCCAGATAGATTGGCATCCGGTATCCACCTTTTTATTTCTTTATTGAGGAGATTGGTATAAGTCCATAGAGTGGCCTCTGATATCCAGTTCTGTTTTAGGAGATTGGTATAAGTCCAGTGATTGGCATCCGGTATCCGCTTTTGTTGACTTTCTTCTTTTGCTTTGCTTGTTTGTTATTGCTCATTGTCTATTCCAAAGGACACACTTGAGTCATCTTCTATATGATTTCAAGAAGTGAACCTTCTAGGAAGTTTTACACTCCATCTTCATCCATTCATCCCATTTTGTCCTAAACCTTTTCACACATTGCTTTCAAAACTTGAGATAAATATTGTACAAACATCTTCATGCTTTTAAATTAAAAACCTGGACCCCAAGTCCTTGACTTTTTCAAACTCCATTTTCATAATACTCCTTTTGAATCAATCTTAATCATACTATGACCTTCCTTTTGTGAATAATCATAATCAATTAACTTCACCCATTCAATTGTTTTGTGGCTTTGTCCATTCTTGCTAAGTTTTCATACATTAGCCGTAGGTTTGATTTATCCTAGTTGGTTGATGTTAATCTCACCTATTTGTCCTTAGTTGATTGAATTGTAAGTCTTCCTTGCTTATTATAGGGTTAACCCCTCACTAGCAAGTTGAAGCTGTTCTCACATGGTGGACTTGTTGTTTGTATAAGGTTGAGTTTTCTCCCGTGGATAACGTAAGACCTTAGGGCTTGTGTTTAAAATTGAATCCACTAACTTTTGGAAATCTTTTAGCCGAACTACGGCGTTTTGATCCTTACCTTTGATGGGAGGTACGTAGGCAACGGGTTCATCCGTTCGAACACAAAAACAATAAAAAATTGTATATTCTTTTCTCATCATCCCAATCATGTTTGCACAATAAATATTTCAAAACAAATAACAATTTTATACAACAAGTGTGAAAAGGGCTCCCTAGGAGTACCTAGGACGTGATGGGTGCCTAACACCTTCCCATTGCGTAATTTACCCCTTACCCAGACTCTCTGATCTTTTCATTAGTTTTCTATGTGTAAAACTTCTTAGGCTTTTGTTCGCTTTTTAGCCAGTCCTTTGGATAAATAAAAGTGCGGTGGCGACTCGAATTCATTGTATGCTTTGCTTATGGTTTAATCAATAAATCATATAGCGACGAATACACCGCTACAATCCCTACCCTACAACAAGTAAAGTCTTGGTTAGGGAAATGCTTTTCTATGAAGGACCTAGGTGAAGCAGCCTATATATTAGGAATCAGAATCTATAGAGATAGATCACAAAAACTGCTTGGCCTAAGTCAGAGTACGTACATAGACAAATTGCTGAGACGCTTTAACATGCATGATTCCAAGAAAGGATTCATACCTATGCAACATGGCCTGTGTCTGCCAAAAACACAATCCCCTTCAACTAAGGAAGAAAGGGATCGCATGAATAAGATTCCATATGCATCTGCAATAGGATCTATCATGTATGCCATGTTATGAACTCGACCAGATGTCTCGTATGCTTTAAGCGCAACGAGTAGGTACCAATTTGATCCTGGTGATGCCCATTGGGTAGCTGTCAAGAATATCCTTAGGTATTTGAGAAGGACTAAGGACTCATTCTTGATATATGGAGGTCAGGAAGAGTTGGCTGTAATTGGATACACCGATGCTAGCTTCCAGACAGATAAGGATGACTTTAGATCGCAATCTGGTTATGTGTTTTGCTTAAACGGTGGTGCTGTGAGCTGGAAAAGTTCAAAGCAAGATACAGTTGCTGATTCTACAACCGAGGCCGAGTATATTGCTGCCTCAAGTGCAGCAAAGGAAGCTGTTTGGATCAGAAAGTTCATTAGTGAACTTGACATAGTTCCTAGTGTAACACCCTTCTAAAATACCCCAAATATTTAATTAAAATAGCCATATATCAATCAGAGTAATTATGCAATTAAGGGTGTCACACAATCATTTCACACCATTCACCAAATAACTGTCATGCTCTTTTATTAATTCAAAACATAAAGCATTTGCACAATACGCAGCGGATAGAAATCAAATCAATCATGCAACACATGTAACACATTACATGTAAAGTTGTTCAACAACCAAATCTGAAAACAATTAAAACATCCCGTCCCGATGTTACATCTACCAGAGCATGACCCACTAAGGAACTACACTAGACTCCGAGGACTAGCTTCTACTCAATCACTGCTCGTTACCTGAAAAATAGTTGTAAGGGTGAGTTCCTCAATCAATATAATGAGCATTATAAAATATCATGTAATGCTAAGTAATTTAACACATTAATCACCCCAATCCTATCACGCATTCAGTCACGGCAATATCAACTCATAATCATCATCATCATCATACTCAAACTCAACACAACCATACAACACGCATATAATATTGGAATACATCCATTCATATCATATGCCATACATACATACATTATGCAATGAGACTCCATGCATGCGGTACCGACTATTCGTGAACATATAGTTCAACCTCACCGACCAAATCCAGGTACGGCTACCAAGCCCACTAGTCCCACTCATTTGAGACCTAGTGACTCACTCACTAATTCCTCACCATGGGAATTAGCTACCACCCCAAGGGCTATGATATGCACGCTAATCACCTAGCATGCAAACATCAACAACAATCCACAATGATCTACTCACTAATTCCTCACCATGGGAATTAGCTACCCCCATAACGGCCACAATATGCACGCTAAATCACCTAGCAATGCAACATCATCAACAATAATCCACAATGGACATATGCTCACACTCTAAGCCATAAACAGTCCATTCACAATTGCATACATAATAGATACATTCACAGCATTATGCATACAATCATACATCATCAACATATTCATCACATAATCATATCACGTCATGTCACATAATCAATCACAGCATTAGCACACTCTACTAATACCCCTACTGCTCAAAACAACGGGAAATGACCCCTATTACATCATACGCCAATATAGGCCAAACACCAATTGTGTACACATTATTCAAATATTAGTTTTTCACTTTTCCAACAGTGTTAACCGGTTAACGCCCTGGGTTAACCGGTTAACGCAGACAGAACACGCTTCCTGGCAAAACTCAACAGTGTTAACCGGTTAACGCCCTGGGTTAACCGGTTAACGCAAGCAAAACAGCAGTATTTTCACAGTTCATAACAGTGTTAACCGGTTAACACCCTGGGTTAACCGGTTAACGCAAGACAGAAAGTTGTTCCTGCGCTAACACGAAGCAGAATGCAGAATTCTCCGCATTTTCCGCCGTTGGAGGACTTCTGGACCTCCGATTCCGATACCGTAAAAAGCTATACGTTCGGGAAATTACGACTCATACAAATACAGATTCAATTACAGCTTTAACACAACTTATCCAACACAATTTTTCAGCATTCAACATCCCAATTAGGGTCAATTCAACGGTTCATCACTACCCATTACATGTTAACCCATAATACCCATTAAACGACGATAAACCCCCCCTTACCTGAGTTAATCCGGAAATCCTTTAGCCTCAAGCTCTTCTCTTCTCCAACCTTCTTCTTCTTGCTCTGCCTCTTTGCCCTTTTCCTCTTTTTGAGCCGCTTCTCTGTGTTCACGTGAAAGCTCTTTACCCAAAAATGAAACTATTTTTCTTATTTCCAACTTACATATATTTTCCAATAATTATTATTCCAATAATAATAATAATAATAATAATCCAATAATTTCAATTATTTAATTAAATTAATAAATATAATATTAACTTAAATTAAATAATTATCTTATTTTTACCGGGGTGTTACAACTCTCCCCCACTAAAAGAGTTTTCGTCCTCGAAAACATACCTCAAGCGAATAACTCTGGATAAGACTCCTTCATCTGGCTCTCAAGTTCCCAAGTCACATTGCCACCTGCTGGTCCTCCCCAAACTACCTTTACCAACGCAATCTCTTTACCCCGCAACTGCTTCAACTCTCGATCCTCAATCCTCATAGGTGATGTTTCAACAGTCAGGTTATCTCTCACCTGGACATCATCTACTTGGACCACATGCGACGGATCATGAATGTACCTCCTCAACTGAGACACATGAAAAACCTCATGCAAATTCGCAAGTGACGGCGGTAAAGCGATACGATAGGCTACCTCCCCTATCCTCTCCAAAATCTGATAAGGACCAATAAATCGAGGTGTCAACTTCTTCGACTTCAAAGCTCGACCAACCCCAGTTATCGGAGTGACACGAAGAAACACATGATCTCCCTCTTGAAACTCAAGTGACTTCCTCCTCTTGTCGTGATAACTCTTCTGACGACTCTGAGCAATCCTCATCTTCTCCTGAATCATCTTAATCTTTTCTGTAGTTTGTTGAACAATCTCTGGTCCAACCACAGCACTCTCACCAGACTCATACCAACATAAAGGCGTCTGACATCTCCTACCATACAAAGCTTCAAACGGTGCCATACCAATGCTCGAATGAAAACTATTGTTGTAGGTAAACTCAATCAAAGGTAAATAACAATCCCAAGCACCTCCCTTTTCTAAAACACAAGCCCTCAAAAGATCTTCTAGTGACTGAATCGTCCTCTCAGTCTGACCATCAGTCTGCGGATGATATGCAGAACTCAATCTCAGCTTAGTTCCCAAAGCCCTCTGCAAACCTTCCCAGAACTTCGATGTAAATCTAGGATCTCTGTCCGAAACAATACTCGACGGAATGCCATGCAAACTTACAATTTTCTCAATATACAACTCAGCTAATCTCTCTAACGGATAATCCATTCTGATCGGAATGAAATGAGCCGATTTTGTCAATCTGTCAACAATCACCCAAATAGCTTCAAAATTCTTGATTGTCCTCGGTAAACCAGAAACAAAATCCATACTGACACTGTCCCACTTCCACTCTGGAATAGCCAACGGTTGCATTAGCCCAGACGGCTTCTGATGCTCAATCTTTGACTTCTGACAAGTCAAACAAGAATAAACAAAACTCGCAATTTCTCTTTTCATTCCCGGCCACCAAAATAACTTTTTCAAATCATGATACATCTTCGTAGCTCCAGGATGAATACTCAGGCCACTACGATGTCCTTCCTCCAGAATACTCTTCTTAAGCTCGGTAACATCCGGAATACACACCCGATTACCAAATTTCAAAACACCATTCTCATCAACTCTGAATTCACCACCTTGACCTTGATTCACTAGAGTCAACTTATCAACCAAAAGCACATCGGATTTCTGACCCTCTCTAATCTCATCCAGAATACCACTCGTTAACTTCAACATTCCCAATTTAACACTATTGTGAGTACTCTCACACACCAAACTCAAGTCTCTAAACTGCTCAATTAAATCCAATTCCTTAACCATTAACATAGACATATGCAATGATTTCCGACTCAATGCATCAGCCACTACGTTTGCTTTACCCGGATGGTAATTCAAACCAAAGTCATAATCTTTCAGAAACTCTAACCATCTCCTCTGTCTCATATTCAGCTCTTTCTGATCAAACAAATACTTCAAACTTTTATGGTCACTGAAAACCTCAAATCTTGATCCGTACAAGTAATGCCTCCATAACTTCAGAACAAACACCACAGCTGCCAACTCTAAATCGTGCGTCGGATAGTTCCTCTCATGAACCCTCAATTGTCTCGAAGCATAAGCTATAACCTGCTTGTTCTGCATCAACACACCACCCAAACCCAACAATGAAGCATCACAGTAAACCTCAAATGATTCCGACGAACTCGGTAATATCAGAATAGGAGCAGTAGTCAACCTTCTCTTTAACTCTTGGAAACCTTCTTCACATTTTGAGTCCCAAACAAACGCTTGCCCCTTTCTAGTCAACATCGTCAACGGTAACGCCAACTTAGAAAATCCCTCGATGAACTTCCTATAATAACCAGCCAAACCAAGAAAACTCCTTATCTCAGAAACTGACTTCGGAGCTTCCCACTTAGATACCGCTTCTATCTTAGAAGGATCCACGGCAACACCACCTCTTGAAATCACATGACCAAGAAAACTAACCTCTTCTAACCAAAATTCACACTTAGACAGTTTAGCAAATAACTTCTTTTCTCGTAGAACTCTTAAAACCATTCTCAAATGCTCAGCATGCTCTTCTTTAGATTTCGAATACACCAAAATATCGTCAATAAACACCACAACAAACTTGTCTAGATACGGATGGAAAATCCTATTCATATACTCCATAAACACTCCAGGCGCATTAGTCACACCAAAAGGCATTACAGAATACTCATAATGTCCATACCTTGTTCTGAAAGCAGTCTTCTGAATATCCTCAGTTTTCACACGTATCTGATGATAACCCGATCTCAAATCTATTTTGCTGAACACACTCGCACCAACCAACTGATCCATTAAATCATCAATCCTCGGCAAAGGATACCGATTCTTGATCGTCACTTTATTCAGTTGCCTGTAGTCCACACACAACCTCATAGTACCTTCTTTCTTCTTAACCAATAACACTGGTGCACCCCACGGTGACACACTCAGACGAATAAATTTCTTATCCAACAGATCTTCCAACTGACTCTTCAATTCAGTTAACTCAACAGCAGACATACGGTACGGAGCCATCGATATCGGCCTAGTACCAGGTACTAAATCAATCGAGAACTCAACTTCACGCTCTGGCGGCAATTCATTCACTTCTTCAGGAAACACATCAGGAAAATCACACACCACGGCTAGATCGCAAATCACTAGTTTATTTTTAGCCTCCAAAGTCGCTAACAGCATAAACAACTCTGCCCCATTTGCTACTTCCTCATTCATTTGCTTTGCAGATAGAAATAAACTCTTTCCTTCCTCAATCTCAGGAAAGATCACAGTCTTATCAAAACAGTTGATATAGACTCGGTTAAACACCAACCAGTTCATACCCAGGATAACATCAACCTGTACTAGTGGAAGACACACAAGGTCCATTCCAAAGTCTCTACCAAAAATACTCAAAGGACAATTCAAACAAACTGAAGTAGTAGTCACTGAAACCTTCGCAGGAGTATCAATCACCATACTACCAAGCATCTCAGATATCTCTAACTTAAGTTTCACAGCACAATCCAAAGATATAAAGGAATGAGTCGCACCTGTGTCAATAATAGCTACAAGAGGAAAGCCATTAATATAACACGTACCTCGGATCAAACGATCATCTGCATAAGTCTCAGAACCCGATAAAGCAAAGACCTTGCCTCCCGACTGATTCTCCTTCTTCGGCTTAGGACACTGTGGGCTAATATGACCCAACTCTCCACAGTTGAAACAAGTCACAGTCTTCGACCGGCACTCTGCAGCCAAATGACCACCTTTTCCACACTTGAAACACTTCCTCTCATTACTGGTACACTCATGGATACGATGTCCAGCCTGACCACATCTGTAACACTTAGCAGGGGCACTAGAGTCTCCCCCACTAGGCCTCTTCATCCCACTCTGACTCTGAAAACCTTTGCCAGCTGCATACGGTTTTCCACGATCATTCTGATTCTTGCCTTTCCTATCAACCCTCTGCTGATAGCTCTCCGCTCTGGCCTTGGTATCCTGTTCAAAAATCCTGCAACAATCAACCAAATCAGAAAACACTCTGATCCGTTGATATCCAATAGCCTGCTTGATCTCGGGACGTAACCCGTTCTCAAACTTCACACACTTTGAAAATTCCCCAGTAGCCTCAACATAGGGAGTGTAATACTTCGACAGCTCTGTGAACTTAGCAGCATACTCAGTAACAGACCGGTTGCCCTGCTTCAATTCCAAGAACTCTATCTCTTTCTTTCCTCTGACATCCTCTGGAAAGTACTTCCTCAGGAATCTCTCTCTGAACACAGCCCAAGTGATCTCAGCATTCCCAGCAGATTCCAACTCAGTGCGGGTAGCAACCCACCAATCATCTGCTTCCTCTGACAGCATATGCGTACCGAACCTGACCTTCTGGTTATCGGCACACTCAGTCACTCGGAAGATTCTCTCGATCTCCTTCAACCACTTCTGAGCACCATCTGGATCGTATGCTCCCTTGAACATTGGAGGATTGTTCTTCTGGAACTCACTCAGTTGACGAGCAGCTCCCATTCCCACAACATTCGGATTCCCTCCAAGTACTCCAGCTAGCATACCCAGAGCCTCAGCAATCGCAGCATAGTCTCTACCTCTTCCAGCCATCTCTATTCTGAAAACCCAACAAGCTAAACAATAAGTACTGATAGGGTTACACAACACCTATCCCGTACAGGGGAACAGAATAATTACGACTCGACTCGACCGACTATGCTCTGATACCACTAATGTAACACCCTTCTAAAATACCCCAAATATTTAATTTAAAATAGCCATATATCAATCAGAGTAATTATGCAATTAAGGGTGTCACACAATCATTTCACACCATTCACCAAATAACTGTCATGCTCTTTTATTAATTCAAAACATAAAGCATTTGCACAATACGCAGCGGATAGAAATCAAATCAATCATGCAACACATGTAACACATTACATGTAAAGTTGTTCAACAACCAAATCTGAAAACAATTAAAACATCCCATCCCGATGTTACATCTACCAGAGCATGACCCACTAAGGAACTACACTAGACTCCGAGGACTAGCTTCTACTCAATCACTGCTCGTTACCTGAAAAATAGTTGTAAGGGTGAGTTCCTCAATCAATATAATGAGCATTATAAAATATCATGTAATGCTAAGTAATTTAACACATTAATCACCCCAATCCTATCACGCATTCAGTCACGGCAATATCAACTCATAATCATCATCATCATCATCATCATACTCAAACTCAACACAACCATACAACACGCATATAATATTGGAATACATCCATTCATATCATATGCCATACATACATACATTATGCAATGAGACTCCATGCATGCGGTACCGACTATTCGTGAACATATAGTTCAACCTCACCGACCAAATCCAGGTACGGCTACCAAGCCCACTAGTCCCACTCATTTGAGACCTAGTGACTCACTCACTAATTCCTCACCATGGGAATTAGCTACCACCCCAAGGGCTATGATATGCACGCTAATCACCTAGCATGCAAACATCAACAACAATCCACAATGATCTACTCACTAATTCCTCACCATGGGAATTAGCTACCACCATAACGGCCACAATATGCACGCTAAATCACCTAGCAATGCAACATCATCAACAATAATCCACAATGGACATATGCTCACACTCTAAGCCATAAACAGTCCATTCACAATTGCATACATAATAGATACATTCACAACATTATGCATACAATCATACATCATCAACATATTCATCACATAATCATATCACGTCATGTCACATAATCAATCACAGCATTAGCACACTCTACTAATACCCCTACTGCTCAAAACAACAGGAAATGACCCCTATTACATCATACGCCAATATAGGCCAAACACCAATTATGTACACATTATTCAAATATTAGTTTTTCACTTTTCCAACAGTGTTAACCGGTTAACGCCCTGGGTTAACCAGTTAACGCAGACAGAACACGCTTCCTGGCAAAACTCAACAGTGTTAACCGGTTAACGCCCTGGGTTAACCGGTTAACGCAAGCAAAACAACAGTATTTTCACAGTTCATAACAGTGTTAACCGGTTAACACCCTGGGTTAACCGGTTAACGCAAGACAGAAAGCTGTTCCTGCGCTAACATGAAGCAGAATGCAGAATTCTCCGCATTTTCCGCCGTTGGAGGACTTCTGGACCTCCGATTCCGATACCGTAAAAAGCTATACGTTCGAGAAATTACGACTCATACAAATACAGATTCAATTACAGCTTTAACACAACTTATCCAACACAATTTTTCAGCATTCAACATCCCAATTAGGGTTAATTCAACGGTTCATCACTACCCATTACATGTTAACCCATAATACCCATTAAACGACGATAAACCCCCCCTTACCTGAGTTAATCCGGCAATCCTTTAGCCTCAAGCTCTTCTCTTCTCCAACCTTCTTCTTCTTGCTCTGCCTCTTTGCCCTTTTCCTCTTTTTGAGCCGCTTCTCTGTGTTCACGTGAAAGCTCTTTACCCAAAAATGAAACTCTTTTTCTTATTTCCAACTTATATATATTTTCCAATAATTATTATTTCAATAATAATAATAATAATAATAATAATAATCCAATAATTTCAATTATTTAATTAAATTAATAAATATAATATTAACTTAAATTAAATAATTATCTTATTTTTACCGGGGTGTTACACCTAGCATTGTGGATCCCATTGGTCTCTATTATGATAACAATGGATCTATCGCACAAGCTAAGGAGCCTAGATCTCACCAACGATCCAAACACATACTTAGGCGTTATCACCTCATTCGAGAGATAATAGATAGAGGAGATGTGAAAATATGTAGAGTACCTACACTTGACAATATTGTTGACCCACTGACAAAGCCTCTTGTGCAGTAGAAGCATGATGGCCATACTAGATCTATGGGCATTAGGGGTATGCCTGATTGGCTCTAGTGCTAGTGGGAGATTGTTGGTGTAAGCCCTAGAAACCAATACTTTTGGTACTTGTATCGAATTGTTTATTAGTAATAAAAGGCTTTTTCTTTATTATGTTTGTTTAATAAAGTCCCTGGAATAGATAGTCTGTTTAATGTATCAAGTGTGACTTAATCATGAGAGCACATTAAACATAAGGACACTATTCTTAAAGTATCCGTAGTCAAGCTTTATTGTGAAGTGGGATAACATTAAAGCATGAAGACTATTATGTTTATAGACTGATGATCACATCTCATGGATCATGGATAAGGAGTTATCAAGTCTCAAACATAGGTATGAATATTAAGAGTAATATTTATACGGGATTGACCCGCTATGAGAATACTATATAGAATGTTATGCAAAGTGTCATAAGTTATTCTCATGGTGATAATGGTGTATACCACCCTTCGACCTGAAACCACTATGGACCCTAGATGTAGAGTCGAGTGCTTTATTGCTGATCAAACGTTGTCTGTAACTGGATGACCATAAAGACAGTTGATGGGTACTCCACGAAGCATTCTAAGGGACATGAGTGACCTAGATGGAATTTGCCCATCCTGCGTAACAGGATAAATGTCTATGGGACCAATATTGAACTGGACAAGGATGATACGGTCTATGCCTTGTGTTCAATATAGACATAAGGGCAAAAGGGTAATTATACACATAATTATTATCACAGAAGGATTTGTCAGATCACATGACATTTTCGTGTCTTGGGTAGCAGTGATATGTTGCTAGATACCGCTCACTATTTATTATGTTAAATGCGTGATTTAATATAATTGCCAACGTCGCGAAAACCTACAGGGTCACACACTAAGGACGGATTTATGAGAGATAGAGTAACTAAGGAACACCGTAGGGTACGGTGCACTTAAGTGGAATACGAAATATGGTAAGGTACCACACGCTTAAGTGATTTTGGGCATATTATAAGATATGGGCCAAAATACACTTAAGTGGGCTTTTTAGCTTGAAGCACACACAAGTGGTTCTATAAATAGAACCCTTGTGCAGAAGCATTAACAACACTTGCAATTTCGTTTCTCTCTCTCTCTCTCTCTCTCTCTCTCTCTCTCTCTCTCTCTCTCACTCAAAGCCTTCATTCATAGCAGCTAGCACTGAGATTGAAGGAATCCGTTCGTGTGGACTGAGTAGAGGCGTTGTCATCGTTCAATGTTCGTGATCTCCACAAGAGGTAACGATTCTATCACTGATCATGCCCATTCGTAAGGATCATTAAAGGAGAAATTTTAAATTCCGCTGCCTTTTGGATCGCCATTCTCCTTCAGTGGTATCAGATCCACTTACGAAACCATGAATCTGATAACTGTTTATTTTCTGTATTAATACAATTAAAGACAGAATGAATCAAAGAATAAACGAGAAATTAAATCGAGATCGATCAAGTTATATATATGATATAAATAATCCTGATGCAAAATACGGTATATATGATATACTGTTCTTGTTTCATTCATTCAAACACTTAATGGTTATTTTCCTTTGAGCGATCTGAAATTCTGGTGTAGTCAGAGTTCAGATGTTCTACTCCAAGTAATGACATCTGATCCAACATTGTTACTAATACAGCAAGACAGTTATACACATTAAAACCCAGTACTGATATGCACACATTCACAAATGTCATGACATCTGTGCTATATCACCACAGAATGGAAGAACACCCAGTTCTATCCATCTGGTACAAAGACACAACAGAGATCAACCATAGCACTTACTTCTGTTGAGCCTGCACAGTTATCAGCATGATGTCTCAACATTGATTTGAACATCACCTGTTACAGCATTACAGGTTAACCTTCTTTTATAACAGACAGAATTATAACTTGCAGAAGGTAAAAACACAAGTAATTATTAACCCAGTTCGGTGCAACATCACCTACTCTGGGGGCATACCAAGCCAGGAAGAAGATCCACTATCAGTAGTATTAATTCAGAGTTAAACTCCCACGTTTACAACTCTTCACTTAATCCCTACCCAATGTAATCTATACCTAGGAACTCCTAAATAGAAACCTTCAGTTTCCATTCCTATCACTACAAATACAATGTAATGCTAAACAACTTGAACTTGCTTCACAGCTTCGTTCAAGACCATAACAAACTCATACCTACAGGCTTTGAGTTACAAATAATCTCATGCCTTCGAGCACTCAGAAACACATGGTAACCTTCCCACAGGTTGGGAGGTTTACCTCACACACACCCCTAATTTTACATTATTTGAGGCTTACAAAAACTAGGTTATAATTTGCTATTTATAACCTAAACACCCAACTGGATTTGGGCCTTCAGAAAACGCAGCAAACTTCTCCTTTGCTGTTACAAGGCCAGCAGAAAACTTCTACTACAATCAGGGTCTTCAATCTTTTACTTCCTAAAATATCTCCATATTTGGAAACTGTATATTCACCAAATATTCTGATTGAGTCTTCAAGACCTCCACAAATAACACCACATGGGATTCTAACTAATCCCAGAATATTGAATCAGTTAACACATAACAAAATTAACTAATTCAGTTTTATACACAGGCGCGATGTCACAGTCACGATGTTATGACATCTTACATGACATGTTGGTCCAAATGTTGAACTTCTTCAACCCAACATATTAAAACAACAGAGGTGATTACATTATTTGTTTTACAAAATTAATGTCAATCCTAAGGTACTAACAATCTCCCCCTTTGGCAAATTTTAGCTAAAACAAATAAACATTACACCAGACACCACATCCCAATATGGGTCTGCACTTCCTCTTTGTCATTGTCAGCACCATCACCAACACCAACTTTGGTGTACATGAAGAAGAAGTTGTACAAGAATCAGTTGCATCACAACCCTTCCCCTCAACCCTAGAGCTTCCTGAAGAATATGTAATGTTGAGTACATAGATAATGTAACTCAGATCACAAGACACAGCTGTCCTCTTAACTCAGATCACAAGACACAAGTGATATACCCAGTTAGTGACTTTGTGCCTGAAACCAACTTCTGCTTGCTACCACATTTTGCTTGCTTCTGGTACATCCTCAGGACAATGTTTCTCTCCCCCTTTTTAGCTAAACATTTATAAATGAAACCTTCACAAAACCAGATCCAGGCGCAGTATGCCCAAATCTTAACAAACCCCATGGTTTAAAGGGAATGGAATGTCGCTATTGTGAGAAGAGGAGTGCTAATACATCCTTTAAATAGGCCTGACCGTGCTTAGGAATTAACGGTAGGAGTAAATGCTTGGTCAAGATCCATAAATATTTGTTGAGAATCAGTCAGAGAATCACCAACAATATCCCAGACTATCTTTGAATACCTTTTATAGCTCTTGACTGTTTCTTTTCAGAAACAGCAGTTCCAATGCATGTAGACTATTCCATAAATGCAGTCAGACACGTTGCAAGCGATGTCTTAACATTCAACACGGCTTTTGTCTGCATTCTTCATGTATTCTCCCTATCACCATTTCCTAACACCACTTTCTTACCTCCAGTGGTAGCTTGACATCTAGCACCACTACAACCAAAATCCCAAACAACAGTAGATGGTTACTCCCCCTGTACCACACAACTGTAACACACAGGCTCATTCTAATATATCATAATGAGACACATCACATCCATATTTCCTTATGACTGTAAGTTTCAGAAGGAAATACCACTATTGTCCAAGGCAATGTCATGACATCCGGTCAGACATTCTTCTGCTCACTCAGCCTTGACCCACACCACATCATCCCAATAACTAACAAGGTGCCATACCTTGTTATCTGAGAACACATAGACCACAAGCTTGATGATTACTTGCAGCGCAAAGACAGAACTCCCCCTGTCATGATCAACCCACTCTCCTCTTGAAACTTGGAGATCACACATGAACATATCCAACACCCCAAAGTTGGACCTTCACATACTTCCTGATTCAAAGAGAACCCAGACCACTTGATGAATGGAAAACATAAGACACATCTTCATGTCTTCAAGAGCACACCCTCTGTTCAACCCTCTTGGCTGAACACATCCACACTCTGTGTCAATCTCTCTTCTAACTAGAACAGAAAACCACTTCACAAAATGTTCTAACATAAGTTAGGACATCCTTCACAGCATGACAAAGAACACCATCTGATAATCTTCAGATATCACTGAGTCACCAGCTTGCTACTTTTTCTGGGATAGACCAATTGCCACTAGTTGATTACCTTCTTCATGAATCCTCATATGAAAAAAAAATCAAATGCCACTTTTTGACTTCTCCACGTTTATCAGACTTCTCCCAAAGATATTCTGACCTTCCAAGTGAGACTTGAACATCCCGCTGCATAGGTCCCATTAAGTTTTGGATGTTGTAGGATGTCCCAGCTTAGGATGTGACATCTTGGTTTGCTTGCCAACCTGGCATTCTCCACAGACTCTCCCTTCATCAATAAGCAGCTTTGGAATTCCTCTAACTGCTTCCTTGGATGTGATCTTTTTCATTCCCCTTAAATGAAGATGACCAATACGTCTATGTCACAGCTTCACCTCCTGTTCTTCCTTGGCTGATGGGCAAATTGAGGAGTAGTTTGAGACGTTAGGTTCCCATAGATAGCAGTTATTCTTGGACCTGGATCCTCTCATAACCTCCTGATTATCTCCATTAGTCACAACACATAATTCCTTAGTGAACTGAACATAGAAACCTTGATCACACAGCTGGCTTATGCTGATGAGATTAGCAGTTAGTCCTTTTACTAACAGCACATTATTCAGTTCTGGAACTCCAGAGTTGTCCAGCTTACCAACACCTTTGATTTTTCCTTTAGCACCATCACCAAAGGTCACCTAACTGGTAGTGTGAGGTTGTAGATCCACCAATAAATTCTCCATACCAGTCATACGTCTTAAGCAGCCACTATCAAGGTATTAGTTTTCTCTAGTAAACGCCCTTAGAGCTGTGTGAGCTAACCTAGCAACCCATTGTCGTTTCTTGATGGGGGCATTATGCTTAGATGCCTTATGCTTAGGTCTGACATTAGGGGTTTGGTAAGGATAACCATGCAACCTGTAGCAGAAGGCTTTTATATGACCAACTCTACCACAGTAGTGACATCTCCATCTAGCACCTCCAAAGAACTGCAATGAGAACAATCTTTTCTAAGTACCCAATCTACAACTCTGTAGACCCTTCTATCTTAAGTTGATGTGCCACTTCACCAACTAAGATTCTGATGTTGAACCAAATGTCACAACATTGTGTTTTAACATCTAGCTGTTCAATTCAGCTCCTTCTTCTGCCACTTGAAAGAACTTCCTCCCTTCACAGAACAAGAGTTCAACGCTCTCATAGACTTGATTGTGGAACCAAGTTTGAGTAAACGACCTCCATCCTGCAGGCTTGCAGTTAAGTCATCCCAGCTCACACCTTGATGAATCCCTGCTTCTTCTCCAAAGACATCAGACACTCTGATGCATGAGTCTTTAGAAGGACCAGTTAGAGACTAACCCTTCATCTATACCAAGGATTCCACTTCCTAAGGCAAGGTTGTTTCCATGATGTCAAGAATGCTGCCACTTGTTCTTAACTCCACAGTGTGCATTAGCCAATGCACTTCCTTACCTAGATCAAAAATAAACTGATCCAAGTAACCACCATCAAGACTATGATGTCTTCTTCATCTTGTACACACCAAGGCTGAACATGTTTCTTGCCAGGAAACCTTTTCAGAGATCATATGCTTTTGCTGCCACCAAAGAGATAGATCATAAACCAATGTACTATCCTTCCTGTGATTCTGCACAGGGTCTTGAAGAAGAGATGTTCCAACATCTTTAAGAACATCAGTTATCTTGAGCTCCAAGGATAATCAATTAAATACTTGTACTTGGCACAAGTAGACATTGATCTTAAATCCTTTCCCAATTATCCTTTCAGATACTTCCACCATAAGAATACTTTGAAAATACTCTTCTTGTGTCAACATCTTCTGCTTGCGAGCACCTCAACAGTTTTGAGAATCTTTCTAGATTAGATTCACCCTTAGGAATGAGAGAGATGAATCCTTCCTTGCAAATGTGTCACACAACAACCAGAACCCATGTGACACAGGTCAACAGCCAACCAGACCCCAGGCTGACCAAACGTGTGGAGGTTAACCAAAACTCCCCCTCAAATTAACAATCATGGAAACTCCACACCAATATCCATGCATCGTACACAAATGTCTCAACATGACATACACCATCCCTACCTGTGGCAACTAACTCTATGAGTTATACCTCTGAATCTTCATATTCTCACTCCTTGAAAGAACTGCCAC
Source organism: Lathyrus oleraceus (assembly GCF_024323335.1). Lineage (NCBI taxonomy): Eukaryota > Viridiplantae > Streptophyta > Magnoliopsida > Fabales > Fabaceae > Lathyrus > Lathyrus oleraceus. The sequence continues at coordinate 395,613,254 of NC_066582.1, read as the reverse complement.
TTCTGAGCGTGGTGTTTGAATAACAAGATTCATGGTCCCAATCCTCTTAAATGAAATAGCAATCAGGTTACCCCATTATTGACTTCTAACAACCAGGGGACTTGTCTTCCAACACAACATAGTACTTCAGGGAGCAACTACCCAACCCTGATCAATCTACAGGAATAAGACAAACAACAGGAAATTGCACAATGTCACATCTCAACCAGCTCCACTTCTAGAGATCAGACTTCTAAAGGTGACCTTCTTGAGCACACACACAGTTGACCCTACCCTTGTCAACTTAGTACACACAGATGTCTCCTCTTCCAGGTCAGGAGTAGGTTCCAAACAAAAGTACCGCTTTATTTGACACCTAAAAACATCTGCTCTTCAACCAGTTGCTGCATACTTGTTGAACAACATATTCTAACATCACATAGAACATTAGTTCCACCTCCTTGGAACAAACCCTCCTTGGAAGTCTTCAAGGTCTTCATATACACTACCCAAGAGAGTAAAAGAATCAGTGATCAGGTGATTCTTACCATCCTGAAGTGAAAACGTCATGATGAGTGGACTTGAGGAGACTCAAGTATCTTTGACATATTCAGTAGATTATGATGAAATCTTGAATACAGCAGCCTTTCATCCACATGAGGGGAAACTACATCAGAGTTTGAGTTTTTCCAGGTATTATGCCGCGGAAATCATAATACAACTCAACCTAAGAACACCCACTTCACCAGATCAGCCTCCAAGAACTTACCAAGTTTGAATATGATTCAATACTAGCACAGCTATCCCACACAAAGGCCAATTGCCAACCTCCAGAGACAGGTACACACAGTTCCTGTCATGAATAGTCCATCCACCTACTTCAAGGGACCATTCAGGGAAATCACATAACCTTCCACAGGTTCCAACATCAGTACTAACATAACTCCTTGCAAGATACCAGAAAGTATCACCCATGGATCTCATCCAGAAACAGAACAGGATGCCTGCTCTGATACAAATTGAAATTCTGGTGTAGTCAGAGTTCAGATGTTCTACTCCAAGTAATGATATCTGATCTAACATTGTTACTAATACAGCAAGACAATTATACACATTAAAACCCAGTACTGATATGCACACATTCACAGATGTCACGACATTTGTGCTATATCACCACAGAATGGAAGAACACCCAGTTCTGTCCATCTGGTACAAAGACACAGCAGAGATCAACCATAGCACTTACTTCTGTTGAGCCTGCACAGTTATCAGCATGATGTCTCAACATTGATTTGAACATCACCTGTTACAGCATTACAAGTTAACCTTCTTTTATAACAGACAGAATTATAACTTGCAGAAGGTAAAAACACAAGTAATTGTTAACCCAGTTCGGTGCAACATCACCTACTCTGGGGGCATACCAAGCCAGGAAGAAGATCCACTATCAGCAGTATTAATTCAGAGTTAAACTCCCCCGTTTACAACTCTTCACTTAATCCCTACCCAATGAAATCTATACCTAGGAACTCCTAGATAGAAACCTCCAGTTTCCATTCTTATCACTACAAATACAATGTAATGCTAAACAACTTGAACTTGCTTCACAGCTTTGTTCAAGACCATAACAAACTCATACCTACAGGCTTTGAGTTACAAATAATCTCATGCCTTCGAGCACTGAGAAACACATGGTAACCTTCCCACAGGTTGGGAGGTTTACCTCACACACACCCCTAATTTTACATTATTTGAGGCTTACAAAAACTAGGTTATAATCTTCTATTTATAACCTAAACACCCAACTGGATTTGGGCCTTCAGAAAACGCAGCAAACTTCTCCTTTGCTGTTACAAGGCCAGCAGAAAACTTCTGCTACAATCAAGGTCTTCAATCTTTTACTTCCTAAAATATCTCCATATTTGGAAACTGTATATTCACCAAATATTCTGATTGAGTCTTCAAGACCTCCACAAATAATGCCACATAGGATTCTAACTAATCCCAGAATATTGAATCAGTTAACACATAACAAAATTAACTAATTCAGTTTTATACACAGGCGCGATGTCACAGTCACGATGTTATGACATCTTACATGACATATTGGTCCAGATGTTGAACTTCTTCAATCCAACATATTAAAACAACAGAGGTGATTACATTATTTGTTTTACAAAATTAATGCCAATCCTAAGGTACTAACACGATCAATGGTCGTTTGCTTCTTGATCCGACATTAGTATGGTGAAGCAATGACGTGTTGATCAATCATACTGAATCAACAATCGAGATGTGTTTGACGGCCTGAAATTGGTGCATTAGGGTTAGTGACGGCACAAGGGTTGTGTTGTCAAAGAGTCATGCGATTGGGGTTGTGACTGCACAAGAGTTGTGCCTTCTAACAGATTTTCAAACAATGTTAACCGGTTAACGTATTTGGTTAACCGGTTAACGCAAGATGGAATGTTGCTTTCTAACAGATTTTCAAACAGTGTTAACCGGTTAACGTATTTGATTAACCGGTTAACGCAAGACGGAATACAATTTTCTAACAGTTTTTCAACAGTGTTAATCGGTTAACGCATTTGGTTAACCGGTTAATGCAAGGCAGAATACACCCGTTCGGCTAACTCTGCGTAGTGTGATCGGTCGTCGAAATTTAATTTGGTTTTAATTAATTAAAAGAATTAAAATTAATAATAATAATAATGTGTTTATTATTATCGTCTTGTGGTGATCGGTTATGGCCTTAGTTTTCCTTTATTTTGTTTTGGGTTTTAAAATACGACCTGCGTGTCGTGCCTCTCTTTTAATCTCTCAATGTAACTTCTTTTCTCATCTCACTCCCTCGTATGTAAAACGAGTTTCTTTATGTAATGTAATGTTATGAAGAAAGCAAAGAAGTCAGTGCCAAAGGAGGACAACCTTGAAGATCTTGCTTGGAGAAGCTTAGATCGTTATTAGGTTAGCTTAGGTTCTCTCATTGGCTTGTGAGAACAATTGCGCTAGGGGCAATAACTGTTTCATTATATATGTATGTTGATGCATGTGAATGTATGTTGATGCATGTGAGAGACGATTTATATGATAAATAAGCCGGTGAGATCAGAATAATTGCAAATTCCCTCAAATTAAATATTAAGTATATGCTTTCCAAGTTTTAACACTCATCAAGACTAGTATCAGATAATGTAGGTTTCGCCTACGCGAGGTGCATGTTCTATATTAGTAAGGTGCGATGGGATAATTGTAATATCCAATTGTTAAAACAATGGGTCAAACTTAACTAAACAAATTATAATAAGATTATATATGTTTAGAAGCAAGAGTTGGAAATGATCCATGTGATGGATTGGAATAAGGAGTTATTCACCCAACTAAAATATTCGAGAGTTGTATTAGATACAATTGGAAGGAGTTCCTACCTAAATAACCTAGTTTTGTGTAATCCGCCTACGCGGACTTAAAACGAAGTGAAATATGGATCTCGACCCACTAGAAAATCTTCCAACGGGATTTTTCGAATCAAATGGTGAGGGTCATTTGTTTTGAGTAAAATAGTGGGAGCATATTTAATTAAAGGCCTAATTAAATATGTTATTGATACTTATATTTTCATTAATTCTTATGTAGATTACCATGACAACAAACACCTCTAACAACATCTTGCGATCAATCCTTGACAAAGAAAAATTGTCTGGGACAAATTTTCTGGATTGGCACCGAAATCTGAGAATTGTCCTCAAACATGATAAAAAGTTGTATGTCTTGGAGAAACCTGTTCCTGAAGAGGAACCTCCTAGTTCTGCACCTAAGGCAGAAAGAGATGCTTATAAGAAGCATGTCGATGATGCAAATGAAACTGCTTGTCTCATGCTAGCTACCATGAACTCAGAATTGCAAAAGCAACATGAGAACATGGCAGCGTTCGATATGATCGAACACCTGAAGATGCTCTATCAAGAACAAGCAAGGCATGAGAGGTTTGAAGTTTCAAAAGCCCTTTTTCAAGGCAAGTTAGCTGAGGGAGCCCCTGTAGGTCCCCATGTACTCAAGATGATTGGGTATGTGGAAAACCTTGAGAGATTGGGTTTTCCCCTCGGTAAGGAACTTGCGACTGATTTGATCTTGCAATCGTTGCCAGATAGATTCAGTCAATTTGTCCTAAATTTCAATATGAATGATATGGACAAATCTCTTCCTGAACTGCTCGCCATGTTAAGAACTCCTGAGCATAATCTGAAGTCAAAAGGGAAGTCCATTCTGATGATCGGAAATGGAAAGAGACAGAACAAAAGGCCCACCAAGCAGGGTGATAAAGGGAAAGGCAAGGAAGTTGCCAAATCCAAACCCACCATTGCTGCTTTAAAGCCTAGTGGAGGCATAGCAAAAGAAGGCACCTGCTTCCATTGCGGTAATACCGGACACTGAAAGAGAAACTGCCCAAAGTACCTGGAAGATAAGAAGAATGGAGTAGAGACTTCAACTTCAGGTATTTTTGTTATTGAAATTAATTTATCTACTTCTGCATCATGGGTATTAGATACTGGATGCGGTTCTCACATTTGTACCAATGTGCAGCGACTAAAAAGGAGTAAAGATTTGGCAAAAGGTGAAGTCGACCTACAAGTTGGCAATGGAGCAAAGGTTGCTGCTTTAGCCGTAGGAACTTATGTATTGACTTTACCTAATGGTTTAATAATTCAGTTAGAGAACTGTTATTATGTACCTGCAATTAGCAGGAATATTATTTCCGTTTCTTGTTTGGACAAGTGTGGTTTTTCATTTATAATAAAGAACAATTGTTGCTCAATTTATTTGAATGATATATTCTATGCTACTGCACAAATGAACAATGGACTATATGTCCTTGATCTTGAAATGCCTATTTATAACATTAATACTAAAAGGAGGTTTTCAGTACTTCATCACATTTACTGATGATTTCAGTAGATATGGTTATGTGTATTTAATGAAACACAAATCAGAGTCCTTTGAAAAGTTTAAGGAATTCAAGAATGAAGTACAAAACCAACTAGGTAAGAATATTAAAACTCTTCGATCAGATCGAGGTGGTGAATATTTAAGCCTAGAGTTTGATGACCATCTGAAAGAGTGTGGGATCCTATCCCAACTTACTCCTCTTGGAACACCCCAATGGAATGGTGTATCTGAGAGAAGAAATCAAACCCTGTTAGACATGGTCCGATCCATGATGAGTCACGCCGATCTTCCAAACTCCTTTTGGGGACATGCACTATTGACAGCAGCTTACACACTTAACCGTGTTCCATCCAAAAAGGTTGAGAAGACACCATATGAGATATGGAGTGGTAAGAAACCACATATGTCTTACATGAAGATATGGGGTTGCGAAGTTTATGTGAAACGACAAATTTCAACTAAGCTTAAGCCCAAATCTGACAAATGCTTATTTGTGGGGTATCCTAAAGAAACAAGAGGGTATTACTTATACAATCCTTCTGAGGGCAAAGTGTTTGTCGCTCGAACTGGAGTTTTCCTAGAAAAGGATTTTATTTCCAAAGGAATCAGTGGGAGGAAAGTAGAGCTTGAAGAAATTCAAGAATCACAAAGCATCGATACACCTATGGAGGAATTAGAGCAGGAAACACAAGTAGTTGTGGAAGAGCAACCTGCTCAAGTAGAACAAGACCAGCGTAGGTCAAGCAGGATACGTCACCTACCTGAGAGATATGGATATCTCATAACAGATCAAGGTGATGTATTACTCATGGATCAAGATGAGCCTGTGACCTACCAAGAGGCCATAACTGGCCCCAAGTCTGAGAAGTGGCTAGAAGCCATGAAATCTGAAATGGATTCCATGTACACAAACCAAGTTTGGACCTTGGTAGAGCCTCCTGTAGGAGTTAACCCTATAGGATGCAAGTGGGTCTTCAAAAAGAAGACTGGCATGGATGGTAAGGTACATACCTATAAGGCAAGACTGGTTGCAAAAGGATATAAACAAATTCATGGGGTTGACTATGATGAAAGCTTTTCACTAGTTGCAATGCTTAAATCTGTTCGGATTTTACTTGTTATCGCTGCATATCATGATTATGAAATATGGCAGATGGATGTCAAAACTGCTTTCCTTAATGGGAATCTTCTTGAGGATGTGTACATGACACAACCTGAAGGATTTGACATACCAGAAGAAGCCCAAAAGATATGTAAGTTACAAAGGTCAATCTATGGATTGAAGCAAGCTTCCAGAAGCTGGAATCTTCGTTTTGATGATACAGTAAAACAATATGGATTCATCAAGAATGAAGATGAGCCTTTTGTCTACAAGAAGGTTAGTGGGAGCATGATCGTTTTCCTGGTATTATATGTAGATGACATATTACTCATTGGAAACGATATCCCTACCCTGCAACAAGTAAAGTCTTGGTTGGGGAAATGCTTTTCTATGAAGGACCTAGGTGAAGCAGCCTATATATTAGGAATTAGAATCTATAGAGATAGATCACAAAAACTGCTTGGCCTAAGTCAGAGTACGTACATAGACAAAGTGCTGAGACGCTTTAACATGCATGATTCCAAGAAAGGATTCATACCTATGCAACATGGTTTGTGTCTGTCAAAAACATAATCCCCTTCAACTAAGGAAGAAAGGGATTGCATGAATAAGATTCCATATGCATCTGCAATAGGATCTATCATGTATGCCATGTTATGTACTCGACCCGATGTCTCGTATGCTTTAAGCGCAATGCGTAGGTACCAATCTGATCCTGGTGATGCCCATTGGGTAGCTGTCAAGAATATCCTTAAGTATTTAAGAAGGACTAAGGACTCATTCTTGATATATGGAGGTCATGAAGAGTTGGCTGTAATTGGATACACCGATGCTAGCTTCCAGACAGATAAGGATGACTTTAGATCGCAATCTGGTTATGTGTTTTGCTTAAACGGTGGCGCTGTGAGCTGGAAAAGTTCAAAGCAAGATACAGTTGTTGATTCTACAACCGTGGCCGAGTATATTGTTGCCTCAAGTGCAGCAAAGGAAGCTGTTTGGATCAGAAAGTTCATTAGTGAACTTGACATAGTTCCTAGTATTGTGGATCCCATTGGTCTCTATTGTAATAACAATGGATCTATCACACAAGCTAAGGAGCCTAGATCTCACCAACGATCCAAACACATACTTAGGTGTTATCACCTCATTCGAGAGATAATAGATAGAGGAGATGTGAAAATATGAAGAGTACCTACACTTGACAATATTGCTGACCCACTGACAAAGCCTCTTGCGCAGCAGAAGCATGATGGCCATACTAGATCTATGGGCATTAGGGGTATGCCTGATTGGCTCTAGTGCTAGTGGGAGATTGTTGGTGTAAGCCCTAGAGGCCAATACTTTTGGTACTTGTATTGAATTGTTTATTAATAATAAAAGGCTTTTTCTCTATTATGTTTGTTTAATAAAGTCCCTGGAATAGATAGTCTGTTTAATGTGTCAAGTGTGACTTAATCATGAGAGCACATTAAACATAAGGACACTATTCTTAAAGTATCCGTAGTCGAGCTTTATTGTGAAGTGGGATAACATTAAAGCATGAAGACTATTATGTTTATAGATTGATGATCACATCTCATGGATCATGGATAAGGAGTTATCAAGTCTCAAACATAGGTATGAATATTAAGAGTAATATTTATACGGGATTGACCCGCTATGAGAATACTATATAGAATGTTATGCAAAGTGTCGTAAGTTATTCTCATGGTGATAATGGTGTATACCACCCTTCGACCTGAAACCACTATGGACCCTAGATGTAGAGTCGAGTGCTTTATTGCTGATCAAACGTTGTCTGTAACTGGATGACCATAAAGACAGTTGATGGGTACTCCACGAATCATGCTAAGGGACATGAGTGACCTAGATGGAATTTGCTCATCCTGCGTAACAGGATAAATGTCTATGGGCCCAATATTGAACTGGACAAGGATGACACGGTCTATGCCTTGTGTTCAATATAGACATAAGGGTAAAAGGGTAATTATACACATAATTATTATCACAAAAGGATTTGTCAGATCACATGACATTTTTGTGTCTTGGGTAGCAGTGATATGTTGCTAGATACCGCTCACTGTTTATTATGTTAGATGCGTGATTTAATATAATTGCTAACGTCGCGAAAACCTATAAGGTCACACACTAAGGACGGATTGATGAGAGATAGAGTAACTAAGGAACACCGTAGGGTACGGTGCACTTAAGTGGAATACAAAATATGGTAAGGTACCACACGCTTAAGTGATTTTGGGCATATTATAAGATATGGGCCAAAATACACTTAAGTGGGTTTTTTAGCTTGAAGCCCACACAAGTGGTTCTATAAATAGAACCCTTATGCAGAAGCATTAAAACTTGCAATTTCGTTTCTCTCTCTCTCTCCCTCAAAGCCTTCATTCATAGCAGCTAGCACTGAGATTGAAGGAATCCGTTCGTGTGGACTGAGTAGAGGCGTTGTCATCGTTCAACGTTCGTGATCGCCACAAGATGTAACGATTCTATCACTGATCATGCCCATTCGTAAGGATCATTAAAGGAGAAAATTTAAATTCCGCTACGTTTTTTATCGCCATTCTCCTTCAGCGAAAGCTTATCAGACTTCCAGGAGAAGTGCAAGGGAAATGGATCAAAAGCTCTGTTGTGCCCAAAGTGCAGCGCGGTATTCGATGAGAAAACCATCGAAACACTGGAGGCCGTCAACAAGGCCGTGAAGGAGGAAAAGCATGTTATCCCATGATTCGTGTTCGACAGGCACGGAGCACCTCGACGGAATGAAGATTACAGAAGACAGTTTCAGCGTTCCCAACCAAAGACATTCATTCCTCCAACTGATGTTCCACATGAGAAATGGATAGAATCTGTCAATTAGAAAGGGGACAAAAAGCCAAAATGGAGGGTGTTGGAGAAAGAGACAACATCTCCGAAGAAGAAAAAAGGCTACATGATCTCCCATAACTACAAGGGAAAGAATCCAATGACTAGGACACAGTGGAGACACCACCAGCAAAACAAAAAAGCTGGGAAAGCCGTTAACACTCCACATTTGAAGACTTCAGAGACCGCTGGACAAAAGGAACAGATGTCAAAGGTCAAAGGACCAAGAAAAATGGTGTCCAATCAGACAGTGTCCATGACCGTTAACTCGACGGGAAAGAAGGCAGTAATAATTATTCAGAATGTGGAATGTTTGACAAATCTCGAAAGATAGCCACGAAGTGAGGGCAAGTCGAAGGAGGAGGAACTGGAGAATTCTCCACAACCAGAGGAGGGAGAGCCTGAATATTCCCCTCAATCTGATAAGGAATTCGACGAGGACATGTACGACGAAAACAACGATGATATCTATGGCAATGATTTCGTCGTAAACTGTGGCATTGTGTCGATGCTACCAGCTGAATACGACATGATATCTGAAGTCTCTGAAACAGAGGGAGACTTTATACCAGACGAAACAGATGGAGGAAAACCTTTATGCTACTACGTCATGAATAATGGTGTGGTGGAAGAACAGAAAGCTATGTTTGAAAGGCCCAGTCCTGGGATGATGTACCATTTAAAATCATTGTTCATTAGAGCTAAGGTTGATGGAATGGAGGTGAATAAGGTGTTTGTCAACGAGGGTGTTGCAGTCAATCTAATGCCATATACCCTGTTTAAGAAAGTGGGAAAGGTTGACGAAGGTCTCCGACAACACAACATGGTCCTTTCAAATTATGAAGGGAAAACCAACAATATAATGGGGGTTGTTCAGGTCGACCTCGCGGTGGGCACGACAACACGTTCAACATTATTCATGGTAATAGACTCAAAGGCCAATTTCAACTTACTCCTGGGTCAAGAATGGATCCATGGGATAGGGTTTGTTCCCTCAATGGTCCACCAAAGGCTTATAATCTGGCGAAAGGATGGCATCATAGAGAATATTGAAGCCGACCAAAGTTATTATCGGGTCGATGACAGGGGTTCTAAGAGGTCATTTAACCAACACTTGGAGAATATAGCGCCATGTGATGACGAATCGGGATCCTATACTTCTGTCAATACTGGTCGAGTTCTGAACTTGGACCCTGGTCATGGTTTCATTTGGGATAACGAGGAAGACACAGGATCAGAGACGGGAATTCCATCTACGAGGTGGCTAGAAGTCGACGAGTATGACTGCCGAGTCAGAAAGCCTGACTCGAACTTCGACCTATTTGGCTGAAAATAGGAGGAAGTCAATTCTGAAAAGGGAGAGACTTTAGAATTTGGCATGTGAGGCTGAAGGTCTAGATGATGGTCGACTAGACTAGACAACATCTTCAGAAAGCCGGAGGCTTGATTGTATCTATGACAATGAGCCTTTGGGGTTCGAGAAGAACCCACAAAATGAGTCCCAAAAGATACAAGCGCAAGATTCCCTCGAAGAGATCGGTTTGGGAGATGGAACCACAAAAAGACCAACCTACATAAATACTAAGGTGGGGTCAGAAATGAAGGAGAAACTAGTCGAGGTATTGACCGAATACAAGGACTGCTTTTCTTGGGATTACAAAGAAATGCCAGTTTTGAATCGAAGCATCGTAGAGCATCGACTGCCTATCTAACCTGGGAAGAAGCCGATGAAGCAACACCCTCGACGGTTTGCTCCAAACGTTACTTCAAAGATCAAGCAAGAAATCGAAAGACTCATAAAAAGTCGTTTCATAAGAACGGAAAGGTACGTCGAATGGCTGGCCAACATAGTGCTCGTCATCAAGAAAAACGGAACTCTTAGGATTTGTATAGATTTCAGAGATCTAAACAACGCCACGCCAAAGGATGACTATTCGATGCCCTTGAAGGAAATGTTGGTCGATTCGGCCGCAGGTTTTGAGTATCTGAGCCTACTTGATGGATACTCTGGCTACAATCAGATTCTCATTGCTGAAGAAGATATCCCCAAAATAGCATTTCGATGCCCTGGGGTGCTGGGGACATACGAATGGGTCATCATTCCGTTTGGTTTAAACAACGCATGAGCAACTTACCAAAGGGCCGTGAATTCCATCTTTCATGACTTCGTTGAGAAGTTCATGCAGGTATATATCGACGACATCGTGGTGAAATCGTCTTCTCAAGAAGGGCATCTGGATCACCTTCGACGCTCGTTTGATAGAATGAGGAAATATGGATTGAAAATAAATCCATTAAAGTGTGCTTTCGGGGTGCACGCAGGTGACTTCCTGGGATTTGTGGTACACAAACGAGGTATAGAGATCGATCAGAACAAGATGAAGGCGATCTTATACCTCAAAATCCCATCTACAAAGAAACAACTTCAGTCTTTGTTGAGGAAAATAAACTTCTTAAAAAGATTCATTTTGAATCTAAGTGGTAAAATGAAGGTAGTTTTGTCGCTACTTAAAATTAAGAAGGAAAATGATTTTCACTGGGACCCTGAACAACAAGAGGCCTTCGACGCGATCAAGGGGTACCTTACCAAGCCCCCTATTTTGTTAACCTCCCAGTAGAAATAAAAGTATGAGTTTATATATTGTTGTGTCTGATACAACTAGAGGGAGCATGTTGGCCCAAGAGGATTTTAATGGTGTCGAAAGACCCATATATTACCTTAGTAGAATGTTGGTAGATGTTGAAACTAGGTACAGTCTCATAGAAAAACTATGTCTGTGTTTGTACTTCGCCTGTATGAAATTAAAGCAATATATTAAACCAGTTGGTGTTTATGTTTTGTCTCATTACGATATTATTAAACATATGTTGTCTAAGCCTATTCTGCATAGTATAATTGGGAAATGGGCACTAGCGTTAATAGAGTTCTCTCTAACTTTCAACCCTTTAAAGGCCAGATCGTGGAGGATTTTATAGTGGATCATGCCATGGTCGAATCATCCCTGAATATGGTCGACACCACACCATGGTGTATGTATTTCGAAGGATCGAGCCACAAAGACGGAACATGAGTCGGGGTATTGATATTATCCCCTCAGATGGGTCCGACGAAGTTTAAGTACAGGATCAGTGAAAAGTGTTCCAACAAAGAAGCCGAATACGAGGCCTTAATAGTCGGTCTTCAGCTTTTGAAAGAGATGGGAGCCAGTCAAATTGAAGTGAGGGGAGCCTCGGAGCTGATAGTAAAGAAAGTCACGCGCGAATATAAGTGCATCAAGGGGAGTCTACTGAAATATTTTATGACTGCAATGCGGTTACTAGAATATTTCAAAGTTGCAGACATAAGACATGTGCCCAGAAACGAGAACCAATAGGCCAACGAGTTGGCCCAAATCGCTTTAGGGTACAAGATGTCTATGTCGAAGTTACAAGATATGATCGAGGTTCGAGAAAAATGGTGTCAAGTACGCCCCCAACAGAAGACATCCTCAATGAGAATGTCAGTCGTGATGGAAAGCTCGATGAAGAGTGTCATTAAACCAGTGGAGTCGAAGAGGCATGGGAACATGGAGCTTTTGTCATCAACAGTTCATCACCAACAGACTGGAGAAAGCCAATTATCGAATATTTGGAGAATCCAGACGGAAGTACTGATAGGAAAACCAAATACAGGGCTTTGAGCTACGTGTGGTCAGGAAACGAATTGCTAAAGAAGACACCAGAAAGGTTACTACTCAAATGCCTGGGAGATACCGAAGCATACTTATCCATATACGAAGTACACAGTGGAGCATGTGGCGCTCACCGGGCAGACCATAAGATGAAATGGTTGTTGTTCCGACAAGGGGTTTACTGGCCCAACATGTTGAAAGATAGCATCGAGTTTTCCAAAGGATGCCAGGAATGTCAAAGACACACGGGTATTCAACATATGTCGGCAAGTGAGTTGCATGCTATCATCAAACCATGGCCTTTTATGGGGTGGGTGTTATACATCATTGGAGAAATTCGATCCACCTCGTCGAAGCAACAAAAGTTTATCCTAGTCGGGATAGATTACTTCACCAAATGGGTCGAAGATATCCCTCTAGTAAAGGTGGATGAAGAGGAGGTGATTGAATTCATTCAGAAACATACCGTGTATAGGTTTGTTATCCCAGAGACCATTACTACGGATCAAGGGTCAGTGTTTGTAGGACAAAAGATGTAGGAATTTGCTGGCGAGACAGGTTTCAGGTTGGTTACCTCTACACCCTACTATGCACAGGAAAATGGCCAAGTAGAAGCAGCCAACAAAGTAATAGTAAGTTTGATTACGAAGCATGTTTCTAAAAAACCAAAGATTTGGCACAAGACTTTGGACCAAATTCTATGGGCATGTCGAACATCCCCCAAAGAGGCGACGAACTTGATGCCTTTTCGACTAACATTTGGTCACGATGCCATATTATCGATGGAGATATGTTTATAGTCCGTCAGAGTCCAACGTCAGAATGACCTTCAGTCAAAGCAATACTGGAACATGGTGTTCGACGAGTTGGCTGATTTGGATGAAGAAAGATTGGTCGCGATCGAAATGTTGATCTGGCAAAAGGAGCGCGTAGCCAAGGTATACAATAGGAAGGTAGGGGAAAAAACCTTTATTGATAATGATTACGTTTGGAAAGTAATATTGCATATGGATCGTCGAGATCGAACCCTAGGTAAATGGTCACCAAAATGGGAAGGGACATTTCAAGTAACTCGAACGTATAGTAACAATGTGTATGAGACCAAAGAACTTGGTGGGGATCAAAGGGTCTTGAGAGTAAATGGAAAATACTTGAAGAAATATAAACCTATGCTACAAGTGATCCAGATCCAAACATAAGTTTCATTGATTCTTTAGAAAATTGTCCCAAGAGGACATTACAAATATGGTCGACAAACCTACAATAAGATGAAGAAAGATTTAAATGGGGAACCTATATTTAAAATCCTCAAACACGGTCATCTCATGCCTAATCCTATTATCCAGAGAGATTTTCTTCTCGCGTAAAAACTTGATGCCAGCCTGGATTTTGAGGGCTCTTTCCCCATGAGATATTCCCCTCATGACCTCACTATCGATCGCCTCCTGCTCAGGGATCCCTTCAACTGTCTCCAAAGAAGCCTTGTGCGCTTCCACTTCAACAATCTTTTTATGGAGTTCAGCGGTCTGAGCTTGGTAGTCAGAGATTTTCTGATCGAAGACTTCCCACTGACGAAGACGCTCTTCCTTCTTATGTTCGAACTCGTTGAGTTCCCGCTCACAAGCCTCACTGGAATCCAATACGATCTTTGCCTCATTGAGTTTCGTGTTTATCTGAAAGTCAGCATTTTGTCGGAGGTTCAAGTCCTTGGTGAATTGGGTCAAGAGAGCCTCAAACTCAATAAAGTACTTCACCATTGAGGCTGGAAGGTCGTGGAGGGCCAGAGAGTCGAGAAATTTGAAAACATCACGAGCAACCTCCCCATCTTTTCCAAGAGCGCATAAAAAGCCATCGTCGAAGAGTGACGCTTTCAGCTGCTGAAGGATAAAGACAACCTCGACATGAAGCTCTAAGGAATCACCGACAGTAGCTGAGGGAGGCGGAGCGTCAGTCGATAAATGATGAATTTGTTGCAATTTTCTTAAGGCCTCTACAGGATTCCTGTGTTTGATTAGCCTCTTGTCATCCGGGGTTGGAATGATGGCCAGTGCATTTTCATCAGCCACGTTCACATCAAGAGGTGGTGGAGAGACAGGAGGTTGAGAGGTCACTGGGGAATCATTTTAAAACTCAGCTTGTTGTTAGGGGCTTAAGGAAACATCAGTGGGAGGATGTTCGGTCGAATCTCTGACTTCGACTTCAACCTCAATCGAGGAGCCCACTGGTCCCTGAAAATTACAAGTGTTAGATCACGTAGCAGGAAGAAACCCATGCAAAATGGGAGGAGTATGGGCAAATACCTAGAGATCGACAAGAGGCGAAGCAGTGGGAGTCCTTTCTGAGTCCCGGGGGTAGGAACCTCTTCGACATTTTCTTGGAATGTCGAGGAAGCCCTAGGAGCCACCTTTGTTGGAGTCTTCTGGGCCAGAGCCTTCTTCCTTTGCATAGGGGTAGGTGGAGTTCTGGGAGGTGCTTTTGATGGAGAGAAAATATGGGAGTGCACACTCCCGTCTGAGTCTTCGTCCTCCTCCACAGGCACTTCTCGGATACCTGAATATGGAGACATATGAAGAGGTGATAAAAAGTCTTAGTAAAAAACTTGTTCACAAGATGAATAGGTCATACCTGCGAAGGCGGGGTCAAAGGAACTCGTTTCTTCTTCGGAGGTTTCACCAAAGTCGGTTCAGCGACCCTCTTACGACCCTAACAGCAAAAAAACGTCAGATTGGCATAACACCGATTAAAGAAAAACTAAGTCAGTGTACAGGTACCTTTTTAGGGGCTTCGTCGACATGAGGCTTTTGGATTTTTGGGTCGGGAGCATTGATGGACGGAGGCAGAGGCTGTATGTCGCTGACGAGGGCGAAAAATGCATCGACCATGTTTTGAAGAAACCGATCGCTAGGAAAAGCATGACTGTAGTAGGACTTCCACCAGTCATCAAAATCAGAGGTTGTCAGAAAAGATTGTTGGAACCTAAAAACTGGGAGTTCGTAACGATTAGTGGATCGGCAGAAATGGAGGCAAGCCTTGTGATCATCGGATGTTAACGTTCGACCGGACCAGACAATGCTGGTATCATGAGAAACCAAAGGCTTCGGGACCATTTGGCTTAGGTCGAGTTGACGAGCCACGAGGTTCGGCTGGTAGCTCATGAAACCAAATCCTTTCGACCCTGGTTCAATCATGTATGACAGCAAGGTTGGAGTCAGGAAAGCTCTCCATATCGCGTTCGACTGAATCGTAGTTTATGGAGAGCTACAAGGAAAGGGATCTTTGAACCATTTGGGGCCGAAGTTTCTATCAGTAAATTGTGCCATGCCAGGAGCGAATTTGTCCGCTTCAATGAACATATTCAGATATTTCATGAAGATACTGGTGTTTGGAGTCTCCTGACAAGTTGTCAAAGCCAATTTGGCCCCTTCGACTGGTCGGTCTTCGTTCAGTCGCATCAGACGCTCTGATGTTGTGTATCCCAGTTGATACTCAAAGATAGCGTTTAGCCAATGTTACAAGAGCCACAAAGGACCCGACAGGTTTAGGGCCTTAGGTGTGTTGGAAAGGAGCTTCAGTTTCAAGGTGTCCAACCCTAGGGCCTGGTACAACAAAGCCAATAGTAATTTGCCCAAGAATACCTGTCGACCCTTATGGGTATGGATCGCCAGGGCAATATAACTTTTGGCTATCTGCAGGGATCCAGGACACAAGACGTAGTATGAGAGCCACATGATGAGGAAAGTTATGTGCTCTTTGTCAGACACTTTGATAGAGTCTTTGTTATGGTGATCTTCGATATAGTTCAGAAGGCTGGCCCGACCAAATGTAAAAGTGTTCTTCGTCGAAAGAGTTGGATCGAAAGTTTCTCCCAAGGGCGAAAGGCCGGTAATCGCCGCCACGTCGAAGAGAGTGGGTGTCAGCATCCCACAGGGCAACTTGAAGGTGTTAGTCGAACCTTCCCAGAAGTAAAGGGACGCCAACAACATGCAAGGGTTAACACGGTGGGCGTACCTCGATACCTGAATGAGGTCGAAGATCCCAGCACTCCGCCATTGGTCTTGATGCTTGCGCTGGACCTTGTTAAGCCACGCCAAGTATTCCTTGTTGCCAGGAGTGGGCATGGATAGAAAAACCCTAGCTTTTTCCTCCATGAATCTGAAGTCAAGTACGACAGATCTGTCGAAAGCAGGAGGCATAGAAGGCTTATACCCAGGAAAGAATGGTGCAACGGTCTTTGGAGAAGATTTTTTGTCAATAAGGGGACCGTGGAAGGCCAACAACTATTTGTCCACCACGAAAGGAATCATCATCTGGTTTTTTCAGCTCTTGGTAATGGCTTCCTCAGATGATGAGGGTTGAGGAATGCATTTCATCCCTTCTTTAGCAGTAAGCTTGAAGGCGATGGGATTATGACCAGTACCGTAAGAGACAGTTTCTTTTGCGAGAGATGAGGAAGCCATTGGCAAATAAAGCAAAGGTTTGAGGGTTTTGAAATGTTGTGTGAGAAAGTATAATGCAGAAATATGTCTAAGGTTTAAGCAAGAGAATACATGAATATGGAAGCAGAAGAATGTGTAAAGAAGGAGAAGATACTATTTATAAGCCAGTGAGGTGAACAGTCGAGCAGTAGGTAATTGACAAGTGGCTGGCTAGGAAGTAATCAGAAGAGTTAGTGGGTTCCGGTTGAGATCCCACGACCTAGGAGTGGCTGCTAATGATGGTTGAGTGTCTTGGAAATCGCGCGGTCGAAAAAAGTCATCATCACATATGAAGTCATGAGTAGTGACAAGACAACTAGCTGAAATATGGAACGTCAAAAGGCCAGTTTCTCGATCGACTCGCTCATGTCGAAGCTAGCCTTTTCAGGGGGAAATTTATTAGCTGACCAATTTCGGCTAAGGGGAAAGGCCAGTTTTGACCAGGGGATCTGTCGGAGGCTCCTCGACGGGAGGGTCGACGAGTCTGCAGGTCGACACATGCAAGCATTGGTCGAAGTCAAAGGTTTTGAGCAGAGAATGGGAACATGGGCATGCAAAGAGGTCGTGGGTAGTTATTCGCCAAGATGGGGGGTGTGGACCAACACGTGGCACCACGAGAAGGTTTTGTAACCTCCAGGTGGTTATTTTTAACTAGTATTTAAGCCAATGTTAGGTGAAATTCTAAAGGTGGCAATTTTAACATTTGGAGTAGGGGTAAATCTTGAAGTACCAAAGCGTTTACGAGAAAAAAGTCACTCTCCTCACAAAAATGTATTTTGACTCCACTTTATAATTACAAGTCATTTAATTTTGCAAAGTTTACCTTTTCTTGCTTTATCGTTTATACTTTGTTTCAGTGCTTTATCATTTCTATTTTCCATTCCCATTTTACCTTTAGTACCTCCCTAACTCATCAAGAGTTACATTTACACTTTCTAAACCTGTCAAGAACATTGTTTACCAAAAAAACATACACCCAAAACACTAAGTCCAGGACTTTGTAGCCGGTCCTGCAAGTAACCCTCTTATAGTAAGGCTAGAGATTGTTGCGCAAACAACACTACGACAATAATCCAGATTTGTAAACTATTCTATTAAGTCATAATGTGTTATATTTATTAATAATACTTACATTTTAATTGACTGATAGATGAACAACGTGCAATCTATCATAGAATCATGCAAGCGATTAATAATATAAGAGGTGGGGTGTTTTTTTTACATAGTTATGGAGGCACTGGAAAAACTTTCATGTGGAGAACTCTATCGAGTACATTTCGTTCACAGAAAAAATTGTTTTTGTTGTTGCTTCAAGTGGGATAACATCGTTATTATTTCCAGGTGGAAGGAAAACACATTTAAAGTTCAAAATTCATGTACCAATACTTGATAATTCTACTTGCAACATTGAGAACAATTCTGGGAATTCACAGTTATTGGTACAAACTGGTTTAATAATTTAAGATGAAGCTCTTATGTCTCATAAAAATTATTTTTAGGCTTTGGATAAAACCCTTAAAGATGTCATAAGCTCCCAAGGTCTTGGAAATACCATATTTGGTGGCAAAGTAGTAGTTTTTGGAGGAGATTTTACACAGATTCTTCATGTTTTTCCAAGAGGAGGTCGATCTGATATAATGCATGCTTCCATTTTCTCATCTTATGTATGGGATTATTTTTAGGTTCTTACTCTGACAAAAAAATATGCGACCCCAACAAGGTTCAGGAAATACAAGTTCGTCAGAACTGACTGAATTCTCAAAATGGATTTTAAATATGGGTGATGGTAATATTTGTGAACCAAATGAAGTTTTGGCCGATATATAAGTTCCTCAAGATCCTATAAGGTCAATTATTGAGAGCACTTATCTTAATCTGCTAGAAAATTCCAAAAGTGAAGAGTTCTTACAATGCATAGCTATACTTGCTTCAATCATTGAAGTACTGAAAAAAATTAGTCATTATGTACTAGGGTTGGTTCCAGGTACAAAGTGTTGAGTTACATTAATTTTTGCATTTAACAGTTATGTTATCATATTATATTACTAATGATTTAATTTTTTATTTTTATTCAACTTTGAAGGAGAAGAAAAAGAGTATTTGGGTTCTGACTCAATTGATAGAATGAAAGTCAATTACAATCAAGCTAGTGGTGTTCTAACACAAGAAATTTGAGTTCTCTAAGAACATCAAGTTTTTCAAATCACAAGATTGAAACCCCCATTATGCTAATGAGAAATTTGGACTAAGCCGGAGGTTTATGTAATGGAACAAGGTTGATCGTGACAAGGTTAGCAAATCACATCATTGAGGTAAAAATTATAATTGCAAAGAACATTGGTAACATAACGTATATTCCTTGAATGTCTATGTCACCTTCTAAATCACCATGGCCATTTAAATTTATTAGAAGATAGGTTCTGACCATTGTGTCATACACAATGACAATCAATAAATCTCAAGGTCAATAACTTGATAATGTTGGATTATATTACCCTACTCCTGTTTGTAGTTATAGTCAATTGTATGTGGCACTTTCAAGAGTGAAGACTAAGAATGGTTTGAAAATACTAATACACAATAAGAACAATGAATCATGTACGACTACTACCAATGTAGTGTACAAAGAGGTCTTCCAAGCACTAACTTAGTTGATAAACAACTTTTTATTTTTATTTGATGCTTCAATACTAATATCAATCCTGGCTATGTTCCTTTTTTTTTATGAATATTTAGTTAAGATAAATAGTTGTACATTTTAT
Source organism: Lathyrus oleraceus (assembly GCF_024323335.1). Classification (NCBI taxonomy): domain Eukaryota; kingdom Viridiplantae; phylum Streptophyta; class Magnoliopsida; order Fabales; family Fabaceae; genus Lathyrus; species Lathyrus oleraceus. Next base: position 395,593,438 of record NC_066582.1, on the reverse strand, counting down.
ACACATCAAGAAAATTTTAATTGATGAATAAATGCAAATATTTTTCATTTCAAAATATTTGATATTGTCATACTTACTCTTTGTCAAATTTGTTGATTGTGTATGAGATTGCGTTGATTTTCACATATCATATTGATTCAAATGGAGGCCTTTGGTGATTGGTATGTTTCATAATTGGTAAGATTTTACTCAGTACTTTGTAGATTGTGTAATATGATACTTGGTTAATTTATGTATCTTTCAGATTATATATTTTGCATTTTGGAAATTGGATTAACTCTGGCGTATTTCTTCATGCAGTTGTAGGATGGAAAAAAATGTTGTGCATATTACTGTAACGGATAAGTACGATGCTGGAGCTACAAATTAAATTAGTTGACAATTTTTATTTTGTGCATTGTAACAACGTTTTATTTTCACAATTTGAATGTAAGAAATAATAACTTTAAAACATAACAAAAGGAACATCTTCGCTTTTCATGAGTTGTTTAGCCATGTTTCCATTTTGTTTGAAACTAATACTTGGATCAATGGATAATGGTTTATACATATAATTGGTCTAGTTTACAATTATGTGAAAATTGATGGACTGCAAAACAATTTTTAAAAACAAATTATATATTGCAGTGTGTAATGTGAATCCTGGCGGGACCCGTGGGATATCACAGGTATCTTACTAGTTTTGAATAAATTTATCTCTTACCAGACTTTGCCCTTATGTTTTGGCTTATTTTTAAAAATGATTTTTATAGTGTAACATAATTTTGTATAAATAAAATTTACAAAAAAAGTATTCATAAAAGTTTTAAATAAAAATTTGGTTTGAATAGTTATTCTTAAAATGTTATTTTAGATGTTTATCATTTTTTTTTTGGATATTAAAATTTCAAAAATCGCTTAATTTTGAAGCTATTTCAAATAGTTTTTCATAAAAAAATCATTTTTGAAAAAATTGCAATTTCGACTTTGTTTTGATCTTCAATAATGTATGTTTATGATATAGGATATCAAAATTAATCTTTCAATTTAGAAAAAACAAATAAAAAACATGTAATATTTTTTAAAAAAGGTTTTATAGAATCCATTTTTAAAAATACAACGGAAAAATTCATTTTTTAAAGCTAAAACAAACATGCTCCTATTGAATCTCTCGATAACTTTTACGATTGATTTCTTTCAGACTTATTGTATCCTTCAGTAAATGATCAAAGAGTTTCCAATAAAATGAAAATAGTTTGAAAGTTTAGAGTAGGAATATAAAATGTTAGATTGAAATTAAGAAGAAAATGAAGTATTTATATGCAATTGAAAAAATATTATTTTTTGCTTAAGTTCACTTTTAGTTATCCTATTTTTTATTTTTTTGTTGTTGATGTTTTTTAATTTTTAATCTCTCCATTTTAAAATTTAGTTTTTGTCTCCCATTTATAGCATGAAAATCTCAAGGGATGTAAAGTTGTGGGCTAAAAAATTGAGTTTTGAAATGGATGGACTGAAAGTTAAAAAAATATCAAAATAGGAGACCAAAAATGTATTTAAGCCTATTTTTTATCGGAATACTCTTTCCACCCTTAAAGGTGCGTCCCACACATCTAAGAAAAATTCTAAAATGCCTTTTCTATGTTCGGAGGTGCATCATCGAACGCACCTTAAATCACACCAGTCTTCGTAATTCAGTCACACCTTCCTTTTTTTCTCTTCAAAATATAGTCCGGAGATGCATCTTCGTAATTTTATATGGCGTATCCGGAAATGCATCTCTGAAATACCTCATGAAGTCATTTAAAAGGTATTGGAAGCATGTTAATTGCACATTGTCGCATCACGCGAAAAACCGGCGGGAAACAAGAACAACAGAGCCGCCACCGTGCGTTATTTATCCCAAAAGAGGGAAAGGAAACGCTCAGAGTAAACCTGGAAAAGACATGGTCTCGCGACCAAAGAGAATGGGATCGGGAGTCGGTTATGCGAAGGGAAGGTATTAGCACCCCTACGCATCCGTCGTACTCGACGGGATCCACGCACAATAGGAAGGAAAATGGTTGCTAAAACACTGCTCAAACACACACACACTGGCTGAAAGAGACACAAGAAAACAGACTGAAACTGACTCGGCAGGATATCGGATCCTGGGCCTACTTAGTCTATCAGGCATAGACATCAGAGTCAAAGTAGTTCGGACTAGGGAAAACACATGCTCGCTAGGATATCGCATCCTATGCATACGTATCTCCTCGGACGAAGGAGAATCAGAGCATTCGTAGCTCGGCTGACACGCACACAAACAAACACAGGCAAAGGCAAACATGGAGCCCGAATGCCAATCACTGGGCTTACATCAGCATCCGAACCAACAAACACACACGGGAAACCAACTGCCAATCGCTGGACTTACGTCGGACTCCAACCAGAAAAGGAGAAACAGCTCACACAAACAAAACAAAAAGGCGCCCGGAGAGATCAGCTCATCTCCTGCCTACGTACCTCATCTGGTATGAGGATCAGGGCGACGTAGTTCCCCTACGCAGGGAAAAGGGACTAGCCTAACCAGATAACAGAGGGAGACACAACACTAGGGAGACTACGACTCGAGCCTAGATGTTATCATGCAAAATCATCCCTAAGTTAAGGTTTCTAGCTAACTGGCACAGGGAGCCAGCCTATCCTAAACATGACTTGCACAGGAAGCAAGCCACACCTAACTTGCACAGGAAGCAAGTCTAAACTAAACCTAACTTGCATAGGAAGCAAGTCAAACAAACACACAAGCACAAGTAGCACACACTATACACAAACAAGGGGCTCACACAAAGGTTAGGCATTGAAGCCAACTGGAATGGGGTTAAAGGTGCTCTTAACCTTGCCATTGAGGGGCTAAGGTGAAGCTGATGAAAGGTGAGTGAAGATAAGACTTCACAGCTCTTATCCCTGGCCTGGGAGAGCTTAAGACAAGAATGTGTGGGTTTAGAAAGTGGGAACCCTTCTACACATTTAATACTGACTCAACTGTACAATTGTACAAGATCTTGGGTTTGTATCTGCAATGCATCAACACAGTGGTGTGAGCAAAGCAGATGACACACAGAATAGCAGGGGATAGGTTGCATATCCCTTGGGTTCTGCCAATTGCCTCTTCACTTAGGAGGTCTTTGACTCTATACAAGGACAAATGTAAACAGTCACAAACATTGCCTCTTAAGGAGGACTTCAGACAGGTGCCTGGCCAAGTAGCAGGCCAGGTCTTCCAGACTACATGAAGTAAAGAAGTTATACCTTAATGCAAATTGCTCTTAAGCAAATCAAAGCAAAGTTCACAAGGAACTAAAAGCAACTAAAGTACCTGAAATCAGTCAAGCACAGTTAGCATACAAGTCAAAGTTAAATCAGAATGAAACAAAAGTTAACAGTCAACACAAGCAGGCTAAATGTGCAATGCACAAAGCTCAAGGCATGTGAGCCAAGCAACCTACAAAACAAATGGATTAGTCATGATAAACAAGCAAACTCAACCAATTTGAATTGGTCTCATTGAGTATTTGTTGGTTAACCTGAAAACATGAACTCAAATGTGAGTAACAGGACCACTAGGACAAGCCTAGGGTCAAAAGGGGATGAGAAAGTCAAAACAGCAAATGAACTCCAATCAAAATCATATTCAAACAATCAAGGAACAAACTCAATTGGATTCACATTCATATCAATCATTATCATCATTTTATAAGCAAAAGAAGTCAAAGCATGGCATATGGAAGCTCATAGAAGTCAACAGCAAGACTTAGCTCAAAACCAATCTCAAACATTTCAAAAAATCATCAAATAAATCATGATCAGACACAACCCATAGCATGGTAAGCATGTCAAATTTCAACTCATTTGGACAAGTAGAAGGTGGTCAATGAAAATCAGAAAGGCAAGGCAATTCCAAACATGCTCAAAGAAGTCAACCAAACATGCATCAACTTGAAAAAATCATAAATCAGTGATAGCATATGCGAAATGAATGGGACTAAAACCATGGCAAAGCTTAAGATGTCTACTAATCACATATCAAATTTCATGTCCATCTAATAAAGTATGAGGATTTCACAAATGAAATGGGAACATGTATCACAAAAAGTCAACATAAGACCAAACAGGGGAGAAAAATCTCAAACAATTAGGAAATGCCACAAATAATTCCACAAAAAAAATCACATGTAAACTAGACATACATAAGTGAATTCATGCAAAAATTCAAAGCAATTTGAGGTCAAGAGGCATGGTATTGAAAATCATCAAGTTGCACATCAATGGTGTGACACAAATTGTCACACCCTACTTCAAAAAATCATAACTCTCAAACCAGAAATGATAAATTCACAATCTCTATACCAAAATCACCATGGATGAGTCTAGTTTAAGCACAAAAAATTTCAAAGCCATTGGACAAAGCATCATCATTTCACAAATGATTTGGCAAAAGGTACAAAAAATGGTCACATGTCACAAACCCTAGCATCATTTAAAATCTACTCATGCAAAAATTCTGGAAAATACATGATAAAACACTAGAGATTGTGATGAACATGATGCAAAAAATCCCATTAATTTTGGATTAACAATGGTTGACTTATGATTTTTGGGAGTTGATGGTCAAAATGAAATAAATATTGAGAAATAATATGAAATAAACATTTAATTTAAACCGGCAATGGCATTATTGTAAATATATAGAACCATTAGCAAAACGCCGCGTTTGGGCAAGGGAAACGAAATGTTTTGATTGGGCATGGCTATGAAACAGTAGAAGGCTCATGCAAAACCCTAACTCATGGAATCCGCAGGAAAAAGCGTGGATAAGGCTATGAAGGTTGCAGGAGAATCCGCAGGAAATTCTCCAGCAACCAAGAACAACATGCTGTTCATCACCACCTTCAATCGTGATTTCCAGAAAAAATGCAAAGTTGCAGAAATGGATTTTAGGCGTTGCATCGTGTACATCTATCAGCAGGCATCAATAAACAACAATCATATCATCCAACAACAACATATTAAGCACTAATCGAACAAATTTAATCATGAACAACAAACTTTAAAACCCTCGTTCTCTCTCATTATGGCATGGTTTCACTCGACTCAAAGCTCACGACACTCACAAGGAAAAGATCTACAAGATGCATCATGCAATTTTAAGAATGGTTAATGTCGAATCTCACCTGATCTTGAAGGGCAGTGATGATTCCATGATTTTCTGGTCATGATTGGTTGAAACAGTTGCTCTTCAAGTTCCCACATGATGAATGGTTGAAGAACTTTGGCTCAAGAATGCTTGGAATGGCTTCTACTCATGGCTGCCATGGATGATGCTTCTTCACAACAGTAGTGGAAGATGACTTTACAGGTGGAATTCAAAGCTTGCAAATGGCTCAAAATGGTTTGTGTGTGATGAAACAAACAAGTGTGGCTCGAGCTCTTTGAGGTTTTCTCCAGAAAAATTCCAAAATGCAAAATGAGGATTTTAGAGAATATGAGATTTTTCTTCTGTTTGTGAGAGTGTGCTAGGGCTTCTTTGAGCAGAAAATGATAAATATATATGCTGTTTTATGTTGGCTAATGGAATGCTAATCACAATTAACTTAAATGAAATGTTTTTGGTCATTTGCTAAAATTCAACCAAGTTTGTATGGGGTGTAAGTCTGCACGAAATTGGGCTTGTAACATGTCCAAAATACAATTTCTGAACAATCTCAATTGGTAGAAATGGTTAGAAATACTTATTTTGAAAAGTCACTTTTTTACTACACTTGAAATTAATTCATGCCATTCCAAAAATGCCATTTTGATTCATGATGTTTTGGTGAATGATGATGACATATTTGGAAAGAGGGGGTCAAATATGATTTGTTGCAAAAAACCCCACCCAAATTGGCCAAATGGTTTGAGAGATATGGCCTTTTGAAGTTCAAAAATTTCTGAAAATGATTTGATCATAACTTGCCAACCATACATGGGAATTGAGTGTTCTTGGACTTTTTGGAAATGGGAGAACAAGATATTCAACTTTCATGTTGGGAAAAAATTCATTTGAAGCTTGTATCATGATGTAAGTTTAGGATCAAGAAGTTTCCATTTTTGGCAAATTCCAATTACAGGTCAACTTTCTATTTTTGGAAATTTCTTGTCTGGCTTCAAATTCTTCCCTGATGATGTTTGACATGTTATATGAGGCCTATATGGACATGAATGAACCCTCTCAAACCAAATCCCACCATCAAAATCATAAAATCAAGCCCAGTTGACCAAGGTTGACTTTTTTAGGGTTTCTGGTAAACTGTGCATTGACTGATGACTTCTGAGCATCCAATCTTTGACCAAACCACTTCCAAAGGACCCCTAGGTCATGTGAACATGTTGGACCAACCCTAAGGCCTTGGCTCAATGAAAATTGTACTTGCTTGCTTGATTGACTGACCTCCTGACCAGTTTGACCTAATTCTTCTGAATGGCTTGCACTTGAGGCAAAGGGACAATGCAATGTTATGCAGTGGACCATGTTAATGTTATGACCTAATATGAGAATGTATGTATAATGATAGGTGCAAATTTGAGGTGCTACAGCTGCCCCTATTCAATCAGCTGGGAACCCGAACGGATGATAGCAACGGCTGTCAGACTTTCAGGGTAAACAGGGATTGAATACCAAGAACCGTAGAATTTGCACAATACCAGGATCCACCAATGGAAACGTCCACTGGGATTGATGTTTATTACTGGGTATTTTTGGTTTTTTTTTTTTGTTCAAAGGGTACGGCCACATCCAGACATCGCAACGACGATGAATGGGAAAAGAAATCACAACTAGATGCCAACGGACAACTAGGAAAAACTCAACGTTTACCAAGACCAACGGAGAGGTAACCAGACATTAATGAATGACTGGAAGAGATACAACCACACGTCGACGGACGAAATGGGAAAAACTCAACGTTTACCAAGACCAACGGAGAGGTAACCAGACATTAATGAATGACTGGAAGAGATATAACCATACGTCGACGGACGAAATGGGAAAAACTCAACGTTTACCAAGACCAACGGAGAGGTAACCAGACATTAATGAATGACTGGAAAAGATACAACCATACGTCAACGGACGAAATGGGAAAAACTCAACGTTTACCAAGACCAACGGAGAGGTAACCAGACATTAATGAATGACTGGAAAAGATACAACCATACGTCAACGGACGAAATGGGAAAAACTCAACGTTTACCAAGACCAACGGAGAGGTAACCAACTGGGGAAGACCAGGAAAAACTCGACGTTTATCGAAACCAACGGAGAGGTAACCAGACATTTACTGATGAATGGGAGGACTCGACCAGACATCAACGGATGAATGGGAGAAAATTCGACGTTTACAGACATCGAAAGATGATGTTTACTGACACCAAAAAAGAACGACCAGACATTTACTGATGAATGGGAAAACTCGACGTTTACAGACATCGAAAGATGATGTTTACAGACACCAAAAAGATCGACCAGACATTTACTGATGAATGGGAAGACTCGACGTTTACAGACATCGAAAGATGATGTTTACAGACACCAAAAAAAAACCACCAGACATTTACTGATGAATGGGAAGACTCGACGTTTATCGAAACCAACGGAGAGGTAAATCCATATGGGGAATGGTACAACTAGACATCATCGGATGACTAGGAAAAACTCGACGTTTATCGACACCAACGGAGAGGAGGACTGGAGATAATGCACACAACCAAATCATCAACGGATGATCGGGAAAAACTCGACGTTTATCGACACCAACGGAGAGGAGAAATCTTCACTAGGGAAAGAGGACGACGTTACGAACATCGAAAGATGATGTTTACCGACATCAAAAGAAGATCAGACACTTACGCATGACTGGGAAAGCACCGAAAGATAGTGTTTACCGACACCAAAGAAAACAACACACGCGGGTGCTGACGGGATACTGACATCCACAAGATGACAGGGCAAGGTTGAATACCTGCGGGTGGTCTCACTGGGGAGAAGCAGGCTTTCCTTTTACCAACGGATGAGGAAACAAGCTTCTGTGGGGATTGTCAACACCAAATGTTGACTGGAGCAACTGTAGCAAATGTATCGTACAGGTTGAACAAAAATTCGTCTCTGCATGGGATACGGTCTGATGGGGTTTCGAACACATGAATGAATATGTTTGAATTTTTTATGGCGTAATGCTCCATTTATGAATGGAAATGCTACGCGATTTTTGAGGATGCAATGATCACTACATGCAAAATGCAAATGAACCCTGGCTAGGGAGCCAAGATGATCAGATACTCCGACTCTGCGGGGAGACTCTGACTGAGGAAAACTCTGCAGGGAGCTCTTCTTGGGGGAAAATACTCTGCGGGGAACTCTTCTTGGGGAATGATAAAGCGACTTCGCTGGGGAAGACTCAAACAACCCTCAGATAGGATAAACTCTGCTTGGGGAATATCTGTTACTCCGCCGGGGACGACCCACGCAATCCACAGGTAGAATAGATTTAAGCTGGGGATGCACATATCTCTCTGATACTGAAACCCGTCCAATTCACTGGTAGGATAACTCTGTTGGAGAAATATGTCATGAAACCCGCTCCACTCGGGGAACTCGCTAAGGAAAACCCACACCCTTCTGTTGAGGAGAACAACCCTAGTGGGAAGAGTAACAACTCTGTTGGGGATGATAACACGTCATATCATACTGGAGATGAACCTCCACAATCCTGCTGGGGAGAAACACTCACAGCCATGCTGGAGATAACAGTATCACAAACCCAACTGCTGGGGAACACACAAACACACAAACAGTCTACTGATAGACTCCGCTGGGGAACTCCCGGGGAAAATAACTGCCAGGCACTCAGCGGGGATTCTCAATTGGGGAAATCTGCAAGCGCAGGCCCGCTGGGGATAAGCAATCCTTAGATCTGCTGGGGGAAGAAGGTACTGTCCACAGACATCTCTGCAGGGAAATAACTTTGATAGCTTCAATACTGGCTTGGGCTGGGGAAACGTCCTCCACCCTGAGAAACATTCTGCCCCTAACACTCCCATTGGGGACGTGACAACCTTTAGGCTCGCTAAGGAGACACCGATCTCAAATCTGCCGAGGAGACCACTCTTCCAACCCACTGGGGAGATACAACTTGTTTGACAGAGATGTCGGTTGGCTCGTCGAACACTGGTATTCAACATCCACCCACAGTGTCGATTTTCCACTTTTAATAACTCCCAGACTCGTCTGGACTTTTCTGCTCCATCATCTTGTATTCCCAACTCGTCTGTACTTCACGGAGATCGAACTCCTGGGATTCATACATACTTTCCAATCATCGGACTTTGAAGAGTCTTCTTGATTAACTTTCCAGGACCGTCGTCGTAATCCTTCACCGTCTTTTCACCGTTCATCTATCCCTTGCCCCTGGTCGGGCTCTGCAGGGATTTCTTGTCAAAAGGGTTCACATTACCACCGGCAAGTGAATGAAGATATCTAACCGTATCCGCACAAGAAATCGTCAGATAAAAGCGTGCCCCAGGTATGCCCCAGGCGTTCTGATATTTCAACACTTAGGTCACTCAGACTTCCGAATAAGATTTCCAAATTTCAATCTCATAAGCATGCCTCGGAAGGGACCTCTATGTTTCAAAATGAAAATATTCTTCTCAAAATAAACGGATGTTTTCGTAATCAAAACGGTAATGACACAAAAACAAAATTTTATTCGATTTGAACACACGCTTTATTGACTGGAACAAAAGATGGCTCACAACCGAGCAACACACAGGAAGCAAACCCTGGAAAGAGGTGATTGCACATAAAAGGAAAATCTATCCTAATGGCAATGTGAAACCGTGATCTCATCGGGTTCCAACTCAGTTACACCTCTTATGTCCTCAGGACTTTCCGCCCTTTTTGTCTTCTGAACAAGACGCTTCCGATCGGTCTCTTGCGGAGATTATCCACGTTATCATGAGCACAGACGATCATGCCAGACGCAGTTGTTCGTTTCATTCCCTCTTTTGCCTGGACCGCCCTTTCGGGTTTTCAGTCCACCGGGATACCCTTTTTTGCCCAAGTCGCCCTTGCGGGTTTTCAACTTGCCGGGTGTACAAATTCTTTTCATCTTTTATCCCTAACTTTTGCCCGAACCTTTCTCTTTTTCTTGGTTCGCCGGGATGCCCATTTTTGCCTGGACTCTTCATTCTTTTTGTCCAGCGGGTTTATTTTTACGAAGTATTTTCTAACTGCGTCCGCATTCACATGGGATGGAAAATCGTCGTCATCCGTGGTTATCAACAACATGACCTGGTCTGAGAAAACCTTCTTGACCACGAATGAGACACTCATAACTGTTTAACCATTTGCCCCTCGATCGCCTTGAGGAGGAAGGATCCTTTTCAACACCAGTTCTTCTACGTGGTACGCACGAGGTCACACTTCTTGGTTGACAACACGCTTCATTTACTGGGTATAACTGCCCCATGACAAGTAATTGTCTGCCCTTTTCCTCAGTTGGGCTCAACGTGTCACACCGAGTTCTTATCCACTCAGCCCTTTCTAATCAGGACATCAAATGGTAGCACTAATTCCTTTCCATACACCTGTGAGGAAGACACTGCCCTAGTAGATACACATCCCAAGGTTCAGTACCCAGGATACAGACTTTATGTTCAATCACCATTGTTGGTGCGACCAAATGTGATCCGGGAGGCACTACCTCATTCACCCTAACTTCCCCATCAGACATCGGAATCCGTTCGGATTCAGGGCCAGGCCCCTCCTCCGGGATCGGTCACTCCCAATCTTTCGATTTGAGTACCTCGGGATGTCCTCATCAGGGATCTCAAACTTCCTTGATCGATAGTCTTCCGTGGGTTGCTGCTAGCTTCTCAAACACATACCTTATCAGATCCATTTTGGACAGCCACAAAGTGGTATGAATCAGCATACACTGTCTCAGTCGGCGAGCAGCCTATGCCAAAGTACATCAAGTTTTTTCGAACAGTGAGTGTATTGTTTCACAGTCGATAAACTTTTTGCTTAGGTAAATTGCATACTCTTTTCGACCAGACGAGTCATGCTGACTCAATACGCACCTTATAGACCCTTTGAGGGCTGTCGAGTACCAGATTAACAATCATCCCCCCGGGAAACATCGGAATCAGAAGTTCCTGCAATTTATCCTCTCTTTTTTTTTTTTTTTTTTTAGCAGGATCGACTTCGATTCCTCTTATCTGTTCACAACAAGCTTCAGTAGCTTGATGGACAGCACTCCATAAGTGCACTGATTCGAACTCAACAGTATGAGTTAAACAAACTTGATCAAATCCACCGGATGCCCCTCTTCTGCTTGGGACTTTGCCATCATGTCATCAACATGGCATTTGCTTTCATGATGAATCATATCATGAAACAAAGTCACCTTAGACCTCTGATACGTGGCACCGGCCTCTTGTGACTGAACGGCATCACCTTAGAACAAGAAGGTGCCCCTTGTGTGGTGGACCTGGTTTACTTCATATCATCTGGCGACAATTCAATCTGGTCTTGGCCAGGAGGCCATCCATGAAGATAAACACTGAGACCTGAGCTATATAATCAACCAATACCTCATTGTGAAGTACCGGGAATTCATCCTTCAGATTAGCTCTGTTCACGTCTTGGTGGCCCCTACACCTTCTCATCTTTCAGCACCGGTTTCCGCTTCACTGGAGGACAGTCTTTTCTTAAGGGTAGCTTGTGCCCCACAACATCGGTATTCCACCCTGGTGTATCTTGATGCAACCAGGCATCCACCTGCTCTTCTAACAGGGCTACCATTCTGTTCTCGACTTGCCTCTGAAGCGGCCTCAACTTTGACTTTCCCTTCTGACCTCGGTGGTACTTGGGATGACAAACTTGACTCGCTCCTCGTGCGGTTGAATCACCTTCTCCTCTTGTTTTGACAACCTGGCTAATCCCAGCAGATCACAATCTTCTTCGCCTTCTTCTTTGGCGTGATAAGTCAGATGGTCGAAGTCATACAGAGGTGTAACCAAATTGTTATCGATGAGATCAGGATGATAATCACTTTTGAGGTTGGAAACGAGACAAATTCAAAAGGAAATAGAACGAAAAACATTGCCATTTATTTGTTTTTAAAATTGCAAAATTAAATGAAAAACAGGGAACACCGCTTTTAACTAAAAAAAACATCCATTCATTACTGATGCAAAATGTTGCATAACGAAACACATGAGATGGCCCTTACAATGGACCATTACGTTTCGGGCAAAACGTATGGCTTTCATGCAAACAAAAATTGAAAAACAGAAATACTACTCTTCAGGATGAGTGACAGTGATGCTTTTGGAGTCCTTCTAGTTTCCTGGTACGCACGACTTTATCCACAACTCGAGTTCGCGGTGACTGTCGATCTCTTCACTCACTGAACAAGCATGATCAGGATCCAGCATTCCTGCACTGACAAAGGGGTACGGTGGGAGACATCCTCTGTTTGGTCTAGACGACTCCTGATCTGGCTGATAACCGACCCCAAACATGTCTGCTTTTACCACGATGTCAATGATTCTTCCCCAGCCTTGGGCTTCTTTGTTCCTCACCACTTCCAGAGCTTGTTTATAAGAAGAAATAGACAGCTTCTTCTCTTTCTCAGCAACAAAGGCATTCTCCACCTGGACGGTTTCAACTGCCAGACTGGGTGCTCTACATCTTACGTCGTCCATTTCTACTTCCTTCATCTTTTGGGTTGTATCTTTCATCAATGCACACCCTTCTGTGGCGACGGTCGCACAACAGATATCAACAACAGGGAAAGCTCCCTCCGGCATCAGAGATTTTGGGATCGCAGACATTGGAACCTTTAACTGATTCTCCTCAGCCACTTCCAATCCTCTCCTGTTCTTTTTCACCATCTTTACCTTTACGGGACCCTGCCTGGGTACGGGGTTGACATCCTCATTCATTATCTGGGCCAAGCTGATAGCCTTGGAGTCCACCATATCTTGGACGATATGCTTGAAAGCTCTACAACCCTCAATGTTGTGTCCGGGTGCCCCAGAGTGAAACTCGCACTTGGCACTCTCATCATAGTTTGCAGGCCTCCGCTGCTGTTCTATAGGGATCAAGATCCTCGGTCGAACTAATCCCAAGTCCCTTAATCTCTTGAACAAAAGAGTATAAGTCACGGGTGGCTCCTCAAACTGACGATCCTCCTTCTCCTTCTTCACCCGGCTCTTAGCTCTCGGTGTCTTCTGTTGAGGTGGCAGTTGTTGCTGTTGTACAGGTGGATTGCTGACAGGAGTGGTTGCAGTGGCAGCATAAGGGTGATAACGATCTTTACTACGTTCTTTCTTTGCGGGCACACCAACTGGCTCAACCTCCTTCTTGAATGGACCACTGTCGGAGGGTTTCTTTGCTACAGTACCAGAAGGTTTGTTCACTTCGGAGGACGGAGCCTTCTCCTGAACTTTCTCCACTATCAGCCACTTCTCAATCTTTTCCAATCTCTCAGACATGACTTTCTCCCCCAAGGCAAGCCCTTGCACAACACTGAACAAGTCCCTCATCATCTCTTTCAGTTCAAGGAAATCGGCGTTGGGAAGATCCATCGGCTTGAATTTGTTGACCCCCAGCAAGTTATCTGAACAGACGAGCTATGCGCACCGGTTGAATACTGAAACCTACAAAACAGCAAACGGGTTAGTATGACTCACACATGCAATGTCTGTCCGTACTAGGAATACTCAGTCCTCTTTTTTCTGGTTTCATCGAGACAGATAAAATTTTATCAACAACATTCTAACATCTGGATGTCTCTCAACCTGAGTCTCAATTTAAAAATAATGGACCCTAAGTACGGACAGACATGAGTTGAATGCAAATGAATGCGAAATGATATGATGCAAATGCATGAATGCAGGCTACTGTGCCACCAAGTCATCTGAAAGCCCAATACTTCTCTGAACCAGTCATATCTGTGGGACCAAGTCACCATAAATCCAACTTGGGGAGTTCCGAAATAAACGGAACCGGAGATTACATCACTATCTTCACAGGAACATCCACTGAACGGATGACAGTCAGATCCTCTGAACAAGTACTCTCAATTCAACCCGAGGATCCGAAATAAACGGAACCCGCTGATAAACCACGGACAGAACTCCGGCGTCCCAGAAATAAATGCCCACAATTCATAGTCACCATCAGTACCACGAGTCACCAACAAGTCACCAACAAATCAGCAACTGTACCTGTAATTAACAAACCCTCCCCACTCACGGGTGTCGTCTAGGCCAGGGTAAGGTCGAGAGAAACGCAGCATAAATAACCTTTCGCAGAATACCATCATATACACACCCGAAGTATGTAACGACAATATCCCACCAGGGTCTGAACTGCTCGTGATATCAATGTTCCGCTAAGTGGCGCAATACCACCCGCTTCCCATGAATCACTCTATTCCTAATTATCCTAGATTTCACTCATAGCCTGGGTACTGGGCCTTTTACCTCAAGTGACTCCCACCCCAACAGAGAAACACAGCCAGCACGGTAGATGAATATGAATGCAAACATTAATGCACACAATAAATGTAAACAATGAATGCACATATACACAATGAATGCAATAAACAACACAGCAAAAGCAACCGAAACCCTAACCTAGAGAGCGCTAGGAGAGACTCGCTTAGGGAAGATGGACCAGCAGAGGTCAACTTCTCTATAGATCCCCAGCAGAGTCGCCAGCTGTCGCATCACGCGAAAAACCGGCGGGAAACAAGAACAACAGAGCCGCCACCGTGCGTTATTTATCCCAAAAGAGGGAAAGGAAACGCTCAGAGTAAACCTGGAAAAGACATGGTCTCGCGACCAAAGAGAATGGGATCGGGAGTCGGTTATGCGAAGGGAAGGTATTAGCACCCCTACGCATCCGTCGTACTCGACGGGATCCACGCACAATAGGAAGGAAAATGGTTGCTAAAACACTGCTCAAACACACACACATTGGCTGAAAGAGACACAAGAAAACAGACTGAAACTGACTCGGCAGGATATCGCATCCTGGGCCTACTTAGTCTATCAGGCATAGACATCAGAGTCAAAGTAGTTCGGACTGGGGAAAACACATGCTCGCTAGGATATCGCATCCTATGCATACGTATCTCCTCGGACGAAGGAGAATCAGAGCATTCGTAGCTCGGCTGACACGCACACAAACAAACACAGGCAAAGGCAAACATGGAGCCCGAATGCCAATCACTGGGCTTACATCAGCATTCGAACCAACAAACACACACGGGAAACCAACTGCCAATCGCTGGACTTACGTCGGACTCCAACCAGAAAAGGAGAAACAGCTCACACAAACAAAACAAAAAGGCGCCCGGAGAGATCAGCTCATCTCCTGCCTACGTACCTCATCTGGTATGAGGATCAGGGCGACGTAGTTCCCCTACGCAGGGAAAAGGGACTAGCCTAACCAGATAACAGAGGGAGACACAACACTAGGGAGACTACGACTCGAGCCTAGATGTTATCATGCAAAATCATCCCTAAGTTAAGGTTTCTAGCTAACTGGCACAGGGAGCCAGCCTATCCTAAACATGACTTGCACAGGAAGCAAGCCACACCTAACTTGCACATGAAGCAAGTCTAAACTAAACCTAACTTGCATAGGAAGCAAGTCAAACAAACACACAAGCACAAGTAGCACACACTATACACAAACAAGGGGCTCACACAAAGGTTAGGCATTGAAGCCAACTGGAATGGGGTTAAAGGTGCTCTTAACCTTGCCATTGAGGGGCTAAGGTGAAGCTGATGAAAGGTGAGTGAAGATAAGACTTCACAGCTCTTATCCCTGGCCTGGGAGAGCTTAAGACAAGAATGTGTGGGTTTAGAAAGTGGGAACCCTTCTACACATTTAATACTGACTCAACTGTACAATTGTACAAGATCTTGGGTTTGTATCTGCAATGCATCAACACAGTGGTGTGAGCAAAGCAGATGACACACAAAATAGCAGGGGATAGGTTGCATATCCCTTGGGTTCTGCCAATTGCCTCTTCACTTAGGAGGTCTTTGACTCTATACAAGGACAAATGTAAACAGTCACAAACATTGCCTCTTAAGGAGGACTTCAGACAGGTGCCTGGCCAAGTAGCAGGCCAGGTCTTCCAGACTACATGAAGTAAAGAAGTTATACCTCAATGCAAATTGCTCTTAAGCAAAGCAAAGCAAAGTTCACAAGGAACTAAAAGCAACTAAAGTACCTGAAATCAGTCAAGCACAGTTAGCATACAAGTCAAAGTTAAATCAGAATGAAACAAAAGTTAACAGTCAACACAAGCAGGCTAAATGTGCAATGCACAAAGCTCAAGGCATGTGAGCCAAGCAACCTACAAAACAAATGGATTAGTCATGATAAACAAGCAAACTCAACCAATTTGAATTGGTCTCATTGAGTATTTGTTGGTTAACCTGAAAACATGAACTCAAATGTGAGTAACAGGACCACTAGGACAAGCCTAGGGTCAAAAGGGGATGAGAAAGTCAAAACAGCAAATGAACTCCAATCAAAATCATATTCAAACAATCAAGGAACAAACTCAATTGGGTTCACATTCATATCAATCATTATCATCATTTTATAAGCAAAAGAAGTCAAAGCATGGCATATGGAAGCTCATAGAAGTCAACAGCAAGACTTAGCTCAAAACCAATCTCAAACATTTCAAAAAATCATCAAATAAATCATGATCAAACAAAACCCATAGCATGGTAAGCATGTCAAATTTCAACTCATTTGGACAAGTAGAAGGTGGTCAATGAAAATCAGAAAGGCAAGGCAATTCCAAACATGCTCAAAGAAGTCAACCAAACATGCATCAACTTGAAAAAATCATAAATCAGTGATAGCATATGCGAAATGAATGGGACTAAAACCATGGCAAAGCTTAAGATGTCTACTAATCACATATCAAATTTCATGTCCATCTAATAAAGTATGAGTATTTCACAAATGAAATGGGAACATGTATCACAAAAAGTCAACATAAGACCAAACAGGGGAGAAAAATCTCAAACAATTAGGAAATGCCACAAATAATTCCACAAAAAAAATCACATGTAAACTAGACATACATAAGTGAATTCATGCAAAAATTCAAAGCAATTTGAGGTCAAGAGGCATGGTATTGAAAATCATCAAGTTGCACATCAATGGTGTGACACAAATTGTCACACCCTACTTCAAAAAATCATAACTCTCAAACCAGAAATGATAAATTCACAATCTCTATACCAAAATCACCATGGATGAGTCTAGTTTAAGCACAAAAAATTTCAAAGCCATTGGACAAAGCATCATCATTTCACAAATGATTTGGCAAAAGGTACAAAAAATGGTCACATGTCACAAACCCTAGCATCATTTAAAATCTACTCATGCAAAAATTCTGGAAAATACATGATAAAACACTAGAGATTGTGATGAACATGATGCAAAAAATCCCATTAATTTTGGATTAACAATGGTTGACTTATGATTTTTGGGAGTTGATGGTCAAAATGAAATAAATATTGAGAAATAATATGAAATAAACATTTAATTTAAACCGGCAATGGCATTATTGTAAATATATAGAACCATTAGCAAAACGCCGCGTTTGGGCAAGGGAAACGAAATGTTTTGATTGGGCATGGCTATGAACAGTAGAAGGCTCATGCAAAACCCTAACTCATGGAATCCGCAGGAAAAAGCGTGGATAAGGCTATGAAGGTTGCAGGAGAATCCGCAGGAAATTCTCCAGCAACCAAGAACAACATGCTGTTCATCACCACCTTCAATCGTGATTTCCAGAAAAAATGCAAAGTTGCAGAAATGGATTTTAGGCGTTGCATCGTGTACATCTATCAGCAGGCATCAATAAACAACAATCATATCATCCAACAACAACATATTAAGCACTAATCGAACAAATTTAATCATGAACAACAAACTTTAAAACCCTCGTTCTCTCTCATTATGGCATGGTTTCACTCGACTCAAAGCTCACGACACTCACAAGGAAAAGATCTACAAGATGCATCATGCAATTTTAAGAATGGTTAAAGTCGAATCTCACCTGATCTTGAAGGGCAGTGATGATTCCATGATTTTCTGGTCATGATTGGTTGAAACAGTTGCTCTTCAAGTTCCCACATGATGAATGGTTGAAGAACTTTGGCTCAAGAATGCTTGGAATGGCTTCTACTCATGGCTGCCATGGATGATGCTTCTTCACAACAGTAGTGGAAGATGACTTTACAGGTGGAATTCAAAGCTTGCAAATGGCTCAAAATGGTTTGTGTGTGATGAAACAAACAAGTGTGGCTCGAGCTCTTTGAGGTTTTCTCCAGAAAAATTCCAAAATGCAAAATGAGGATTTTAGAGAATATGAGATTTTTCTTCTGTTTGTGAGAGTGTGCTAGGGCTTCTTTGAGCAGAAAATGATAAATATATATGCTGTTTTATGTTGGCTAATGGAATGCTAATCACAATTAACTTAAATGAAATGTTTTTGGTCATTTGCTAAAATTCAACCAAGTTTGTATGGGGTGTAAGTCTGCACGAAATTGGGCTTGTAACATGTCCAAAATACAATTTCTGAACAATCTCAATTGGTAGAAATGGTTAGAAATACTTATTTTGAAAAGTCACTTTTTTACTACACTTGAAATTAATTCATGCCATTCCAAAAATGCCATTTTGATTCATGATGTTTTGGTGAATGATGATGACATATTTGGAAAGAGGGGGTCAAATATGATTTGTTGCAAAAAACCCCACCCAAATTGGCCAAATGGTTTGAGAGATATGGCCTTTTGAAGTTCAAAAATTTCTGAAAATGATTTGATCATAACTTGCCAACCATACATGGGAATTGAGTGTTCTTGGACTTTTTGGAAATGGGAGAACAAGATATTCAACTTTCATGTTGGGAAAAAATTCATTTGAAGCTTGTATCATGATGTAAGTTTAGGATCAAGAAGTTTCCATTTTTGGCAAATTCCAATTACAGGTCAACTTTCTATTTTTGGAAATTTCTTGTCTGGCTTCAAATTCTTCCCTGATGATGTTTGACATGTTATATGAGGCCTATATGGACATGAATGAACCCTCTCAAACCAAATCCCACCATCAAAATCATAAAATCAAGCCCAGTTGACCAAGGTTGACTTTTTTAGGGTTTCTGGTAAACTGTGCATTGACTGATGACTTCTGAGCATCCAATCTTTGACCAAACCACTTCCAAAGGACCCCTAGGTCATGTGAACATGTTGGACCAACCCTAAGGCCTTGGCTCAATGAAAATTGTACTTGCTTGCTTGATTGACTGACCTCCTGACCAGTTTGACCTAATTCTTCTGAATGGCTTGCACTTGAGGCAAAGGGACAATGCAATGTTATGCAGTGGACCATGTTAATGTTATGACCTAATATGAGAATGTATGTATAATGATAGGTGCAAATTTGAGGTGCTACACACATAGTGAATGTTTCGGAGATACATCTTCGGAAATCCCCTAAATGGTTTTAAGACAACAACATTATCCCAACATTATAATTTTTTGAGGACAAGTTATAATAAAGTAAAATCAAGTTATATTAAAGTAAAATGAAAATAAAAATTCATATATTAATTAAAGTAAATTCAAAAAGTCAAGATCATAAATAATAAATTTGTCTGAAAATGAAAAAAAATGACCAAACATAAACTATTGTGTATGTCTAACCCACTGACTTCTCTGCCAGTATTGCAAGGCATTATGGCCTTACGTAATAATGCCTTCTACGAGGGCCAACTAGGGATTACATTTCTCCAAAAGTCACGTCTCTATTCCTGATCTCGTCATATCCTCAATATGTTGACAAATACTACTCATGTCATGGGTGTGGTCATCCCTAACCTCTAGTACCTCCTGATGAGAAGGCCTAAGTGGTCTTTCTGGAGCGTCTAGCTTCATGATAAAGTGTGATACCGTATAGAACTGTTTCATGTAGCCACCAACATAAGCCCATTGTACAGGAGCCAACACCCTGCGATACTCCTCTAGTACCAAGTGAATCTTGAAATCCTCAAGTATTGCATCGAGATCTCTACGGTGGAAGGTGGGAGGAGCGAACCCTGAGGGTTATCACAAAATAATCCACATATACCCAAATTGGCGCATCACTCGCTCGGACAGATACAAATACATCATACTTAAACCACATGTCAGTCATCCGGAGCATAATGAAATGAGGTAAAATGGATGCATCTGGAAGTGACCTCCGTATGGGTAAAAGGCAATGTCACATGCTACATTATTGTCAAGATACACCCAAAATGGCTCGATCATATTATATCCTCAGTACAATGCAAAGGCGACAACACGTGGTCAATTCTTGGTGTAGGTAGGCACATGTTCCCACCCGGTGATCTGAGGAAAGTGGAAGATGATCCATCCCTGAAAATGGTTCAGGTAAAATATTAATAACAAGTGTAAGAAAATAATTCTAAAGTATTAGTAACAGTAAATTACCGTAAGTAGCGCGCAACTTTCTGTCATTTGCTTTGTCTTCCAAATCCATAAAGGTAGGTAAAATATGCATTGCGAGAATTTAAATATGAAAATATTTTGGCACCAAGTCATTTTGAAAAGGAAAAATGTCACACTTTATTAATTCAAATCATACTGGAATTAAAGTACACATCATGAAATTTCAGGAATTGAAAATAATGTGAAAAACAAGAAAGCAAACAAACTTACAAGTTAAGACATATAAGTGAGACTACTCTTCATCAAAATAATCACCTATGAACAAATATCGAGGTAGTTATATTGGGTCTTAGATATAGTGACGAGTTATGAAGTCAATTTTGCATTTTTTATCTAGTTTCCTGATTATGACCTTGAGTAGGTCTTTAGTTAAGTACAATTGAGGGATATTATAGTCAAATTCTTCTAGATCTGTAGGTGCTTCTTGACCATACATATTTCTCTTCCTTTCATTAGATGGTTATTTAATTACTTTTCCATCAATGATCTCATATCTCATTGTTGCTAAATTTGCTTCTCCTAACTTTGTTACATCTTCTACAAACTCTTCTTCTCCAAAGTTGAATTTGACGTGTTCGGGATTTTTGTGATTAGATTACCATACGGTAGCACACTCCCTTTTTATTTCTTCACGTCATGTATTGGATTACTTGATTCTCCTAGTTTGTCTTGATTTTGTTTTTGATTATTCATACAACTTCGACATCAAACTGAGTTATGAGACTGAAATTTCTTTTTCTTAGAAACATTATGTGATTAGCCATATAATGGATCATACGATTGTTTAGGTGAATGTATCCTGCAATGAATGGATTTGGTATTAAGGATGATGGGTTTTTCAATAATGACGATGTAATAATCTTATGGTTGAAGTTATGGCCTTGACTTCTTG
Organism: Lathyrus oleraceus; assembly: GCF_024323335.1. NCBI lineage: Eukaryota > Viridiplantae > Streptophyta > Magnoliopsida > Fabales > Fabaceae > Lathyrus > Lathyrus oleraceus. Next base: position 395,571,915 of record NC_066582.1, on the reverse strand, counting down.
GTTAAAGGACAACAACCTCATCGGAAAGATCTAGGATATTTGAAAACTCTTCCAATGATACATATATTCGATGTCTTTTAACTTCATAATAAACTATTCCATCAGTGAAGTAAATATTTGATAAGATCATCTTAACTAATGATAGAAACACCTTTATTGAGGGGTTGTAGAGGAAGGTGGATAGATTTAGCTCTTTAAAAATTATTGAGGATTTCACATTCTTTAAAATCTTATGAATCCAAGGTGTAAATTCTTAAGATGGTTCTATTGGAAAAGTATTGGAGGATTATTTCTTCTTGTTGTTGAGAGGTTAAAGCATCAGAGAGAGGACTAGAGGAAAATCTCATCCTCCTATGAGCCACGATGATGATTTTGAAGGAATGACCTCACACACACAACTAGAGATAAGTTTAAAATATGCAATGCAAAAGAGTGAGGAATGATTATCTATTTATAGTGTCGCTTTTGAAAATTTTGAGCATGTAAATGTTGCAAGTAATTAATGGAGATTGTGTATAATCAAAATTAGAGAAAATTCATTCCAAAAGTAGTGTCCCAATTGATTTGGTTATGGCTCCAATTAATTGGGTGATTAACTTTCGAAATATTTTGACCAATTTTCATCAATGAAGATCTGTTTGACGTGTAAGAGAAGTTTCAATCAGATTGAATTTGAAAACGAGCCTGCTAAGATGTGTCAATCAGATTGAATTTAAAAATGAGTCTGCTAAGATGTGTCAATCAATTGGCTTAAGACTCCAATCGATTAGGCATATGTAATTTGGCCTCCTAGGTTCTCTCTAGGTATTGCTTTGGATTTTTCAATTTTTTACACACTTGCCCAATTTTATTTGCACATCCTTTCTATGAAATACTACGAAACTCATTTATTGGGTTAGAAAAAATATTTTAATTGATGAGCAAAAATTAAGCGCACTATTTTAAGGAATTAATTAGAGTCTTCCGATTCTTTTCCCTTTAAAATAATGTTCTACCTCAATGTTTGAGAAACCTTGATAAATCTTCCCTCTTTTAGAGAAACACCAACGTAGTGTGGTTGTCTTTCTCTACTTATCGTTGGATATAGAGAGTTGCTTAAGCAACAATATAGATATGCCCACCATAGATGTATCTACTCAACCTACTATGAGGTTAGCTGATCACTAAAGACCAAGGATGTTGAGATCATCCTCAACGTGAAAACTTTACTTTAATTACCATGGTTGATACACCATCATCGATTATTCTTGGGTCAGAGACTTTAAACCACTGCATACTCAGGAGTATACTCTTTGCTTTTACAACTTCATTTAATACGCTCTAAGGCTTCATAGAAGTTGCAAAGAAACCTTGCAAAACATATTAAGGTTTTACCTTTGGTACCCAAAATTTCTTGGATTTAGGTGTGTCAGTTGATCTAGAAGATCTAGGATTACTATCTTTACACCTTTTATATTTATCAAAACAAAATGCTCTAAGTGACCTAATACATTACTATGAGAACACTTATAAACATGTCAGGTTTATTTCTTCCTATTTAAACACTTACTAGGTGCTTTATCGGGTTTGAATTCTAGTCCATTTTTATTTAAGGAAGGCATTTGACTTGATATGATCAAGTCAAAGTTTTCTTTCCCCTTAGTAAATTTACTTAGGGTTTCATGAAGATCTGTCACTTCCTTTTTCAATGATACACAAGTCTCCTAAGTTCCTACTGAGTTTCTAATATTGGTCATTTATAACTTAAGTGTTTTATTACTTCATTTCTAACTTAAGTGTTTTATTGATCTCCTAAGTTACGTTTTTTTAATTTTTATCGTTTACTTCAATTAACTTAGCACTTATTTTAAAAAAAATTGTTTGTAGGATGACTTTGTTACCTCATAATCATATTTCTTGTGAGATACTTTCAAATAAACTTCATCTTCTTTGTTGGAAGAGGATTCTTATGTGGTTCTCTCTGAGGCTCACTTTTCTTTATTTGTGGAGGCTTCATTTTCTCTTCTTTATAAGATTCCATTGGACAGTGTTTCTTCTTCACATCCTCTCACAGGTGAAGTTCCTTCATTTGATATTTAATCCTCTGAAGATCGTTCAACTACTAAGTATGTTCTTTCGAAGGAAACCATGGATGTTTTTCGATAAGATTTTGATGAAGTTGTTAAGGATTATTGAGTTTTAGAGCTTATGTCTTCATCTTTAAGTAATTGAACTAGCTCGTTCAACTTTTTTATTATTTCATCCTTCTTTATTTTTTTCCTGAAATCAATGAACACTTTCATCTCTTGATTTAAGGATTGGACCAGATTTCCAATTCTTAACTCTTAGATATATATTAGTAATAAATGTTTCAATATAGTTTCAAACATTTATAAATTGGAGAAACATTTATGAATGAAACATTCACCTTCTTTGCCTCATGTGTTCATTTCCTCTCGTTCGATACTTGGAGAAACTTCATATATCATTTCAAGAGTATCCCACATTTCCTTGGTGGTTTTGAAATTATAAAAATAAAGGATTTTACTATCATCTAAAGACATTACTAGAAAATTAATGGTTTTGAAATCAATTTCGAATTTACTCTTCTCTCCTACGGTCCAAAGAAAATCGGGTTTATCTACTACTTCTCCATATATTTGCTGAGTAGAGATAAATGATTGTTTATTAGATTTTCTCACAATTCAACATAAATACTTTGAATAAAAACTTTGAATCTATATTTCCATAATTCAAACCTAACACCATTGAAAGATGGAGGTGTATTAAGGAAAGATCTATTGTTAGAAAAGGTGTTGGAAGTCATCTTTCTCCTGAGACGATTAGTCTTTGAACATGAGTTAAACTATGATACCCTTTATTTGACATGTGACTGCACACACAAGAGGGGGTGAGTTATTTGTTTTAGAAAAATAATAGTTTGAAAATATTTCGTTATCATTTTTAGAGTTTAAATTCATTTTGATAAAATTAGCATCAAAAAGTAAATATGCGGAAAATAAAGAGTTAAGAATGAGAGAAATGACACTAGAGATTTATGCATGTTCAGTCAAGAAGACTTAATCATGCACCCACGATTTGATCTTGAGAGTACTCATTAATTCTTAGGATATTTAAGTATATTAAACTCTCAAACCCCCTTATAAAAGGTAAAATGAAGTTTCAGACTTAGTTCCAACCAAATAGAGAATAACAGAGAGATTTCGTTAGTCTTCCTTCCAAACTGTGGATTGAAGCGGTTAGTCTTCCTTCCAAACAGAATTTGAAGCACTTAGTCTCCAAGCTAAACTGATATTTTCTACAAACTTATCTCGAACTAATATGAACCTTTAACTAGGATAAAATCATGAGCCGAATCAGGGTTTTGACTAGGCTGAACACAAACCAAGATGAGATTTTAAACCAAACTTATCTCGAACCAGAGAAATCTTTTACATGGGTTGAGTTTATGAATTGAACTAGGGTTTTAAAGAGGCTAACCATGAACCACTTTAAGATTTTAAATCGTACTGATCTCAAACCAAAGAAAGGTTTTACACAGGTTAGGCTTACGAACCAAAATGACGACTTAAGAACCTAAATTACCAAATAAACCTTTTAACGAGTTTAGCTTTTGTACCCAAACAAACACTCCCTTAAGGATAAAATATTCAACCAAGAGAAAAAATTCTCCTTAGTGAATTTACAATAATTCCCTTTCTAGAATACAAACTTCCTCATCAAACACAAAGACTTTCTCAAAGGGCTATAACTAAATTAAAGTGAGAAAAAGTAGAAAATATTTTTATAGAGAGAGTGAGGAGTGAGATAAGAGAATCAAGTTTGTAGATGTTAAAATTTAAAGGGAGGGACCTCTATTTATAGGCTAGAGGTTGGTACAAAAAAAGGAAAGATATCCATGGGCAAAAAATAATATGCCAATCAATTAGCTTCTTGTCCAAATCGATTTGATGCCCAAAATTAATCAATTACAAATGCTTAAAAAGGAAAGAATGGATACAAATATGTTTCTCTTCATTAATAAGTTGTCTTAATCATTTATGGACAACTTTTCACTAGCCCAATCGATTGGGTATAAGTGTCAATTGATTGGATAGTTTTAAAACTTGTCCAAAACTATTTTGACAGTTCTTGAATCAACTGGTATAAATCCAAAAGGTCTTATGTTTTTATAAAATAATGTTCACATAGATGCGATTAGGTGAGATTTCACTTTCACACTTTGAAGCTTCAAGAATTTCCAAATAAGTCATATAGCTGTAATACCCCAAAATTTAGCCTTCATTTTTCCTGGAAGCATGGGATTATGTTTTACACTTCATTAGCATCATATTAGGTCATACTCATTGCATACTGCATTAGTGACATGGAGATCAGGTTTTGATTGATCACTCCTTAACAGAAGGAGCCTAAACAAAGAAAGATTGAGAGTTGGACTTCATTTCCTAAGTATACAAGTCTCAAGGGTCTCGGGTAGGTCCAGGTATCTTATTATGGTCCTCAGTTCATCAGTGAAGGATTCAGAGCTATCAGAGTGTTCATCTGGATTTAATCGGGAAATTAGGGTTTTATGGCTACCTGCAATAGGAAATGTTTGGTTGGAAGTAGAGGGGCTCATCCATGTCATGATTAGAGAGGCATCTTGGCCTAGGAAGACTCACAATTATCTCAGAAAGATCCATTGGCAATCAGTGCAATCAGTTCCTGATCAATTTTGCCCTAAAACTAGGGTTTGGTATAAAATCATTTTATTTATGATTCTTGGGGTGAAACTCTTTTCCATGGCCCTCCATATGTACACAAGGGTCTACATACAAAAAATCAGCTCTTTATTTGAGCTAGAAATGCTTCAATTGATCAATGGAATCGGGAATCAGATAGTTTGGGAAAAGTCAACTGTGGGGCCAGAAAAGTCAACTCCTAACATTTTGAGAGTGGAATCTCAAAATCCATGCCTAGGGGATCCTACATGTGACATTTTATCAAGGTTGGATCATGGATTCATCATTTAATCAGGAATTGAAAAAGTTACTTAATTTGGAAATGGTTGACTTTCCATTTAGGGCAAGTTTTCATGATCGTTGCACTCACTTTAAGCCCATTTTCCATCAAGATAAAAGCTCCATTTGAAACTATCTCCAACATGAAAGTTGTTTCTCTTATTCCAAGCTTTATAGAGATATAAAGTTTGCTCCATTTGGATTAGAATTGAGAATGTTATGCTTAGTCAAAGTGAGACATTTTTTTAGGACACTTAGAAAAATTTCTAAGTCCAAAATCTTCAAAATTTGTCAAGACTTCTTGGCCAGTTTTCTTGCACTTCAAGGCATTATTTGAAAATACTTTCTTCACAACAATTGTACCTTACCATGTCCTCTTTCACATCCTTTTGGAATCATCTCATTTGGATCCATGGTTTGAGAGATACATTCATTTAAAGTGGGCACCATGACTTGATTTTCTAGGCAGATTTTGGGCCTGGCAGGCCCAATCAGATTTTCTAAGCATGTTGCACAAACCAGTCACGTTTTTTACCTCTTTTGGCCATGCATTGGAAATCCATTCACTTAAGTTTGGCCCAAAATAACAACATTTTATACCTCACTTCACACTTTTATTCTTATGGATAAATCACTTATTAAAAAGCTCATGAGAACACCTAATCCACCCTTTTTAAGAAGCTGAAACCCTATCCTAAAGGGGAATTGGAATTTCGTGGCAAGGAGACAAAGCTTCATCACATATCAGATTCCATTCCACTTCTATTTTCCATTAGGTAATCATCTCTTCCATGGCCATGTTTTGATATATCTACGCTTGCTTACCATGTTCATCACCATTAATCCTTCCATTTTCATATTTCCTTTTCTTATTTAAAATATTTTCTTCGTCCATAAAATTACCCAAAAATACTTTTCACTTTTCTTAACGTCTTATTTAATTTTATATAATTTTTATTTTCGTATTTTTTTAATATTAATATTTTATTTTAATTATTTATTCTAAATGGTCCATTTTAACACACTTTTTTTATTGATTTTATTTTTATGACTTGAAATTATTGTTAGAATTTGATTTTTGGGATGAAGGTTGACCACTGTCTCATGGTCAACCTGACATTTTCTTGGAATTTTATTTCATATTTTCAATTTATTTTGGATTTTATTTTTGACCTAGTTGGGTTGGTTGACTTTTAATTTGACTTCTGTTTTATTTTAATTAATTCACATACCAATTTTCATTATTTTTAAAATCTTTTTGAGGGATGATGATTTCTTGACCCCACCTTATTTAGTTTAATTTTTCATAATTTTCTTGATTAATTTACTATTTATTCTTGATTTATTTCTAACCTAGTCTTATTAATTGACTTTTGGTTTGACTTATGTTTTGTTTTAATTAATTCACGTGCCAATTTTCATTATTTTTAAAATATTTTTGGGGGATGATGATGACCTGACCCCACCTTATTTAGTTTAATTTTTCATAATTTTCTTGATTAATTTTCTATTTATTTGTTATTTTTTAAGTTGACTTGAATTTTCAGTTGACTTCTTTATGATCGATGTTTGACTTAGGGATTGCTTATGGCAATTGAAGAGATCTTTTGATCCTCCCTCGTTCATCTCATATGCCATGTATTAGAGGCCTTTTACCTTGATTTTATTTGGTCCTTACCTCATTTCCTGATTAAATTATTCAGTGGACCCTTCGTGTGCATATTTTCATCTGTTTGATTCATCTGTTATCTTTTATACTTGTTTCCCTCATTCATGCTTTCTATTGCTTGATTATTTAACATGTTCATACTCCCATGCATTGTTTAAATGCTCCATTATTTGATTCTTTGGTTTGATTATATATTGTTTATTTATCTGATCTGATTGATAACTGTTGCCTACTTGTATGATGTATAAGGCATATATTCTTATTGTTTGTTTGCCATGAACAATCCCCATTCATAACAAATGTACCCCTCTCCCATAAAGTGTATAATATTTATTTCTTTATTTCTTTAGCCACCTGTTAATACAAGAATTAAAACGAACATCCGATAACCATTTCAAAATAAGATCAAAAGCTCGATCCAACATCGAGTAATCATTTTCAAGACTTAACAGAACCAGCACACATTCATCCATCCTCTTGTAAGTCGATTGCCTCAGGCATCGCCATATACCCTTATATGTAACTCCTCTCCGCGCTCCATCCGTCGACTCTTGTTCCGTTTAGGTAGCACCCATTAGGTAGAACCCTTTGTATGATAACATAGGTAGAATTCCCTTATTCTTTGCATGCTAACATTAGGTAGATGTTCCCATTTGTAAATCCTAACACATAGGTCCACATTGCATGACAACTCTAGGGCAGAGCTTCCCCACTTTTAGACCTTCCGTGCGTCTCCGATCTTGTGGCATGTCAGTCCGTTCTATTGCAAAGAGGTAACTGCCTAAGACTCGATTCAGCAAGCTATGACACCTACTGCTAGGACGTTGAACACATTGCCCACTTTCCTTTGACACAGTTGGTGTCCTCTTTTGTAAGTCCATGTTCAGATGGCAATCCTTAACCCCTAGTTAGCCGAACTACGTTTTGCTCTGATTCTCATTCCAAATGAGATATGTAGGCATAAGACGCAACGTCTTACCGAGCACACTTCTCTTTAACCCATAGGTAGCCGAGCTACGAAGACTCTGATTCTCATACTCAGATGAGATACGTAGGCAGTGGATGCGACATCCTTGCGAGTCATTTTCTTTTAACCTTCCTTTTAGTAAATAGTACTTTAGATATACCTACACCCTTTAGACTAGAACAACACTTATGAAAAGGGCTCCCTATGAGTACCTAGGATGTTTTGGGTACTTAAAACCTTCCCATTGCATAACCAACCCCCTTACCCAGATCTCTGACATTTTTACTAGTTTTTGATTCGATAAAACTTTTAGGTTTTTGTTCGCTTTCTAACCATTCCTTTGGATAAATAGAAGTGCGGTGGCGACTCGACTTGTATGGTTTACCTTAGATTTAGTCAATATCTCTAATGGTAACGAATACCCCGCTATAGAAAAGTGGTAACTCTGCTGGGGAATATCATTTGCCTAGTGGGTTTTGCCTACTTTTCATATTTGTTGTATTATATGGTATATTGCTGTGTGACATATTTTTGTGCAATTTGGGATTACTGTATTGTATGTAATGATTGAATTGTTTGAATATTAATTCCTTGTATGCTTGGTGATCTTTGTGAGATGAGTTCTATACCCGAACTCGAGTGCACTTAGGATAGGAGAATGGCATAGTCTTGTTGACTTGTGTGGAGTTATTCCTTAGCAAGTTGACTTGCAAGCCCATTCACTTAGTGGAGGTTATGTTGGGATCAATAATTTCACACGAGTAGTCGTGGTTAGGCATTACTCTTTCCAATATATGCCTTAGAAGCCAAGGACCTTAGTTTACCACGCCCATCTTGGCCTATTTTTAGGACGTAGTGCGAAGATCGTTCAAGTGTAAGATTTGATACGATTGTTACGCGATACTACACTCATAAGAGTCTCTCTTGAGAATATTTTTGGAATACGAGTAGTCGTTTATCCGATAATATCCGAAAGATGGGATGATGACTATGGGGACCTCTTGTAGAACATGATTGTCAGGTTTAACCATAGTACACTCCCTTTGGGTGGTTCTTAACCAAGACTCCATGCTCGTGACTCGCAACAAACCCTTGATTCGTGGTTGATCCGTTCTTGTGTATCCTTAATATCAATGGACCTTGGGTGTTGATAAGGTGTAAACCATAATCCACCAAAATGGATGATTGATATTAAGGATGACTTGATCCATCCCATGACCTTTGTGTGGTGTGATTTGCTTGATCCTTGAGTGTGATTGTTGCATCCATGTATTCATGCATTCATACACATCCATATCATCAACAATGAGAAAATTTTCAAGGAACTTAAGAGGTCTATTTGCAAATTTTCAGACATGATAAGCAAAGAAGGAATACGAAGAAGTACAGTTTCAGACAACCCGACTTGAAAGAGTTAAGGAGTTTGACATCCTATGTATTAGATCCCTTGGAATTCAAGGCTCGTCATGGGAAGCTTCTGTCTATTCTGGCTACTCAAGTGGATGAAGGTCTAATGAGTGTGTTGGTGCAGTTCTATGATCCCTTGTACTGTTGCTTCACTTTTCCGGATTTCCAGCTTTTGCCCACGCTTGAGGAGTATGCCTATCTTGTGGGCATACCTATCCTATACCAGTTGTCGTTCAGTGGCTTGGAGAGAGTTCCTTCTTCTCAAGAGATTGTTGATCTGTTGCGTATAGATGAATCTATTATTGGTGCTCATATGACTACCAAAGGTGGAATTCAAGGTCTCCCGTCTGATTTCCTCATTGATCAAGCTACTATGTTTGGGAAGGCCATGAGTGAGGACGCCTTTGAGGCCATATTTGTACTTCTCATCTATGGGCTAGTGTTATTCCCCAACATCGACAAGTTTGTGGATGTGAACGCCATTAGGATTTTCTCTACTCTTAATCCCGTTCCTACTCTGTTGGGTGACACTTATTTCTCTTTGCATATGAGGAATACAAAGGGCGATGGTACGATTGTGTGCTGTTTGCCTCTGTTGTACAAGTGGTTTATTTCGCACTTGCCTCAGACGCTCGCCTTCAAGGAGAACAAAGGATGTCTATGGTGGTCCACGAGACTTATGTCTCTCACTAATGATGATATCTTTTGGTACAACCGTGTATATGATGGTGTGCAGATTATCAACTCTTGTGGTGAATTCTCCAATGTACCTCTTCTTGGTACATGCGGTGGAATTAACTACAACCCTATTTTGGCACGTCGTCAGCTTGGGTTCCCCCTAAAGGATAAACCCAATAACATTCTGTTAGAGGGTGTGTTCTTTCAGGAGGGTAAAGATCCCCAAGGCTTGAAGGGCAGGATGGTCCGCGCTTGGCACAAGATCCATAAGAAAGGAAGGAAGGAGCTAGGACCGAAGAATTGTATCGCTTTGGAACCCTATACCTCTTGAGTTAGGAGGAGAGCTTCTGAGTACCTCATGCCTTATGAGTATCCAAGACCCACACCTTTGGTTGTGGCTGGGCCTTCAACCCTCCCTAGCCAAGGAGTGGAGGAGTTGAGAGACGAAGACCGTTCGCGTGCTTGGATCCGTGAACGAGAGGAGTTGCTTCAGCAGATCAGAGAGAAGGATGCTTTGATAGAGTTCCTTGAGCACCAGGTTATTGATGATCCTGATGATGCATTGACTTCTCTACTTCCTCAGTCTTCCAAGTTTTGGAAGAGGAAGTATGATCGACTCGCCAAAGAGAAGGCAGATATGGAGGCAGCCTATGAGAGGGAGGTGAAGAGGCTTCGTGCAGCTTATCTTCCGGTCTCGAGGGCTTTGGACGATTGCTTCTAGGGATCCATATGATGTTCATTTTCCTTCTCTCTTGTATTGTATTTGGTTACCAAGACTGTACTTCTTTGGCGTAAAAACATTTCAAAATATTAATTGACGTGATATTTCCGTATGTGATAAATGTTTAATATTTCCAAAATTTGCAAATAAGACTCTAAAGTTCCTCTGATATAAAAATTAAATCATAAGCATTGCGTGCATCATGTTTATCTATTCCTAGGGGTTTATATCTTCTTCTTGATTCTAGTCGGGGTTTTCTTACACTGTTTATCTAATGTGAGACTGGAATCAAGGGGTAGAATACCCTTTGAAATTGATAAACATGTCATTGAATTTGCATATTCATTAGCATGTCTTGCATAATAGGTACCGCCGCAGTGTTCTCATCTTGTTTGCTATTCCATTATTAGGATAGCTGACTCAGGCATTCACCGATACGATACCCGAAGGAATCAACAGAGAGCAATGGAAGGTTTACAAGCAGAGCTCGCTGAGATGAGGATTCGCATGAATCAGTTCATGGAAGTGGTCCAAGGAGTGGCTCAGGGACAGCAGGAGATTAGATTGTTGGTACAGGGGAATCCCCCTACTACTCAACAGGAGGTTGTGGCTGATCCTCTCGCTGAGAGGCTAATGGACCCAATGGATCGGGGCCTATCCCAATCCCACATGGCAACCTTGGTCAACAACCCATCCATGATGATCAGTTCCCCCTGCTTCAGGAGGACTTTGGCATGGGCCATGGTATGGACCCTATGTTTCGGAGACTAGAAGAGAGGTTGAAAGTTGTGGAAGGGCAGAATGCTCTTGGTGTGGATGTTGCTGACTTGGGGTTGGTCCCAGGCGTGAGAATTCCGCCAAAATTCAAAGTCCCCGTGTTTGATAAGTACAATGGCAACTCTTGCCCGAAGACTCATGTACAAGCTTACTTCCGCAAGATGGTCGCGTATTCTGATGATGAGAAGCTGCTCATGTACTTCTTCCAGGACAACCTAGCTGGGGCATCCTTGGAGTGGTATATGAGGCCGGATAGAGCCCATATTCGCTGCTGGAGAGACTTGGCTGAGGCCTTTGTGAAGCAATATCAGTACAATGCGGATATGGCACCTGATAGGACTCAGCTCCAGAATCTGTCTCTCAAGAGCAACGAGTGCTTCAAAGAGTATGCTCAACACTGGAGAGAGTTGGCTTCCCGTGTTCAGCCTCCGATGTTGGAAAAAGAGGTGGACAACATGTTTATGAATACACTGCCTGGATCTTATTTGGAGCGTCTGGTCGGTTGCAACGCCTCGAATTTTGCTGATGTGGTCTCTACCGGTGAGAGGGTGGAGAACTACTTGAAGACGTGTAAGATCCAGAATGGAGTGGGATCATCTTCGGGGTCAAAGAAGTCGTTCTTAGGAGGACAGAAGAGGAGAGAAGGGGATGCAAATGTTGTGTCTTCTTATCATAGCAGAGGTAACCGAAGGAGCAGTTTCTAGAATTACCATCAGCAACCCTATGTTGCAGCTGTGACCATTCCGGCTGCAGCACCAGTGCAACAACAACAACCTCAACGTCAACAAAATCAATACCAACAACAACAGGGTAACAGACCTGCTTATCAACAGAGACAGAGGATGATGGATAGGCGTTTCGACACTCTTCTGATGTCGTATGCCCAGTTGCTTCCCAACCTTCAACATCTGCAACTTGTGCAGTTACGCACTTTGGCTCCTTCCGTTGGCAGGCTTCCAGTGGGTTATGACGCCAATGCTAGGTGTAATTTCCACTCTGGGGCACCTGGCCACACTATTGAGAACTGCAAAGCTTTTAAGCACGTAGTTCAGGACCTTATTGATTCAAAGGTCATTAACTTTGCGCCGACTCCTAATGTTGTCAACAATCCTATGACGCAGCATGGTAGAGCAAATGTTAACATGGTTGAAGGAGAAGCCAAACTAGTCAAGGAGGTGTTGAAGCTGAAGACTCCGCTGTTAGAAATCAAAGAATACTTGCTAAACGCAGATGTTTTCCCCGGTTGCGGGAGCGGTTGTTTGGGTTGTGTTGCGCAGAGTGGGGGTTGTGTGAAGCTACAGCAGGGTATCCAGACCTTGCTTGACAATGGTGTCCTTCAAGCTGAAGACTTATCTGCCCAAAGGTCTGTTGAAGGGGTTGTTGAAGGGGTTGTTGAGAATGCAGATGTTGATCCTCTCTTTCCTGAAGATGCTGAAGAATTTACAAATGTTATTCCTGCTGATTTTGTAATTCCCAATTATGTAATTAATTTTTTTGATGCTGTTGCTGATATTCCAAATATGGTGCTTGATTCTGATGTACTTGTTGAACTTGATTCCGATGTTTCGGATGTTTGTACTTCAATAAATAAGATTTCTGAGTATGACTGTGACGTTGCCACTATCACAATTTTCTACCCGACCGCTCAGATCAGTGTGCCAGTAGCGCAACCGGTACCACCAGTGCGACCGCATCAATCCACTATGACCATCACGACCCCTGGTCCTTTACCTTTCACCAGCGAAAGGGTCATTCCTTGGCATTACGGGGGGAGTGTGTACACGCATGATCATGGAGTGGAGCAGCCACTGAAAGTAGAAGAGGTGTAGGATCAGAAGTCTGAACCTAGAATTGAGATAAAAGATCCCGCAGTGGACAATGTTGGTGGAATCGGGCGATTCACCAGAAGTGGTAGACTGTTCTTGTAACACCCCGATAATAATAAAATAATTATTTAAATTGAGTTAATAATGTAATTATTAATTTAATTGAATAATTAGAAATTTTATTATTATTATTTTGGATTATTATTATTTGGAAAATATATATATGTTGGAATAAGGAAAAGTTCTCATTTGGAAAAGCATTTCACGTGAAAACAGAACAGAGAAGCATCGTGAGAGAAAAGGGAAAAAGGGCAGAGAAGAGAGCTGAAGAGCAAAGGTTGGAGAACGAAAGCTTGAAGCTCAAAGATTCTGCCGGATTGTTAAGGTAAGGGGGGTTTATCGTCGATTAATGGGTATTTTGAGATAATATGTCATGGGTAGTGATAAGCCGTCAATTTGACCCTAATTGGGATTGGGAATGCTGGAAATTTGTGATGAATAGGTTGAGTGAAAACCGTAATCAAATTGATAATTGTGTGTGTAATCAAACCGATAAATTGGTGATGAATGGCGACGAGTAAGTTTGAGTGGGAAGGGTCTGGAATGGGCACATGAGATCCCTGCCCAAAGAAAACGCGTCTGGTGAACTGTCATGTTCGCCTAGCGAACATAACCTTCGCCTAGCGAAGGAACGCGCCTCAACCTCGCCCCAGCGAGATTGAGAGGTTTTGCTACTGTAATGTTCGCTGTGGACTCGCTGGAGCTTCGCCTAGCGAGTGAGTGCTAGCTGTGTTTTTCACCAAAACAGAATGAGTTCGCTATTACCTTCGCCTTGAGCTCGCCTAGCGAATTAATTTACCAATTTCCTGGAGCTGTTCGCCTTGAGCTCGCCTAGCGAACCAGAGCTTCGCCACTGCCTCGCCTAGCGAGCAAGGCAGAAGAAGTGTTTATACATGTGTTGCTGAGGTGTTTTATACATGTGTTGAGGAAGTGTTTTATACATGTGTTGATGATGTGCTGATACATGTATTGATGATGTATGATGATATGCAAAATATTGTGAATGTATATATTATGCATGTATTTGTGAATGGACTGTTGTATGGCTTAGAGTGTGAGCATATGTCCATTGTGAGTTGTTGTTGATGCTGCATTGCTAGATGATTAGTGTGCATGGCATAGCCTGTGGGGCTGTAGCTAATTCCCATAGTGAGGAATTAGTGAGTGAATCATTGTGGATTTGTTGTTGATGTTGGCATGCTAGGTGGTTAGTGTGCATAGTCTAGCCTTTGGGGCTGTAGCTAATTCCCATAGTGAGGAATTAGTGAGTGAGTCATTAGATCTCAAATGAATGGGACTAGTGAGCTTAGTAGCCGTATCTGGGTTTGATCGGTGAGCTTGAACTATATGTTCGAGAAGAGTCGGTACCGCATATGTTGAGTCTCATTGCATAATGAATGCATGGCATAGCCTGTGGGGCTGTAGCTAATTCCCATTGTGAGGAATTAGTGAGTAAATCGTTGTGTTGTGTTGTTGGTGTTGAATATGGTTTGAGGATTATACATATGATATATGTTATTGTTGAATAGGATGTTTGGACGGATATTGCCGTTGCTGAATGCGTAGTCTGGTTAGGGTGAATTGATGTGTTATTTACTTAGCATTACATGTTGTTCTATAATGCTTATTATATTGATTGAGGAACTCACCCTTACAACCTATTTTTCAGGTAACGAGAAATGAGTTGAATAGAAGCTAACGCTTGGAGTCTATAGTAGTGTCCTATGGGTCATGCTCTGGTAGATGTAACATCGGGCGGGAAAACTTTGACTATTATTGTTGTTGTTGTTGAACTAAATTACATGTGATGTTACATGTTTTGCATGATTGAGTTGATCTCTATCCGCTGCGTAATTGTGCAAATACTTTATATTTAACTTTAAACAAAAGAGCATGATGGTTATATTGTTTAAATGGTGTGGAATGTTTGTGTGACACCCTTGGTGCACTATTACTCTGATTATATGTTTATTATTTTAATTAAATTTTTGGGGTATTTTTAGAAGGGTGTTACATTAGTGGTATCAGAGCATAGTCGGTCGTGTCGAGTCGTAACTATTCTAATTCCCCTGTACGGGATAGGCGTTGTGTAACCCTATCAGTACTTATTGTTTAGCTTGTTTGGGTTTTCAGAATAGAGATGGCTGGAAGAGGTAGAGATGATGCTGTGATTGCTGAGGCTCTGGGTATGCTAGCTAGAGTATTTGGAGGAAATCCGAATGTTTTGGGAATGGGAGCTGCTCGTCAACTGAGTGAGTTCCAGAAGAACAATCCTCCAATGTTCAAGGGAGCATACGATCCAGATGGCGCTCAGAAGTGGTTGAAGGAAATCGAGAGGATCTTCCGAATGTCTGAGTGTGCCGATAACCAGAAGGTCAGGCTCGGTACGCGTATGCTGTCAGAGGAAGCAGATGATTGGTGGGTTGCTACCCGCACTGAATTGGAAGCTGCCGGGAGTGCTGAGGTCACTTGGGCGGTGTTCAGAGAGAGATTTCTGAGGAAGTACCTTCCGGAGGAGGTCAGAGGAAGGAGAGAGATAGAGTTTTTAGAATTGAAGCAGGGTAACAAGTCTGTCACTGAGTATGCGGCTAAGTTCACAGAGCTGTCGAGGTATTATACTCCCTATAGTGAGGCTGCTGGAGAATTTTCGAAGTGTGTGAAGTTTGAGAACGGGTTGCGTCCCGAGATCAAACAGGCTATTGGATATCAGCGGATTAGGGTGTTTTCTAATTTGGTCGACTGTTGCAGGAGGTTTGAACAGGATACCAAGGTCAGAGCGGAAAGCTATCAGCAGAGGGTTGATAGGAAAGGTAAGAGTTAAAATGATCGTGGGAAACCGTATGCAGCTGGCAAAGGTTTTCAGAGACAGAGTGAGATGACGAGACCTAGTGGGGGAGACTCTAGTGCTCCTGCTAAGTGTTACAGATGTGGACAGGCGGGACATCGTCTCCATGAGTGTGCTAGTGTTAAGAAGAAGTGTTTCAAGTGTGGAAAAGGTGGTCACTTGGCTGCAGAGTGCCGGTTGAAGACTGCGATTTGTTTCAACTGTGGAGAAGTGGGTCATATCAGTCCACGGTGTCCTAGGCCGAAGAAAGAGAATCAGTCGGAAGACAAGGTCCTTGCTTTATCGGGTTCTGAGACTTCTGCAGATGATCGGTTGATCCGAGGTACGTGTTATATTAATGGCTTTCTCTTGTAGCTATTGTTGACACTGGTGCGACTCATTCCTTTATATTTTTGGATTGTGCTGTGAAACTTAAATTAGAGATATCTGAGATGCGTGGTAGTATGGTGATTGATACTCCTGCGAAGGGTTCAGTGACTACTACGTCAGTTTGTTTGAATTGCCCTTTGAGTATTTTTGGTAGAGACTTTGGGATAGACCTTGTGTGTCTTCCACTTGTGTAGATTGATGTTATCCTGAGTATGAACGGGTTGGTGTTTATCGATGACTTTTTGGGTGTAGTCGAAATCTGAAGAAGAGCATGCTGAGTATTTGAGAATGGTTTTAGAAGTTCTCCGAGAAAAGAAGTTATTTGCTAAACTGTCCAAATGTGAATTTTGGTTAGAAGAAGTTAGTTTTCTTGGTCATGTGATTTCAAGAGGCGGTGTTGCTGTTGATCCTTCTAAGATAGAAGCGGTATCTAAGTGGGAAGCTCCGAAGTCTGTTGCTGAGGTTCGAAGTTTCCTTGGTTTGGCTAGTTATTATAGGAAGTTCATTGAGGGATTTTCTAAGTTGGCGTTACCGTTGACAATGTTGACTAGAAAGGGGCAAACGTTTGTTTGGGACTCAAAATGTGAAGAAGGTTTCCAAGAGTTAAAGAGAAGGTTGACTACTGCTCCTATTTTGATATTACCGAGTTCGTCGGAATTATTTGAGGTTTATTGTGATGCTTCATTGTTGGGTTTAGGTGGTGTGTTGATGCAGAATAAGCAGGTTATAGCTTATGCTTCGAGACAGCTGAGGGTTCATGAGAGGAACTATCCGACGCATGATTTAGAGTTGGCAGCTGTGGTATTTGTTCTGAAGTTATGGAGGCATTACTTGTATGGGTCAAGATTTGAAGTTTTCAGTGACCATAAGAGTTTAAAGTATCTGTTTGATCAGAAAGAGCTGAATATGAGACAGAGGAGATGGTTAGAATTTCTGAAGGATTATGATTTTGGTTTGAATTACCATCCGGGTAAAGCAAATGTAGTGGCTGATGCGCTGAGTCGGAAATCATTACATATGTCTATGTTAATGGTTAAGGAATTGGATTTGATTGAGCAGTTTAGAGACTTGAGTTTGGTGTGTGAGAGTACTCACAATAGTGTTAAATTGGGAATGTTGAAATTAACAAGTAGTATTCTGGATAAGATCAGAGAGGGTCAGAAATCCGATATGCTTTTGGTTGATAAGTTGACTTTAGTGAATCAAGGTCAAGGTGGTGAATTCAGAGTTGACGAGAATGGTGTTTTGAGATTTGGTAATCGAGTGTGTATTCCGGATGTTATAGAACTTAAGAAGAGTATTCTGGAAGAAGGACATCGTAGTGGTTTGAGTATTCATCTTGGAGCTACGAGGATGTATCATGATTTGAAAAGATTATTTTGGTGGCCGGGAATGAAAAGAGAAATTGCAAGTTTTGTGTATTCTTGTTTGACTTGTCAGAAGTCAAAGATTGAGCATCAGAAGCCGTCTGGGCTAATGCAACCGTTGTCTATTCCAGAGTGGAAGTGGGACAGTATTAGTATGGATTTTGTTTCTGGTTTGCCGAGGACAAGTAAGAATCTTGAGGCTATTTGGGTGATTGTTGATAGATTGACGAAATCGGCTCATTTCATTCCGATCAGAATGGATTATCCGTTAGAGAGATTAGCCGAGTTGTATATTGAGAAGATTGTAAGTTTACATGGTATTCCGTCTAGTATTGTTTCGGACAGAGATCCTAGATTTACATCGAAATTCTGGGAAGGTTTGCAGAGGGCTTTGGGAACTAAGCTGAGATTGAGTTCTGCATATCATCCGCAGACTGATGGTCAGACTGAGAGGACGATTCAGTCATTAGAGGATCTTTTGAGAGCTTGTGTTTTGGAAAAAGGAGGTGCTTGGGATTGTTATTTGCCTTTGATTGAGTTTACCTACAACAATAGTTTTCATTCGAGCATTGGTATGGCACCGTTTGAAGCTTTGTATGGTAGGAGATGTCGGACACCGTTATGTTGGTATGAGTCCGGTGAGAGTGCTGTGGTCGGACCGGAGATTGTTCAACAAACTACGGAAAAGATTAAGATGATTCAGGATAAGATGAGAATTGCTCAGAGTCGTCAGAAGAGTTATCATGACAAGAGGAGGAAGTCACTTGAGTTCCAAGAGGGAGATCATGTGTTTCTTCGTGTTACTCCGATAACTGGTGTTGGTCGAGCCTTGAAGTCGAAGAAGTTGACACCTCGATTCATTGGTCCTTATCAGATTTTGGAGAGGATAGGAGAGGTAGCCTATCGTATCGCTTTACCGCCGTCGCTTGCGAATTTGCATGAGGTTTTTCATGTGTCTCAGTTGAGGAGATACATTCATGATCCGTCGCATATAGTCCAAATAGATGATGTACAGGTGAGAGATAACCTGACTGTGGAAACATCACCTATGAGGATAGAGGATCGAGAGTTGAAGCAGTTGCGGGGTAAAGAGATTGCCTTGGTGAAGGTAGCTTGGGGAGGACCAGCAGGTGGCAACGTGACTTGGGAACTGGAGAGTAAGATGAAGGAATCTTACCCAGAGTTGTTCGCTTGAGGTATGTTTTCGAGGACGAAAACTCTTTTAGTGGGGGAGAGTTGTAACACCCCGATAATAATAAAATAATTATTTAAATTGAGTTAATAATGTAATTATTAATTTAATTGAATAATTAGAAATTTTATTATTAT
Source organism: Lathyrus oleraceus (assembly GCF_024323335.1). Taxonomy (NCBI): domain Eukaryota; kingdom Viridiplantae; phylum Streptophyta; class Magnoliopsida; order Fabales; family Fabaceae; genus Lathyrus; species Lathyrus oleraceus. The sequence goes on along the minus strand of NC_066582.1, from coordinate 395,552,900 downwards.
TATTTTGGATTATTATTATTTGGAAAATATATATATGTTGGAATAAGGAAAAGTTCTCATTTGGAAAAGCATTTCACGTGAAAACAGAACAGAGAAGCATCGTGAGAGAAAAGGGAAAAAGGGCAGAGAAGAGAGCTGAAGAGCAAAGGTTGGAGAACGAAAGCTTGAAGCTCAAAGATTCTGCCGGATTGTTAAGGTAAGGGGGGTTTATCGTCGATTAATGGGTATTTTGAGATAATATGTCATGGGTAGTGATAAGCCGTCAATTTGACCCTAATTGGGATTGGGAATGCTGGAAATTTGTGATGAATAGGTTGAGTGAAAACCGTAATCAAATTGATAATTGTGTGTGTAATCAAACCGATAAATTGGTGATGAATGGCGACGAGTAAGTTTGAGTGGGAAGGGTCTGGAATGGGCACATGAGATCCCTGCCCAAAGAAAACGCGTCTGGTGAACTGTCATGTTCGCCTAGCGAACATAACCTTCGCCTAGCGAAGGAACGCGCCTCAACCTCGCCCCAGCGAGATTGAGAGGTTTTGCTACTGTAATGTTCGCTGTGGACTCGCTGGAGCTTCGCCTAGCGAGTGAGTGCTAGCTGTGTTTTTCACCAAAACAGAATGAGTTCGCTATTACCTTCGCCTTGAGCTCGCCTAGCGAATTAATTTACCAATTTCCTGGAGCTGTTCGCCTTGAGCTCGCCTAGCGAACCAGAGCTTCGCCACTGCCTCGCCTAGCGAGCAAGGCAGAAGAAGTGTTTATACATGTGTTGCTGAGGTGTTTTATACATGTGTTGAGGAAGTGTTTTATACATGTGTTGATGATGTGCTGATACATGTATTGATGATGTATGATGATATGCAAAATATTGTGAATGTATATATTATGCATGTATTTGTGAATGGACTGTTGTATGGCTTAGAGTGTGAGCATATGTCCATTGTGAGTTGTTGTTGATGCTGCATTGCTAGATGATTAGTGTGCATGGCATAGCCTGTGGGGCTGTAGCTAATTCCCATAGTGAGGAATTAGTGAGTGAATCATTGTGGATTTGTTGTTGATGTTGGCATGCTAGGTGGTTAGTGTGCATAGTCTAGCCTTTGGGGCTGTAGCTAATTCCCATAGTGAGGAATTAGTGAGTGAATCATTGTGGAGTCTAGCCTTTGGGGCTGTAGCTAATTCCCATAGTGAGGAATTAGTGAGTGAGTCATTAGATCTCAAATGAATGGGACTAGTGAGCTTAGTAGCCGTATCTGGGTTTGATCGGTGAGCTTGAACTATATGTTCGAGAAGAGTCGGTACCGCATATGTTGAGTCTCATTGCATAATGAATGCATGGCATAGCCTGTGGGGCTGTAGCTAATTCCCATTGTGAGGAATTAGTGAGTAAATCGTTGTGTTGTGTTGTTGGTGTTGAATATGGTTTGAGGATTATACATATGATATATGTTATTGTTGAATAGGATGTTTGGACGGATATTGCCGTTGCTGAATGCGTAGTCTGGTTAGGGTGAATTGATGTGTTATTTACTTAGCATTACATGTTGTTCTATAATGCTTATTATATTGATTGAGGAACTCACCCTTACAACCTATTTTTCAGGTAACGAGAAATGAGTTGAATAGAAGCTAACGCTTGGAGTCTATAGTAGTGTCCTATGGGTCATGCTCTGGTAGATGTAACATCGGGCGGGAAAACTTTGACTATTATTGTTGTTGTTGTTGAACTAAATTACATGTGATGTTACATGTTTTGCATGATTGAGTTGATCTCTATCCGCTGCGTAATTGTGCAAATACTTTATATTTAACTTTAAACAAAAGAGCATGATGGTTATATTGTTTAAATGGTGTGGAATGTTTGTGTGACACCCTTGGTGCACTATTACTCTGATTATATGTTTATTATTTTAATTAAATTTTTGGGGTATTTTTAGAAGGGTGTTACAGTTCTCACCACCAGTTACCCAACCTGATAGTGCTGACGCCGCGGCGAAGGCCAAAGGCAAGCAAGTTGTGAATGAGGGTACCTCTGCACCACAGGCTGGCTCTGAGCTTGCTTTTGCGAAGGATGTGGACGAACTTTTGAGAATTATAAAGAAAAGCGATTACAAGGTAGTCGATCAGTTGATTCAGACGCCATCCAAGATATCTATTCTCTCACTCCTGCTGTGTTCGGAGGCACACAGGGAGGCACTCCTGAAGGTCCTTAATGCTGCATATGTGCCTCAGGAGATCTCAGTGAACCAACTAGAAGGGATCGTTGCAAATGTTCATGCAAGCAACGGGTTAGGTTTTACTGATTCTGACTTGACGCCAGCTGGACGCGATCATAACAAGGCTTTGCACATTTTGATGGAGTGTAAAGACACTATGCTATCCCATGTTCTGGTGGATACAGGTTCCTTTCTCAACGTGCTACCCAAGAGAGCCCTGTCAAAGTTAGATGTAGAAGGTTCGATCTTGAAGCCTTCCGATCTGGTGGTGAGAGCCTTCGATGGTTCTAATAGGTCGGTGTTCGGAGAGGTAGAATTGCCAATTCAGATTGGATCACAAATCTTTAACACCGTATTCTATGTGATGGATATCAGTCCTTCGTATAGCTGCTTGTTGGGTCGTCCTTGGATCCACAATGTTGGGGCAGTCTCCTTGACCTTGCATCAGAAGATCAAGTTCCCGGTCAATGGAAGAATTATCACTGTCTGTGGTGAGGAGGATATTTTGGTCAGTAACCTGTCTACATTCAAGTATGTAGAGGTAGAAGGTGAGATTCATGAGACCCTGTGTCAGGCCTTTGAGGCAGTTCAAGTCAAGGATGCAGCTCCAGTGGAAGAGGTTGAAGCAGGTGCCTCTATGTCGTCCTTCAAGCAGGCACAAGCCTTGGTAAATTCAGGTGTTGCTCCCGGTTGGGGACGTCTGGTGGATTTACCTGTAAAGGAAGACAAGTTTGGGATTGGGTATCAGCCGACATTGACTTCTACAACTTCAACGCCTCAGACTCGTCAGGGGCCGATTACTTTCTCCAGTGCTGGCATCATTCAGTACGGCCAGGTCTCTACAATCCACAAAGAAGATGGGGATAGTGATTGCGACATTGACAACTAGGTGCGTCCAAGGGTCCCGGGTGAAGTTCTCCGCAACTGGTCTTCTGAAGAGATTATCCAAGTCACTCTTCTTAAAGAGTAATTTTATTTGTTTATTCATGCATATCCAAGTCTTACGTTCCGCCCAGGGCGTGATGACTCATTGTAGAGCTCATCTATGTGGATACCTGCATTTTTTATCATAAATAAAGGACGTCTTTTGCATTCAAATATTTTGTTCACTGTCTTTCTATTTTTGCAGTTTTCAAAAATCAAAAATATATATATATATATATATATATATATATATATATATATATATATATATATATATATATATATATATATATATATATATATATATATATATATATATATATATATATATATATATATATATATATATATATATATATATATATATATATATATATATATATATATATGGCAATGTTTTGTTTAGTTTCCACTTCTTGTTCACACTCATAAGCACATACCATCACTCATGCAGATGCACGTCACCGGATCCTATTGATAACAGTTCTGCTATGGCTCGCTTCGACTTTGAAAATCCAATCTTTCAAGCTGAAGAAGAGGGTGATGAAGACTGTGAACTCCCTGAAGAACTTGTCAGGTTGTTAAAACAGGAAGAAAGGGTCATTCAACCGCATCAAGAGTCTATTGAAGTGATTAATCTCGGCACCGAGGACGTCAAGAGAGAGATCAAGATAGGGGCTACTTTGAAAGATATCGTGAAGAAGGGGCTGATTGAATTGCTGCAAGAGTATGTTGACATCTTCGCTTGGTCTTATCAGGACATGCCAGGGCTGGACACAGACATTGTGGTACACCGTTTGCCTCTCAAAGAGGATTGTCCTCCGGTAAAGCAGAAGCTCAGAAGAACAAGACCAGAGATGGTTGTCAAGATAAAGGAAGAAGTGCAAAAATAGTTGGATGCAGGGTTCCTAGAGGTTACAAATTATTCGCCATGGGTTGCAAATATTGTTCCAGTACCTAAAAAGGATGGAAAGGTACGGATGTGTGTTGACTACCGGGATCTGAACAGTGCTAGTCCTAAAGATGATTTCCCATTACCTCACATCGATGTTTTGGTGGATAACACGGTTCAGTTCTCGGTATTCTCCTTCGTGGATGGCTTTTCTGGCTATAATCAAATTAAGATGGCACCAGAAGACATGGAGAAGACAACTTTCATAACCCCATGGGGCACCTTCTGCTACAAGGTGATGTCGTTTGGTCTGAAAAATGTTGGGGCAACATATCAACGAGCTATGGTAACTCTTTTCCATGATATGATTCATCATGAAATCGAGGTTTATGTTGATGATATGATTGCCAAATCTCAGACGGAAGAAGAACATCTGGTGAATTTGCAGAAACTGTTTGAGCATTTGAGGAAATTCAAGCTGAGGCTTAATCCGAACAAGTGTACTTTCGGGGTGAGATCTGGAAAACTGCTGGGTTTTATTGTCAGTGAAAAAGGGATTGAGGTGGATCCAGCCAAAGTGAAAGCAATACAAGAAATGCCTGAGCCAAGAACAGAAAAACAAGTTCGTGGTTTCTTAGGAAGGTTGAACTACATTGCAAGGTTCATCTCTCACCTAACAGCCACGTGTGAGCCAATATTCAAATTGTTAAGAAAAGATCAGGCTATCAGGTGGAATGATGATTGCCAAAGGGCTTTCGAGAAAATAAAAGAGTATTTGCAGAATCCTCCAATCCTTATGCCTCCAATCCCAGGGAGACCGCTGATTATGTATTTGACAGTACTTGATAATTCCATGGGTTGTGTTCTCGGTTAACACGACGAGACAGGTAGGAAAGAGCATGCCATCTACTACCTGAGTAAAAAATTCACAGATTGTGAGTCGAGATACTCAATGCTTGAAAAGACATGTTGTGCACTTGCATGGGCTGCTAAGCGATTGAGACAATACATGCTGACTCACACGACCTTACTGATCTCCAAAATGGATCCAGTCAAGTATATATTTGAGAAGCCAGCTCTCACCGGAAGGGTATCTCGTTGGCAAATGGTACTGACAGAGTACGACATCCAGGATACATCCCAGAAAGCCATCAAATGGAGTATTCTGTCAGACTATCTTGCTCAGCAGCCGATTGATGATTATGAGCCGATGAAGTTTGATTTTCTGGATGAAGACATCATGTTCCTCAAGATGAAAGACTGTGAAGAGCCAGTTGTTGAGGAGGGACCTGATCCAGATGAAAAGTGGACTTTAATGTTTGATGGGGCCGTTGTAGCACCTCAAATTTGCACCTATCATTGTACATACCATCTCATATTAGGTCATAGCATATCATGATACATTGCATAGCATTGCATTGTCCCCAGTTGCCTCAAGAGCAAGCAAGTCAAGAATTAGGTCAAATTGATCAGGAGATCAGTCAACCAATCAAGCAAGGGTGTTTCTCAAGGAGCCAAGGCCCTAGGGTTTGTCCAACAAGTTCACATGACTAGAGGGTCCATTTGAAGTGTTTAAGTCAAGGGTTGGATGTTCAGAAGTCATCAGTTCATGCACAGTCAGTCAGAAACCCTAGAAAAGTCAAAGTTGGTCAACTGTGGTTGATTCTATGGTTTTGATGGATGGAAATGGTTTGAGAGAGTTTATTCATGTCCCAATAGGCCTCATATATCATGGCAATCAATATCATTGAAGAATTTGAAGCAAAATCAGAAATTTCCCAAAATAGAAAGTGGACCTGTAATTTTAACTGCCAAAAATGGAAACTTCTTGATCCTCAACTTGCATCATGATACAAGCTCCAAATTAATTTTTGCCCAACATGAAAGTTGAAGATCTTGTTCTTCCATTTTCAAAAAGTCCAAGAACTCTCAAATCCCATGAATGGTTTGCAAGATATGGTCAAATCATTTTCACATTTTCATGAACTTCAAATGGCCATATCTCATGATTCCTTTGGCCAAATTTGATGGGGTTTTTTCCTACAAACTCCATTTAACCCCCTCTTTCCAAAAATTCATTCATCATGAACCAAAACATTGCCAATCAAAATGGCATTTTTGGACTTGTTTCATTTAAATTCAAGTTTGACCAAAAGTTGACTTTTTGAAATATTGATTTTTACTCATTTTGGCCTTTTGGGATCTGTTTTAAATGATGTTTGAAACTTGTTTACAAGCCCAACTCGGCCAGAACTTGCACACTCCATTGGCCTTTGGTGCAAAATTAGCAATTTTGCATTTTTGGTTCATTTAAGCAAAACAAGATTACCACTTCATTAGCAAGGCTTAAACAGGTGATATATATCACATTTTCTGCAGATTGCAACCCTAGACACAGCCTCCAAAGAACAGAAACACTCTCATTCTCTCCTTCTTGCATTTTTGCTCGATTGGCATTTCTGCTCAAAACTCCCAAAACACCACGAGTTCTCTTCTTTGTTTCACGCTCTAGCCATCATTTGGAGCCTTTCTCAAGCATCAAACCTCAGCTGTAGTGCAGTTTCTTGTTCTGTTTTCTTCAAGCCATAACAATGGTGAATCGAGTTTTGGAAGCTTCCGGGCCTTGCTGAGCTAACCTACTCCAAGCATCAATCATTATACACCATAAGGAGGATCTGTTTCGAGCTGCATCACTAAAACAACACCTGATTCTCCATTTGCTTCAAATTTAAGTAAGTGCTCGACCTTCTTCATTGGCCAAACTATGAGTTGTTTTAGATAGGTCTTTTAATGCTCGTTCCATTGCAACTTGAATCGTTTGAAATGGTTAACTGTGCTAGGAGAAATCTGAGTTTAAAGATTGTTGGTCACTTTTGTTTTGCATGATTCCTTGTTGATTAGCTCGATTCAATGTTAATGCATGCTGGATTTATGTTGTATGTTGGTTGTTGATCACAATGGTGGGTTTAATTGCTGTTTCTGGGCGAATTTTTTTGGCTCGATTGTTGGAAGGGATGAAACATACTGTAGCATTGCTGAAACCCTAATTTCCATGTTTGAATCCCAGCTTCACGTGTTACCTGTGGTCGTTTACTGTGCATCTCCATAATAGCCAATGAGAACATTTTATTTCTTTGCCTGAAGCTGTGCGTTTTGATAAGTGATGCGCCTTATTACCAAAATGCCACTGGTCAACCTTGTTTGACCTACTAATTCATGTTATGTGGTTCATGTTTGTTCCAATTTGTGCATCAACTTACCAAATTCATTTCTCACTCGTTTCAAATCCAAAATTCACGAAATTTTTTCCATCAAGTTCATGAGAATGTCTACTATTTTATCATGATTTTTATTGAATTTTTGGTTGGCTGGATTTTTATTGGCTTTAGAGTTCTTGTCATGTATGCACATTTGATACCTTTTGCCATTTCTTTTGTGAAATAATGATGATGCATCCAATGACCCTAAAATTTTTTGTGGTTAATCTACACTCATTCATGTTCATTTTGGTTTAAAGTTTGTGCATTTATCATATGTGGTTTGTGAGATATAAATTTTTGAAGTAGGGGGTGACAATTTGTGTCACACCATTGTTATGCAAGTTCATGATTTTTGTTGACATACTTCCTGGCCCTCAAATAATGTGAAATTTTGCATGAATCATCTCTCATATGTCTAGTTTGTGTATGAATTTTCTTGGATTTAATCATGCCATTTCCTATTTGTTTGTGAATTTTCTTCCCTGCCTAGTCAAATGTTGACTTTGTGTGACACTTCTTGCCATTTCATTTGGGAAATTCTCATATCTCATTGTATGACCATGAAATTTTATATGTGCATACTAGACATCTTGAGCTTTGCATTGGTGTTGATCCCATCCATTTCTCATCTGTTTTCATTTTGTTATGATTTTTTTTTTTTAAGATGACACATGTTTTGTTGACTTCTTTGTGCACATTTGAAATTGTGTTGACTTCCTGATTTTATTTGACTATCTTCCCATGATCCAATTGAGCTGAAATTTCATATGCATGCTATGTTATGGATTGTGATTTAGTATGAATTATTTCATGATTTTTGGAATTGATTATGTTTGCTCTTGAGCTTGGTCTTGCTGTTGACCTTTTGTGTGCTTTCATTTGCCATGCCTTGCCTTCTTTGGTCTATAAAATGATAATGATGCATGATATGAGTTTGAATCCAATTGTGCTTGCTTCTTAAATGCTTGAACTTGACTTTGGTTGATTATTTGTTTGCTGTTTTGACTTTCCCTTTTGTTTTTGACCCTAGGCTTGCCCTAGTGGTCTTTTGGACTTATGTTGAGTTCATTGTTTCAGGTTAAGCATCAATGCTTCAAAGAAACCATACAAATTTGGTTGAGTTTGATTATATATCATGTGCTAACCTTTGTTTTGTAGGTGGTATGATTCATATAGTTGGGTTTTGTGCTTTTGCACTTCTGTTTATTGATCTAACTGTTTGATCCCTTTCTTTCTGATTTAAACTGTTGAACTGTTTACTGATAAGTTTGACTTTTTCAGGTACTCTTTAGTTGCTTTATTTGCTTGCTTTGCTATTTAGCGATTTGCTTTTGAGGTATAATTACTCTCTCTTCATGTAGTCTGGAGACCCGGCCCGTTATTTGGCCGGGCAAACTGTCTGAAGTCCTCCTTAAGAGGCCATGCTTGTGTGTGTTTAAAATTGTCCCAAGCAGGAAAAGTCCTTCAAGTAAGGCAATTGGTGGATATAAGGGATAAGTAGCCTATCCCCCACTATTCAGTGAGTCTTCTCCTTGCTCCCATTACATGATTGAAGCATTGAGATAAAAACCCAAGATCTATCGAGTCAATAATGGGGAGAGAGTTCCATCTTTCTGAACTCCCCCACTTTCTATTATTTGATGCTCTCTCTGACCAGAGATAGAAGCAATGAGGCACACCCCTCATCTCCTTTCATCTGCTTCACCTTAGCCTCTCAATGGCAAGGTTAAGAGCGACATTTACCTATTACAGTGGACTTTCATAGTCAAACCCTCTTGTGTGAGCCCCCTTGTTTGGTTATAGAGTGTGTTGTTTGATTCTCATTGATTGTTTGAGTGCTTCATATGCATCTGTTTGCTTGTATGCTTTATGCGTTTATCATCATTAATTGCCCATTAATGCATGATCATTTCCTTTGTCTGTATGACATTATCATTGTTGTTTACCCATTGAGGACAATTGTAAGTCCATTGCTTTGGCCATTGTTCCTATGATATGGAAGTGAGTATAAGACCATCACATTGGCCACTCATCTTATCCTTGCTTGTTGCATTGTTTGTATGTGAGGATACAATTGTAAGTCCCACAAGTTGGCATTTGTTTTCCTAGGATCATATTGTGTACGTCAGAGTAAGCCCAGACAATTTGGCATCTGACATCCATGTTTTGCTTTCTTTGTTTATGAGAGGATGCAATTGTAAGTCCCACAAGTTGGCATTTGCTTTCCTATGATCATGTGTGGAGTTAACCTAAGTCCAGATAGATTGGCAGTTGATTTCCATATTTCATCCTTGTTTTTCCTTTTGAGGAGATTAGTGTAAGACCATCGAGTGGCCTCTGACATCCATTTCTGTTTTAGGAGATTGGTATAAATCCAGCTATTGGTATCCGATATCCGCTTTTGTTTGTGAGATTGGAGTAAGACCATTGAGTGGCATCCGGTATTATTTGTTTGATTATGTCATTATTAATTGCCCATTCCAAAGGACACACTTGAATCATCTCCTATATGATCTCAAGAAGTGAACTCCTGAGAAGTTTTACTTTCCATCTTCATCCATTCATCTCTCATTGTGTCCTAAACCTTTTCACACTTTGATTTCAAACTTTAACATAGATATTGTGCAAACATCTTCATGTTTTCAAACTAGAAACCTGGGCCCAAGTCCTTGACTCTTTTTTCAAACTCCATTTCTTAATACTTCTTTTGAATCAATCTTAATCATACTCTGACTCTACTTTCATAAACACAATCCATTAACTTCACTCATTCACTTGTTTTGGCTTTGTCCATTGTTAATCTTTTCACATTAGCCGTAGGTTTCAATTATCATTGTGGTTGATGTAAATCTTGCCTATCCTTAGTGAGTCGACAGTAAGACTTCCGTGCTGAAAACAGGGTTAACCCCTCTAGTACGTCGAAGCTATCCTCGCATGGTGGATGTTGGTTTTGGTCGAGTGTTATCCCATTGATAATGAAAAGCCTCAGTGCTTGTGTTTAAAATTGAATCCACCAACTTTTGGAAATCTTTTAGCCGAACTACGGCGTTTTGATCCTTACCTTTGATGGAAGGTACGTAGGCAACGGGTTCATCCGTTCAAACCCAATAAAATTTGTATATTCTTTTCTCACCATCCCAATCATGTTTGCACAATATGTCATAACAAATAACAATCTTTTACGACAAGTGTGAAAAGGGCTCCCTAGGAGTACCTAGGACGTAGTGGGTGCCTAACACCTTCCCATTGCGTAACTTACCCCTTACCCAGACTCTCTGATCTTTTATTAGTTTTCTAAGTGTAAAACTTCTTAGGCTTTTGTTCGCTTTTTAGCCAGTCCTTTGGATAAATAAAAGTGCGGTGGCGACTCGAAATTTCATTGTATGCTTTGCTTATGATTTAACCGATAAATCATATAGCGACGAATACACCGCTACAGAAAAGTGGCGACTCTGCTGGGGACTCTAGCATCCTTGGCGGTAGTGCCTACTTTTCACCTTTGTTGTGCTATATTGTTATTTATTATTTGACATATTCTTGTACAATTTGGGATCACTGTATTGATTGTAATGCTTGAATTGCTTGATATACAATTGCTGTTTGCTTTGGTGATCTGTGAGATGAGTTCTGTACCCAAACTCGAGTGCACTCTAGGATAGGAGAATGGCATAGTCTTGTTGACTGGTGTGGAGTATTCCTTAGCCAGTTGACTTGCGATCCCATTCACTTGGTGGAGGTCATGTTGAACTAATAATGTCACACAAGTTATTTGTGGTTAGGCATTATTCCTTCAATCATGTGCCGCAGAAGCCAAGGACCTTAGTTTACCAAACCCATCTTGGCCTATTTTTAGGACCGTAGTGCGGAGGTCGTTCAGATGTCAGTTCTGATACGATTGTTACGCGATACTACACTCATAAGAGTTTCTCTTGAGAATATTCTTGGAATACGAGTATTCGTTCCTCCGATAATATTCGAAAGATGGAACGATGATTATGGGAACCTCTGATAGAACATGTCTGGCAGGTTTAAACCCTAGTACACTCCCTTTGGGTGGTTCTTAACCGAGACTCCATGCTCGTGACTCTCAACAAACCCGTGATTCGTGGTTGAGTCGTTCAAACATTGTTAATATCAATGGATCCCGGATCAGGTGTAAAACCTAAGATCCACCAAAGCGGCTGTTGATATTAAGAATGTCTGAACCGGTTCATGTACCGTTAATATCAATGGAACTTGGGTGTCGATAAGGTGAAAACCTCAATCCACCAAAATGGATGATTGATATTAAGGATACATAGAGCTTTCCCACGACCTTTGTGTGGTGTGCCTTGCTTGATCCTTGAGTGTGTTTGTTGCATTCATGCATTCATGCATTCATCCGCATACATGTCATCATCAGAAAAAGAAAATTTTCAAGGAACTTAAAGGGTTATTTTGCAAAATTTTCAGACATGGAAAGACCAAAGAGGCATACAAAGAAGTACAGCTTCAGGCAGCCCGATGTAAAAGAGTTAAGGAATCTGACAGCATATGTATTAGATCCCTTGGGTTTCAAAGCTCGCTATGGGAAGCTCCTACCTCTGCTCACCACTCAGGTTGACGAAGGGTTGATGAGTACCTTGGCTCAGTTCTACGATCCATTGCATCATTGCTTCTTATTTCCGGACTTCCAGTTGTTGCCGACTTTGGAAGAATACTCTCATCTCATTGGGATTCCGATTCTGGATCAAGTGCCGTTCAGTGGCCTAGAGAGTATTCTATCTGCTCGAGAGATTTCCAGTTTGTTGCACATAGATGAAGATCTGATTAGAGCTAATCTGACTACCAAAGGCGGAATTCAGGGTTTTCCTTCCGAGTTCCTCATTGCCCAAGCCATCTTCTATGGGAAGGCCATGAGTGAGGATGCCTTTGAGGCTTTATTCGTACTGCTCATCTATGGATTGGTGCTGTTTCCCAACTTCGACAAGTTCGTGGACATGAACGCCATTAGGATCTTTTCAGTCCTTAATCCAGTTCCGACCTTGTTGGGTGATGCGTACGTCTCCATGCACCTAAGGAATATGAAGAATGGAGGAGTCATTGTCTGCTGTCTACCCCTGCTGTACAAGTGGTTTATTTCGCACTTGCCGCAGACAGTTGCTTTCAAGGAGAACAAGGGATGTCTACGTTGGTCTCAGAGACTCATGTCTCTCACCAATGATGATATCACCTGGTATGATCGCGTGTATGATACCGTTCAGATCATCGACTATTGTGGGGAATTCCCGAATGTGCCTCTTCTTGGCACATGTGGTGGGATTACCTACAATCCTATTCTTGCACGTCGTCAGCTTGGGTTCCCCCTAAAGGATAAGCCTAATAGCATTCTGTTAGAAGGCGTATTCTTTCAGGAGGGTAAAGATCCCCAAGGCCTGAAAGCCAGATTTGTCCGTGCTTGGCGCAGTATTCACAAGAAGAGTAGGATTGAGTTGGGTCCAAAGAACTGCATTGCTTTGGAGCCCTACACCTCTTGGGTCAGACAGAGAGCTGCCACCTACCTAATGCCGTATGATCATCCAAGACCTACACCGTTGGATATGGCTGGGCCTTCAACCCTCCCTACCCAACGTGTAGAGGAGTTGAGAGAAGAAGACCTTTCGCGTGCTTGGATCCGTGAAAGAGAGGAATTGCTGCAGCAGCTCAAGGAGAAGGACGCTATGATTGAATTTCTCGAGCACCGAGTGATCGACGATCCGAACGACACTTGGACTTCTTTGCTTCCTCAGTCATCCAAATTCTGGAAGAGGAAGTACGATCGACTTGCAAAAGAGAAAGCTGACATGGAGGCTGCCTATGAGAGAGAGATCAAGAAGTTGTGCACTTCTCGCCTTCCAGCATCCCGAGCTTCTAGGGATCCATAGGATGTCATTTACCTTTTCTCTTTGTAATGAATCAAAAATGTTGTATTTCTTTGTCTCAAATATATTGAATGAAATATTTCCATGAGCAATTCAGAGGTTTAAATATTCAAAATATTGCAAATAATACCCTAAGAGTTCCTTGAAAACAAAGCATTTGCACAAGCATTGCATGCATCATCGTTGCATAAACAGGTGTTCTTGTGCCGTCTTCTCACTTGGGTTCCTGTGTTGAGGCAGGATAGCTGATCAAAGACCACACCGCTACTCAACAAGGCTCAACCATCAACGCAACATGGATCAAGTACAAGCCGAGTTGGCAGAGATGAGGGCTAACATGGCCCAGTTCATGCACATGATGCAAGGGGTTGCGCAAGGCCAAGAAGAGCTCCGAGCACTGGTTCAGAGACAAGAAGCTGCAATTCCACCGCCCAACCAGGCTCTACCAAAAGGAAATCCAGTTCCTGACATCCCTGCTGCTGCTATTCCCGTCAACAACTATGCTGAAGGAGAAGAGTTGAGGGGTATTCGGGTTAATGGTCAACCAATTGCTCCAGATGCTGCTAGTGCCAGAATCATCCATGCTCCGGCCCGTAACAGAATTTCGATTGTTGACAGACAAGAGGATTTGTTCACTATGCTCAGTGAAGACGAAGATATCTTGGGCAGAAATGATGCGAGAGATCGCAAAGTTGAGGCCCTTGCTGAGAAGATCAGGGCAATAGAATGTCAAAACTCCCTCGGTTTTGATGTTACAAATATGGGATTAGTTGAAGGACTGAGAATCCCGCACAAATTCAAGGCGCCGTCATTTGACAAATACAACGATACCTCCTGCCCTCGCACCCACGTGCAGGCATACTACAGAAAGATATCCGCATACACTGATGATGAGAAGATGTGGATGTATTTCTTCCAAGACAGCCTATCTGGGGCGTCTTTGGATTGGTATATGGAGTTAAAGCGGGATTCCATTCGGTGCTGGAGAGATCTGGGTGAGGCGTTCCTCAGGCAGTATAAGCATAACATGGATATGGCTCCAACCAGGACTCAGCTACAGAGTCTTTGCCAGAAAAACAACGAGAGCTTCAAAGAGTACGCCCAGAGGTGGCGCGAGCTGGCTGCAAGAGTTCAACCCCCTATGCTGGAAAGGGAGTTGACTGACATGTTCATCAGTACTCTTCAGGGTGTATATATGGACCGGATGGGAAGCTGCCCATTCGGAAGTTTTTCTGACGTCGTTATCTGCGGCGAAAGAACAGAGAGTCTAATCAAGGCTGGGAGGATCCATGATGCAGGTTCCTCATCTTCATCAAAGAAACCCTTCTCTGGGGCACCTCGCCGTAGAGAAGGAGAAACAAATGCTGTGCAGCACAGAGGGGGTGCGTACAGAACCAATGCAAGCAGAGAACAATACCGTCCAGTGGCTGCAGTGACTATTCCTGCACCTCAACCTCGTCCACAACAACAACAGAGGGTTCAACAACCGCAACAACCGCGACAACAACAACAACAGCAACGTCCCTATCAGCAGGGACAGAGGTTGAATCCTGATAGAAGATTTGACCCATTGCCTATGTCTTACGCAGAGCTACTACCCGAACTACTCCGGTTAGGGTTTGTAGAGCTGCGTACGATGGCCACTCCGACAGTGCTGCCGCCAGGCTATGATGCTAATGTCCGTTGTGATTTTCACTCTGGGGCACCAGGCCACCATACTGAAAGATGTCGGGCTTTGCAACATAAGGTTCAAGACTTGATTGATGCTAAGGCAATCAATTTCGCTCCGGTGCCGAATGTAGTAAACAATCCTATGCCTCAGCATGGCGGGCATAGGGTTAACAATGTTGAAGGTGGAGAAGCTGAAGACTTGGTTGTCAGTGTTGAAGACATCCAGACTTCTTTGTTGGTAATCAAGGGCCGTCTACTGAAGGGGGGTGTTGACCCGGGTTGTGATAAAGATTGTTTGGGTTGTTCAGAAGCTGCCAATGGTTGTGACCAGCTGAGGGCTGGTATTCAAAGATTGATCGATGAGGGCTGTCTCCAGTTCAGCCGGGCCGTTAAGGGTAATGGGGCAGTGTCTACTGTCACCATATTTTACAAGCCGTCTGAGGGACGAGGGCGTGGGACTGTCAGTGCACCCACAACGAGCAATGCTCCGGTTACCATTCCAGCTCCGGTAACCATCCGTGCACCAGCTACTATTGTGGCGTCCGGCAGAGGACAAGTTGAAAATAGTAGGGCTGTGCCGTGGAGATATGACAACGCCTATCGCCGGGATAGAAGGGCTGGTAATCAGACAAGACCAGCTGTGCAAGCGCCAGTTACGATCAGTGCTCCAGTGAGAACTCCTGCTGTTACAAGTCCTGTGGTGGACAATGTTGGAGGGCCAGGAGGTTTCACTAGGAGTGGACGACTGTTTGCTCCTCAGCCTTTGAGAGATGCTACTGCTGAGGCATCTGCAAGGGCTAAGGGCAAGCAAGCTGTGGTTGACGAGGAACCGGCTCAGAAGGAGGCTGAGGGTTCTTTTCAGAAAGATGTTGAGGAGTTCATGAAAATCATTAAAAAGAGTGACTACAAGATTGTAGATCAGCTCAACCAAACTCCGTCAAAGATTTCGATACTCTCTTTGCTGATGTGTTCTGAGGCACATCGGGACGCTTTGCTGAAGATGCTAAACATGGCATATGTCCCGCAAGAGATATCTGTCAACCAGCTGGAGGGTGTACTAGCCAATGTGAGTACCAGGCACGGTGTAGGTTTCACTGACCTAGACCTAACACCTGAGGGACGTAATCATAACAAAGCCTTGCACATCACTATGGAGTGCAAGGGTGGTGTTTTATCTCACGTGCTGGTAGACACCGGGTCGTCCCTGAATGTCCTACCCAAGCAGATCCTGAAGAAGATAGATGTCGAGGGAGTTGTGCTCACTCCCAGTGACCTGATTGTGCGTGCCTTTGACGGATCCAAACGGTCTGTGTTTGGTGAAGTCACCTTGCCGGTTAAGATAGGTCCGGAAGTTTTCGACATCATCTTCTATGTGAGGGACATTCAGCCTGCTTATAGTTGTTTATTGGGGCGTCCATGGATTCACGCCGCTGGGGCAGTCTCGTCGACTCTCCACCAAAAACTCAAGTATGTCTGGAACGGTCAGATCGTGACCGTCTGCGGCGAAGAGGAAATTCTGGTGAGTCATCTCTCCTCATTCAAATATGTTGAGGTAGATGGCGAGATCCACGAAACCCTGTGCCAGGCATTTGAGACTGTGGCTTTGGAAGGGGTAGCTTGTGCTGAGCAGAGGAAGCCTGGTGCTTCGATTTCATCGTACAAGCAAGCCAAAGAAGTTGTTGACTCTGGCAGAGCTGAAGGCTGGGGCAAGATGGTTGACTTACCAGTGAAAGAAGACAAATTCGGCATTGGTTATGAGCCTCTTCAGGCAGAGCAAGCAGGTCCGAGTACCTTCACCAGCGCTGGGCTGATGAACCATGGGGATGTCTTTGCTACTGATGGTGAAGATGTTGACTGTGATTTGGACGTCTGGGTCCGCCCTTGTGCACCAGGCGAGGTTATCAACAACTGGACAGCAGAAGATGTGGTCCAAGTTACTCTACTGACAGAGTAATTTTCTTTTGTTTTTCATTTTGCATGAAAACCCTACGTTCTGCCCAAGGCGTAGTGGTTCATTGTAGGGCCACATCATGTTCACAATGTTTATAAATAAAGGACGTTTTTTCAATCAAATTTTGAGATCTTTGTCTTTCTATTTTCTGTTTTTCACTTTTTCAAAACAATAAAAATGGCAATGTTTTTGTTTTTTGTGACTTTATTGAAATCTTTTTCTAAAAACAAAACATTAAACATGCAGAAGTGATCTTTTGGCATCCACTGTGAACGACTCTGTTATGGCTCAGTATGATTTCGACAATCCCATCTACCAAGCTGAAGAGGAGAGTGAGGAAGACTGTGAACTCCCTGCAGAATTGGTCAGACTACTGAAGCAAGAGGAAAGGGTCATCCAACCTCATCAGGAAGAGTTGGAAATCGTTAATCTGGGTACTGAGGACGCCAGAAGAGAGATCAAGATCGGTGCTGCTTTAGAAGACTCTGTCAAGAGGAGGTTAATTGAGATGCTGAAAGAATATGTGGAAATATTCGCCTGGTCATACCAAGATATGCCCGGGTTGGATACGGACATTGTGGTGCATCGGTTGCCTCTTAGAGAAGAGTGTCCGCCAGTCAAGCAGAAGCTTCGCAGAACAAGTCCTGATATGGCAGTCAAGATCAAGGAAGAGGTTCAGAAGCAGTGGGATGCAGGTTTTCTGGCTGTAACAAGTTACCCGCCGTGGGTTGCCAACATTGTTCCTGTGCCAAAGAAGGATGGCAAAGTCAGAATGTGTGTCGATTACCGGGATTTGAATAGGGCGAGTCCGAAAGATGATTTCCCATTACCTCACATTGATGTATTGGTGGATAATACGGCTCAATCCTCGGTATTCTCTTTCATGGACGGTTTCTCAGGCTACAATCAGATCAAGATGGCGCCAGAGGACATGGAAAAGACGACATTCATTACACCTTGGGGCACATTCTGCTATAAAGTAATGCCATTCGGGTTGAAGAATGCCGGTGCTACCTGTCAGAGGGCAATGACGACTCTCTTTCATGACATGATGCACAACGAAATCGAAGTGTACGTGGATGATATGATTGCGAAGTCGCAGACAGAAGAGGAGCATTTGGTTAATTTGCAGAAGTTGTTTGACAGACTGGTCAAATTCAAGCTGAGGCTGAATCCGAACAAGTGTACGTTTGGGGTGAGATCAGGGAAGCTGTTGGGCTTCATTGTCAGTGAGAAAGGGATTGAGGTAGATCCAGCAAAAGTCAAAGCTATTCAAGAGATGCCTGAACCGAAGACGGAAAAGCAAGTCCGTGGGTTTTTAGGGAGGTTGAACTACATTGCAAGGTTCATATCTCATCTAACTGCCACATGTGAACCAATTTTCAAACTACTCAGAAAGAATCAGGCGATCAAATGGAATGATGACTGTCAGAAAGCTTTTGACAAAATCAAAGAATATCTGCAGAAACCTCCAATCCTGATCCCTCCAGTTCCAGGGAGGCCACTGATAATGTACCTATCAGTCACCGAGACTTCGATGGGGTGTGTATTGGGGCAGCATGACGAGTCTGGTCGAAAAGAGCATGCCATATACTACCTAAGCAAAAAGTTTACCGACTGTGAAACAAGATATTCACTGCTCGAGAAAACTTGCTGTGCTTTGGCCTGGGCTGCTCGCCGACTAAGGCAGTATATGTTGAACCATACCACTCTGTTGATTTCTAGGATGGATCCAGTCAAATACATCTTTGAGAAGCCAGCTCTCACTGGACGTGTTGCCCGTTGGCAGATGATCTTAACGGAGTATGACATTCAGTACACGTCTCAGAAGGCCATCAAAGGTAGTATTCTGTCAGACTATCTTGCCGAACAACCAATCGATGATTATCAGCCAATGATGTTTGAATTCCCTGATGAAGACATCATGTACTTGAAGACGAAAGATTGTGAAGAGCCACCTGTCGAGGAAGGACCGGATCCTGATGACAAGTGGACACTGATGTTCGATGGGGCTGTGAATATGAACGGTAATGGTGTTGGGGCAGTGTTGATCAATCCCAAAGGTGCCCATATACCTTTTTCTGCCAGATTGACTTTCGACGTCACCAACAACGAAGCTGAGTATGAGGCTTGTATCATGGGGATAGAAGAAGCCATTGATCTGAGGATCAAAACACTTGACATATTTGGAGATTCTGCTCTTGTGATCAATCAGGTCAATGGAGATTGGAATACAAACCAGCCACATTTGATTCCGTATAGAGATTACACCAGAAGAATACTGACGTTCTTCAAGAAGGTGAAGTTGTATCATGTCCCTCGGGATGAGAATCAAATGGCTGATGCTTTGGCTACTTTATCTTCCATGATAAAAGTTCATTGGTGGAATCATGTGCCACATGTTGCTGTGAATCGACTCGAGAGGCCTGCATATGTGTTTGCAGTCGAGTCTGTTAATGCTATTGATGATAAGCCATGGTACTTTGACATCAAGAACTTCCTCAAGACTCAAGAGTATCCTGAGGGTGCGTCGAAGAATGATAAGAAGACCCTGAGAAGGCTAGCTGGAAGCTTTTATCTGAATCAGGATGACGTGTTATACAAGAGGAACTTTGACATGGTTCTGCTCAGATGCGTGGATAGACACGAAGCAGACATGTTAATGCAAGAAGTACACGAGGGTTCGTTTGGTACCCATGCTGGTGGTCATGCAATGTCGAAGAAATTGCTGAGAGCCGGATATTACTGGATGACTATGGAATCCGATTGTTTCAAGTACGCTCGGAAGTGCCATAAGTGTCAAATCTATGCTGATAGGGTGCATGTACCACCAAGCCCGTTGAATGTCATGAACTCGCCTTGGCCGTTTGCCATGTGGGGCATTGATATGATTGGGAAGATAGAGCCTACTGCCTCTAATGGACATCGCTTCATCCTGGTTGCGATTGATTACTTCACCAAGTGGGTAGAAGCAGCTTCTTATGCCAACGTCACCAAACAAGTGGTTGCCCGGTTCATCAAGAAAGAAATCATCTGTCGTTATGGAGTCCCTGAGAGAATCATCACTGACAATGGTTCGAATCTCAACAACAAGATGATGAAAGACTTGTGCAGAGATTTCAAGATTGAACATCACAATTCTTCTCCTTACAGACCAAAGATGAATGGTGCTGTAGAGGCGGCAAACAAGAACATCAAGAAGATTGTGCAGAAGATGGTCGTTACGTACAAAGATTGGCATGAGATGTTGCCTTTCGCGTTGCATGGGTACCGTACTTCAGTGCGTACGTCGACCGGGGCAACCCCCTACTCCCTTGTGTATGGTATGGAAGCAGTCCTACCAGTTGAAGTGGAGATTCCTTCTCTGAGGGTTTTATTGGACGTCAAGCTGGACGAAGCCGAGTGGATTCGTACAAGGTTTAATGAGTTAAGCCTTATCGAAGAGAGACGGTTAGCAGCTGTGTGCCATGGGCAGTTGTATCAGAGAAGGATGAAGCGAGCCTTTGATCAGAAAGTGCGTCCTCGGACATTTCAAACTGGTGATCTAGTTTTGAAGAGGATCCTTCCTCCCGGTACAGATAACAGGGGCAAGTGGACCCCTAATTACGAAGGACCATATATTGTGAAGAAGGTCTTCTCCGGTGGAGCCTTGATGCTTACAACTATGGATGGTGAAGATTTTCCTTCCCCTGTCAACTCAGATGTAGTCAAAAAATACTTCGCATAAATAGACCCGCTGGACAAAAAGAATAAAAGAGTCCAGGCAAAAATGGGCATCCCGGCGAACCCAAAAAACAGAAAGAAAAGGTTCGGGCAAAAGTTAGGGATAAAAATGAAAAAACTGTACACCCGGTAAGTCGAAAACCCACAAGGGTGGCTTAGGCAAAAATGGGTATCCCGGTGGATTGAAAACCCGAAAGGGCGATCCAGCCAAAAGAGGGATTAAAGCGAAGACTACCGTCTGAGTTATCTGTACTTCATCATGTTTCGTCAGCTGCCATCTCGACAGATGTGATCGGTCCAGTCAGTCTTCTCGGAAAGCAAGGAATTGGGAGGAAACTGATGATCTATGAGTTATAACAGAGTTGGGAAACAATGGATGCTGTGTTCACATTGCCGTTAGGATAGTTTATTTTTCCTTTTGTGCGCAATTACCTCTTTCTAGGAATTGCTTCCCAATGTATTTGCCTTTTCAGGCCCATTTTCAATCAATAAAAGTCGTTATTCAGATAAATTGCTCTCTTGTTTTTACTTTTACTATTTTGTTTGCAAAAACGTCCGATTTTTTGTAAACATTACATATAAAAACATGAAGGCTAAACAATGACGTGCAGAAAGATTAAAACATTTGAAAATCATTTTGAATGTTGAGGACACTTGACCGTATCTTGTCCATGTACCCCCTGGGGCATCTGTTTGTTCCGATTTGCAGGTCGTCACCTGTGATTATTTTTCCCAGTAAGGTCGTCACCTGTGAGCATTCCCCAGCAGTGCTTTCCCCAGACAGAATCATTCTCCTAACTTTGTTTTGTTTAAGCCTTCCCCAGCGAAGCAGTTATCTCTCTCCAGCAGAGTTTATCCCACCAGTGGATTGGACGAGTTATCGTGGCAGATCGATATCCACATCCCCAGCTGAGTTTGTTTCTATTTGTGAATATCGTGGGTCTTATCCCCGAGAGTTGCCTGGTTTAGCTTCCCCAGCGGAGCTCTTATTTTCCCAAGCGGAACTTTTGTGGATTGATTGGACATTCCCCAGCAGTTTACCTTTGCTTTCCCCTAGCAGAGTTGTTTTTTTCCTCCCCAGCAAGTTGCTTTATCTTCCCCTAGTGGATTTGTTTGTTGGTTCCCCAGCAGTTGCCTTGTCCTACTCCCCCAGTGGATTTATCTTGAAGATTCCTCAGCACAGTCGTCCTGTGTATTTCCCCCGCAGAGTTCTCATCATGCCGCATTGCATATAGTAATCATTGCATCCTCAAACTGCGTAGCATTTCCATCCCATATGGAGCATTACGCCATAGAAAAATTCAAACATATGCATTCATGTGTTCGAAACCACATCAGACTGTATCCCCGGCAGAGGCGGATCATTTTACTCAACATCAGCACAGCAAGCCTGCTACAGTTGCTTCGACAGCATTCAGATTTGATTATCCCCACAGAGGTTTATTTCCTCACCCGATGGGGGCAGAGGTTTATTTCCTCACCCGATGGTGACAGAGGTTTATTTCCTCACCCGATGGTAACAGAAAGTTTGTTTCTCCCCAGTGAGATCCCCCAGCAAGTGTTCAACCTTGCCTTGACATATCTCAGATGTCGTTCTTGTGATACCAGTAAGTGTCATGTCAGCACCCGCGTGTGTTTTCTTTGTTTTGGTATCGGTAAACGCCATTGTTTCGGTGTCGGTAAACATCGAGTCCCACCCAGTCATCGGTAAATGTCTGGTCATTCTTTTTGATGTCGGTAAACATCATCTTTCGATGTCGGTAAACATCGAGTCTCACCCAGTCATCAGTAAATGTCTGGTCATTTTTGGTGTCGGTAAACACCATTGTTTCGGTGTCGGTAAACATCGAGTCTTTCCCTCAGTCATCGGTAAATGTCTGATAAATCCCCAGCTAGAAATCCCCAGTAGAGTCATCTGTAAATGTCCTATCTGGTTTCCAGTTGCAAATATTTGTTTGTCTCTCACCAATAAATTTCTCACCCCAGTCATCGGTAAATGTCTGGTCATGCTTTTTGATGTCGGTAAACATCATCTTTCGATGTCGGTAAACATCGTGTCTCATCCCAGTCATCGGTAAATGTCTGGTCATTCTTTGTTCTTTCGCTAATAAAATCAGAAATCCCCCAGAAGTCGTCAGTAAACGTCTTGTCTGGTATCACCACAAAGATTTTGTTCCTCCCCAAGCAGAGATGCCATCGGTAAATGGCCCAGTTTTCCTCGATATCGGTAAATATCGAGTTCCCAGTTGCAGCAGCCATCGGTAAATGGCCTTGATATCGGTAAATATCAGTTTTGCTTTGAAGCCACCATCGGTAAATGGTCTTGCTTCCACTCTACATCAAATTATTTCCCAGCAACCATCGGTAAATGGTTTTGCTGAAGTTGATGTCAGTAAATATCAAGTTTTTAACCATCGGTAAATGGTTCTGTTTTCCTCAAGATGTTTTCCCAGCAGCCATCGGTAAATGGTCTGGCTGAAGTTGATATCGGTAAATATCAAGTTTTAACCATCAGTAAATGGCTTTGTTTTTCAGAAGTTTGTTTTCCCCAACCGCCATCGGTAAATGGTCGTGCTGAAGTTGATATCGGTAAATATCAAGGCCCCAGTTCTTCAACCATCGGTAAATGGTTTTGTTTTTCTGAAGCTGTCATGCAGTTTGTCATCGGTAAATGATGTGGTTCCTCTGTATTATTTCCAGCCGGTGCAAATTTCTACGGTTCTTTTGTATTCAATCCCTGTTTACCCTGAAAGTCTGACAGCCATTGCTATCATCCGTTCGGGTTCCCAGCTGATTGAATAGGGGCAGCTGTAGCACCTCAAATTTGCACCTATCATTGTACATACCATCTCATATTAGGTCATAGCATATCATGATACATTGCATAGCATTGCATTGTCCCCAGTTGCCTCAAGAGCAAGCAAGTCAAGAATTAGGTCAAATTGATCAGGAGATCAGTCAACCAATCAAGCAAGGGTGTTTCTCAAGGAGCCAAGGCCCTAGGGTTTGTCCAACAAGTTCACATGACTAGAGGGTCCATTTGAAGTGTTTAAGTCAAGGGTTGGATGTTCAGAAGTCATCAGTTCATGCACAGTCAGTCAGAAACCCTAGAAAAGTCAAAGTTGGTCAACTGTGGTTGATTCTATGGTTTTGATGGATGGAAATGGTTTGAGAGAGTTTATTCATGTCCCAATAGGCCTCATATATCATGGCAATCAATATCATTGAAGAATTTGAAGCAAAATCAGAAATTTCCCAAAATAGAAAGTGGACCTGTAATTTTAACTGCCAAAAATGGAAACTTCTTGATCCTCAACTTGCATCATGATACAAGCTCCAAATTAATTTTTGCCCAACATGAAAGTTGAAGATCTTGTTCTCCCATTTTCAAAAAGTCCAAGAACTCTCAAATCCCATGAATGGTTTGCAAGATATGGTCAAATCATTTTCACATTTTCATGAACTTCAAATGGCCATATCTCATGATTCCTTTGGCCAAATTTGATGGGGTTTTTTCCTACAAACTCCATTTAACCCCCTCTTTCCAAAAATTCATTCATCATGAACCAAAACATTGCCAATCAAAATGGCATTTTTGGACTTGTTTCATTTAAATTCAAGTTTGACCAAAAGTTGACTTTTTGAAATATTGATTTTTACTCATTTTGGCCTTTTGGGATCTGTTTTAAATGATGTTTGAAACTTGTTTACAAGCCCAACTCGGCCAGAACTTGCACACTCCATTGGCCTTTGGTGCAAAATTAGCAATTTTGCATTTTTGGTTCATTTAAGCAAAACAAGATTACCACTTCATTAGCAAGGCTTAAACGGGTGATATATATCACATTTTCTGCAGATTGCAACCCTAGACACAGCCTCCAAAGAACAGAAACACTCTCATTCTCTCCTTCTTGCATTTTTGCTCGATTGGCATTTCTGCTCAAAACTCCCAAAACACCACGAGTTCTCTTCTTTGTTTCACGCTCTAGCCATCATTTGGAGCCTTTCTCAAGCATCAAACCTCAGCTGTAGTGCAGTTTCTTGTTCTGTTTTCTTCAAGCCATAACAATGGTGAATCGAGTTTTGGAAGCTTCCGGGCCTTGCTGAGCTAACCTACTCCAAGCATCCATCATTATACACCATAAGGAGGATCTGTTTCGAGCTGCATCACTAAAACAACACCTGATTCTCCATTTGCTTCAAATTTAAGTAAGTGCTCGACCTTCTTCATTGGCCAAACTATGAGTTGTTTTAGATAGGTCTTTTAATGCTCGTTCCATTGCAACTTGAATCGTTTGAAATGGTTAACTGTGCTAGGAGAAATCTGAGTTTAAAGATTGTTGGTCACTTTTGTTTTGCATGATTCCTTGTTGATTAGCTTGATTCAATGTTAATGCATGCTGGATTTATGTTGTATGTTGGTTGTTGATCACAATGGTGGGTTTAATTGCTGTTTCTGGGCGAATTTTTTTGGCTCGATTGTTGGAAGGGATGAAACATACTGTAGCATTGCTGAAACCCTAATTTCCATGTTTGAATCCCAGCTTCACGTGTTACCTGTGGTCGTTTACTGTGCATCTCCATAATAGCCAATGAGAACATTTTATTTCTTTGCCTGAAGCTGTGCGTTTTGATAAGTGATGCGCCTTATTACCAAAATGCCACTGGTCAACCTTGTTTGACCTACTAATTCATGTTATGTGGTTCATGTTTGTTCCAATTTGTGCATCAACTTACCAAATTCATTTCTCACTCGTTTCAAATCCAAAATTCACGAAATTTTTTCCATCAAGTTCATGAGAATGTCTACTATTTTATCATGATTTTTATTGAATTTTTGGTTGGCTGGATTTTTATTGGCTTTAGAGTTCTTGTCATGTATGCACATTTGATACCTTTTGCCATTTCTTTTGTGAAATAATGATGATGCATCCAATGACCCTAAAATTTTTTGTGGTTAATCTACACTCATTCATGTTCATTTTGGTTTAAAGTTTGTGCATTTATCATATGTGGTTTGTGAGATATAAATTTTTGAAGTAGGGGGTGACAATTTGTGTCACACCATTGTTATGCAAGTTCATGATTTTTGTTGACATACTTCCTGGCCCTCAAATAATGTGAAATTTTGCATGAATCATCTCTCATATGTCTAGTTTGTGTATGAATTTTCTTGGATTTAATCATGCCATTTCCTATTTGTTTGTGAATTTTCTTCCCTGCCTAGTCAAATGTTGACTTTGTGTGACACTTCTTGCCATTTCATTTGGGAAATTCTCATATCTCATTGTATGACCATGAAAATTTATATGTGCATACTAGACATCTTGAGCTTTGCATTGGTGTTGATCCCATCCATTTCTCATCTGTTTTCATTTTGTTATGATTTTTTTTTTTAAGATGACACATGTTTTGTTGACTTCTTTGTGCACATTTGAAATTGTGTTGACTTCCTGATTTTATTTGACTATCTTCCCATGATCCAATTGAGCTGAAATTTCATATGAATGCTATGTTATGGATTGTGATTTAGTATGAATTATTTCATGATTTTTGGAATTGATTATGTTTGCTCTTGAGCTTGGTCTTGCTGTTGACCTTTTGTGTGCTTTCATTTGCCATGCCTTGCCTTCTTTGGTCTATAAAATGATAATGATGCATGATATGAGTTTGAATCCAATTGTGCTTGCTTCTTAAATGCTTGAACTTGACTTTGGTTGATTATTTGTTTGCTGTTTTGACTTTCCCTTTTGTTTTTGACCCTAGGCTTGCCCTAGTGGTCTTTTGGACTTATGTTGAGTTCATTGTTTCAGGTTAAGCATCAATGCTTCAAAGAAACCATACAAATTTGGTTGAGTTTGATTATATATCATGTGCTAACCTTTGTTTTGTAGGTGGTATGATTCATATAGTTGGGTTTTGTGCTTTTGCACTTCTGTTTATTGATCTAACTGTTTGATCCCTTTCTTTCTGATTTAAACTGTTGAACTGTTTACTGATAAGTTTGACTTTTTCAGGTACTCTTTAGTTGCTTTATTTGCTTGCTTTGCTATTTAGCGATTTGCTTTTGAGGTATAATTACTCTCTCTTCATGTAGTCTGGAGACCCGGCCCGTTATTTGGCCGGGCAAACTGTCTGAAGTCCTCCTTAAGAGGCCATGCTTGTGTGTGTTTAAAATTGTCCCAAGCAGGAAAAGTCCTTCAAGTAAGGCAATTGGTGGATATAAGGGATAAGTAGCCTATCCCCCACTATTCAGTGAGTCTTCTCCTTGCTCCCATTACATGATTGAAGCATTGAGATAAAAACCCAAGATCTATCGAGTCAATAATGGGGGGAGAGTTCCATCTTTCTGAACTCCCCCACTTTCTATTATTTGATGCTCTCTCTGACCAGAGATAGAAGCAATGAGGCACACCCCTCATCTCCTTTCATCTGCTTCACCTTAGCCTCTCAATGGCAAGGTTAAGAGCGACATTTACCTATTACAGTGGACTTTCATAGTCAAACCCTCTTGTGTGAGCCCCCTTGTTTGGTTATAGAGTGTGCTGTTTGATTCTCATTGATTGTTTGAGTGCTTCATATGCATCTGTTTGCTTGTATGCTTTATACGTTTATCATCATTAATTGCCCATTAATGCATGATCATTTCCTTTGTCTGTATGACATTATCATTGTTGTTTACCCATTGAGGACAATTGTAAGTCCATTGCTTTGGCCATTGTTCCTATGATATGGAAGTGAGTATAAGACCATCACATTGGCCACTCATCTTATCCTTGCTTGTTGCATTGTTTGTATGTGAGGATACAATTGTAAGTCCCACAAGTTGGCATTTGTTTTCCTAGGATCATATTGTGTACGTCAGAGTAAGCCCAGACAATTTGGCATCTGACATCCATGTTTTGCTTTCTTTGTTTATGAGAGGATGCAATTGTAAGTCCCACAAGTTGGCATTTGCTTTCCTATGATCATGTGTGGAGTTAACCTAAGTCCAGATAGATTGGCAGTTGATTTCCATATTTCATCCTTGTTTTTCCTTTTGAGGAGATTAGTGTAAGACCATCGAGTGGCCTCTGACATCCATTTCTGTTTTAGGAGATTGGTATAAATCCAGCTATTGGTATCCGATATCCGCTTTTGTTTGTGAGATTGGAGTAAGACCATTGAGTGGCATCCGGTATTATTTGTTTGATTATGTCATTATTAATTGCCCATTCCAAAGGACACACTTGAATCATCTCCTATATGATCTCAAGAAGTGAACTCCTGAGAAGTTTTACTTTCCATCTTCATCCATTCATCTCTCATTGTGTCCTAAACCTTTTCACACTTTGATTTCAAACTTTAACATAGATATTGTGCAAACATCTTCATGTTTTCAAACTAGAAACCTGGGCCCAAGTCCTTGACTCTTTTTTCAAACTCCATTTCTTAATACTTCTTTTGAATCAATCTTAATCATACTCTGACTCTACTTTCATAAACACAATCCATTAACTTCACTCATTCACTTGTTTTGGCTTTGTCCATTGTTAATCTTTTCACATTAGCCGTAGGTTTCAATTATCATTGTGGTTGATGTAAATCTTGCATATCCTTAGTGAGTCGACAGTAAGACTTCCGTGCTGAAAACAGGGTTAACCCCTCTAGTACGTCGAAGCTATCCTCGCATGGTGGATGTTGGTTTTGGTCGAGTGTTCTCCCATTGATAATGAAAAGCCTCAGTGCTTGTGTTTAAAATTGAATCCACCAACTTTTGGAAATCTTTTAGCCGAACTACGGCGTTTTGATCCTTACCTTTGATGGAAGGTACGTAGGCAACGGGTTCATCCGTTCAAACCCAATAAAATTTGTATATTCTTTTCTCACCATCCCAATCATGTTTGCACAATATGTCATAACAAATAACAATCTTTTACGACAAGTGTGAAAAGGGCTCCCTAGGAGTACCTAGGACGTAGTGGGTGCCTAACACCTTCCCATTGCGTAACTTACCCCTTACCCAGACTCTCTGATCTTTTATTAGTTTTCTAAGTGTAAAACTTCTTAGGCTTTTGTTCGCTTTTTAGCCAGTCCTTTGGATAAATAAAAGTGCGGTGGCGACTCGAAATTTCATTGTATGCTTTGCTTATGATTTAACCGATAAATCATATAGCGACGAATACACCGCTACAGCCGTCAATGCCAAAGGAAGTGGAATTGGTGCTGTCATTACCACTCCGAAAGGTGCCCACATGCCTTTCACCGCTCGTCTAACTTTTGAATGCACCAATAATGAAGCTGAGTATGAGGCCTGTATCTTGGGTATTAAGCAAGCCATTGATTTGAGAATCAAGACTCTGGACATCTTCGGAGATTCAGCTCTAGTGATCAATCAAGTGAATGGTGATTGGAATACTCTCCAGCCTAATCTGGTCCCCTATAGAGATTAGACGAGAAGATTGTTGACTTTCTTCACAACAGTAAAGCTATATCATATACCTCGTGACGAGAACCAGATGGCAGATGCTCTTGCTACTCTATCCTCCATGATCAAGGTGATTCGATGGAACTATGCTCCCAAGATCGATGTTATGCGCCTTGATAGGGCCGCGTATGTGTTTGCTGCTGAACTGGTAGTTGATGACAAGCCCTGGTACCACGACATCAAGTGCTTTCTGAAGAATCAAGAGTACCCTGCAGGGGCATCCAACAATGATAGAAAGACTTTGAGAAGATTGGCAGGAAGTTTCTTCTTGAACAAAGATGATGTGCTGTATAAGAGGAACTTCGACATGGTTTTGCTCAGATGCGTGGATAGACACGAAGCAGACATGTTAATGCAGGAAGTTCATGAAGGCTCCTTCGGTACTCATGCCAGCGGATATGCAATGGCTAAGAAATTGTTGAGGGCGGGTTATTACTGGATGACCATGGAATCTGATTGTTTCAAATATGCTCGGAAGTGTCATAAATGCCAGATTTATGCTGATAAGGTGCATGTGCCGCCAAATCCTCTGAATGTGATGTCTTCTCCGTGGCCATTTGCTATGTGGGGCATTGATATGATTGGAAAGATTGAGCCGACTGCTTCCATTGGGCATCGTTTCATCCTTGTTGCCATCGACTATTTCACCAAGTGGGTCGAAGCAGCGTCATTTGCGAAGGTCACCAGACATGTGGTTGCCCAATTCATTAAGAAAGAAATCATTTGTCGTTATGGGATTCCCGAAAGAATCATTACTAATAATGGTTCTAACCTCAATAACAAAATGATGAAGGAGTTGTGCAAGAACTTCAACATTCAACATCAAAACTCTTCCCCTTATCGTCCTAAGATGAACGGTGTTGTTGAGGCAACAAATAAAAACATAAAGAAGATTGTGCTGAAGATGGCCGTTACGTACAAAGATTGGCATGAGATGCTACCCTTCGCCTTGCATGGGTACTGCACTTCAGTACGTACGTCGACCGGGGCAACCCCTTACTCCCTTGTGTATGGTACGGAAGCAGTCCTACCTGTTGAAGTCGAGATTCCTTCTCTAAGAGTTCTGTTGGATGTCAAGTTAGACGAAGCTGAATGGATTCAGACAAGGTTCAATGAGCAGAGTCTTATCGAAGAGAAGCGAATGGCAGCCATTTGTCATGGGCAGTTGTATCAGAGTCGGATGAAGAGAGCCTTTTATCAGAAAGTGCGTCCTCGATGCTTCCAAGTCGGAGATTTGGTGTTGAAAAGGATCCTTCCTCCTCAGACAGATCACAGGGGCAAGTGGACTCCTAACTATGATGGACCATATATTGTCACCAAGATTTTTGATGGTGGAGCCTTAATGCTTGCAACTATGGATTGTAAAGACTTCACTTCCCCTGTGAACTCAGATGCAGTTAAAAAATACTTCGCATAAAATAAACCCGCTGGACAATAAAAAGAATAGACCCGGCAAAAAATGGGCATCCCGGCGAACCAAGAAAGTGAAAAAGGTTCGGGCAAAAGTTAGGGATAAAAAAATAAAAAAATTGTACACCCAGTAAGTTGAAAACCTGAAAAGGCAACTTAGGCAAAAATGGGTATCCCGGTGGATTGAAAACCTTAAAGGGCGATCCATGCAAAAGTTAGGGATTAAGCGAATGACTGCGTTCTGAGTAGTTCTGAATCTCATCTCGTGTCGATAACTGGAAAGTTCCGAAGGATAAGAAACGGTCCAATTACCTTTTTTGGAAAGTTGATCATCTGGAGGATCTTGAAGACGAGCGAATCATAGCAGAATTGGAACCCGATAGAAATCTATTTCACATTGCCATTAGATTAATTTCTGTTTTTATCTGTTGTGCAATTACCTCTTTCCAGGGATTGCTTCCTGATGTAAATACCTATTCAGAGGCCACTCAATCAATAAAATCATGTTATTCAGTACATCTCTGTGTTCATTTTCATTTTACTGTTTTGTTTGCAAAAATGACGTCTGAATTTTTGATAAACATTGCATCATGAAACATAAGAGCTTTACAGGTATGTGCTTAATAAACATTGAAAATTGCTGTAAATTTTAAGTGATTTGGATCGTCTATTCAGAACAGGTACACTCGGGGCATTTCCTTAAGGTCCCCATCAAATTATCGTGGATGTTTTTCCTCAACAATTGGAATTTGGCATCTTATCCCTGCAGAGCTGGTCCAAGCATTGGATTCTTCAATCCCCAGCAGGTTCTCACAACTGTACTTCCCCAAGCATTTGTTTCAGATTATACATTCACCAGCGGAGTTGACAGTGTCAGACTGTATATCCCCAGCGGAGTTGACAGTGCCAGACTGTATCTTCCCAGCAGAAGCGGCTGCTCCTCAGAGTTCGATGCCAGATCGATGATCTCGACGTTAGACCCATGGTCTCTTTCCTTGAAGCAGAATCTCGGTACTGTATCGGTGTTTGCTTCCCCTGCTGAGTCGTCTCTCTCGCAGATTATGGTTGCCAGAACCACTGTCGCTTTCCTCAGCAGCAAGTTTTCAGTGCCATTCTCTCCCCAGTCATAGCCTCGGTATTTTGTTATTTGCCAGAACACCGTGTGGCGGGTTATTTCCCCACAGAGTTCTTTGTGATGTGCATCTCCAACATCCTTGCCAGGGTCCAGAAGATGGTGATCATTTCCCCAGCAAAATTCCTTGTCTCAGTTTGGCATTCTCTCTAATCAAGCATTTTGCATCCCTGCATGTAG
The DNA here is from genome assembly GCF_024323335.1 of Lathyrus oleraceus. Taxonomy (NCBI): domain Eukaryota; kingdom Viridiplantae; phylum Streptophyta; class Magnoliopsida; order Fabales; family Fabaceae; genus Lathyrus; species Lathyrus oleraceus. Next base: position 395,521,174 of record NC_066582.1, on the reverse strand, counting down.
AACCATATTGCATTGCATCTTCCCAAATTGCGTAGCATTTCCATTTTCATGGAGCATTACGCCATTGAAAAATTCAAACATACGCATGTAAAGCATAAGGCATTCTCGTTATCCCAAGTGATAAGCTAGAAGTTGGTTCCAGTACTCAGACTGAAGATTGTTCATGACTTATCTTTATTATTCCCAGTAGGGGTCGTTGGCCCACGCGCCGCCTCAATTATCATTTTCCCTATTTCTGCCGATGCTGACAGGCATGAAAGTTTCTGGTATTCAGACCGAAGTGGCATTCAGGCCAGTTTTCTGATTTTCAGATCGAAGAAGTTTCCGACGTTCAGGTCGACGCAACTTGTGGCATTCAGGCCAAGTTTCCGGTATTCAGACCGAAGTGGCATTCAGGCCAGTTTTCCGATGTTCAGATCGAAGAAGTTTCCGACATTCAGGTCGATGCAACTTGTGGCATTCAGGCCAAGTTTCCGGTATTCAGACCGAAGTGGCATTCGGGCCATTTTCCCGGTGTTCAGACCGATGTTTGATAATCAAGTATCGTCTGATGCTCAGATTGAAGTCATTTCCAGTATTCTGATTGATGAGCGGCATTCAGGCCATGGTTATTTTTGTGTTACCATTTATTTTGGTATTCAGGCTAACATTCCTTGTTTCGGTATTCAGACCGACTCTCACCGTACCAGACGGATTCTTTTTCAAGACCACCTCTTGACTGATTCTGACAGGCATTGTTACTTCATTTTTTCACTTCAGTGTGAATTTTTGGGCTTTTATCGTATTCAATCACTTGATACCTCGAAAGTGTGAAAGTCGTTGATATCTTCCTTTCGGGTTTCCAGTTGATTGAATAGGGGCAGCTGTAATACCCCAAAATTTACCCTTCATTTTTCCTGGAAGCATGGAATTATGTTTTACACTTCATTAGCATCATATTAGGTCATACTCATTGCATACTGCATTGGTGACATGGAGATCGAGTTTTGATCGATCACTCCTTAACAGAAGGAGCCTACACAAAGCAAGATTGAGAATTGGACTTCATTTCCTAAGTATACAAGTCTCAAGGGTCTCAGGTAGGTCCAGGTATCTTATTATGGTCCTCAGTTCATCAGTGAAGGATTCAGAGCTATTAGAGTGTTCATCTGGATTTAATCGGGAAATTAGGGTTTTATGGCTACCTGCAACAGGCAATGTTTGGTTGGAAGTAGAGGGGATCATCCATGTCATGATTAGAGAGGCATCTTGGCCTAGGAAGACTCACAATTATCTCAGAAAGATCCATTGGCAATTAGTGCAATCAGTTCCTGATCAATTTTGCCCTAAAACTAGGGTTTGGTATAAAATCAGTTTATTTCTGATTCTTTGGGTGAAACTCTTTTCCATGGCCCTCCATATGTCCACAAGGGTCTACATACAAAAAATCAGCTCTTTATTTGAGCTAGAAGTGCTTCAATTGATCAATGGAATCGGGAATCAGACAGTTTGGGAAAAGTCAATTGTGGGGCCAGAAAAGTCAACTCCTGACATTTTGAGAGTGGAATCTCAAAATCCATGCCTAGGGGATCCTACATGTGAAATTTGATCAAGGTTGGATCATGGATTCATCATTTAATCAGGAATTGGAAAAGTTACTTAATTTGGAAATGGTTGACATTCCATTTAGGGCAAGTTTTCATGATCGTTGCACTCACTTTAAGCCCATTTTTTATCAAGATAAAAGCTCCATTTGAACATTTCTCCACCCTAAAATTTGTTCCTCTTGTTCCAAGATTTCTAGAGATGTAAAGTTTGCTCCATTTGGATTAGAATTGAGAAAGTTATGCTTAGTCAAAGTGAGACATTTTTTTAGGACACTTAGAAAAATTTCTAAGTCCAAAATCTTCAAAATTTGTCAAGACTTCTTGGCCAGTTTTCTTGCACTTCAAGGCATTATTTGAAAATACTTTATTCACAACAATTGTACCTTGCCATGTCCTATTTCACATCCTTTTGGAATCATCTCATTTAGATCCATGGTTTGAGAGATACATTCATTTAAAGTGGGCACCATGACTTGATTTTCTAGGCAAATTTTGGGCCTGGCTGGCCCAATCAGATTTTCTAAGCATGCTGCACAAATCAGTCACGTTTTTTACCTCTTTTGGCCATGCATTGGACATCTATTCACTTAAGTTTGGTCCAAAATAACAACATTTTACACCCCACTTCACACTTTTATTCTTATGGACAAATCACTTATTAAAAAGCCCATGAGAACACCTAATCCACCCTATTTAAGAAGCTGAAACCCTAACCCTAAAGGGGCATTGGAATTTCGTGGCAAGGAGTCAAAGCTTCATCACATATCAGATTCCATTCCACTTCTATTTTCCATTAGGTAATCATCTCTTCCATGGCCATGTTTTGATATATCTACGCTTGCTTACCATGTTCATCACCATTAATCCTTCCATTTTCATATTTCTTTTTCTTATTTAAAATATTTTCTTCATCCATAAAATTACCCAAAAATACTTTTCACTTTTCTTAACGTTTTATTTAATTTTATATAATTTTTATTTTCGTATTTTTTTAATATTAATATTTTATTTTAATTATTTATTCTAAATGGTCCATTTTAACACACTTTTTTATTGATTTTATTTTTATGACTTAAAATTATTATTAGCATTTTATTTTTGGGATGAAGGTTTACCACTGTCTCATGGTCAACCTGACCTTTTCTTGGAATTTTATTTCATATTTTCAATTTATTTTTGATTTTATTTTTGACCTAGTTTGGTTGGTTGACTTTTAATTTGACTTCTATTTTATTTTAATTAATTCACGTACCAATTTTCATTATTTTTAAAATCTTTTTGGGGGATGATGATCTCCTGACCCCACCTTATTTAGTTTAATTTTTCATAATTTTCTTGATTAATTTACTATTTATTCTTGATTTATTTCTAACCTAGTCTTATTAATTGACTTTTGGTTTGACCTATGTTTTTTTTTAATTAATTCACGTGCCAATTTTCCTTATTTTTAAAATCTTTTTGGGGGGTGATGATGACCTGACCCCACCTTATTTAGTTTAATTTTTCATAATTTTCTTGATTAATTTGCTATTTATTTGTTATTTTTTAAGTTGACTTGAATTTTCAGTTGACTTCTTTATGATCGATGTTTGACTTAGGGATTGCTTATGGCAATTGAAGAGATCTTTTGATCCTCCCTTGTTTATCTCATATGCCATGTATTAGAGGCCTTTTACCTTGATTTTATTTGGTCCTTACCTCATTTCCTGATTAAATTATTCAGTGGACCCTTCGTGTGCATATTTTCATCTGTTTGATTCATTTGTTATCTTTTATACTTGTTTCTCTCATTCATGCTTTCTATTGCTTGATTATTTAACATGTTCATACTCCCATGCATTGTTTAAATGCTCCATTATTTGATTCTTTGGTTTGATTATATATTTTTTATTTATCCGATCTGATTGATAATTGTTGCCTACTTGTATGATGTATGAGGCATATATTCTTATTGTTTGTTTGCCATGAACAATCCCCATTCATAACAATGTACCCCTCTCCCATAAAGTGTATAATATTTATTTCTTTATTTCTTTAGCCACCTGTTAATACAAGAATTAAAACGAACATCCGATAACCATTTCAAAATAAGATCAAAAGCTCGATCCAACGTCGAGTAATCATTTTCAAGACTTAACAGAACCAGCACGCATTCATCCATCCTCTTGTAAGTCGATTGCCTCAGGCATCGCCATCTACCTGTAAGTTGATTGCCTCCGGCATCGCCATCTACCCTTATCCGTAACTCCTCTCCGCGCTCCATCCGTCGACTCTTGTTCCGTTTAGGTAGCACCCATTAGGTAGAACCCTTTGTATGATAACATAGGTAGAATTCCCTTATTCTTTGCATGCTAACATTAGGTAGATGTTCCCATTTGTATATCCTAACACATATGTCCACATTGCATGATAACTCTAGGACAAAGCTTCCCCACTTTTAGACCTTCCGTGCGTCTCCGATCTTGTGGCATGTCAGTCCGTTCTATTGCAAAGAGGTAACTGCCTAAGACTCGATTCAGCGAGCTGCGACACCTACTGCTAGGACGTTGAACATATTGCCCACTTTCCTTTGACACAGCTGGTGTCCTATTTTGTAAGTCCATGTTCAGATGGCAATCCTTAACCCCTAGTTAGCCGAACTACGTTTTGCTCTGATTCTCATTTCATATGAGATACGTAGGCATAAGACGCGGCGTCTTACCGAGCACACTTCTCTTTAACCCATAGGTAGCCGAGCTACGAAGACTCTGATTCTCATACTCAGATGAGATACGTAGGCAGTGGATGCGACATCCTTGCGAGTCATTTTCTTTTAACCTTCCTTTTAGTAAATAGTACTTTAGATATACCTACACCCTTTAGACTAGAACAACACTTATGAAAAGGGCTCCCTAGGAGTACCTAGGATGTTTTGGGTGCTTAAAACCTTCTCATTGCATAACCAACCCCCTTACTCAGATCTCTGACATTTTTACTAGTTTTTGATTCGATAAAACTTTTAGGTTTTTGTTCGCTTTCTAACCATTCCTTTGGATAAATAGAAGTGCGGTGGCGACTCGACTTGTATGGTTTACCTTAGATTTAGTCAATATCTCTAATGGTAACGAATACCCCGCTACAATAGCCGCTTGCTTTAATCTTATTAGAGATGAGGCTTGAGGTATCTTCAAGTTTAATGCCATCATTAGAGTATGTTTGTAGTGATCACCAAACTCTTTCGTCTTCTTGTATCTTTAACCGATTGTCATACTTGCTTAACTCAAGGTTGCATCTTCAAGTTGTCATATAATTTATCATCATCAAAATCACGTTATCAATATCAAGCTTTGATTACTTCTTTAAGTAACGTGCAAAACATAGTTCACAGAAGTATGTTATTATGTCATGATTACTTGTGCCTTAATCTAGATTATTCTTGTTCATCACTTTATAAAAGGTAACTCATTCATTTTACTTGAGCAATCATGCGGTCTATTTGCTTGCATTTTTAATCACATCTTTTTCCCGCCTTTTTTATCATGCCAAAGGGGCTTAAGTATACTATCAAAGGGAGTAGAGTATACTCTCTCATAATATGATATGGAGTTTTACCATTCCAATATTTATCCCTTTGTTTTAACACCTCCCTGGGAGATGTGTTGTTATCATAAAAAATGGAGAGAATATGGATTTATGTTCTTGCAAGTATGGAACTAATAATCCTTATGCTTTTGATTGTCTTGATGTTTTGATGACGACATCGTTGGTGCTTGTTGAAGTCGGTGGTGATATATTTTCAACTTTTTGATGATGGTGATTAACTTGAAAATATCTTAAGCCTTATCATGTAGAATATTCAAGGTTCAAGTAAAGTTATTATATGATCGGTGTATTTGGAAAAGGAACTTGAAAGCTTCAGAGTTATGAAAGAGAAGAAGTGCGAAAACCCGCATGATTGTGTTTGTCTGTATGACCAGAGTCTTATGAAAGTAGTAGAGTAACTCCTAATATACTGAGAAAACTCACATACACTCACACCTAAAATCTTTTTAAGGTCTCACTTTATTTGATAAAATAACCTAAAAATCTTTTTAAGACCTAGCTAACATATTAGGGGATTGTCTGCTTGATTGACAGGGTTTTCAAAACTAAATAATCGATTAGCATTAATCATCTAATGATTATTTTCTCTTGGTTGAGTCTAAAATTATTTGGGACAATCTCTTAATGATTCGTAAGGACTAAATATCAAAACCTTACATTTGTGTTTAGAAAAATTTATTACTGGGGTCAATAATTGATTGTCCTAATCAATTATTCCATTAATTCGCTTCATGAATTGTTTCCTTTTTTAGCCTAATTTTCTCCTATATAAAGGAGGCATCTCCTATTTCAAAATCACACCAAAATTTGGATTTTTCCTATTTCTTTCTATTTTACTACTCTCCTTAACTCTCTTTAATATTTTTCTTTCACCAAAGTTGTCTGAGTGCCTTGTGAGTGAAAATTACTTGTGAGGAAAGTGTTATACTTATGTTGTGTCATTGTTGTTTCAAGAATGTGATTCTCTTGAAGGTTCTTGTTTGTTTCTTGAGATAAACTAGTGAAAATATCGGTTTGGCTCTAGAATTAAGCCTGTTAAAAGTCTGCTTGGTTATTGAGATTAACCGATAAAATCTCGACTCAATTTATGAGCTCAGTCCGTGTAAAAGCTCTTGTTTGGTTAAGGGAGATAAGCTAGTGTGAAATTTCTCAATTCGTTGGTAACAAATGATCGTGGAAATAACCAGTAAAAACTCAAGTTTTTATTAAAACTCTTAATAAAATCTCTTGGGGACTGGAGTAGGCTAACATTCGGCCAAACTTGTATAAATATCGATGCCATCTCTCTAACCCTATATCTTTAATTTATGTCATTTAATTTATTGTTTTATTTCTTTCCGCTGTTTTCTCCTAGATTTATCAATACTAACACAAATTCTTGTTTTAAATAAATAAATAAATTATCATTTTAGTCCCTTACAAATCTGAGACCAATTTTTAATGACATGAAATTGATGGAGATGGCGTGTTATTGCCAAATCACATTGAATTTTTTTCAAGTCATTTTTTTAGTTTATAATTATGTTAATTGTTTTTTTTAAATATTCCATAATAATGTATTATTATTATTAAAAATAACATAATTAAATTATATAACTCTAACATAATTAAATTAGCAGACAAATAACAAGCAAGGGAAGGTGAATCGTTACCTTTGAAAGGAAAACTAATGAAGAAAGTGAAGGATTTTCCATTAAGGGATGTTCATGGATGCGGGTCGATCCACGAACCCGCTGACCCAAACCGAATCAACTCATAAATTATCCGAACTTTTTTTACTTACGAATATACCCAACCAAACCCATAACAACCCGTATAGTTTTTGTTCGTGTATCGAGTTTGATTTTTGCAATCCGCGGACCCATTGACCCAACTCATTGATGTGACTTTAGTAATTTTTTATTTTTTTTATTATTATTTTAAATAAAAATATAAAATTAATATCTCACTAATAACCATAATTTTTTCAAAAAAGTTTTGTTCACCACCAATAGTACTATTAGGCCAATGAGTTTACGTAATTCTAAGATTAAATATTATTTCTTATTTTCTTTTGTACCATTTTCAACTTAAGTATTTATAACATGTCTTATTGAATTTTATATTGTTATCAAGTGTTATGTCATGTTGATGAATTTTATTAGATATTATATGACGTGTTTCATCGATTTTGAGTGTTATAAATGAGTATGATTATAGCGAGTTTCACAATTGCGTGATCAACAATACTAATTGTAAAGGGAACCTACACATGAGTGGTAGATTCTCAAGTTAGCTTGTTCGGGATTAAACTTCTTATAAGCCTTTTTGACTATACCACATCCTATCTTATTTATGTACACTCAAGTCCGGGTTAGGACTTACCTCACCATACAACGGATCACCATAAGAAAAGATTCCAAACAAATAAGGCAAACAACTAATAAAAATAACACAAATATAATCAAAATAGGACTAACCCTCTTACAATGCTATCCCCAATGAAGTCTTCATTTCTGTCGCGGTGAGAATCGGTTATCAAGCTATTGTATTAACTTGAATCATAAAATATCGAATATTCACCATCGAACTTTAATTTATCTGAGGTAAAGGGAAAAGATCGAATAAAACCCTAATTGTGCAATGTAAAAATAATGCAAAGAGATCTAAGGTTCAGGGGTTGCTTATACTAAGGGAATGTATTAGCATTCTGAGTATCTATAGTATCCTATAGAAACCTTTTGAAAGTATTTGTGTTATGTTATTGTTTGTTTGCTATTGTTTGGAAATCTTTTATTGGGAAGGACCTAAAGGTTTTATTAAGTTTGTTCGCTAAAACTTCGCGGTCATGTGCCTACGTATCCTTATAAGAATGGAATTAGAGCAACCGTAGTTCACCTAACTAAGGGTGAAGGGACACTTGACAATGATCAAGGTTCCAAAGGGGGAAGTAAGTGTTCATAACAAACACACTTACAAGAGTTACAAACTCTAACTTAAATCTAAGTTGAAAGTGGAAATGGCTCTAACAAGGTCAAACTATGGATTGATAAACTACCTATGACATTAAGTCAATAAAGAGTTATTTCCCTTGGATTTGGGTAAAAAGATAAACAAAAGATAAGCAAGATGTTCAAGCATAACATCCACAAAGATAAGCAAATGATAAAGAAAGATGTTCAAGCATGACATCCAAGGTAAACAAATGGTAAATAAAAGATGTTCAAGCACAACATCAACAAGGACAAACAAGGATGAAGAAGATTGATTCGTTGTCGCACAAGGGTCAAAAACGAGTAACTAAGAACAGTAGTCTAGGGAAGCGACACTCGAGTATCGTATCGCAAGGACTCTTGATAAATTAACCAAATAAGAAAACAAAATATAGGGGTTTTGATTCGATTTAGAATAAGTGATTATAAAAAGTGATTATAAAAAGTGATTATGAAAAGTGATTATAAAAAGTGATTATGAAATAAGTTGATCTATTGTTTTGGGCTCCTAACTCATCATTGGCTAGTATAATTTTCATGTCATAAACGGACTCTAATCCATTTTCGATTACAGTAACAATAACAAGCGCATTGATATCAATATATGATATGCAGGGACGGAGCCAGAAATATTAACAAGTGGGGGAGAATAAACTTTAATTAAATTATTGTATGATAAATTTATTTTTAATGTTATTAAAAATATATATTTTTATGATGTGGTCAAATTTTTATTAAACTTTTTATGTTTTATATTGTTAGATATTTGATTTTTCACAAAGTTATTGTTATTGTTGAAACGGAAAAAAAATATACATCGACAATTTAAAATAATTTTACACTGTCCATCAATCAACAACTTATATTCCGTCAAATTACACTTATATTTTAAAATTATATTTATGATATAGCATATTAATGAATTTTTATTGAAGAATAATGTAAAACTATTTTATAATTTCAATAAATACTTGTTGATTTATATTATCAAAAAATAAATATATCAATAAATACAAAATATTTGTAATTATTTTTTTAAAGAAAATATTAATTTAGTAGGAGAAATATCTTAAATTATATTTAAAACAAATATTAAGTTATTAAAATTTTATTATTTAAATAATATAGAAAATGTTAGTATAATTAATTTTTAAAAGTAATGGGGGCAGCAGCCCCCATTGCACTATATGTGCCTCCGTCCCTGATGATATGTATTCCTAATTTCTGAATTAAGCAAACAGATTCTGAATTAAGCAAACGGGTTAAGCACACATGAATTAAGCAAACACGATTATGGAACATATATCAATCGAAATTAATCAACAGATATTCTATAGAACTTGAATAAAGCATACAAGACATAGAACAAAATATTGAAAGGGAAAAGACATTCGATTGAAAATTAAGAAACCTTAAAGTATTGGCGGAAACCGATTACAACAGATCAACCTTGTGAACTTTAGTTTTCCATGAAATCATCTAAGCAATATTGTATCATCAAAATTCAGAATAGGATTACTGTAGTAGTGAAATATCTAATATATCTAATATAATAAAAGGGAAATTCTAGCCCTTATGAGATCCGACCCAAAAATTACAAAAATCAGTCCAAACTAACTATTTTAATTAAGTCTGAAACTTCAACGGATTATTCGACCCTCCTTCACTCTGAATTTGATTTTGACTTCAACATGAAACTTGTATCTCTTTCTCTTAGCTTTCTAACGCATATTAGAATACGGTAATCCGACTTCTATAGCTCAAGTTATGATCTACATAGTAACAAGGTATCAAATAACTATTTATGCTGAAAATAAAGTACGAAAATAAAATAAAGCCAAAAATAAACTTAAATATAAAAACACACTAAAATAGTAAAAATAATATAATAAACTATAGAGTTGTCTGAGTACAATAGTAGAAGAAGATGCATCAAAATACACTGATCAAATTCCCCCACACTTGAACTTTTGCATTTCGAGCAAAATTATAAATTCAAAACTCAAAATAGAAAAAACAAAAACAAACAAAACATGCAATTCCAAAGGTTATCAAGATACAAGGTGCAAGCAAAATTCTAAGTCTAAGTTTCAAAAAAATAACATTGGTAAGTAACTCTTTTGTGACATTCAAAGCAAATATGAAAAACAGATTACCAAAGAGTACATCAAAAACAGCAAGATCCTCACAAGATAGAACTCACTCAACTCTCAAGTGTTTAGGTAGACTGTTTACACTCAAAACACAGCATGAAAGAAAGTATTACCATAAACTTGAAAACACTCTAACATCCACAATTGAATTACATGCACACAAAGATCGAAATGACTTTTATTCGGTTGTAACTTGACCAGAGTACGGGTGAGATAAATCCTAAGGGGGTACTAGGCTAAAATTCAAAGGGTCAAAAGAAAATTGAAAGAGCTGCGGGAGTTGAACTAAAAATATTGCGTTAAATTTCAAACAACAACTTCTCAGCTCTTTTTCTTCTCTTTTATCTTTTTTTTCTTTTTCAGATCAGAAGGAATATGTAATGACATCCTTATTTTCTTTTTCTATTTTTTTCTATTTTTTTCTTTTGTTCTGCCAACTTTTTTTTAATCAAATATCACAACTATAATTAGTCAACCCCACACAACTCCAACAAGACTCTTTCAACTCTATGAATGGGTGATAACATTGTTTTTCACTTCTAGGCTTATAATGATTTTAAACAACGAATTGGATAATAGGCTCAATGGGTTTTCAAACAAGGGATGATATTATTCAGGGTTGGCTTTTTGGCTACTGGCTAAAAAATAAATAAAATAAAAACAAGTTTCCTTTATCATATCAATGTGCATAAGTAAACAAAAAGTTTCAATAGTCAATTCAAGTTCTAGAGACTAACAGACATGAGTGAAACACACAAGAAAGAAAAAGATGGATTTTTGAATGTTATCCATTAAAAGGCTCAAAATCTCACAAATTTATTTGATCTATCACATATGATGTACAATTTAGAGTTTAGTCATATATATCATACTAAGAATGCATAAAAATAATCAATCACATCACACCACAAGTCTTTAATCAAGAGAACAGAGAAAATACTCACAATTGCAACTTGAAAGCCATAGAAAAAACATGTCATTTTAAAAATAAAACAAAACAAGTAAGTAAATGAAAAACCAGAAGACACACAAGTAAATGATCCCCTCCCCCACACTTAAGACACACATTGTCCTCAATGAAAGAACATAAGTATAAAATAAGAGAGAAGAGAGATAGGAAAGAACACACCCGAGGAGTCAAGGCGGATAGATTACTGCATAAATAGCCTTTCTCAAAGAAAGCTCTTTTACAATATCTTCTCCCAAAGCAAGGCTCTCATGGAGTAGCTTAAGGTGGTGTCCATTGACTTTGAAATTTTTATCGGTGCCTTCACTTTTTATTCATGGGTCAAAAAACATTCTTTTATAGGTGAAAGTATCGAATGAACAAATGAAAGTGGTTTTCTTTTTGTCCTCTAGTACAATATAGATCTCATTTTTCATAACATCCAAGATCAAGGGGTTAAACCGTTTTTGGAGCTGCCTCACTACTTTTGCTTTATCTTCAAGTAAGACCTGATTTATACAAATTGATGAGCTAATACCAGGAATGTCAGCCAAGGTCCGTCCAATTTCCTTCTTATGTTCCCCCAATGCTTGTAACAACTTTTGTTCTTGTTCAGATTCAAATTTAAATGAAATTATTACAGGAAATTTTCCATTAAATTCTAAAAATGCAAAGAGTGGTTTTAGCTCTAAAGTAGATGGTTGCTCAATGGATGGTAAAATTTTGGCAGCAGGAACTACATTTACATCTGTAACATCAACTTTGTCAGTAGAAATCTCATAAGAAATATCAGAAGAAATATCAACCTGTAAAGCAGCTTCAATTTCAGCACAAATTGAACATAAGTGAGTATTAGTACAAACATCACAAGTATAAGTGTCATCAAAATCAGACAAAGAAGGGAAATTAGCAAAAACTGAATCAGTTGCAGTAAGTTCTCTTAAGATTCTATTTTGATCAGTCATGATATGATTATTAAATTCAAAATCAGAATTAAATCAATATAGAATCAAATAAAATCACTATCAAATATGACATAAAATCAACAATAAAATCAAAATCAGAGTAAAATCAACACAGAATCAAATCATTATCAAATCAAACTAATAAAATCACTAATAAAATCTAATGAAAAAACAATTAAAATAAAATCTAAATATTATGAAAATTTGACTAAAAATCAAATAAAATAAAATAATGAATCTACAAAATGTTTTGGATTTTTTTTAGAATATAAAAATAGAAAATAAATCAAATAAAATAGAAAAATAAGGAATTTACGATTTTGAGGGTCAAAATCCCTTAGAAGTTTCTTCAAAGTGAGTACTATTTCTTGAATTTTTTCTAATTTTCTAGAAAAAAAATTGGAGCAATTCAGAATAGTAGCTTACAGAGTCAGTTGATAGGTTGCTGGGATAGTTACACCATTATACTGCAATCCTGAAAATCAACAAACAAACCAAAAAAATGTTAATAAGACTTTAATCTTGGATTCTAAAATTAGTTAATATTAGCAAAGAGTCCCAGGCAGCGGCGCCAATTTGATCTGTTGTCGCACACGGGTCAAAAACGAGTAACTAAGAACAGTAGTCTAGGGAAGCGACACTCGAGTATCGTATCATAAAGACTCTTGATAAATTAATCAAATAAGAAAACAAACTAGAGGGGTTCGATTCGATTTAGAATAAGTTATTATAAAAAGTGATTATGAAAAATGATTATAAAAAGTGATTATAAAACAAGTTGATCTACTGTTTTTGTTTCCTAACTCATCATTGGTTAATATAATTTGCATGCCCTAAGCGAATTCTAATCCCTTTTAATTACAGTAACAATAACAAGCGCATTGATACTAATATATGATATGTGTTCCTGATTTCTGAATTAAGCAAACAGATTCCAAATTAAGAAAACAGGTTAATCACACGCAAATTAAGCAAACGAGATTATGGAACATATATCAATCAAAATTAATCAACACATATTCTATAGAACTTGAATAAAGCATACAATACATAGAACAAAATATTGAAAGGGAAAAGATATTCGATTGAAAATTAAGAAACCTCAAAGTATTGGCGGAAACCGATTACATCATATAAACCTTGTGAACTTTAGTTCTCCATGAAATCGTCTAAGCAATATTGTATCATCAAAATTCAGAATAGGATTACTGTAGTAGTGAAAGACCTAATATAATAAAAGGTAAATTCGGGCCCTTATGGGACTCGATCCGAAAATTACAAAAACCGGCACAAACTAACTATTTTAATTAAGTCCGAAACTTCAACGAATTATTCGACCCTCCTTCACTCCGAATCTGATTTTGACTTCAATGTGAAACTTGTAAATCTTTCTCTTATCTTTCCAACGCGTATTAGAACGTGTTAATCCACTCCTATAACTCAAGTTATGACCTGCATAGTAACAAGGTATCAAATAACTATTTATGCTGAAAATAAAGTACGAAAATAAAATAAATCCAAAAATAAACTTAAATATAAAAACACACTAAAATAGTAAAAATAATAGAATAAACTATAGAGTTTTCTGAGTATAATAGTATAAGAAGGTGCATCAAAATGCACTGATCAAAGATGTTCAAGCATGACATCCACAAAGGTAAACACATGATAAAGAAGATGTTCGAGCATGACATCTACAAAGATATGGAAGCATGATCATAACAATATCAAGCATGGTATGTAAACACATATGTACAACATGTGAACATGAACAAAGATACAACAACATCAATCAAAGATGTATAAAGTTAACATGAATATGAATGACATGGATATATCATCATGAAGAAACAAAGATGAATGATATAACAATACATGAACATGTATATGGATGTCATAATAAGTATGAATGAACATGTAGATGCATGAAGTAAGACATGGTTTAGACATAACATCAATTTAATCATGAAAACAAGTTAAGGTATTCAAGACATGCATGTTAAGGTTCAATATGATCACAATCAAAGGTGCAACATCATACAAAAGGTTTGAACATGTAAGCATACAAGTCATACAAAGATATGTTATCACAAGTTTAAAGCATTTGCAAACACATAAACAAATACAAACACAAGGACACACATGCACACAAAGGTTCAACAAGACATGAAATAATGATATGTGAATCATGGATCAATGGCAAAATAAACACATAAAAGTTCATGGCATAGTAACAAAGTTAAAAGTACATAAACATGTAAACATACATTAAAGTAAGTCAAAATCAAGAGGCACATATTAACAACATCAAACAAAGTTCATATATGATGCACAACATTCATACAAATCATGGTGATCAAGAAAAATTAAAGTATCAACCAAAGAAAGTCATTTGAAACCCTAAAATAATCCTAAAAAGATACCAACTTTGGACAAGCATAAGTATATGAAAAATAAATCAATTCTGGAATTTCTTTTCACCATCAAAAAATAGACAAAATTATGAACATATAGTAAAAAGAGTGGCTCAAAAAGGCTTAGGGATTATCAAGTTATTAGCCTTTGAAGTTATGAAAAACAACAAAAATAAATAGGCAAAAAAACAATGAATAAAAATGGGTCTGGGGGATTTGAACCCCAGACCTTGCACACACACAAAGCCCTTAAAACACACGCTCTAACCACTGGGATAGTGATACATCAATTAAACAAAACGCAAACAATTAATTATATAATATAACAAGTTTCAGAAATTCAAATAACACGTGCCACCATCATCTTCTTCAACCTCACAAAAAAACAGGTTATCCATAACCAAATTGGTATCCAAATTGATCCACTTTAAAAAAATCAAACCAAATGCTAAAATAAAAATTTGGGTATCCATTTTATTATCCAAATATAAACCGTTACCCATTATAAAAATTTGTTTTGTTATTGGTATCCAAATTTTACTATGCGTTAAATTTTATATTCGTATGTTTTCATGTTTTATCACATTATAAATCAATTTTATATTTTAAATTTTTTTAAATTTTATAAAAAAATTATTTTAAAAATAAAAATCAGATTTTTTTTTCTTTTAACCAAAAATATTATATTTGGATTTTTTTTTCGAAAAAATTATATTTGATATTTTTTTTCAAATAAAATTATTATTTTTTTCTAAATAAAAAAGATATTTTTTATCAAAAAAATTTTGTATTTTGTTGAGTAAAAAAATGTTTTTTTAAAAAAAATAGATTTTTTTAAATTTTTTTTTATTTTCAGAATATAATTTTATTATTTTCAATTTTTTTATATATTTTTTTTTCTTTTTTCTGAATATTTGTTATTTTTTTTATGTTTTTTAAATTTTAAAAGAAAAATATTTTAAAACCTCATAAAATTTGTTTATGAACAATCATGAGAGACTTTAGAAATTTGAACAATTTTTTTGATGAATTATTTATTTTATGAACAATTATGATTTATAGAGATATGATTCATAATTATTTTATTTTATGACCGTTTTTATGTAACACATTATACTTTGGGATTGTTTTTAATCGAGATATTATTTGTGGTGATTATAAAAGTCAAATTTAAAGTAATTTTTTAAAATAAATGTTTTTTATATATAAAATAGTTTTATAATTAGTGAAAATAAAAAAGTTAGTTAAAAGAAAATAAAATTATTTTTGATATAAAATTAATTTTTTTTTAAATATAGTTTTAAAAACTATTTTTTTTATAAAATTGGTTTTGAAATTGATTTTTTTAAGAAAATAAAAAATTGGTTTTAAAGAAATTGATTTTAAATTGTTTTTTTTAAACTATTTTTTTTTTTTTGAAAAACCGGTTTAAAACCGAACCGATCCACTTATAAACCGATTTCTAAAAAATAATTTGGTTTTATGAAAATGGTTTTAAGAACTAAACCGAACCATATATATGGTTCAATTTGGTTTGGTTCATGATCCATGCACACCCCTACTTCCATGGCTAAAACTCAACTTGCTAATTTCTCAACCAAATGCAATGAAGTAAGCATGAAAGTTGCTTGAAATTTAACAAGGAATTTAATGGTATAATTTAATTAAACTGAAACTCAAAGAATAAGAAACACGATCATAAAAACCAGAAACTAAACATATATGTTCAGTAATGCCAAACTTCACATACACACATGATAAATTGCAATTGACATGGGGTCCACAATCAGCATACCAAATGCTACATTTTTGCTTCAGAAACCAAACATTAATGATGTGTGTATGACTGACTTCCAAAACAAGAAAAGCTTACTTATTGGAGCAAGGTCCAATGCCTCTTTCATTGATTCCAAAAGAAAACAAATGATCCCTTTAGCACATTTGATCCTTCTTGAAGTTGTAGATGCCCTTGGTTTATTCTGAAATGGTTTAAACTGTTCTATCCAAATCAAAATGCAAGTGACTAATTTTTGAAATGGATATGGTGTTTGGGGTGTTACAGTTGTGTTTTAATGGTTTAAACAACTTCTATTTGATGTTTAAAAGGTGTTTGGATGATTGGTTTAAAGGATTTTCAACAGAAATGGAATTTGGAAGTTTGAGGTTTGGAAGTAGCAACAATGGAGTTTTTGATGAAATTCTTGGTGTTTTTAGAGTTCTGAGGCTTGACCCTCTATTTATAGAGGCTCTAAATGGCTCAAGTAACTTGCAGAAATTGATCTTAATTCAATTTAAATGTTGGTTTGGATGTTTGGTTTCATTTTGCACAAAAATGCATGTTGGCTTCATGATGAAAATATGGAGTGAATCAAGGATCTTGGCCATGCTTTTCTGAAGTCTAGGAGGTTGCTTCTGGCTTTAGAGGCTAAGTGTGATCATAGGAAATAATTTAGAGGCTTAATGTAAGATTTGTTGAAAAGTGATCCTTTATGCAAATGGATATCAACCTTTATGCAAAATGTTTCAAAAATGGCATGGTGAAATGGATAAAGGCTCAATTCTTGGTGTATTGCACCAAACACTTGTGTAAACATCTGATTATGGAGATATTTATACACAAAAGGACCTACAATCAAGGGATTTTCACAATTGAAATGGTTTTCCTCCAAGAATTCATCATGAACATGACTTGAAAATCAAGGTTGGAGCCCTAACTTCCCATTTTCGAAACTCATAGCTCATGCATGGGAAAAAAACGTACTTGTACTTTTTGAAAATCCCAAGACATGCTTTACAACTTTCATGTTTTGAGTTTTTTCTGAATCAAAGTGGATCATAATGAAAACTGGCTCCAAAGTTTATTACTTTTTAGGGATCAGAGCTGACTTGAAAATTTTCCAAGTGTTTCAACTTGAGACACCAACTTCATGGCCTCATAACTTAAAATTATTGCACTTTTAGGGAATCAACCCTCTAGGACAAAATTGAAGTATGGAAAAATATCTTTCATTTTTACTTTGGAACAAATAAAATGGTTGCTTGGATTGGACGTTATAGCTTTGGGAAGTTTGCCACTTTTGACATGAAATTTGGATACTTCAAGATTTGATTTTTGGATACTTGGAAGTAACCTTAATTCTCTTGATTTTTCTTGATCAAATTCATAAATTAAACATATATTCATGAAATTCAACTTGAGAAGTTCATATTTGATCATAAATCTCAAAAGTCAAAGGTTTGACTTTGTAGTGCATTGGTTGTGTATCAGATGAATTTGAATTTCTTGATCTTCAATGAATTCAAAATCTTGAGCCAATTGAACATTATGGATGGGCTATAAGTATGTACTTGAGTGTTTTGAGTCATGTCTCAAGTCTTGAGATCATGTCTTGATCAAATTTCTCATATGAAATTGAATGTTGCTGAGAAACCCTAATTAGTGAGCGAGATGAAAGTGAAGCTTGATGCACTTGAGATTAGGCCATAATACACTTATTTGTTGATGGAGAGAGATCTATTGAGTGTATGAGAACTTGATTTATTGATGATCAATCCAAAACTTTGGCTTATCAATCCTTTGAGCTCTTTAAGGGAAGCCCTAATTCACAGATGAAATAAAATCGGGCATATCTTGATCTTGAGGTTAGCTATGCATGAATGATGTCTAGGATGTAAATGATTATCAAATATATGGATAAAATTTAGGGTGTGACACTTTCCCCTATTTAAATAACTCTACCAGATGGCATGAGTGATGATAATACTCATGAAATCAGGGTGAAAGGTATTTAAATATAGAAATAACCGGAAATTTTGCCCCTAGATGCAATAGAATGTTATGCTATGGACAAACATACTCTCTTTTTGGTATATATTTTTTTGATCTGCTGGGGATATGATGCAAAATGAAATGAATTCTAGAATGATGATTTATGATGAATGATAAATATGATACGTAGGAAATGATGGAGATAAAGTATAATGTCAATGACCATGAGTAACAACCCACTAGGGAAAAAACAAACAGGGGGATATTCAAAGTGATTGATCAACAGGTTCATATATGACCAGGTGACATTGAGAATAACAAGAAATAAACAAATTGGGAATATTCAAAGTGATTGATCACCAGATTCAGGCATGACCGGGTGACACTAAAAAATAGCAAACTTGAAATATTCAAAGTGATTTATCAACAGGTTCATATATGACCGGGTGACACTGAGAATAACAAGAAATAAACAAACTGGGAATATTCAAAGTGATTAATTACCAGGTTTAGGCATGACTGGATGACACTAAAAATAGCAAACTGGAAGTATTCAAAGTGATTGATCAATAAGTTCAAGCATGACCGGTTGACACTTAGAAATATCCTCATTGGAGTTTTCAAACAAGATAAAACATCTAATCCTCTGGATATTTCTTACAATGAAGAGTTCAAATATGACCTTCAGGAACCATCGGGAATAATATAGGGTAATTAAACTCTTCTGTATGTGCCAAATCAAATTGGACTTAGACCGCAAGCAACGGTATCATGACCAGCTTTTAACGGATGTAATGCCAGCAACAACTGGACTTTAACAATGATACCAACAACAATTGGACTTTCAAAATAGAATGCCAGTAGCAACTGGACTTCAAGGGGAATATTGGGGTTAACCAATTAGACTTTTACAGGGGATGCAAATAACTTACTGGGGGGAAAAAGACATTGGTCATGTCCAAACTTCGAGGTACCAACAACAATTGGATTTTCAACTGGAGTGCCAGTGATAGATGGACTTTTGGAGTTAGAAGAACGACAACTAACAACAAAGATTTAGATTAAATATCAAATGCGCATGACTGAGCATGGTGTGAATGATCATGATATGCAAATGCTGACTCTGGAGAGACAAAGAGTTTTGTGGAGACTCAATGGGGAATACATCCTCAACACCAGTAACTCAAGTAAGTATCACAAGATGGACACTAGGGAGATCCTCAAACTTGGGAATTTCACACAATCAAAGAATTTATCCAAAAGTGCTTGTCAGTTTAGACATCAATGGGGATTTCTGTAATGACAATGTAAAAGTGCTTATGCAACCTTGAGACTTCTTGGGGAGACAAAAGATTTCCTTTTCTATGTTTCCATATGTCAAAGAAAAAGTATGCTTTTAAAAGTGTTTTCAAAATATTTTCTTTTCAAAATCTTTTCATTTTCAAAATAATTATTAACAAATAAAATGGCGTTTTGCATAACAAGGAAAGGTAAGAGAAGTACAAATGACAAAATTGATAGGCAAAGTCTATTTTTATTCAAGAATGGTAGCTTGAAAATGGCCAAAGCTCCATGGAATGTTATATTTTTAATATGGCAATAGGGAAAGGTTTACATTGGATCCTATAACCACTATTATCCCTAATAATTAAGATTTTCCCAAAACTTTGCATCTGACGAGAGCAACTGGATTGATCTTTAACTTTGATTCTTCAGTAATGGTAAACACCATTTGATACAGTCAAATTCCTTTTGTCCCTAATTTTTGCCTGGACCGCCCTTTCGGGGTTTCAATCCATCGGGACGCTCTTTTTTGCCTGGACCGCCCTTTCGGGTTTTCAACTTAGCGAGCTTTCATTTTTTTATTTTTACCCATAACTTTTTCCTGGATCTCCATCATAGGTTATGATCCACCGGCATACCCATTTTTCCTAGGTCGCCTTTTCAGGTTTTCGACTTAGCGGGTTTTATTTAGACATAATGTTTTTTGACCGCATCAGAGTTCACAGGGTGTGCAAGCTCTTCACCATCCATAGTTGTGAGAATCAAGGAATCTCCGGAGAATGCTTTCTTCATAATATATGGGTCTTCATAGTTGGGACTCCACTTTCCACGCATATCCTTGTGTACTAGAAAGATCTTCTTGAGTGCGAGATCTCCTTCTTTGAATTCAAGAAGACGGACTTTCTTGTCAAACACCCTCTTGATTCGCTTCTGGTACAACTGACCACGGTACATAGCAGTCATTCTCTTCTCATCAATGAGGTTCAATTGGTCATATTTGTTTTGGACAGCTAGTCGAAAAGAGGTTCTCAGTGATTATGAAAGATGGAGCCTTAGAAATTTTCGACATCTAGAATAACTTAGTCTTGAAATATCCTATGTTAAAGAATAAAACATTTAAGACCATGATCAATTCGATTGAGGTACAATATCTGAAAACAGTTGTCGACCACAAAAATAGTTGGTTGTGGCATCTGAGGTTTGGCCATTTGAATTTTAGGTCGCTCAATCAACTAATCACTAAAGATATGGTAACTGGTATACCAAGTCTTGAGATTCTCGACAAACTCTGTGAAGATTCTCTAGTTGGAAAGCAGTCTAGGAAGTCTTTCGTTTCGACTATGCCGATGAGATCCTCCCGCATACTCAAAGTTGTATATTCAGATATATGTGGTTCTTTTGAGGAGCATGGCATTGTTGAAAACAAGTATTTTGTTTCGTTTGTCGATGAGTTTATTTGAAATTTATGGATCTATGTGATCAAGAGAAAGGATGAAGTATTCAAAATCTTTAAGAGATTCAAGATGCTTGTCGAAAACCAGAGTGAAAAGAACAACAAGGTTTTACAAATAGATGGAGATGGCAAATACACATCCAATATATTTGAAGCATTCTGTGTAGAACATGGTGTTGATCATGAGGTAACTGCTCCTTATACTCATCATCATAATGAAATAGCAGAAAGAAGAAACATGACCATACTGGACAGTGAGATGCATGCTGAAGTAGAATAATTTTCCAAAATCCTTATCAGGTGAAGTTGTTTCGACTTTTGTTCATATACTGAACATGTGCCCTACAAAGAAGTTGAAGAACAAGGTTCCTGAACAAATTGTGTAGTGGCATACGACCATCAATGAGTCATCTGAAGGTGTTTGGCTATATGTGTTAGAAGCATGTTCCTGATGCAAGAAGAAGAAAGCTTGATCATAAGAGTGAACCTATGATTCTGATAGGATATCATAAGACTGGAGCATACAGGTTGTTCAATCCAATTAATCAAAAGATTGTGGTTAGTCGAGATATTGTGATTGATGAAAGTTCTGCCTAGGATTGGAATTCTAGTAATGCAATTGACAATCCATTTATGAGCTATGATTTTGATGAAGCAAGTAATAATGTCGACGTCGAAGATATTTTTGATATTCCAGTTGAAGTCAAAGTTGTTATGGACATAACCGACACAGTCAAAGTCTGAGAGGTTATGGCTAGCACAAGTCAGAGACCTCAAAGAACTAGAGCTTGTCGAACAAGACTTCATGACTATAAAGTGGTTGGTGATGATGAAGTCACAACAAATGGAGAACTAGTTCATTTTTCTTTACTTACAGGTGTTGAACCAATCATCTATTGTGAGGCTTTAAAGAATATAAAGTGGAAGTCTACTATGGTCAAAAAGTTACAAGCAATCGAAAGAAATAACATATAGGAGTTGGTCGAATTGCCAACACATACAAAAACTATCAAAGTAAAGTGGTTGTTCAAGTTGAAACACAATGTTGATGGGTCAATAGTAAGACATAAGGAGAGATTGGTAGATTGAGGATTTCTTCAGCGAGCATGACTCGACTACTCTAAAGTTTTTGCACATGTCACAAGATTGGAAACTCTTCGACAAGTGGTAGCCTTGGCATGTAAGTAAGGCTGGTTGATATTTCACTTAGATGTGAAATCGACATTTTTGAATGGACCTTTAGATGAAGAGGTGTATGTTATACAATTATTGGTGTAAGCCCTAGAGGCCAATACTTTTGGTACTTGTATCGAATTCTTTATTAATAATAAAAGGCTTTTTCTTTATTATGTTTGTTTAATAAAGTCCCTAGAATAGCTAGTCCGTTTAATGTATCAAGTGTGACTTAATCATGAGATCCCATTAAACATAAGGGCATTATTCTTAAAGTATTCGTAGTCGAGCTTTGTTATGAAGTGGGATAACATTAAAGCATTAAGACTATTATGTATATAGACTAATGATCACATCTCATGGATCATGGATAAGGAGTTATCAAGTCTTAAACATAGGTATGAATATTAGGAGTAATATTTATACTGGATTGACCCGTTATGAGAATACTATATAGAATGTTATGCAAAGTGTCATAAGTTATTCTCATGGTGATAGTGGTGTATATCACCCTTCGACCTGAAACCACTATGGACCCTAGATGTAGAGTCGAGTGCTTTATTGCTGATCAAATATTATCAGTAACTGGATGACCATAAAGACAGTTGATGGGTACTCAACGAAGCACGATGAGGGACATGAGTGACCTAGATAGAATTTTCCCATCCTGCCTAACAGGATGAATGTCTAAGGGCCCAATATTGAACTGGACAAAGATGACATGGTTTATACCTTGTGTTCAATATAGACATAAGGGCAAAAGGGTAATTATACACAAAAGTATTTGTCAGATCACATGACATTTTCATGTCTTGGGTATCAGTGATGTGTTGCTAGATACCGCTCACTGTTTATTATGTTAAATATATGATTTAATATAATTACCAATGTCGCGAAAACCTACAAGGTCACACACAAAGGACGGATTAATGAGAGATAGAGTAAATAAGGAACACCGTAAGGTACGGTGCACTTAAGTGAATTGTAGAACATCGTAAGGTACGGTGCACTTAAGTGGAATACGAAATATGGTAATGTACCACGCGCTTAAGTGATTTTGGTATATCATAAGATATGAGCCACATACACTTAAGTGGGTTTTTTAGCTTGCAGCCCACACAAGTGGTTCTATAAATAGAACCCTTGTGCAGAAGCATTGGACTAGATGAAAATTCGTTTCTCTCTCTCTCTCTCTCTCTCTCACTCAAAGCCTTCATTCGTAGCAGCTAGCACTGAGATTAAAGGAATCCGTTCGTGTGGACTGAGTAGAGGCGTTGTCACCATTCAACGTTCGTGATCACTCCTTAGATCTGCATCAAAGGTTTCAATCGCCACAAGAGGTAACGATTCTATCACTGATCATGCCCGTTTGTAAGGATCACTAAAGGATAAATTTTTAATTTCCGTTGCGTTTTGGATCGTTATTCTCCTTCAGTGGTATCAGAGCCACTTACGAAACCATGCATCTGATAGCTTTTTATTTTCTATATTTTCTGTGTTAATACGATTAAAAGAAAGAATGAATTAAATAATAAACGAGTAATTAAATTTGGCATCATGTGTGTACAATTTGGATGGTTGATGTTGACTATGCTTCGGAATCCGACGTTAGTATGGTGAAGCAGCGATACATTGATCGTCCATAGGTTACACAATTGAGATCAATCAAGTTATATATATGATATAAGTGATTCTGATGCAAAATACGGTATATATGATATATTGTTTCTGTTTCGTTCATTCAAACACTTAATGGTTGTTTTCCTTTGAGCGATCAATGGTCATTTGCTTCGGAATCCGACGAAAGTATGGTGAAGCAATGACGTGTTGATCAATCATACTGAATTAACAATCGAGGTGTGTTTGACAGTATGAAATTGCTGCATTAGGGTTCATGACGGTACAATGGTTGTGTTGTCATAGAGTTATGTGATTAGGGTTGTGACTGTGCAAGAGTTGTGCTTTAAAGTATCAAGTGTTGATGTAAAAACCGACGTTGATCGGGCATCGGAACCCCCGACTAACTCTGCATAGTGCGATCAGTCGTCGAAATTTAATTTGGTTTATTTTATGAACAGAATTTAAATTAATAATAATAATAATGTGTTTATTATTATTGTCTTGGGGTGATCGGCTATGGCCTTAGTTTTCCTTTATTTTGTTTTTGGGATTTTAAAATACGACATGCGTGTCATGCCTCTCTTTTAATCTCTTAATGTAACTTCTTTTCTCATCTCACTCCCTCGTATGTAAAACGAGTTTCTTTTATGTAATGTAATTTTATGAAGGAAGAGAATAATAAAATATCAAAGGAGGACAACCTTGAAGATCTTGCTTGGAGAAGCTTAGATCGTTATTAGGTTAGCTTAGGTTCTCTCATTGGCTTGGGAGAACAATTGCGCTAGGGGCCATAATTGTTTCATTTTTGTGAATGTATGTTGATGCATGTGAGAGACGGTTTATATGATAAATAAGTCGGTGAGATCAGAATAATTGCAAATTCCCTCAAATTAAATATTAAGTTTATGCTTTCCAAGTTTTAGCACTCATCAAGACTAGTATCGAATAATGTAGGTTTCGCCTGTGCAGGGTGCGTGTTCTATATTAGTAAGGTGCGATGGGATAATTGTAATATCCAATTGTTAAAACAATGGGTCAAACTTAACTAAATAAATTATAATAATATTATATACGTTTAGAAGCAAGAGTTGGAAATGATCCATGTGATGTATTGGAATAAGGAGTTATTCACCCAACTAAAATATTTGAGAGTTATATTAGATACAATTGGAAGGAGTTCCTACCTAAATAACCTAGTTTTGTGTAATCCTCCTACGCTGACTTAAAACAAAGTGAAATGTGGATCTCGACCCACTAGAAAATCTTCCAACGGGATTTTCCGAATCAAATGATGAGGATCATTATTTTTGAGTAAAATAGTGGGAGCATATTTAATTAAAGGCCTAATTAAATATGTTATTTTAGTGATACTTATATTTTCATATTTTTCATGTAGACTACCATGACAACAAACACCTCTAACAACATTTTGCGATCAATCCTTGATAAGGAAAAATTGCCTGGGACAAATTTTCTGGATTGGCACCGAAATCTAAGGATTGTCCTCAAGCATGACAGAAAGTTGTATGTCTTGGAGAAACTTGTTCCTGAAGAGGAACCTCCTAGTTCTGCATCTAATGCAGAAAGAGATGCTTATAAGAAGCGTGTCGATGATGCCAATGAAACTGCATGCCTCATGCTAGCTACCATGAACTCAGAGTTGCAAAAGCAACATGAGAACATGGCAGCGTTAGATGTGATCGAACACCTTAAGATGCTCTATCAAGAGCAGGCAAGGCATGAAAGGTTTGAAGTTTCAAAAGCCCTTTTTCAAGGCAAGTTAGCTGAGGAATCCCCTGTAGGTCCCCATGTGCTCAAGATGATTGGGTATGTGGAGAACCTTGAGAGGTTGGGTTTTCCCCTCGGAAAGGAACTTGCGACTGATTTGATCTTGCAATCGTTGCCAGATAGCTTCAGTCAATTTGTCCTTAATTTCAACATGAATGATATGGACAAAAGTCTTCCTGGACTGCTAGGCATGTTAAGAACTGCTGAGCAAATCTGAAGTCAAAAGGGAAGTCCATTCTGATGATCGGAAACGGGAAGAGACAGAACAAAAGACCCACCAAGCAGGGTGGTAAAGCGAAAGACAAGGAAGTTGCAAATACTTTTGGTACTTGTATCGAATTATCTATTAATAATAAAAGGTTTTTTCTTTATTATGTTTGTTTAATAAAGTCCCTAGAATAGTTAGTCCGTTTAATGTATCAAGTGTGACTTAATCATGAGATCCCATTAAACATAAGGACATTATTCTTAAAGTATCTGTAGTCAAGCTTTGTTGTGAAGTGGGATAACATTAAAGCATTAAGACTATTATGTATATAGATTGATGATCACATCTCATGGGTCATGGATAAGGAGTTATCAAGTCTTAAACATAGGTATGAATATTAGGAGTAATATTTATATTTGATTGACCCGCTATGAGAATACTATATAGAATGTTATGCAAAGTGTCATAAGTTATTCTCATGGTGATAGTGGTGTATACCACCCTTCGACCTGAAACCACTATGGACCCTAGATGTAGAGTCGAGTGCTTTATTGCTGATCAAATATTGTTAGTAACTGGATGACCATAAAGACAGATGACGGGTACTCAACGAACCCGCTGAGGACATGAGTGACCTAGATGGAATTTGTCCATCCTGCGTAACAAAATGAATGTCTAAGGGTCTAATATTGAACTGGACAAGGATGACACGATTTATGCCTTGTGTTCAATATAGACATAAGGGAAAAGGGTAATTATACATATAAGTATTATCACAAAAAGATTTGTCAGATCACATGACATTTTCGTGTCTTGGGTAGCAGTGATGTGTTGCTAGATACCGCTCACTATTTATTATGTTAAATACATGATTTAATATAATTATCAATGTCGAGAAAACCTACAGTGTCACACACAAAAGGACGGATTGATGAGAGATAAAGTAAATAAGAAACACTGTAAGGTACGGTGCACTTAAGTGAATTGTAGAACATCGTAAGGTACGGTGCACTTAAGTAGAATACGAAATATGGTAACGTGTCATACGCTTAAGTGATTTTGGTATATCATAAGATATGGGTCACATACACTTAAGTGGGCTTTTTAGCTTACAACCCAAACAAATGGTTCTATAAATATAACCCTTGTGCAGAAGCATTGGACTAGATGAAATTTCGTTTCTCTCTCTCTCTCTCACTCAAAGTCTTCATTCGTAGCAGCTAACACTGAGATTGAAGAAATCCGTTCGTGTGGACTAAGTAGAGACCATTCAACGTTCGTGATCACTCCTTAGATCTGCATCAAAGGTTTCAATCGCCATAATAGGTAACAATTATATCATTAATCATGTCCATTCGTAAGGATCACTAAAGGAGAAATTTTTAATTTTCGATGCGTTTTTTATCGCTATTCTCCTTCAACAACCTCTTGGGTTTGTGATTCAGGAGGAAGTTACTTCATCGTATGGTGGCATAATATATAGCGGGATCCTATGTTGTGTGTCAAGGAATTTGGATCAGATCTGTGCTGGAAGAGATCGAGGTCGAAGTGAAGAAACCTTTGGTACTGCAAATCGACAACAAGACAGTCATAAATCTTGCGAAGAATCCAGTTTTACATGAAAGAAGTAAGCACATAGAAGTTAGATTTCACTTCTTAAAGGAGAAGGTGAATTGAGGTGAACTTGACGTAAGACATTACTCAAGTGAAGCACAATTGGCCGACATTTTCACCAAATGATTAAAGATCTACGGGTTCCTAACATTGAGAAAGAAATTAGAAATAGTTCAGATCGACAATGATTAGTGTGTTTCGACAACTTGAATTATAGAGTGTATGTTGAGATATTAGATATAATCCAAGTTGAATTATGTGGCCCAAACCCAAAGCTAATTAGGGTTTAAGATTTGTTATTTAGTTTATTATTTTACTTAATAATCAAGTCATTATAAATGTCTCATGTCCTAACAAATTGAACATTGAAATAATAAGAATCCACAAACGTGATATGAATTTTAGTTTATATTAATATTCATCGTCAACAATCTCTCAAATCAGAACAACATGGTCTTCAATAACTCATTAATGCAAAAAAATTAAAAATCCAAACTTTAACCATACTCAGGTCTAAAAATCCTTCCTTTCGTTATTTCATTGCCCAAAAAACAATAAGCTAAAAAATGGTTTTTTAAGTATTCACTACAACAATTTTATCTTTAATGTATATGTCTCTGTTTTCCTTCTTTTTTTTACCTTCAGTTCTCAAAAGTTGTTTCCTAATGGATGTTTTAGATTTATTAGCGGTTTCCTACTCGTTCCATCCAAGATCACTATTTGATAAATGAAATTAAGGTCTCTATTTTTAGAAGAGAAATAAATTTGAAAGAAAACAAGCATATGGTTAATTACAAGTTCAATATGGCCGAATCCTGAACATGTAACAATAAATTTAGGGAAGTGTAAAGAAGAGGCTTTGATGAATTTGGGAAGAGTGAGATATATAAAATTTATGATAAAAAAAACAAAAGAGAAAGTGACGTGAAAGATAGGAAAAATTAAAAAGTGAATGAAAGAAGGAAAAAAAGTTATTAATTATAAAAAGAGACAAGAAAATGACGTGAGATAGAAGAAAGAAAAAGAGTATGATATATTTATCTAAAAAATTTAATTCAATTCTTTAAATAAAATATATTTTTGTAATTTTTATAATAACTTATATTCTTAAAATGGCTAGTAGATGCCAAAATAATAGTAGTTGTAAAGATGGAAAAAGATGCATTGGGAACATGCTTCTCTTGTTGGAAATACAAGCTTACATATGATTTATGAACAATTAATGCATCCACATAAAGAGTAGAAAAGTAGTTCATGACTTTACACTCTAAAATGTAACCCTGCTACATTAACTTGAGACTTAATATTGAGCTTCCATCTTTGAAAACATAGCAACTAAGACTGAAATACATAGCATGTAGTTACTTGCAATTCCAATATGCTAAGTTTGACTACATAAAATAAAATTTACTACATATGGAACATTGATATACACTACAGGCCTAAAAGTTCACCAACCTAACATAACTTGTTAAGGGAAAGAAAGATACAAGAGCTTCAGAGAACATACAACATAGACAAACCAGATTAAACACAAGGCTTTTTTGTTCAGTCAACATAACACTTGTTATGACAGCTAGTATATACTTTTCTACACTTATAATGAGCTTTTAGCTACTAATCTAATCTCCCCCTTCGAAATACTACAACTCACTCGTCCTCCTCGTCATAATCTTCATCATCCTCTTCCATTCGCTGTGCAAGCTGCATTGTATCAATGGCCATCTTGTCCACCTCAGAGAGGGACCACCCCGGAATTTCTTCGTGATGCATGCTGTCTGCTGGAGCAGGTTCAGACATTGAGGTTTTCCCAGCTTCAGGAATTGCTGCTGCAGGATTAGCGGCTTCAGGATTAGCGGCATCGGAATTAGCAGCATCGGGATTAGCAGCATTGGGAATAGTGACTGCGAGATTAGCAACTGTGTTGGCCTTTTTGTCATCATTTTCGCTCATATTGGCATTCAAATCAATATTACGGAGTGTGTCGGAGTTTTCAACAGCAGCAACAATATTCTCCTTTGGTAACTCCCTTGGCTCTGAGATATCATGTATAACCACATTTGTATCTGTAATCTGTTGGCTAACTGGCTGAATAGAAGGAAAGGGATCAAACTCAGTCTCCTGATGATGTCCCTCTCTTTGACTAGCCCGTCCTCGACCTCGACCACGTCCTCTTCCTCTACCTCGGCCTCTTCCCCTACCAGTAGGGCTAGGGTGGCCCAACTCAATCTGGAATAAAAGAAAAACAACACTTACCAAACAAGTGATATAATTCCTAATTCCTAGTCTGCCAAACACAGACATTTCGACGAATGAGGTAGACATGTGCACATGAAATTATTGTCTTGTTTTTGGATGAAAACATTGGTTGAGAAAATAACAACCAATATTACAATCTTGTGTTTCCGGGTGATAAAAGGACTTAGTTTAAGGCACATGATTGCGTGATTGACACTGACCAAATAGCCGAGCAGTGTTTAAGAAATTAAAATGCACGGATTTTATACAGATATAAGGAAAAGTACAATTACCATCTTGCCCCTTTTAGCTTCTTCATCGCTGTCATTACAATCATCACCTGCTGCTTTTCTGGAAACATAGTTTAAGCATGTTATTAACTACATTATCAGAAAGGTTAAAAAAAAACAGAGACTTCAAACCTTCTTTTTGGAATGGCCTGATCATCAGCACCACCAGCATCAGTATGGCCGTGACCATGGCCGTAGTCAGGAACCTTGCTGACTACATCCTTCAGAAAGTCAAAGACATTATAGCTTTGTACACAATGTTTTCTGCAGTTTATAGTTGCCGCTGGTTAGATTTGATTTTAGAATTGAAGATAAAAATGAGTTTAGGAGGAAGGCACAAGAAAAACACAATAGATCTTTCTTGATTGTATTCCATTTTCAGATTTTCAATAAATGAAATCATATTGTTTTAAAAGGAAAACATTTAGAAGGAAAGACAGAATAAAGTATAACATAGATCGTCAAAGAATCAGAAAATTGAATGCAAGAGAAACCCTAGTCATTGGTGCTTCCATATAGAAATCCCAGTAATAAAGAGTATAATATACTTACAAATGCAATGAATTCATGGTTTTTGCCCCTCTTTGAAGAGTTATTTCATAAGTGCGGTCACAAAGATCTTGCAGAAATAGCTCTAGAGCTTTAGCTGCAACGCATTCATAGTGTCAACAAAACAAAAAGGCAACAGCTTAAACTAAAAAACACAGTAAATCAAAGAAACTCACAGACTAAAACAGGCACAGCCAGTGCTATCTTTCCAACATCCTCATCTGCTTGCATAATTTTCTTTATCCGAGCCTGCAAATTTATATATCCCTCGCATAAGTTGGATCATTGCAAAGTAAACTGTAAACTATGAAGCATGAACTTTGACACGGACACTCTGAAACTCATAATGTCAAAAACATAAGACATCAACGCCACTTACCTGTATGATAGGATTTGAGATTATTTTATCCATTTATTATTAAAAGAGTTAAAAATATTCCAATCAAAATTAATGTCTTGATAACATTGCGCTTCAATACGTGTTTAACCCTTTTAGATGTGTGAGATATAAAAGGTTTTGAAGCAAAAAAAAGACAAAATTTCGTTTTAAACTCTTGACTGAATTGTCTCACGTATGAGTGTCATACAGGTGTCGACACCGATTCAAAAAGTGTTGAAGCAAAGAAAAAAACCAATTTTTTAGGACACTTCTCTGACTTTTTCTACACTTTTTTTTACTCTTCTGACACATAGTACGAGTGTCATACAAGTATCGGACACCGCAACACATCTAATCCTACATGTGTCCGTGCTTCATAGACGATAAACATAAGAAAGTAAACGAGCAACACTTATCCAAAACTAGAAAACATAAACCCATCATAGTTCTCCACATGTACCATAAATCTCAATTGATCCATGCATCATATAATTTCAAATCACAGAATCCAAACAAATCCAAAATTGGTAGCAAGAGTATGAATCATAGACCATGTGTGTCTGTGTTGGACACCAGCATGATACTGACACATGCAGTGTCTGCTGTTCATGTTTGTGTATGTGATTCATAGATCATAGAAACCCAAACTAAGCTAAGCAGCTAAAAAAACTAACATCACATGACATCACTCAAAACCCATCAACTTGAATAATCAAGTATCATAATACAAAACCAAAAAAATATACAATTTCCAAAAATTAGGTTTAAATTAAATTATGCAAACCAAAAAAGTTATAATACAGTAAACCCAGAAAATCAAAATCAGAAAAATCTTCTCTTTAATTTCAAAAACAACATAAAACAAGTAAAAGATCAAAACTTTGGAAAAAGAAACCGAAAATACTTACAGCAGGGAAACGGGTATCGAGCTTCTTCTTCATGGCAAGAAAGATTTAGAGTTAACAATCAAAAACAAGATCAAGTGAAGTAGAGGAAAGAGAGCAAGAACTCGAAATCGAAAGCGTTGAGAAGAAAGAGTACTGCGAATGTCAACGCGATGAAATCAACGGTACCCATTTCAGATCCAAAGGTACAAAGCACACTTCATCATCGTGTGTTAGATTCGTTTTAGCGTAACGAGCGATGGTTACGGAAATTTGTCTGACGGTCCAATGGTTTCAGAGCACGGAAGCATCCAAGGGTTGAAATGAAATGAGGAATCAAGACTTGTGTGTTTATTTATGTTTTTAATGTATTTTAACTATATTACTATAATTTAGTCAAAACAACTATATAATATAGCATTTTAAATGAATTAAATATATTATAAGTAATATAAATTATAGTTTTATAAGAATTTAGTCAAAACAAGTATATAATATATCATTTTAAATGAATTAAATATTTATAAGTAAGATAAATTATAGTTTTTATAATTTTATGAGATAATAAAATAATTTCTTTGAAAATATATATATTTCGTCCGATTAAAACTTTACTTATTAGATATATTAAATAATTAATGTACATAAATAATATATTAATCAAATATATTGTATATTTGATAAATCTTTAAAAAAAATATATAAATTAGACTTGAAGATAGAGATGCTTAATAATATCGGATTATTGAGATAACCAATATATAACTAATTTATAACCATATAATCGATAACCAATATATAACTAATTTATAATCATTTATTATAAATGAATATTATAACCAATTCATATAAGAGATTAATTATTATGCACTGTCAGTGTAAAATGTTTGCACAATCGATTCATCACCATCACCCGTTTGCATTACTTTATAGATTTTTAAAATAAAAGTCAAACTTATTTCAACATCCAACGGTTATGATTAACTGACAGTATAAAATTCGTTTACATTATCAGTGTATTTCAATTAAATCCTTCGTATAAATGGTTTTGTTTTTAAGAAATCAGTTATAAAATTGATTATATCCATAACCACTTTTTATAATTGATTATGGATTTTCTAACAATTTTTAAAGGTTATATCTATTTTCAATTTACAATCGGTTTTCAATTTACAATCGATTTTAGACACATATTGTTGTATTTAAATTCTAAATGGTATGTCGCTTCTAAGTGTAACAAACTTTAATTAAATGTTCAATATTTTTTGGTGATGTTGTATTTGAATCTATCTTTTTCCTTACTATGGTAATATATTATAACAATTCTATATTTTTTCTAGCTTTCAAATGATAGAACAAGACACTAAAAAAACATCAATTAACGAGAATCAATAAGATGGCTAAAACTTTTAATATTTGGTTTCTTTACAATTTAATATTTTTTATGCATTTTTGCTTATCATATTGATAATGTCAATTATGTAAAAAAAATGTTCACATATTATGACGTGGAACTCAAAGCAAACAACTTATATTCAAAATTTGTCCACAGGTTTTGCCAACAGGGTCTCTTGCTCTAGGCAGTACTCGCATGCACCAAGGGAGCCCGGTTTCAATCAAAACACCAAAAGTCCAAAAAAATAGTAATACAAGAAGCACTAGTGGTTTAGGTTCTACCACAAGAGGGATCATCCCCTACTCAAACCACACCAACACCTTCTTTGATGACTCCATCATTGACCCCATATTATGAGGATTTCACATTCATTTCTATCCTGAGATTAGAATTGTTTCAACATATTGATCAAGGTACCCCTCCCCCTTCACACCACACATGAGGATAAACAAGAGGACAGGAGGGGGATCAAGATGTTTTCGATAAGGAACACCATCATAATAAAGAGGGTGAGCAAAATAATGTTGGACAAAAATCCATAATTCATCTTATGGGAAATGAGTAAGATATGTATCAATTACCTACTTGGAAAGAATTGTTATCAAATTTGTTTCCATGATTTATGTTTTGTGCTCTGTCTAATCTGGTCCTAAGGGAATATGTTGAATACAAATGAAGTTTAAATCATCATTC
Organism: Lathyrus oleraceus; assembly: GCF_024323335.1. NCBI lineage: Eukaryota > Viridiplantae > Streptophyta > Magnoliopsida > Fabales > Fabaceae > Lathyrus > Lathyrus oleraceus. The sequence continues at coordinate 395,487,218 of NC_066582.1, read as the reverse complement.
CCATGGATTGTTGTATGGGATTGCTCTGCTTGTGTTATAACATTAATAGGTTGATGTCTATGGTTGATTTATCAATTGAATATTTTGACTTTGGGTCATACATCCTATTGAATTTTTTAATGCAAAGGCTAATTTAAAATCAATCACGTCATCACCCACGTTCCTTGGACAAATGGACCATGAAAACTGCATTGGATACTCCAAGCTCAATATGGGCGTCACACAATCAATCATGGGCGAACTAAATGTGACATTGATGTTCTTCCGACATTCCTTCAGGAAGTGCCAACATGGTACTTGTAACACCCTAAATCCCGAAACTTATATAAAAAGAATTACTCGATAGTTTAAGGTGTCACTTCGACAATTAACCAATAAAACTTTGAAAAATATTTAACAACATGCGGCAAAAATTAACACAATAATAACTTCAAATTAAACTTCTTAAATAAAGTATTAAACTTTAACATCATAAATCGACACTAACTCAAATCATAACAAAAGCATCATGTTCTTGATGTTATAAGATCAAAGCACTAAACCACTAAAGTACAATAGAATGATAAATAAATAAGGATAAGCTCCAAGAAGCTATCTTCCACTCACATCAACAAAACTATACTCTTGATTATCTGCAAGATATCCATGATGGACAACATAAAGCAAAGGAGTGAGAATATACTCAAATATGTTAGCAGTGTAGGAAGGGTAGCCTGAACAATAACAATCAAAAATCATTAACAAGTAATGCATTCACACAACAATTCAACAATTCAAAAATACCAACTCGCATGCAATGTGACAACACCTTGACTCTATATGCATGTGGTGCCAACTCAATAATGGTTCTTCATATGAATCGGGTCCCAATATCTAAACCCCGAGCCCTAACATCGGAGATCCAAACCCTAACTTTTGAGCTTGGGACAAGTCACTAGTTCCAACTTCTGTACTAGCGAACATGCCTCTTCACAATAATTACAACATATGATCCATGGAATACGATAATGCAACAACAAGAACACAACAATTATTACAGACCAACATTTGACCGTAAACAATCATGCATCTTAATGCAACAACAGTAGTTATCACTATAAACTACGCATCTTAACAATCATCGTCAAGTATTTATAAAAATTCACATAATTATATTTGCACTTCACATCATATATTCACACATCGAATAAACATCCGCACAACACTCAATCAGGTTAAATCATCTTAACATCACTTCATCATTAATTCATTCATTTACACAATTAATCATTCGCTCATTACTGTCAACTATTATGTAACAAGTAATAGAATTAATTTTCACAAATTCCATTACCCATATATCCTCTTAATACATTACTATGGGGTATTCATATGCGTTAGCTTTCCAACGCTTCGAATTGCACCTCATTTGGATTTACGAAACTAAAGTTATGATAAAAATAGTATTTTGGCTCAATTTGTCTTTCTGATTCGAATCAAGTGTAAAATTTGATTCGAATCAAATCGGGCAAGGGCTACCCAGAAGGCTATGATTCAAATCAAAATCACAGTGTAAACCTCTTATTCGAATTAAATCATTTTGTGGTATTTTTCTACTATTTTTTCACCATTTGAGGTCTTCCGGACCTCCGATTTAAATTCCATAAAAAACTCAAACGCTCAGAATAGTTCATAGATCAATTATATCACATAAAACATGATAATCTCCCACATATTAAGATCTAGTTTCACCAATTAACCATGATTCTATATTATTCTCATGAAATCAACAACACCTCAATAACAACAACAACATACATATTTCACATCCATTCATCTTTTATAAATTCAGCATAACATGGTACACGGATTTCATGTAAAAATTATCAATCACAATAGATTCATCATAATTTCATTATCAAGAAAATCACACAATTCAACCATGATCAAAATGAGAAAAACCTAACGCATACTAAGGACTTCTTCCTACCTCTCATGCAACTAATATCATATTTAGAGTAATCCCCATTACCTTGGATTTCCAGCAGTAACTCTAAGCTCTACAATAATGGTGGCCTCTTCCTATTCCTTAATCCCTAGGTTATCTCTCTCGCCTCTTCTCCCAAAAAAATATGTATTGACACTCTTAGATTTTGTTAGGTCTGATTTGTAGTGATTGACTGCATTTTGAAAGAATAAGTATTCTAGGCAGATGTTGAACAAGATGTCCTGACATGTTGGTTCAATATTGAAGTGTGACCTGTTTTAGTATCTTGTAAGATTTGTTTCCTTTTTATGAGATATCTGAAGATACACTGAAGATTTAGTTCACGAAATATGTGAATCAAGTAGAGTGTTTTCTAAAAAGAAAAAGATTATTCCGCCTTGACTTGTTTATGAAGTAAAGATGTCAAAACATTTTAGAAAATATTTGATCTGATTGAAATCAAATATACAAAAGATTATGCATGATCCTTTGATCTGCTGTGAATCGAGGCCGAAGCCTATGTCGTTCAAATGCTATTTATAGATCGTTTCTAAACCTAAGAAGACATCGAAGCAACGCTGAATATTGTTTGTGTTAGGGTTTAATGTCTTTGAATTGTATGATTCATTCAAGTATCTCCTTGATACTTAAATTAGACCTGGTTTATTGATTTGTAATTGTCAATCCCTCAAAAGGTTTTAAGCAAGAATGGATTGTGTTTTTTGATATAAGTTGCTGACTCTATTATATGGTCAAAGGGAAATGATAGAGGTCTCATATCTAGGAGAATATTAGATAGAAACATCAACAGGTAGAGATTAGGTAAGAAGTTTATAAAACCTGAGGTTGTTTAGAACTTCAAACTAATTCTATGATAATGGATTTCCTTCCTGGCTTGGTAGCCCCCAGATGTAGGTGACGTTGCACCAAACTGGATTAACAACTACTTGTGTCATTTTCTTTCGTGCTTTTATTTAAATCCTAATACTGTTTATGGTGTGACAATGTGCTGACCCTGGTGTCGTGACATTGTGTACGACATCCAGGATTTGCATACCAGAATTTCAATTGGTATTAGAGCAGGCATCCTGCTCTATTTTTGGGTGAGATCCGGGGAAGATAATTTCTGGTACCGTAGACAAGGAAGGAGGATTTATAAACAGACCCCCATCTTAGATGGATCCAACTATGACTATTGGAAGGCATGGATGATGGCATCCCTAAAATCTATGGATAACAAGACCTGGAAAGTTGTCATCAAGGGATGGGAATATCTTGTCGTGAATGACAAAGATGGGAAGGCTATTGCTGATCCAAATTTAAGGGAACAAATATTGGTTTGCCATTTTTCCTTCAAGGATACAATTAAGCGACACTTAGAAAATTAATTAAGTTTACATTGAAGATACCATTTCGGTGCACAGGTGGTGTTATAGTACACTACAACAAAGATCCACCCATAAAATACTCAGTTTTTTTACACTTAACCTAAAACTCTTTTCTTTTCAAAGCTCCTCGCGTCAAGCCATGGTCCCATTTGTACATTTCGTACCTCGTGACCTGTTAAAGGAAAAAGGATCAACTCCAAAGCATTAGATAATATGACTTCTTCAACAAAACATTTCGAATTAACAATAATCAAACAAAGGAGCAAGTTATCTTCATCTTAAACTGGAAACAATTAAAAAAACTGGAACATGGATTTAATAATTTGAAAGTTAATTTATACATGGGGCCACAAGGAGTACGATGGTTTCATTTTGTTGCAAAGTGGTAGCACCACTCAAGGCGAGAGGCTCACCATTTGGATCCCACGAAATCTGGGATGTACCAAGATCTCCTAACGGTTATCCTAAATTACCAGCTCATCATTTAAAAGAGTTTTACATACTTATCCGTCTTCCTTGCCCTATAAATAAAGCTATTGCGCCAGAAGAAAGGGGCGAGATACGTATTGTTATTCTGCCAAAATTCATCAAGAACTATTTACCTAAAGCTCATTATTCTCAAAACCTAAGTTAGAGTTTCACACTGAAACTCTGAACTAGGAGAGCTCAAACCCTAAATGAGGCAGCCAGCAACATTCAAAAAGCAAAAAAGGGGTGAAGAAGGAGAGGAATTGAAGTTAAATAGGAGACTCATCTGAATCGCATCGGAGAGAGGACGTCGGTGGAGGACCAACTCCGATCAAGTATACTTCTTTCCTTTTTCGCTTAAAATCTTTACACAATCACGATCGCCTTGTTGCACTGACTGGAAACCCCACTTTAATTGTATCAAATTGCTGCTATTGGGGATTTAATTGCAAATTTAGGGTTTGTGTTTGATTGTATTTTACTGATTGTTCTGGTGACGTTTTATTTGTTGGGGAGAATTTAGTTTAAGTTGGTTTGCGTTGGGGGCTCATTCTTGTTGAGGTTTGTTGTTTTCCGTCTTATCAAGGTTCAATCTGGGTGTTTGAGAGGGTTTGAGCGAAGAGCAAGTTTGGATTTGGGTTCGTTGGCCAGAAAGAGAGAGGGTTACGGTTGTTTATTTGGAGTTTGGAGGTGGGTTCGCCGGAGAAGAAGGTGGTGCCACCGCCGGTGGCCGGCAACCACCGTCTTCTCCGATGGAATTTGGCCGGAGGGAGGCGTCTTCGCTTGTAGAGCAAAAGGAGCTCTGAAGTGAAGAGAGAGAAAGGAGTTCACTAAATGAACTCGTTTTCTCAAGGCCATGGTTAAATACCCACACCTGGGGCGGCGCATGAGTGCCAAGTGTCGCTCCTGTGACAGGCCTCGTCTACGTTTGACCGTTGGTCAACCAGGCGTTTCAGTATGGACGTCCCATGATCCGTTATCATGATCCCTCATCAGATCCATTCATTCTGTTTGACCAAGTCAGATTTACGGATCTGACGGTTGGGAGTATCTGTGTGAGGTCAACCAGGTTGACTGGGCTCAGCTGGTTCCCCTTGTGGTTTTGGGCCTCCGAATTGGGCTAGAATCACTTCTAGTTATTTGAACCCCTTACTCTCTTGCAGTTGCGCCCAACTTGAGCTTTTTCTCTATGTTAAGCCCATTTCGTTATTACTATTTCTTTATTTTTACCCATTTTCTTTTTCCTTATTTTTGGGTGAAATATATATAGTTTATTACTATAAACTTATTATTTTTTTGTTGTTATTTTATTTACTCAACAATTATCTTAACACTTTATTTGTAAACTTAAAAAGAATCATGGATTTAATACTTTATTGGTAAACCTAAAATCAATCATTGAGTTGGTTCGTAAATTTGTTTGAGTTTTCATTTTTTATATGTTTGATTAAACTCACTTAAGCAACTTCTAGGTTCATATGAATCATGTTCTAAGTCATATTTTCATAATAACCTTCGTCATTTAACCGCCTTAATTATCATGATAAATCATTAAAATCATACTTCTCAATTCAATGTCGAACCCATTTCCCAAATGCCCTTGTAAGTCGATTGATTCTAGCGTCGCCATCAACATCACATAACTTACTTTTGGGTTTTCTTACAATGAGACCTATTCGATTTTGATTAACCGAGTAGATGATCGATCCACTAAGCAACAACACAATCCATTTACCAATACCATTTCAAATCTTGATCCAATGTCAAGTATTTCTAGTCAAATTAATTAAATCATCTAATTACGATTAAACACCATTTTATTTGGAAATGAAAAGGGAGATGGTTTTGTGTTTTCAACTCCTCTCCTCGATTATTTGAATACGAGTTATCTTACTCGGTTAGTCAAATAATTGTCATTTTTTATCCGCTTAACCATAATTAAATCAAACTACTTTTCGTAACAACGAAATGAAAAGGGAGATGGTTTTGAGTTTTCAACTTCTCTCCTCGATTATTTGAATACGAGTTCTCTTATTCGGTTAGTTAGATAATTGTCATTTTTATCCGCTTAACCATAATTAAATCAAACTACTTTTCATAACAACGAAATGAAAAGGGAGATGGTTTTGAGTTTTCAACTCCTCTCCTCGATTATTTGAATACGAGTTCTCTTACTCGGTTAGTCAAATAATTGCTATCATTTTTTATCCGGTTAAACATAATTACGATCAAACTATCTTTCATAATAACAAAGTGAAAAGGGGGATGAATTTAAGCCTTCAAACTCTCTCCTCAATTGTTTGAATACGAATTTTCTTACTCGGTCAGTCAAATAATTGCCATTTTTCTACAAAATTACAACTTAATCAAATCATCTTCATAAACTACGCGAAAAGGGAGATGGTCTTGAGCCTTCGATTCCTCTCCTCAAATACTTGGATATGAGTTATCTTACTCAGCCATTCGAGTACTTGTCGTTTATCTGAAATACGTCAACCATACATAAACCTATGTTCATAATCACTTAGATGAAAAAGAAAGCGGTCTAGAGTCTTCTATTCCCTTTCCCGATTATTAGGATACGAGTTGTCTTACTCGATTATCCGAGTATTCGTCATCCATTTAAAATACCTTAACTATTACCAAACTCCTTTTACAATTAAGGATGAAAATGGAGATGGTCTAGAGCCTTCGATTCCTCACCTCGTCTATTAGGATACGAGTTGTCTTACTCGACTATCCGAGTATTCGTCATCCAATAAAATATCTCAACACATCAAATTTATCTGTCCTCGCCCCCGTGCGATCGAAACCAATCAAACAAAACCATTCAACATATTAACCCAACTTGTCACCCCCGTGTGATTAAAACTCTTTTCAGAAATAACGTTGTTTAATCCCTTCTAATGCGCATAACAAACTAGTGCTTAAGCCTTCGCCGAGAGTAAAACAAGCCAACGTTTAGTCTTTAGAACATGATCTAAACAGTTATTCACTAAAAGACACCAACCAACCATAGTTCCCCGAACTACAAATGCTCTGATTTCCATATTGCATCATAAGGATACGTAGGCACGAGATTGCGAGATCTTGGCGAGCACACTAATAAAAAACCTCCATTTTCCCCCTTCTGAAGTTCCCATCCATCTCTATTTTCAATCTTTTTATCACTAGAAGAAAAACAAACAACATTTAGCTAACATTCAAATCGCAAATTAGAACTAAAAGGTTCCCGTTGAGTACAACGGACGTGAGGGGTGCTAATACCTTCCCCTTGCGTAATCGACTCCCGAACCCGAATATGGTTGCGACGATCATTATTCTATTTTTGAAAGATTTTATCGATATTTTCCTATTCCTTCATTAGGGGTAAATAAAGTTCGGTGGCGACTCTATTCGAACTAAATCTTTTCCGCGACCATTGCGAGGGATCATATTTTTCAAGATACGACAGATAACGACTCTGCTGGGAACTAGCTCCAAGTAAGAGAGAGTGAATCCTAACTTAGTTCAATTCATGTTTTGAGTGTTAACCTTGTTTGTTTGTTATCTTTATTCTGTTATTATTTTGTCATAATTATTGTAATGTGATTTATTGACTATGTCTTATTTGGGGCTCTCTAGTTAGTGGTGCTTTGTGAGATAGGCTCTCTACCCGAGTCTGAGAAAAACCATAAGTTTAAGTTGGTGGTTGTGTGAGGGATGCCCACAAGGAGTCTTCCTTGTTGGGACGATACGAAGACCCCTCTTAGAGGAGATTCTCTTGAGATATTGTTGCCCGACGAGTCTTCGTCACGATGATAGTATTCTCAAGTTGGATCAATGACTCTAGGGACCTTTTAACCCACTATATCTGGCGGTGATGTAGTGTTTACCTAAAAGTTTCAGACTTGTTGGGTTAATATGAAAGCCCCAATCAGATGAGATCCCTTGGACGTATTATTACCTTACAGTAATATTTCCAACCTCGATCTATGACTCTGAGAACCTTGTTAGAACCTTGGACTCAAGAGTTGCGTAGTATGGACCCACTAGGAGTTTTCCTCTTTGGGACAATACGAAGACCTCACCCAGACGAGACTCTTTTAGGGACGTTATTGTCGGATGAGCCTTCTGAAGAAGAAGAGCGATCCAAAATGCAGCGGAATTTAAAATTTCTCCTTTAATGATCCTTATGAATGAGCATGATCAGTGATAGAATCGTTACCTCTTGTGGCGATCACGAACGTTGAATGATGACAACGCCTCTACTTAGTCCACACGAACGGATTCCTTCAATCTCAATGCTAGCTGCTACGAATGAAGGCTTTGAGTGAGAGAGAGAAACGAAATTGCAAGTGTGACAATGCTTCTACACAAGGGTTCTATTTATAGAACCACTTGTGTGGGCTACAAGCTAAAAAGCCCACTCAAGTGTATATGGCCCATATCTTATAATATGCCAAAATCACTTAAGCGTGTGGTACCTTACCATATTTCGTATTCTACTTAAGTACACCGTACCTTACGACGTTTTATAATTCACTTAAGGGCACCGCACATTACGGTATTCCTTAATTACTCTATCTCTCATCAATCCGTCCTTTGTGTGCGACCCTATAGGTTTTCGCGGCATTGACAATTATATTAAATCACGTATTTAACATAATAAACAGTGAGCGGTATCTAGCAACACATCACTACTACCCAAGACACGAAAATGTCATGTGATCTGACAAATCCTTATGTGATAATAATTATGTGTATAATTACCCTTTTGCCCTTATGTCTATATTGAACACAAGGCATAGACCGTGTCATCCTTGTCCAGTTCAATATTGGGCCCATAGACATTTATCCTGTTACGCAGGATGGGCAAATTCCATCTAGGTCACTCATGTCCCTTAGCATGCTTCGTGGAGTACCCATCAACTGTCTTTATGGTCATCCAATTACGGACAACGTTTGATCAGCAATAAGGCACTCGACTCTAAACCTAGGGTCCATAGTGGTTTCAAGTCGAAGGGTGGTATACACCATTATCACCATGAGACTAACTTATGACACTTTGCATAATATTATATATAGTATTCTCATAGCGGGTCAATCCAGTATAAATATTACTCTTAATATTCATACCTATGTTTAAGACTTGATAACTCTTTATCCATGATCCATGAGATGTGATCATCAGTCTCTAAACATAATAGTCTTCATGCTTTAATGTTATCCCACTTCACAATAAAGCTTGACTATGGATACTTTAAGAATAGTGTCCTTATGTCTAATGTGATCTCATGATTAAGTCATACTTGATACATTAAACAGACTAGCTATTCTAGGGACTTTATTAAACAAACATAATAAAGAAAAAGCCTTTTATTATTAATAAATAATTCGATACAAGTACCAAAAGTATTGGCCTCTAGGGCTTACAACAACACCTTCGTCATGGCAATAACCTTCTTAAGTAGTGATTGATGACTTTGGGAACCTACTAACTTTAGCGCCTTCCAAAAGGGTTTTTTTAGTAATCGAGGATACCCACGCTTACGACCCATACGTTAACTAACCTGTAGCATGCATAAAAACATTATTCATAACATAACATTCATATTATTTTATTTCCAAGGAATCTGTGCATCATAAGTTGCAGGAATTCAAGAAGCATGGAATCAAGCAAAAGAAACATTTACTCGTTCAAGTTTAAGGATCCCGATCTAAGCAGCTTGCGTGACTTGATCTCTCAGATGCACCCAGTATACAGAATCAATTTTGGGAAAAACTATGGCAATCTGCTCAGCATCCTCAACCAAAGAGTGGACCATACAACCTTAATCACTTTGGCCCAATTCTATGACATACCCTTAATATGTTTCACGTTCCAAGATTTCCAGCTGGCACCAACGCTGGAAGAATTCGAGCGTCTTGTTAGGATTCCTATGAAGAACAAGCCATTGTTTGAAGGGGTGGATGAATCTTTGCCACCCGAAGTCATTGCTAGAGCGCTTCACATGGACGAGAGGGAAGATGAGGCTAACATAGAAGTCAAAGGGAATACCAAAGGGTTTTCACTAAGTTTTCTCTTGGAAAGAGCTCATACCGTATTGAAAGTGGAAAGTTGGGATGCTTGTTACTCTGCTATTGCTTTGGCTATCTATGGTATCATCCTATTCCCAAATATGGATGGTTTCGTAGACATGGCTGTTATTGGCGTCTTCCTCAGTAAAATTCCAGTGCATACCTTGTTAGCTGATATTTACTATTACATGAGCCATAAGTACACCAAAAATAAGGGAATGCTTGCTTGTTGTGCTCCTCTATTATACTAGTGGTTCCTAGAACATTTTCCAAAGATAGGTGTTTTCGCAGAACAGACAGACGCTAGTTGGCCTCAGAGGTTGGGGTCACTCCGATCCGAAGATATTTCTTGGTATTCCAAGGAATATATTGGCCTGGACATCATATTCATATGTGGAGACTTTCCTAATCTACCACTCATTGGAACTCAAGGATATGTCAATTCTAACCCGGTTCTATCACTAAGACAACTTGGCTACCCAATGGAAGGTCCTCCAGATGCGAGCTCTTTGGAAGCCTTCTTGTTGCTTGACTTAGGGGTTGAGAATACTAGCCTATTCCAAAGGATCATAGAGGCTTGGAAAAATGTCAATCGAAAAGGAAGAGCTGATTTAGGGAGAGCTAATGGGATTATAAAAGAACCCTATTTTCATTGGGTAAAGGAAAGGGTGGAGGTGATCAAAATGCCATTCGTCACTCGGATACTTGTACCTCTTCCCGAGCCTAAACTCACCCATATCCCTGTTGAAGAGGTGGATGAACTCAAGGCCACCATGGCAAAACTAGAAAGAGAAAATGAAGAGTTGAAGTTAAAACTCCAACAAGTCACCAATGAGAAAAACGCAATGAAGTGGGAACTTGAGAGAAAGGACGTACAACTTCAGGCAAATATGGAAAAGTTTAACAAAGAGGAGCATAAAAGGAAAAAGATCAAAGTGGGACTAGAACAAGCTGACCTTTGTCTAGATACTCTTAAGGGTCAACTGCGGCAAGCCCAGAAAGAATGTCAAGAAAATAAGCATTGGTGGCACCTTGCCACGAAGGAGAACAAGACGATAAGAGACATACCTGGGGCTCAGATAAAAGAGCTCACCATTTATGTTCGTCATGCAAAGGATGGAGCGGATCAAGAGCGCCGACTCAAGGATGTAGCCACCTAAGCCTCTAGAGTCTCACCCAGAATATGGGAAGAGAAGTAAGAGATGCAAAAGAGTCTGCCAGCTATTGGAAGAGCCAGCTAGAGTCATTACACCAAGACAATTCCATATGGTTGAAATAAAGAGAGTATGTGATCGAAGATTATGAATCCTTTAAGAAAACCATCGACTTCTTGCAAGGGGATAGGGATAAGTACCGTGCAAAGCTCGATGGGCTGGTGGAATTCTGTAATTGGGCAGCTAAAGACATGCCATGGAAATTAAGAGATGCAATTGAAGAGTTGAAGGAAGATAGCACTCCTCCATCCATAATCAATTTCATCTTGCTCTGTAGAGGGTTATTGAGGAGATTTAAGAAAGAGTTAGAAGAACTCCAAGCCAGAAAGCCTACAGTTTAATTTTCATATGTCTTGTATTCTGTCCTTTGACAATGTATTTTGAATTAGGGCTTTTGGATCCCTATGTTATATACTTGAAGGAATGATGTTTAAATTGCTTCATTATTACTCTATTTTGGTATTTCTTGCTTCGCCGAATTGCTAACAACTAATGAAACTCGAACGATTCCTTGAAAATAAAATATGCATAACATTCGCATTCTCATTATGCATCATTCATCATAAGAAACTCAAAAGACTTACACGACTTTTTCACCTTTTATTCAGTAACCCTGACTAACCAACACCGTTACGAGACGTGAAGCAACTACAAAATGACGTTGGAGCAAGTAGAAGCCAACCAAGCCACCATGAGGACGGACATCACTGTTATCCAAGAAAAGATGGATCAACTGCTAGAGACAATGCTAGCAATTGCACAAAGAGAAAGGGGTGCGGATGTAGAAATTGGAACAAGGAAGAATGACAGTCACATTGGCACGTTAGGACTAGTCCATCAAGACGAAAGCTTCACTCACGCTAAGAAGAGTTTGGTTTATATCCGACAGGAAACAAAGGAGAGGGAGATCGTGTAAAGCCTTCTGATGTGTCTGCTCAGTATGGGTCGGAAATGGGAGGAGATGATCCGTACGGTGCTTTTTATGCACCCGATCCACCCAAGCCTAAAGGTCTCCCAGATCCCGCTGCAGAAAGGCTTCGCGCCTTGGAAAAGAAGATCAAAGCTATAGAGGGGAATAACATCTTTAGTTCCGCTGCCATGAACATGCGATTGGTGTCAAATTTTGTCATCCCGACTAAATTTAAAACTCCTGATTTTGAAAAATACAAAGGCCAGACTTGTCCAAGAAGTCATCTGATAATGTACTTCAGAAAAATGGTTGCCCGTACTAAGAATAACAAGCTGCTTATACAGTGTTTCCAAGACAGTTTAAGTGGAGCATCCATAAGATGGTACATGAGCTTAAAGCAAGGGTGAATCCAAAGTTGGGAAGACTTGTCTGACACGTTCCTTCGTCAATACAAATACAACCTAGATATAGCACCCGACCGAATGTAGCTACAAGGGATGGCCATGAACGAAAAAGAGTCATTTAAAGAATATGCCCAACGATGGAAGAGTTGGCTGCTCAGGTTGAACCACCGTTATCAGAGAAAGAAATGACCGGAATATTTGTAGACACACTGAAAGGCCCCTTCTTTGATAGATTGGTAAGCAGTGCGGCGTCAGACTTTGCGCATCTAGTGACAATTGGAGATCACATAGAAAAAGGCTTAAGGGATGGAAATATCCAAGGAGCTGTGGCAGCCCCCAGTGCACCAAAAAAGTATTTTGGAGGCTTCTAGAAGAAAAGAGAAGGTGATACAAATGCTATATCTAGGGGTTACAAGGGGAAGCAACAAGCTTCTATTGGCCAAGTCGCCGCAGTAGTGCCCATACCCTACCAGCAACCAACACAACAACACCAAGTTTATCAACAACAACGTCAACAACAGAATATCGTTCCCCCAAGACAATTCAAGCCAAGGCCCCCGCAAAGGCAGCTTGACCCTTTACCTGTGCGTTATAGCCAAATATTCCCATACTTGCAAAATGAGGGACTTTTGACTTTGAGAGAACTAAAGCCAACCATTTTTCCATATCCACCCGGATATGATGCTAACGCTTATTGTGAGTTTCATAAGGGAGCGCCCGGCCATACCCTGGAAAATTGTTTTGCATTCCAGAATCAGGTACAAGACCTAATTAAAGCTAAGGTTGTTACCTTCACTCCAAGACGCCCGAAGGTGAACACCAATCCCATGTCAACACATGGAGGTGCTTCAGTCAGTGCTATTGAGGAGAGTGATAAAGGTGAATTGATCCATAAAGTTGAAGAAATTCAAATTCCTATCGCCATGATAGGTCCACAACTGTTAAAGAGTGGTGTGATCCCGGTGGAGTTAGTTGATGAAGAAAATGGTAAAGATTTAAAGAATTTTATCCAACGAATGTTGAATCAAGGCGAATTACAGATCGAGCACCGTGTCAAAGGTCTGAAAGAGATAGAAATAGCGGTGGTTGATATTCCGTATGAGGCAGTCAATGTGGAAATCCCTCTAATCTCGTTGGTGATAGAATTTCCAGCACCCTTCGCATATGAGGATGAGAAGGCAATACCTTGGATATATCAGCCCAGAGCTTTTAAGTAGGGGCAGGAAGACCGACCTTTGGTTATCAATGAACCAAATCTCACCTCAATCGTAAGACCAACTGGAATGACATGCAGTGGCCGAGTTTTTGCACCAAGGACTATTGATACTTCTGCCAAGACTAAAGGGAAAGAAGTTGTTACTCCCGTCCAAATCCCTGTCCCTAATCTAGAAATGCAAGAAATGCATCTATCTCCCAAAGCTGCAATGACCCGTGAGGAGGCAGAGGAATTTCTGAGGATAATAAAGAAAAGTGATTACAAAGTAGTGGACGAATTGAATCAAACCCCTTCGAAAATCTTCATATTGTCCTTACTGCTCAACCCAGAAGCACATAGAGACTCATTAATGAAGGTGCTAAGCACTGCGCATATCACAAAGGACATAACAGTGGAGCAATTTGATGATGTGATAGCTTGTGTGACCACCAGAAATTTCTTGGGATTTAATGACGATGAGTTGCCACTTGAAGGGAAGAATCATAACAAAGCTCTACATATCTCCTTAAGATGCATAGACACCATACTGTCAAGAGTGTTAGTAGACACAGATTCCTCATTGAATGTCATGCCAAAAATTACTTTGGTAAAACTACCGTTGGAAGGAATGAATATGAAACCCAGCACTCTGATAGTAAAAGCGTTTGATGGCTTGAGACGAGCAGTAACAGGGAAGGCCGACTTACCAATTAAGATTGGCCCGACTATCTTCGCTATTAGATTCCAAGTCATGGACATACACCCCAGATATAACTGTTTACTTGGGAGACCGTGGATTCATTTTGCAGGCACAGTCACTTTCACTTTACATCAGAAACTAAAATTAATCACGAATGACAAGATGATTGTGATTGGGGGAGAAGAGGATATCCTGGTTATCCACTTAACTTCTTTTAGATATATTGAAGTGGACGGCGAGATCACTGAGACACCATTCCAGTCCTTGGAGGTGGTAAATGTAATGGTCGTTCGGCAGACATTTGGGTCACCAAAATCAGGACCATCTATGGCCTCGTGGCAATGAGCTAAGGCTGTTATAGAGAATGGGAATGCTCAAGACTGGGGCAACGTGGTGGAAGTACACGAGAAGCAAGACAAGTTTGGTTTAGGGTATGAACCATCGTTGGATGAAGCCGGTAATCAACATAACAAGAAGCACATTCCTTCTGTAGAAGAGATATTCACCAGTGTTGGCCATATCTTTGGTAATCAAGTGATGATGATCAATGAGGAAGCTTATGAAGAGGGGGTGTCTAACTGGATATGACAGGCCGCGCTCGATGAAGAACTAAAGAACTTGAAGGCTGTGGAAATTCCCCAATTTTTTCAAAAGTAATTTTGTTCTTTTAATCAAAGCCCTGTGCTCTGCCCAAGGCATCGTGGCGTGTTATAGGGCCTCCTTTATCTTATAGAAGTTTTGACTATCATTAATAAAATGGAAATTTGCATTCAAATTTTTGTTCATTTCCTTTCATTTTTTATTACAATAAAAATGGCATTAATTCTTATGCACACACTTTCTAAATAAACTGCACAAATCATAACATGCAGAGACACCACCGAGACCATTGATAACGACACTATTATCGTCTGGCATGATTTTGACTGTCCAATTTACCAAGCCGAAGACGAAGTGGGGGAATATTGTGAACTCCTTGAAGAGTTAGCCAGATTACTCAAACAAGAAGAGAAGGTCATTCAACCACACCAAGAGGACGTCGAAGTTATCAACCTTGGGATGGAGGAAGACAAGAAGGAAGTAAGGGTAGGCGCCACACTTCAAGATGCAGTGAAGACAAGACTGATAGAGCTCTTCCACGAGTACACTGATGTGTTTGCTTGGTCATACCAAGATATGTCCAGGTTAGACACTGACATTGTTACCCACAAGCTCCCCCTCAAAGAAGAATGCTCTGCTGTCAAACAAAAGCTAAGAAGAACTCGGCTGGATATGACTCTCAAGATTAGAGAAGAGGTGAGAAAGTAGTTTGACGCCGGTTTCCTAGAAGTCGCTAAGTACCCACAATGGGTTGCCAACATTGTACCGATACCAAAGAAAGATGGGAAAGTCCGCATGTGCGTTGACTACCGAGACCTAAACAAAGCTAGTCCCAAAGACGATTTCCCATTACCTCACATTGATGTATTGGTGGATAACACAACTCAATTCTCTGTATTTTTATTCATGGATGGATTCTCCGGGTATAACCAAATTAAAATGGATCCAAAGGACATGGAGAAAACTACGTTCATCACCTCTTAGGGCACCTTCTGTTACAAGGTGATGCCATTCGGTTTACAGAACGCCGGGGCAACATATCAACGTGCTATGGTGACTCTCTTTCATGACCTGATTCATAAAGAGATTGAAGTGTATGTTGACGATATGATTGCCAAATCCCAGACAGAAGAAGATCACATCACTAACTCGGAGAAACTGTTTGCTCGGTTGAGGAAATTTAGGTTGAGACTTAACCCTAACAAATGCACATTTGGGGTTTGATCGGGGAAGCTTTTAGGCTTCATTGTAAGCCAAAAGGGAATTGAAGTGGATCCCGACAAAGTCAGAGCCACTCAGAACATGCCTTTACGGAAGGAAGACCTCTCATCATGTACTTAATAGTACTCGACGAGTCCATGGGCTGTGTATTATGACAACAACATGAGACTGGTAGAAAAGAGCATGCCATATATTATCTGAGCAAGAAGTTTAATGACTGCGAGACCAAATATTCATTACTCGAAAAGACTTGTTGTGCGCTCGCATGGGCCGCTAGGCGTCTCAGGAAATACATGCTGACTCATACGACTTGGCTGGTATCTAAAATGGATCCTATCAAGTACATATTCGAGAAACCATCTCTTACCGGTAGAATTGCCCGATGGCAGATGTTGTTGTCAGAATACGATATTCAATACATTGCACAAAAGGCCATCAAAGGAAGTGTACTAGCAGACCATCTTGCTCACCAACCGTTAGAGGATTACCATCCTTTGAAGTTTGACTTCCCAGATGAGGACATCATGTTTGTTAAAAATGTTGAAGCTTCCGAACTTAAGGAGGGACCTGAACCAAATGAACGTTGTACTCTTATGTTCGACGGCGCTTCAAATCCAATGGGTCATCAAATTGGGGTAGTGTTGATGTCTCCCAAGAGTTTTCATTTACCATTCACTACAAAGCTTTGTTTTACCTGCACAAGTAACATGGCTGAGTATGAGGCTTGTATATTAGGTCTAGAAGAAGCTATTGAGTTAAAGATCAAAGTACTTGAGGTATTCTGAGACTCCTCTCTAGGGATACATCAAATCAGAAGTGATTGGGAAACGAGCCATGCTAATTTAATTCCATACCGGGATTATGTGCTGAAGTTACTCCCAAAGTTTGACAAGATCACTTTCTCTCATATTCCTCGAGAAGAGAATCAGATGGCAGATGCTTTGGTAACCTTGGCTTCCATGTACAAGTTAATATGGCCTAACCGTCAGCCTAATATTAAAATCAGGCATTTTGACGAACCTGTGCATTGCCTGACAACAACAGAAGAATCGGATGATAAACCCTGGTTCTTCGACATCAAACAATATTTGGAGAAGCAAAAATACCTGGCGGGGGCTTCCAGTCTTGATAAGAGGACTATACGAAGGTTGGCGTCGAAGTTCTTCTTAAATAGAGATGTATCGTACAAGCAGAATTATGACATGGTTTTGTTGAGGTGTGTGGACAAACATGAAGCTAATCAGCTTATGAAGGACATACACGAAGGATCCTTCGGCACACACGCGAATGGGCGTGCAATAGCGAAGAAGATCCTAAGGGCCGGTTACTACTGGTTAACGATGGAAGCCGACTGTTATCATTACACCAGAACATGCTACAAATGTCAATTCTATGCTGACAAAGTACATGTACCGCCTACCCCGTTGAATGTTATAGCATCACCTTGGTCGTTCTCTATGTGGGGAATCGACATGATCGGGATGATAGAACCCAAAGCATCTAATGGATATAGATTTATCTTGGTGGCCATAGACTACTTCACCAAATGGGTTGAAGCCGCATCTTATGTGAATGTCACAAAGCACATAGTCGCCCGTTTCTTAAAGAATAATATCATATGTCGGTACGGGATTCCCAACAAAATCATCACTAATAACGGGTCCAATCTCAACAACAAGACCATGGAGGAATTATATGCAACATTCAAGATTGAACATCATAACTCATCACCATATCGGCCCAAGATGAATGGGGTCGTTGAAGCTGCGAACAAAAATATCAAGAAAATCATCCAGAAGATGGTAGTCACGTACAAGGATTGGCATGAGATGTTGCCTTTTGCGTTACACGGTTATCGTACATCAGTACGAACTTCAACAGGGCAACCCCTTATTCCTTGGTATATGGCATGGAAGCAGTCCTCCCTATAGAAGTGGAGATTCCCTCGATGAGAGTCATAATGGAGGCTAAGTTAGACGAGGCAAAATGGGTTCAATCAAGGTTTGATGAGCTCAACCTTATTGAGGAGAAACGCTTGAAGGCGTTGTGTCATGGTCAACTCTATCAGAGGCATCTTAAGAAGGCATTCGACAAGAAAGTCCGTCCTAGGGTGTTTCAAGAGGGAGATTTGGTGTTGAAGAAAATCTTGCCCATTCACAAGGATTCTAGGGGAAAATGGACACCAAATTATGAAGGTCCATTTGTGGTGGTTAGAGCCTTCTCCGGGGGCGCTATAATTCTAGAAACCATGGACGGTGAGGAATTACCGCTTCCCACCAATGCTGATGCTGTTAAAAAGTACTTTGCCTAAAAAATGGAATAATAAAAGCCGCTAAATCGAAAAACTGAAAGGGCAATTTAGGCACACAAAAATGGCTATCCCGGTGGATCGAAAACCCGAAAGGGCGATCCAGGCATAAATTAGGGATAAAAATAAAAAATTCTGACCCACTGAGTTGAAAACCCGAAAGGGCTGCTCAGGCAAAAATGGGTATCCTGGTGGATCGAAAACCCGAAAGGGCGATCCAGGAAAAAGTTAGGGATTAATTCCAAGGCAAAGAACTGTACTTTCAGGCATCTAGCATATCCCTCAAAGACAAAAGATCAATCTACCCGACTTTTTCAAAGGTAAGGTTCTCGGACTTTCAAAGACATGAGGATCATAGTAGTGTGGAAACTTAATGGTAACTCAATTCTTATTGCTGTTTTATTTCTATGCACAACAATTACCTCATTAAGGAATTGCATCTTTATGTACAATTGTCCATTCAAGGGTCAAATCAATAAAAGAGAAATTTTCTCGTCAAAAGTTGTGCCCAAATTATTTTGTATTTTATCTGTTTGTTTGCAAAATACCTTTATTTTTTTATAAACATCACTCTTAAAGATTTTGGAGAAAATAAAACATGTATTTGAACAAAGTGATAAAATTACTTTCGAAATAGTACAAGGGTGAGACTCATAGCCTCCAAGTTTGTTCTTGTTTCATGAAGGTGTAAGACCGTTCGCAGATATCTACGTTCATTCCAATTGCTAATCAACGCCTCTCATAGATGTACTCATTGTATAGCCCAAACCCTAGCAAGTCTCTAGTGCAATTCCAGCAAAAACATTAAAAAATCGTGGTTGAAGTATCACGTTTTGAAAAGTCTGAACCCTTCAGTGGCTTGGAGTGACCCAAATATATTCCCAAAATTACTCAGTGGGGCATCAAAACTTGATCTCCATTGATCACCCCGATAACAAAAGTCCACACTGTTGGCATCATCATCAAAGCAAAACACCTTAACAGGGCCAAACAAAAAAAAACCCTTTATCTTCTAAGAGGGAGAGCCATTCAAAAAGGGGCATATCCCAATTACACATTTGCATGCCCACATACATGCATCATGTGCCTCATCACATACATTATCTTCCTACTAAAATAGGAAAATTCATCAAGAAACAATCACACCAATCATTGGCATACATATGCATGGCCTTATACAATGCGTTTTCCTACATGCACAACCAAATATCCCCAGCAATTGCATGTTCGCATATATTGCATGCATAATTTCATACATGGTACTTCCATCCAAAGTGGAACATCATACAAAAAATATAACATAATTCAGGATTTGGGATTAATCATATATATCCCATATTTTCCTCATTTAATTCATTAGGATGACCACCCGACGGGCTCTCATGAATTATTTCTTGGTCGGTCATTTTTCAACTTTATGATTAATAATGATATTCCCCCAGCATCTTTTCTACTACTGATCCCCAAGCAGAGGTTACTTTAAAACAGTTCTTTTATAAGCTTTTCCTCTGCAGAACATTTCTAGTAAATCTCCTCCAAAAGGAGTCTTTTCTAAAATATTTCCCCCAACAGGCGAACATTTCAGATTCTGCTTCCACAACATGAAGAGTCTCATTCCATATTTTTAGAGATACTCCTCTAGTATCCTTGAAGAGTCTTAGATTCAATTAAGATATCATTCCTTTTGACTGGAATATCTTAATTCTATCATATAGGATGCTACTTCGATTCGCTACAAAGAATCTCATTTTGCTGTTTGAGATGTTGCTTCATCAATATGAAGAGTCTCATTCCAGATTTTTAGAGATACTTCTCTAGTATCCTTTAAGAGTCTTAGATTCAACTAAAATATCATTCCTTTTGACTGGAATATCTTAATTCTATCATATAAGATGTTGCTTCGATTTGATACAGAGAATCTCATTTTGTTGTTTGAGATGTTGCTTCATCAATATGAAGAGTCTCATTCCAGATTTATAGAGATACTGCTCTAGTATCCTGGAAGAGTCTTAGATTCAATTAAGATATCATTCCTTTTTACTGAAATATCTTAATTCTATCATATAAGATGTTGTTTCGATTTGATACAGAGAACCTCATTTTGCTGTTTGAGGTGCTGCTTTATCAATATGAAGAGTCTCATTCCAGATTTTTAGAGATACTGCTCTAGTATCCTTGAAGAGTCTTAGATTCAATTAAGATATCATTCCTTTTGATTGGAATATCTTAATTCTATCATATAAGATGCTGCTTCGATTTGATACATAGAATCTCATTTTGCTTTTTGAGATGTTGCTTCATCAATATGAAGAGTCTCATTCCAGATTTTTAAGAGATACTGCTCTAGTATCCTTAAAGAGTCTTAGATTCAATTAAGATATCATTCCTTTTGAATGGAATATCTTAATTCTATCATATAAGATGCTGCTTCGATTCGATACAGAGAATCTCATTTTGCTGTTTGAGATGCTACTTCATCAATAGGAAGAGTCTCATTCCAGATTTTTAGAGATACTACTCTAGTATCTTGAAGAGTCTTAGATCCAATTAAGATATCATTCCTTTTGACTGGAATATCTTAATTCTATCATATAAGATGTTGCTTCGATTTGATACAGAGAATCTCATTTTGCTGTTTGAGATGTTGCTTCATCAATATGAAGAGTCTTATTCCAAATTTTTATAGATACTGCTCTAGTATCCTTGAAGATTCTTAGATTCAATTAAGATATCATTCCTTTTGACTAGAATATCTTAATTCTATCATATAAGATACTGTTTCGATTTGATACAGAGAATCTCATTTTGCTGTTTGAGATCGTGCTTCATTAATATGAAGAGTCTCATTCCAGATTTTTATAGATATCGCTCTAGTATCCTTGAAGAGTCTTAGATTCAATTAATATATCATTCCTTTTGACTAGAATATCTTAATTCTATCATATAAGATGTTGCTTCAATTTGATACAGAGAATCTCATTTTACTATTTGAGATGTTGCTTCATCAATATGAAGAGTCTCATTCCAGATTTTTAAGAGATACCGCTCTAGTATCCTTGAAGATTCTTAGATTCAATTAATATATCATTCCTTTTGACTAGAATATCTTAATTCTATCATATAAGATACTGCTTTGATTCGATACAAAGAATCTCATTTTGCTGTTTGAGATGCTGCTTCATCAATATGAAGAGTCTCATTCCAGATTTTTAGAGATACTGCTCTAGTATCTTTGAAGATTCTTAGATTCAATTAAGATATCGATCCTTTTGACTGGAATATCTTAATTCTATCATATAAGATGCTGCTTCGATTTGATACAAAGAATCTCATTTTGCTATTTGAGTTGCTGCTTCATCAATATGAAGAGTCTCATTCCAGATTTTTAGAGATACTGCTCTAGTATCCTTGAAGAGTCTTAGATTCAATTAATATATTATTCCTTTTGATTGGAATATCTTAGTTCTATCATATAAGATGCTGCTTCGATTTGATACAGAGAATCTTATTTTGCTGTTTGAGGTGCTGCTTTATCAATATGAAAAGTCTCATTCCAGATTTTTAGAGATACTGCTCTAGTATCCTTGAAGAGTCTTAGATTCAATTAAGATATCATTCCTTTTGATTGGAATATCTTAATTCTATCATATAAGATGCTGCTTCGATTTGATACATAGAATCTCATTTTGCTTTTTGAGATGCTGCTTCATCAATATGAAGAGTCTCATTCCAGATTTTTAAGAGATACTGCTCTAGTATCCTTGAAGAGTCTTAGATTCAATTAAGATATCATTCCTTTTGACTGGAACATCTTAATTCTATCATATAAGATGCTGCTTCGATTCGATACAAAGAATCTCATTTTGCTGTTTGAGATGCTGCTTCATAAATATGAAGAGTCTCATTCCATATTTTTAAGAGATACTGCTTTAGTATCCTTGAAGAGTCTTAGATTCAATTAAGATATCATTCCTTTTGACTGGAATATCTTAATTTTATCATATAAGATGCTGCTTCGATTCGATACAGAGAATCTCATTTTGCTGTTTGAGATACTGCCTCATTAGTTTGGAGAGTCTCATTTGTTTTAAAGATGTCGATTCTTTGATCTTCATAGAATATTATGTGTCCAGTTCAAGGCACTGTTCTACTAAATATTTGACAGTCTTAGATACAGTTGAGGTATTATTCCATTGACGGAATATCTCGATCATAATTATCCAAAATATTGTTCTGACGATTCCCAGAAAAGTCTCGGATGTTTCTTTTACCTTACAATAACTTTTCGTACCGCATTTCTCGCTACATTTCTATTTCTACATCTCTCTGTTACATGACAAAGGACAAAGTTCGTGTTTTTTCGTATTTAATTATCTTCCACCACGAGTGTACAGAGGTTGTTGCCATTCTTACCTTCTGGTTCAAGTTAATTAAATAGGAGCAACTGTCGTACCCCAATTTTGTCCTACTCCGTTTGCACTACGTTCGTTTGCATTCATATAATCATCCAGTAATGCTTCTTTCAAATCTTCACACATTTAGACATTGGTGTAACCCTATGGTCTTGATCATGGCATATGTTCCCACCACAACTCCATTTGCGCTTCATTATCACATGACCACTTTGTTTGGTCATGAATCCTCATAAAAGGTATACATTTGGCCAATTTAAAAGAAAGGTAGAGAAAGACAAACATTTGGTTCATTTTTTTAATTAGTCAAAGCATGCATCCAAATATTAAAATATGTGCGAACTCCTCTATATTTTTCACTCATCTTATCCGATTTCATCACCCCATTTTCTACCCAATAGGATCCATAAGATTTGTTTGGTTTTCTTTCTTTCTCCTTAGGAAATTGAAGCTTGTTTAAGAGTTTTATAAAGGGATAAACCATGTATTATACTTCCCCATTCCAAAGTATAGGCGCATTTAAATTATAGGATTTGATTTCATTTTAAGAGAGTTTTTTTGTTAATTACTTTTGTCTTATTTTAAAAAAGAGGGGGAGGGGCATTATGTTGTTCTTCTTCTCATCATTTAGAATTCCATTTTTTAGGGAGTTATCTGGAAGTTCAAGCAAATCGCTGATCCAAATTTAAGGGAACAAATATTGGTTTGCCATTTTTCCTTCAAGGTTACAATTAAGTGACACTTACAAAATTAATTAAGTTTACATTGAAGATACCATTTCGGTGCACAAGTGGTGTTATAGTACACTACAACAAAGATCCACCCCTAAAATACTCGGTTTTTTTACACTTAACCTAAAACTCTTTTCTTTTCAAAGCTCCCCGCGTCAAGCCATGGTCCCATTTGTACGTTCCGTACCTCGTGACCTGTTAAAGGAAAAGGGATCAAATCCAAAGCATTAGATAATATGACTTCTTCAACAAAACATTTCGAATTAACAATAATCAAACAAAGGAGCAAGTTATCTGCATCTTAAACTGAAAACAATTAAAAAACTGGAACATGGATTTAATAATTTGAAAGGTAATTTATACAGGGGACCACAGGGAGTACGATGGTTTCATTTTGTTGCAAAGTGGTAGCACCACTCAAGGCGAGGGGCTTACCATTTGGATCCCATGAAATCTGGGATGTACCAAGATCTCCTAACGGTTATCCTAAATTACCAGCTCATCATTCAAAAGAGTTTTACATACTTATCCTTCTTCCTTGCCCTATAAATAAAGCTATTGCGCCAGAAGAAAGGGGCGAGATACGTGCTTTTATTCTGCCAAAATTCATCAAGAACCATTTACCTAAAGCTCATTATTCTCAAAACCTAAGTTAGAGTTTCACACTGAAACTCTGAACTAGGAGAGCTCATACCCTAAATGAGACAACCAACAACATTCAAAAAGCAAAAAAGAGGTGAAGAAGGAGAGGAATTGAAGTTAAATAGGAGACTCATCTGAATCACATCGGAGAAAGGACGTCGGCGGCAGACCAACCGATCAAGTATACTTCTTTCCTTTTTCGCTTAAAATCTTTACACCATTACGATCACCTTGTTGCACTGACTGGAAACCCCACTTTAACTGTATCAAATTGCTGCTATTGGGGATTTAATTGCAAATTTAGGGTTTGTGTTTGATTGTATTTTTCTGACTGTTCTGGTGACGTTTTATTTGTTGGGGAGAATTTAGTTTAAGTTGGTTTGCGTTGGGGGATCATTCTTGTTGAGGTTTGTTGTTTTCCGTCTTATCAAGGTTCAATCTGGGTGTTTGAGCGAATAGCAAGTCTGGATTTGGGTTCGTTGGCCAGAAAGAGAGAGGGTTACTATTGTTTATTTGGAGTTTGGAGGTGGGTTCATCGGAGAAGAAGGTGGCGCCGTCGCCGGTGGCCGACAACCACCGTCTTCTCCGATGGAATTTGGCCGGAGGGAGGCGTCTTCGCTTGCAGAGAAAAAGGAGCCCTGAAGTGAAGAGAGAGAAAGGATTTCACCAAATGAACTGGTTTTTCTCAAGGCGAGGGTTAAATACCCACGACTGGCCCGATGCATGAGTGCCAAGTGTCGCTCCTGTGACATGCCTCGTCTGTGTTTGACCGTTGGTCAACCAGGTGTTTCAGTATGGACGTCCCATGATCTGTTATTATGCTCCCTCATCATATCCATTCGTTATGTTTGACCAAGTCAGATATACAGATCTGACGGTTGGGAGTATCCGTGTGAGGTCAACCAAGTTGATTGGGCTCAACTGGTTCCCCTTGTGGTTTTGGGCCTCCGAATTAGGCTAGAATCACTTCTGGCTATTTGAACCCCTTGCTGTCTTGCAGTTGTGCCCATCTTGGGCTTTTTTTCTATGTTAAGCCCATTTCGTTATTACTATTTTTTTTACCCATTTTCTTTTTCCTTATTTTTGGGTGAAATATATATATATATATATATATATATATATATATATATATATATATATATATATATATATATATATACACACACTATTATTACTATAAACGTAATTGTTTTTTTTTGTTATTTTAGTTACTCAACAATTATTTTAACACTTTATTTGTAAACTTAAAAACAATCATGGATTTAATACTTTATTGATAAACCTAAAATCAATCATTGAGTTAGTTCGTAAATTTGTTTGAGTTTTCATTTTTTATATGTTTGATTAAACTCACTTAAGCAACTTCTAGGTTCATATGAATCATTTCAAATCTTGATCCAATGTCAAGTATTTCTAGTCAAATTAATTAAATCATCTAATTACGATTAAACACCATTTTATTTGGAAATGAAAAGGGAGATGGTTTTGTGTTTTCAACTCCTCTCCTCGATTATTTGAATACGAGTTATCTTACTTGGTTAGTCAAATAATTGTCATTTTTTATCCGCTTAACCATAATTAAATCAAACTACTTTTCATAACAACGAAATGAGAAGGGAGATGGTTTTGTGTTTTCAACTGCTCTCCTCGATTATTTGAATACGAGTTATCTTACTCGGTTAGTCAAATAATTGTCATTTTTTATCCGCTTAACCATAATTAAATCAAACTACTTTTCATAACAACGAAATGAAAAGGGAGATGGTTTTGAGTTTTCAACTTCTCTCCTCGATTATTTGAATACGAGTTCTCTTACTTGGTTAGTCAGATAATTATCATTTTTATCCGCTTAACCATAATTAAATTAAATTAATTTTCATAACAACGAAATGAAAAGAGAGATGGTTTTGAGTTTTCAACTTCTCTCCTCGATTATTTGAATATGAGTTCTCTTACTCGGTTAGTCAAATAGTTCCTATCATTTTTTATCCGCTTAAACATAATTATGATCAAACTATCTTTCATAATAACGAAGTGAAAAGGGAGATGACTTTGAGCCTTCAACTTCTCTCCTCAATTGTTTGAATACGGGTTTTCTTACTCGGTCAGTCAAATAATTGCCATTTTTCCACAAAATTACAACTTAATCAAATCATCTTCATAAACTACACGAAAAGGGAGATGGTCTTGAGCCTTCGATTCCTCTCCTCAAATACTTGGATATGAGTTGTCTTACTCAGCCATTCGAGTACTTGTCGTTTATCTGAAATACGTCAACCATACATAAACTTATGTTCATAATCACTCAGATGAAAAAGAAAGCGGTCTAGAGTCTTCTATTCCCTTTCCTGATTATTAAGATACGAGTTGTGTTACTCGATTATCCGAGTATTCGTCATCCATTTAAAATACCTTAACTATTATCAAACTCCTTTTACAATTAACGATGAAAATGGATATGGTCTAGAGCCTTCGATTCCTCACCTTGTCTATTGGGATACGAGTTGTCTTACTCGACTATCCGAGTATTCGTCATCCAATAAAATATCTCAACACATCAAATTTATCTGCCCTCGCCCCCGTGCGATCGAAACCAATCAAACAAAAACATTCAACATATTAACCCAACTTGTCACCCCCGTGTGATTAAAACTCTTTTCAGAAAGAACATTGTTTAATCCCTTCTAATGCGCATAACAAACTAGTGCTTAAGCCTTCGCCGAGAGCAAAACAAGCCAACGTTTAGCCTTTAGAACGTGATCTAAACAGTTATTCACTAAAAGACACCAACCAACCGTAGTTTCCTGAACTATGAATGCTCTGATTTCTTTATTGCACCATAAGGATACGTAGGCACGAGATTGCGAGATCTTGGCGAGCACACTAATAAAAAACCTCCCTTTCCCCTTCTAAAGTTCCCGTCCATCTCTATTTTCAATATTTTTATCACTCGAAGAAAAACAAACAACATTTAGCTAACATTAAAATCGCAAATTAGAACTAAAAGGTTCCCGTTGAGTATAACGGACGTGAGGGGTGTTAATACCTTCCCCTTGCGTAATCGACTCCCAAACCTGAATATGGTTGCGACGACCATTATTCTATTTTTGAAAGGTTTTATCGATATTTTCCTATTCCTTAATTAGGGGTAAATAAAGTTCGGTGGCGACTCTATTCGAACTAAATCTTTTTCGCGACCATCGCAAGGGATCGTATTTTTCGATATGCGACAGAGACCTGAGGGGGACTGGCTTTAATCATCAATCTCTGGACAAACAAGGAGAAAGCTTTATGACCAACTTTGTTCTTCCTAAAAGGGAGCCTGAGCCTGTAATGTCTAAACATCTGACTTAACATCGTGTCAGACATCAGAATACTCAAACTGGAGGCAAGTTACTACGCTGGAGATGTCATTACTGTGGAAAATATGGTCATATAAAGCCTTTCTGCTTCAAACTTTATGGCTATCCCATGTATCCAACACAACCCATAGCTAATCAAATGGTGCCTAACACTAGAAAAGAGTGTATACCAAGCATGTAAACACTAGTCTCATAGCTCACACCTCTCTTAGAGCTTCAGCTCGAGAAGACTATTATTTTGACAGTGGATGCTCTAGACACATGACAAGTGTTAAGAAGTTCTTGGAAAACATCAAGTCCTACTCAACTGGTTATGTCACTTTTGGAGATGGGGCTACATGTGAAATTAAAGGAATTGGAAGACTAGCCTGTACAGGACTTTCGAGTCTTGATAATGTCTTGTTGGTAAAAGGTCTGATTGCTAATTTGATTAGTATCAGTCAGTTGTGTGATGAGGGTCTTAAAGTTAATTTCACAAAATTTGGGTGTTTGGTCACTGTCATACGGTGAACTGACTTTTTGTGTTTTTGCTTTAGAAAGCAAATGTCGCGGATAGCAAGAGTCGCCACCGACTTTTCTTTTATCCAATAAGGAAAGGTGGAAAAGAACAGGAAAGACCTTGATTAGATTTTAGGTTCGGGAGGTACATTATACAAAGGGAAGGTGTTAGCAGCCTCTGTATCCATGATTATCCATGGGCTCTTAATTGCTTGATCACTTATGTTTGTCTGGAAAAAGTGGTTGTGAATTGTTTAGAAAATGTTTTGAAAAGAGAATTTAACTTTGTAATGATTCTTGCATGAATGTATACAAAGTGGTTATCTCGTTTAGTTTAGAAAGTTGTTTAGAAAAATATAACTCGGCAATGATTCTAGTACGAATGTATGCCAAGTGGTGATTTTCTAATGGAGGTTTTGAAAAGTGTGAGGTGTGAAAAGTAGTTTTAGTTGTGAGTAAGCAATTAAGAGTTATACCTACCCAAGGTCTTTATGGGCATTTCCTATCCTTATGAGGGTAAAACTGTCCTTACTATTGAGAAGTAAGTAGTTTTATCCTTTGGATGTAAAAGGGTCATCGTAGGGTCATCGATTGGTCATTGAAGGCAACATTTGTAAGGATACCTTAGCATTCGAAGGGACGATCATCATCTAACCGTAGGCTACACCGAAGGGTCATCGAGGGACAAAATCATATATTCGAAGGCAACATCCGAGGGACTATGATTTATTTTATGATGATTTAATCGAAGGGTCTTTGCTAAGTATATCCCCACATTCGCGGGACATGACCGTAATACCGTGATATCGTAGGGTAACAAAGAGAAGTCCAAGATCGCATATTTAAAGGCAAAGTTTTACAATTAATTAGATAGCCGTAATCGATTAAGTAATTAGGTCCACATTAAAATCGACGAAATCAATACATTAAAATCAGCTAGGGAATTTAGGATGAATCTCCACATAAAAATTAAGTAATTCAGAATCCATCTCCATAAGGGTATCCCACACATAAAGTGGAATACCTAGCCGGCCGTTTCCTCGGGAATATGTAAGCCTTTACACAATTCAGCACACGGGTTAGAACATCGAGATAGAGTACAATTGAAAATTGCACCACAACATAAAAACAACAGTCATAAAGTCAAGCCAAATGATGCAGAATTATAATAAATCTTGATTAGATAAACATAAGGCAGAACAGAAAAGAAACAAAACAGCCACTGCCCCGTTCGCTCCTGCTTCGCCTAGCGAAGGCTTAGCGAATGCTCGCTACAGGCTCGCTTAGCGATGTGCTAGCGAGCTGCTACGGGTTTTGAGTTTGATAGCAGCATGATTCCGGCACCCTGAACTTTATGGCATTTAATTACAGGAATAGCATGGACAAACATTCAGGATATTCAGGCATACTTAAATTCACATGTGAAATCAAATTACATATCCGAAAATTTAATCATGATATGTAGCGATTACCGATTAAAAGCGTAAAACAGTAGTGATGCGCAAACCTGTTTGCAACTGAGCTGCGATGTTGAAGGGACTGACCACTCTTGGTATCAGATGGAGTAGGGCGGAGGTAACTTCGGTGCGGATGAGCGGCCTGCAGGGTTTCTTTACTCGGAATTCTCTGAGTTGGTCTCCAGGGTTTCTGTCCGTCTTCGTCTGGGTTCGTTCTCCCTTTTTCTGACTGAAGCTTGGCTATTTATAATGCTCTTGTTGTGACCTAATGGGCTCAGAATGAAGCCCGAAAATTCTGATATATCGCAAGCTTCGCTAGGCGAGCGTTGTAGCGAAGGGTTCGCTAGGCGAAGGATATGCTCGCCTAGCGAGCAGGCCATCTGTGACCTAATGGGCTCAGAATGAAGCCCAATCATTCTGGTATTCGCAAGCTTCGCTAGGCGAAGGAGTTGCTCGCCTAGCGAGCAAGCTAATTTGGGCCTTTTTCTGGATTGGGCCTGTTGTGAGCTGGGCTTTTGTTCCTTTAAGGTCAATGCCTTGCAGAATAAGTTGGAGTGCTTCGAGAAATGTTGCGCAAGATTAATGGGCAAATTTTGGGGTATGACAGCTGCCCCTGTTCAATATTCTTGAACCGAGAGAGTTAGGATGGCATGTACGCCATTCGTGGTCTGGAGGTGGAAGATTATTGAACACTAGAATGCCCCAAAATTTGCACTTGTCAATTAGTCTTGATGGAGATGGGCTTAAAGATGCCATCCAGGAAGTTTGATGATGAGAGCTTCAGATTGTGTCATACGTTAGACGATATCTGAAGACATGAGTGTCATACCGGGTCATACGCTAGACCGTATAGTGAGTCCTCCATTATGCTGTCGACTTCGCTGGGGAGTCAGAGTGTGTTATACGCTGCTGGGGATAAGGGATCAGAATGGATCATACGCTAGACCGTATCTGAATAGCAGAGTGAGTTGTTCATTAGGCGGATGACTTTGCTGGGGAGGAAAGATCCGAATGGATCGTACGCTAGATCGTATCTGAGTTGCAAGATGAGCTGTCCATTAGGCTGTATCTGAGGATGAAAGGGGGAGTCGTACGCTAGACTACACTTCAGAATGTACCGTACGCCAGGTAGCCTGTGAGGAGATGAACATCCGAATGGGTCGTACGCTAGACCGTCTCTGAGCAGAATGGGCCGTCCGTTAGGCTGAATCTGATTACGAAAAGGGGGGTAGTCACACGCTAGACTACACGTCAGAATGTACCATACGCTAGGTAGTCTCTGAGAAATGAAAGGTCCAACTGGGTCGTAAATTAGACCGTATTGGAGTAGTTGAAGGTCAGAATGGATCGTCCGTTAGATCGTATCTGAGTGGAAGGAGTCATATGTTGAGCTGAATCAGAATGAACCATACGTTAGACTGTATCTGATCGTATTTGTAGACGTTGTATTTGCAATAAATGGCCGGGATGGGCTTAAAGATACCATCCTTAGGAGGATATCAGAGCTAGCCAGACTGAATATTCACATGGATTATATCTGAAAGATGTCTCTGAATCTCGAATGTAATCGATGAAGATATCCGTCTGAATGGATCTTTACTTTGACTGTATCGGGAGGATAATTAACCTGAAAAATAAAGTTAGCTTTATGCCATGTCATGATGCATGGGATGTTTTATGCTTCTGAACATAAATGCGGTCATTGTATGCATGTGCATGATGTGAAATGATGTAATGAATGAATTATGCGTCTGAACAGTTTTTTCTGGCGACTTCCTGGGGAAGATAAATCTCAGTCTTCTAGTCGGAGATATTTGTATTGATGATCCTTTCTTAGCTGGGGATACTTGATTTCTGTCTGATGGTGGAAACACTCAACAGAGCCCGGCTGGGTATGGAAGAGATGACCAGTCTGGTGATGCCATCCTCTTCTGGGGGAATAGCTGGTTTATGCTGGGGAATAGAATTAGCAACCAGATTCATTGGAAAGCATGGTTAGACCTTCTCCTCGATCCTGAAGTCTTTTGTAATTGCTATTTCCGTTTTATGCATGTATTTTTGATAAACATCGATCATATTCAAATGCATATACC
Organism: Lathyrus oleraceus; assembly: GCF_024323335.1. Lineage (NCBI taxonomy): Eukaryota > Viridiplantae > Streptophyta > Magnoliopsida > Fabales > Fabaceae > Lathyrus > Lathyrus oleraceus. The sequence goes on along the minus strand of NC_066582.1, from coordinate 395,455,589 downwards.
AATTCAATCTAAATCAATGGACGTTTACGCAAACAAAACAGAGAAAGTAAAACAAAAGCATTTTTTTTTGGAAACAAAATTGTATTGATTTTGAAAGAGGGCTTATAAACAGGCAATTTGTGTACAAGGAGACAGAAATCCTAGTAAGAGGAAATTGTCGAGAAAACAAAGAAAAAGCTATGAAGGAAAAGTCCTATTGATTTTAATTCTGCTACTATCATTATGTCTTCAAGCGTCTCATCTCCTGCTGTCGGATAGAAGTGATTGGCTTGTTCAGTCCCTTTGACTTGGGTGAAGATGACCGAGAACGGGACATAGTCATACGCTTTAATCCCTAATTTTTGCCTGGACCGCATTTTCAGGTTTTCAGTCCACCAGGATACCCTTTTTTTGCCCAAGCCGCCTTTTCAGGTTTTCGACTTGCCGGGTGTACATGCGTAGTATTTTTTTAACTATGTCCATGTTCACGGGATGCGGGAAGTCTTCGCCGTCCATTGTAGCAAGTATTATGGCTCCACCAGAGAGTACCTTCTTAACTACAAATGGCTCTTCGTATGTGGGAGTCCATTTGTCTCTAGAATCACCTTGTGGTAGAATGATACGTTTTATTACCAAGTCGCCACTTCGGAATTATGGTGTTTTATTTTGAACTGCATGCAGAGTTCAGTAATCATCTTGTTGTTCAAATTAGCACCATTATCAGTGATAGCTCTTTCAGGAGACAACAGGTTTCTCAAATGTGTATTTGATAAGATCCATCTTAGAAATCAATAAAGCGGTATGATTCAACATATACTGTCTTAGTCGGCGAGCAGCCCAAGCCAAAGCACATCAAGCTTTCTCGAGCTGTGAGTATCTTGTTTCACAGCCGGTACCTTTTGCTAAGGTAGTATATTGCATGCTCTTTTCGACCAGACTCTTCATGTTGTCCCAACACACCCTATTGAATTTTCTAAACATGGTCAAATACATGATTAGAGGTCCTCCTTCAATTGGTGGCATCAGAATTGGAGGTTCATGGAGAGACTTCTTGATTTTGTCAAAAGCTTCTTGACATTCATCATTCCATATTGTCTCCTGATTTTTCCTCAGTAATTTTCTTGTCTACTTCAGTACCTAGATTTCATTTGACTCCTCATGCGGCTGTATAGTCTTTTCTTCTTATAGTACCAGTCTGGCAAGTTCTCCAGGGACTTCACAATCTTCCTCACTCCCATCGTCGGTTTGGTAGATCGGATTTTCAAAGTCATAATGAACAGCAGCAGGATTATTATCAACAGGATCCAGAGTGGATATGGATACGCAATTTTTTACGTGAGTGTGTGCAAGAAAACATAGCTTGTTTGAAAGATGACAGGAAAGATAAAGAGCGCAATATTTGAATGCAAAAAGTCCATTGATTCATTGAATGTGAATATGCTTATGAAAATGACAAAACCCTTGAAAAATTAGCTATTGTGCCCCGGGCATAGACACAATGCTTTAAAATGCTAAAATAGCAATAACAATTACTCCTGACTAAAGGAAATCGGGATAGTGGCTTCAACTTTCCAATTATTGAGTCTGTCACCAATTGTTGAGAAAATCCAGCTATCCGGGTCGCAATCGCTATTAGCATCTTCTACAGCATTAACAGTCTCGTCATGATCAGGCAGAGGAGCAGTGATGACATAAGGAGTCTCCGGAGGATCAGAGGTAGCCGCCTGTATCTTTCCACTTCGAATTCCGCTTTCAACATGTTCACCTGTTAATATAAGTTCAATGAAACCCGATGAGGAACTTCTCAATAGATGGCTGTAGAATGGGCCAGTCAGTATGCTCATGAACATGTCCATTAATTCTTGATCAGTCATGGGGGGTTTGACTCTGCCGGCCAAATCTCTCCATTTTTGAGCATATTCTTTGAAGCTTTCTTTATATCCCATAGTCATATTCTGCAACTGTATCCGAGTAGGCACTAATTCAGAATTATACTGGTAATGCTTGTAGAAAGCTGTCGCTAAATCAGTCCAGGTGCGGATGTCAGAGCTCTCGAGCTGATAGTACCATTCTAACTGGGTGCCAGACAAACTCTCTTGGAAGAAATGGATCCATAGTTTTCTATCAGTGGTATACGGCTGAATCTTTCTCACATAAGCTCTCAGATGCATCTGAGGACAAGATGCCCCATCATACTTAGTGAAAGCGGGGACCTTGAATTTGCGGGGAATGACCACATCAGATACTAGACCCAAGTTTTCGAAATCCAGACCGGGCGCCTTCTGACCCTCCATAGCTAGCATGCGTTCTTCCAGCAACTTGTACTTGCCATCTCTTGGAGAGTACTGTTCATTCTCATAATCTTCATCATCGTCCTCAGGGTTGAAGAGATCAACATTCTCATCTTCTGAATCTGTCCCCTCTTCTTGATCCTTCGGAATTCTAATCTTGATTCCTGCAGTCTATCCTTTGAGCCTTCTTCCCGGGTTAATGTAACTCACAGATTTCTTGTCCTTTTTCTTCTCGAGCAAGAGAGCCTTCAGTTCCTCCCGCCCCTTGGATAAGTTCAAGATCATCTCCTGGAGTTGAGCATTCTGAGCATGGAGATCTTTGACAGTTTGTTCGAGGTCCATTTTTCTGTTTGGAGGAAAACCGTGAGAACACTGATCCCTTAGAATACCTGTTATGCAATGTTATGCTATGCAATGTATGAAATATTTTCAATGTTTAAAGTCCTTGAAATGGTTAGTACAATGCCATGATGTCATGATGTTATGATGTTATGATGTTAAGTAAATAACAAGCACGAGCAAGTCCCACAACCATCATTCCTGAGTTTTTAAGGCTTGCATGAGTTCCATAGGTAAGTACCCTCCCCACTGAAGTTTGGTTGGTTCAACCTGTCCTAGAATAGTAACCGGGTTCTAGAAGGATCTCAAATCATCGACCTTCCTTTAAGTCCACTTCAGTGCAACACCAAGTGGTTGACCGAAGCTTCCCTAAAGTCCAATCTCAAAGAGTGTAGTATCGAGTCTCAACCAACCCCAGTCGGAACCGAGGTCAGTTATCTCACTACTTTCTAATGGCTAGGATGAGTCAATTAGGGTTCTAAAGGTCTGGTTAATGCTTCGATGACACCACGCAGACGCCAAATTTCTCCTCAAGTAAACATGAGGAACATCAGGACATCCAAAGTGTCACATTAACCGTAGCCATCATTTTGACCATTCCAGTATACGCCGGATAGTCGCGATGATCTATTGCTACTTACCTAAGGTACACTAGATCCGGGTGTAGGATCTCTCACTCAAGCATGACATACCCAAGCAATCCCTTAAAAGTAAATCAGACAATTTAAATAAGTGATCTTGTTTTTAAGGTAACCTCTCTTTTTAAGGTGTCCCCAGCAGAGTCGCAAGTTCTGTCATACGGTGAACTGACTTTTTGTGTTTTTGCTTTAGAAAGCAAATGTCGCGGATAGCAAGAGTCGCCACCGACTTTTCTTTTATCCAATAAGGAAAGGTGGAAAAGAACAGGAAAGACCTTGATTAGATTTTAGGTTCGGGAGGTACATTATACAAAGGGAAGGTGTTAGCACCCTTTGTATCCATGGTTATCCATGGGCTCTTAATTGCTTGATCACTTATGTTTGTCTGGAAAAAGTGGTTGTGAATTGTTTAGAAAATGTTTTGAAAAGAGAATTTAACTTTGTAATGATTCTTGCATGAATGTATACAAAGTGGTTATCTCGTTTAGTTTAGAAAGTTGTTTAGAAAAATATAACTCGGCAATGATTCTAGTACGAATGTATGCCAAGTGGTGATTTTCTAATGGAGGTTTTGAAAAGTGTGAGGTGTGAAAAGTAGTTTTAGTTGTGAGTAAGCAATTAAGAGTTATACCTACCCAAGGTCTTTATGGGCATTTCCTATCCTTATGAGGGTAAAACTGTCCTTACTATTGAGAAGTAAGTAGTTTTATCCTTTGGATGTAAAAGGGTCATCGTAGGGTCATCGATTGGTCATTGAAGGCAACATTTGTAAGGATACCTTAGCATTCGAAGGGACGATCATCATCTAACCGTAGGCTACACCGAAGGGTCATCGAGGGACAAAATCATATATTCGAAGGCAACATCCGAGGGACTATGATTTATTTTATGATGATTTAATCGAAGGGTCTTTGCTAAGTATATCCCCACATTCGCGGGACATGACCGTAATACCGTGATATCGTAGGGTAACAAAGAGAAGTCCAAGATCGCATATTTAAAGGCAAAGTTTTACAATTAATTAGATAGCCGTAATCGATTAAGTAATTAGGTCCACATTAAAATCGACGAAATCAATACATTAAAATCAGCTAGGGAATTTAGGATGAATCTCCACATAAAAATTAAGTAATTCAGAATCCATCTCCATAAGGGTATCCCACACATAAAGTGGAATACCTAGCCGGCCGTTTCCTCGGGAATATGTAAGCCTTTACAGAATTCAGCACACGGGTTAGAACATCGAGATAGAGTACAATTGAAAATTGCACCACAACATAAAAACAACAGTCATAAAGTCAAGCCAAATGATGCAGAATTATAATAAATCTTGATTAGATAAACATAAGGCAGAACAGAAAAGAAACAAAACAGCCACTGCCCCGTACGCTCCTGCTTCGCCTAGCGAAGGCTTAGCGAATGCTCGCTACAGGCTCGCTTAGCGATGTGCTAGCGAGCTGCTACGGGTTTTGAGTTTGATAGCAGCATGATTCCGACACCCTGAACTTTATGGCATTTAATTACAGGAATAGCATGGACAAACATTCAGGATATTCAGGCATACTTAAATTCACATGTGAAATCAAATTACATATCCGAAAATTTAATCATGATGCCTTATGTATGTAGCGATTACCGATTAAAAGCGTAAAACAGTAGTGATGCGCAAACCTGTTTGCAACTGAGCTGCGATGTTGAAGGGACTGACCACTCTTGGTATCAGATGGAGTAGGGCGGAGGTAACTTCGGTGCGGATGAGCGGCCTGCAGGGTTTCTTTACTCGGAATTCTCTGAGTTGGTCTCCAGGGTTTCTGTCCGTCTTCGTCTGGGTTCATTCTCCCTTTTTCTGACTGAAGCTTGGCTATTTATAATGCTCTTGTTGTGACCTAATGGGCTCAGAATGAAGCCCGAAAATTCTGATATATCGCAAGCTTCGCTAGGCGAGCGTTGTAGCGAAGGGTTCGCTAGGCGAAGGATATGCTCGCCTAGCGAGCAGGCCATCTGTGACCTAATGGGCTCAGAATGAAGCCCAATCATTCTGGTATTCGCAAGCTTCGCTAGGCGAAGGAGTTGCTCGCCTAGCGAGCAAGCTAATTTGGGCCTTTTTCTGGATTGGGCCTGTTGTGAGCTGGGCTTTTGTTCCTTTAAGGTCAATGCCTTGCAAAATAAGTTGGAGTGCTTCGAGAAATGTTGCGCAAGATTAATGGGCAAATTTTGGGGTATGACAGCCACTGATGAGAAAAATGAAGTTTTGATGAGGGGAGTCAGGTCTAAAGATAACTGTTACTTGTGGACATCTCAAGAAATTAATAGCTCTTCCACATGCTTGATATCCAAATAAGATGAAGTCAACCTGTAGCACCAAAAACTTGGACATCTACATCTGAAAGGCATGAAAAAAATGTATCAAAATAAGCCATAAGAGGTATTCCTAAGCTCAAGATTGAAGAAGGTAAAGTTTGTGGTGAGTGTCAAATTCGGAAGCAAACCAGGATTTCACATCCTAAGTTACAACATCATACCACTTCAAAAGTTCTGGAATTTCTTCATATGGACTTAATGGGGCCTATACAGGTCGAGAGCCTTGGTGGGAAAAGGTATGCCTACGTAGTTGTTGATGATTTTTCAAGATTCACCTAGGTGAACTTCATCAAGGAAAAATCAGATGTCTTTGAGGTTTTCAAAGATTTATGTCAAAGGTTACAAAGAGAGATGGAATGTGGAATTGTCAGGATTAGAATTGACCATGGAAAGGAATTTGAAAATAGAAAATTTGTTTAATTCTTCTCCTCTTAAGGTATTGGTCATGATTTCTATTCTCCCATCACCCCTAAGCAAAACATAGTTGTTGAACGCAAGAACAAGAATCTACAAGAAACAGCTAGAGTCATGTTTCATGCCAAGCAACCACCCTTCCATTTTTGGGCTGAAGCAATGAATACTGCTTGCTATATTCATAATAGAGTCTCTCTAAGAACTGGTACTTCAGCTACTCTTTATGAACTATGGAAATAAAGGAAGCCTATTGTCAAATACTTTCATGTATTTGGAAGCAAATGCTACATTTTGGCTGATCGTGAACAAAGAAGAAAGATGGATCCCAAGAGTGATGAAGGAATATTTCTGGAGTACTCTACATACTGTTACCACAATAAATTGATAGGGAAGGTTGAAGGCGTAAGTAATGAAAGTGCCTTATGGATTTAAGGATTATACCCCACCAAGGGGAGGTTTGATAGAAAAGTTGAGCCTAAGATAAGCAAGAGTTGGGAAAACCACAAGTTACCAGAAGATGAAATCGACGGAAGAAGCATGTTTGGTCGAAATCCGTTCTGTCGACTGAACCGGAGATTGGGACTTAAGAAATTCTTGATTGTACCAAACCCATTGGGAATGGTGTCTACATAAATACCTGAGCGGGATAAGTTTGAAATTCAAAATGACTAGCAGTTACAAGGAGAATAAGCACCAAAATATGGAGCAGTTTTTAGATCGTGTGGCATGACGTCTGTCTTCAGACAATTATTTTTGAGTTATTTTGCTTGTAGACAGTTTCTTTAGTTCATTATAAATAGGGGATCCCACAGAGGACTCTGGGTGTTCACTTTGTACCAAAATCACTTGTAAAAAACTTCACATTCCCAGCGCGAGGAAGCAAGAGTTTTTAAGAGTGCTATGTATGTGAATCACCACATTTACTTCAATGCAACTTCCTTATTTTTCAATTGTTCCTGTTGAACACTTTATTTTAATTTCTTTTACGTTTGAATTATCCTTTTTTGTTGTCGCTACGCTGTCGACACTGATTCTATTATGATAATAGAATTCACCAAAAGCATGTTCGTTGTGTATGTCTTTTGAATGTCATAGTGATGTCGGTCACGAGTCACCCATAGTCTATAGCATCATCATTTCGTGTGGAAAAACCTTTGCTTGTTCAATACTTTGTCAGAAGCCGTTTCTCACAAAGTTAATAGTCTGTCGAATTGAACGAGTTACCCTGTCACATTAGCACATGTCTTAGGATCAACTGGTTGATCCTGCAAGTAACCCTTAGTTTTAAGGCTTAGGGAGGACCAGCGGTTGTTTACCAATTTCCACAGTAAACAAAATGGCACGCCCAGTGGGACCAGTGCTAGTGTAGTTACGCAATTGCACAAAAATTAGAAGTGGCAAACTATATAGTAGGCCACAAGAAACTGTGAAAATGTCAAACTCCAATACGGATGAAGTGCCACAAGGGACTTTATCCACTACGGAAACAGTAATTTCACAGGTTGCAACTTTGCCTCCGATGACAAGTGCAGCCTCAACGATGTCAACTACAGGTGCAGATGGAGCATCGATTCCTTTACCTCCACCGGGAGGTTCAGGATCAACGATAACGACGTTCAGACCTTATGTGCCTCGCTTTGGCACCACAGATCCTCTTTATGGAATGTCGTATTCCTTAATGCCAGGATATCAATCAACATCAAGTGTAGCATTGTTTTCAGACAATGCTCAAAATACGAGTCCCTCCTTACAGGGATTAACGTAAGGGGGCAATGCTCAAAATAAGAATAGTACTCAGAATAGAACCATGCCGCTGTCGAATACTTCAATAGCGGTGTTGAGGCAGCAAATGGATGATAGTAATCATGAGTTGGTTAATATGTTAACTAATCAAATAGGTACAGTTTTTAATCCAGTGATACAGGAATCTGCTGAAACAAATAGGCAGGTGGCTAATCAATTGACACGCTTGTGTAACTTCCTAGGGGTACCGGCTCGACAGATGGCACAAGTGGTTAGGCAAACCATTCCTGTTCAAGTAGAGATAGGGGCAGCAAAAGATGAGACAATCCATGAGGGACAAATCCTTAGACCCCAACAAAATCAAGGCGTTGAGTCAGGAGTAGCAGGACGTAACCAGATGGTGTTAGTTAACCGACATCAGAATGCTGATCAAATTATCGATCAACATCGGCAAGAAGACTTAGCAATGGAAAATAATTTGACAACTATTGTCGAAAGAATTATGGCTAGGAATGGTATGAGTGCCGCATTGCAAAGGCCACTATATGCTTCCCCATTGGCTGAATTTATTCTCCAAACCGAGGCACCTAGAGAAAAGAAGGTGCCTAAATACACTAAGTTTGGGGGAGAATCTGGTGAGTCGACAATAGAACATATTGCCAGATATTTAACCGAGTTGGGAGATTTGGCTCATAATGAGTGTTTAAGAGTAAAAAACTTTCCTTCTTCTTTAACTAAGGCTGCCTTCACATGGTTCACTTCTTTGGCCCCAAATTCGATTGATTCGTGGGCCAAGTTAGAAAAGAAGTTCCATGAATAGTTTTACGAAGGACACTCCAAAATCAGTTTGGCAGAATTGTCTAGCATTAAGAGAAGGTTTGCTGAGAGTATTGACGATTATCTGAATAGATTTAGATCATTAAAGGCCAGGTGTTTTACGCAAGTATCGGAACATGAACTTGTTCAAATGGCTGCTGGGGGGTTAGATTATTCCATTAGGAAGAAAATAGACCCAACCTTTGTAAAAAGTATGTCACAATTGGCTGATAGAGTTCGGCATCTCGAACGGCTAAGGTTAGAAAAGGTTAGACACAGTAAGGCTAAGAAGGAAAAAATAGCTTTCGTCGATTATGATGTGACCGATCCAATCTATGAGGCTGATTATGCTTCATCGACTGTATTAGAAATTGACGTGGCTGAGTTAAAGCCAGGATCTGCTTATGAGTGTCGGTTATTACGTCCTGCACAAGGGAAAAATCCTGTCAAAAATAATCCAAAATTCCCTTCAAAAACTTATACATTTGATGTGACAAAGTGTGAGGAAATTTTTGATTTGTTAGTTAAAGATGGTCAAATGGTGGTGCCACCTGGTACTAAAATACCACCATTGGAACAAAGACAGAAAGAGGATTTTGTAAGTATCATAATTATCTTGGTCATAATACCTCTAATTGTTATCTTTTCAGGGATCTGGTTCAGAAGGCAATTCAAGAAGGTAGACTGAAATTTGTTGGCCGCAAAATGAAGATCGACGCTGACCCTCTCCACCAGGAGGAAGCTCTATTCGTTGAGCCAGTCGAGATCAACATGGTCGAGATCTCTGAATATGATGAGGCTGACATGTTAGAGAAAACTGATGAAAGCCCAGATGTCGATATAGCTGAAGTCTATCCAAGAGCTGATGAAGATTTGGTAGATTTCCTGTATCGCTGCAATAATAAGGGTTCACAAGTCTGCTTATACCCTAGATGTGGCGCTGTCACCGACAAAGTTGCTGCTGAAAATTTCCAAAAGCTACAATTGGGAAAAAGCAAAGGAAGTGGGCTGAACAGAGCCCGCCAAAATGAAAAAATCCCAAGGAAAGCTGTGGAAAATGCTCAAGGAAGGCCTAAGAGCTTCGTACCATCGGCAAGTGCTCCTAGAGGCACCTGGATCAAGCCTCAGGGAAAACTAGAAACCCCACAAGGTGTTGCTACTGCCAGAGGAGGTTTTGCAATCAACTACAGGCGTGAGTTCAAGTCTGAGAAAAGAACTCATGTTTCTGAAAATTATTTGGGGAAGAATCCCATGTCCAGAACTCAATGGTAACGTTTTCAACGTCGCAAGCAGGCTGAAAGAGAGGATGCTAGGGAAATGGATGGAAAAGGCATGGCTAATGGGACTGATTCTGGAAAGAGAGTTGTTGTGAGGGTCGACACTGTAGCTAAAGAACGGATCAGGGAGTATGTCCATCGACCAAGTGAAAAATGTTATGATGAGGTTACTGATGACTTCAATTCAGAATCATAAGCAAGTTTGGATATCTTAGTCAACATGGTGTCAATTCTACCAGAAGAATACAATTGTGTTACTGAGGTGAAGGATTCGGTAAGAAATGGACTTACATAAGCCAAGATGTTACTTTGTGCTGAATGATGGTTCTGTTGAGAGCCAAGAAGCAAGTTTTGAGAGGCCCACAATGACTATGAAGAGTCATCTGAAACCTCTGTTGATCAGGGCTAAATTGGAAGGTGTGACTTTCAACAAAGTGTTGGTAGATTGTGGCGCTACTGTTAACATCATGCCACACCATATTTTGAAGAAAATTGGCAAGTATGATATTGATGTTAGATCCAACAACATAGTCTTATCTGACTATGGGGGCAAAACAAAGAGCACCATGGGTGTGATCATGGTGAACGTCACTGTCGGCTCAATCACTAGGCCAACATTGTTCATGGTAATAGATGCCAAGCCAAGTTACAATTTGCTAGTCGGCAGAGAATGGTTCCATGGTGTCGGAGCTGTACCATCTTCAGCACATCAGAGATTGGTAATTTGGAGAGAAGATGGAGTGGTCGAAAACATTGAAGCTGATCAAGGCTACTTCATGGCTGACGTGAACAATGTCGGCAAGGAGGAATTCGAGATAAAGTTGGATAACATTTCTCCTTGTTTACCAGCTGAGGATAGGTATTCTAATATGAGTGAAGCTTTTGTTTCTCTAACTTTGCACGAAACTCATGGCTTCATTTGGGATGTGGAACATTTAGAGGAACCACCTTATGCAGAAATCCGGCTGATAGGCTGGGGGGATGTCACTGATGATGTCTGAGTTAGAAGCTCTAAAGAGGATTTCGGCATATATTGCCGAGAACAAAATAAAATCGGCCCTAGAGCCTGAAGAAAACATGGTTGTCGAAGCCTATGCTTTAAAGAAAGAAGATATTTTGGCTATTGAGCCAGAGCCTCCAAATAAGTCAGCTGTGGCTAAAGGAAACGTCAACATGCAACGTTTGGAATGCATTTACGACGATGAACCTTTAGGGTTTGAAAAATATCCAAAGGCGCCAGAAAAGATGCGACCACAAGACCCCTTAGAAGAAGTCGACCTTGGCGAAAATGGCGACAAAAGGCCAACATACATCAGCGCTAACATCGACAAAGAGTTAAAATCTGAGGTAATATCTTTACTTAAAGAATTTAAGGATTCTTTTGCTTGGGATTATAACGAAATGCCTGGTTTAAGTAGGGATTCGGTAGAGCTAAAACTGCCAATAAAAGCTGGAAGAAAGCCAGTAAAGCAGACGCCTAGGCGTTTCGCACCAGATATCATGGCGAAAATAAAAGCAGAGATAGAAAGGCTCCTCAAAAGCAAGTTTATACAAACTGCAAGATATGTTGAATGGTTGGCCAATATTGTGCTAGTAATTAAGAAAAATGGATCTTTACGAGTATGCAATGATTTTAGAGATCTAAATGCTGCTACTCACAAAGACGAGTATGCCATGCCCGTAGCAGAAATGCTGGTCGACTCTGCTGCTGGTTTTGAATATTTAAGTATGATAGATGGTTATTCTGGATATAACCAAATTTTTATTGCAGAGGAAGATGTGCCGAAGACGGAGTTTCGATGCCCAGGAGCCTTATGTACATATGAGTGGGTTGTCATGCCATTCGGCCTGAAAAATGCCGGAGCAACATATCAGAGGGTAATGAACTCAATGTTCCATGATTTTATTGAAGATTTCATGCAAGTATACATTGATGATATCGTGATAAAATCAAATGGTCGACTTACTCATGTCGAACATCTCCGAAAGGCCTTTTTAAGGATGATAAAATGTGGATCGAAAATGAATCCATTAAAGTGTGCTTTTTGTGTGCAGGCGAGTGATTTCCTTGGCTTTGTGGTGCATAAAAAGGTATTGAAGTAAACCAAAGCAAAACAAAAGCCATTATGGACGTCAAGCCCCCGTCGACCAAAAAGGAACTGCAATCTTTGTTGGGCAAGATAAATTTTCTTAGAAGATTTATATCCAATTTAAGTGATAAAACTAAAGCTTTTTCACCACTCCTTTGACTGAAGAATGAGGATTTTAAGTGGCAAGAAGAGCACCAAGAGGCTTTTGACAAAATTAAAGAATATTTGACTAAGCCTCCAGTACTAGCCCCTCTTGTTAGGAATAGGCTAATGAGGTTGTATATTGCAGCTTCAGAATCGACTATAGGAAGTATGTTAGTCCAAGAGGATGGAAAAAGTGTCGAAAGACCTGTATATTACCTTAGTCGAATGCTTAATGATCCTGAAACTAGGTATATTGATATAGAGAAACTATGTCTATGCCTGTATTTTTCTTGTATGAAACTAAAACAATATATTAAGCTCGTTGATGTGTATGTATCTTCTCACTTTGATATTATTAAGCACATGTTGTCTAAACCAATTTTGCATAGTCGAATTGGTAAATGGGCTTTGGCGTTAACTGAGTATTCTCTGACGTATGTGCCCTTAAAAGCGATGAAAGGGCAAGTGGTGGCAGATTTCCTTGTCGACCATTCAATGGTCGAAATGGCTCAAAATTATGTAGACATAGTGCCATGGAGATTGTACTTCAACGGTTCAAGACATAAGAACGGATCTGGGATGGGGGGAGTCATAATTTCTCCAGATGGAATTCCAGCAGAGTTCAAATACATAATTGAAGGAGTATGCACAAACAATGAAGCAGAATATGAATCTTTGATCACAGGACTTGAACTTCTGCTGGAATTGGGGGCAAGGAATATCGAAATTATGGGAGACTATGAGTTAGTAATTAAACAGGTATCAAAAGAATACAGGTGTGTTAAAGAAAACTTAATCATGTATTTTGTGATTACCATCAGACTACTCAAGATATTTGAGCAAGTAAATGTCCAACATATACCACGGAAAGAGAATCAGAGAGCAAACGATTTGGCGTAGGAAGCTTCAGAGTATAAAGCGTCGAAAGACCAGAATGAAGAAGAGGTTAAAGTAAGAGAGAAGGTACGAGCAACATCGTTATCACCATCAGATTTGTTGATTATAAAGTTAGGAGCTGTAGATAAATATCATTTTGAAATTCTGACCGTCGACGACGAGGGAGAAAATGATTGGCGCAAACCATTAGTCGATTACTTACATAATCCTTTAGGGTCGACAAATCGAAAGGTAAAGTATATGGCCCTCAACTATGTCTTGGTGAATGATGAATTGTTCAAAAAGACACCTGAAGGAGTTGTGCTAAAGTGTTTGGGAGAAAGTGAGGCATATGTGGCTGTGTCGAGTGTACATAGTGGAGCGTGTGGGGCGCATCAAGAGGGACTGAAAATGAAATGGCTTTTGATGCGCTCAGGAGTTTATTGGCCTTCAAAGTTGAAAGATTGCATTGAATTTGCTAAAAGTTGTCAGGAACGCCAAGTGCATGGGGGCATACAACATGTGCCTGCAAGCGAGTTGCATACAATTGTGAAACCCTGGCCTTTTCGAGGGTGGGCATTGGATGTGTATGGAGAAATAAAACCAGCTTCGTCGAAATAGCAAAGGTATGTTTTGGTCGGTATCGACTATTTCACAAAATGGGTCGAAGTCGTAGCATTGACAAATGTGGATCAAGAGGTTGTGATAGACTTTGTCCAAAGTCACATCATATGCAGATTTGGTATCTCAGAAACAATTACAACCGACCAAGGGTCAGTTTTTACTAGTCGAAAGATGCAAGATTTTACAAAAGAGATTGGAATCAAATTATTGACTTCTACCCCATATTACGCACAGGAAAACGGCCAAGTCGAAGCGGCCAATAAAGTGATCATTAGCCTAATAAAGAAGCATGTAGGCAAGAAGCCAATAAATTGGAATAAGACGTCAGACAAAGCTTTGTGGGCATGTCGAACGTCGCCAAAAGAAGCAACCGGAACAACTCCATTTCGACTGGTATATGGGCACGATGCAGTGTTACCAATAGAGATTCAGGTTCATGCAGTCAGAATCCAGAGGCAACATGAAATACCTTCTGAAGATTATTGGAGCATGATGGCAGACGAACTGGTCGAGTTAGATGAGGAGAGAATGTTAGCCTTGGATTCACTACAAAGGCAGAAAGAAAAAGTCGCCAGAGCCTATAATAAGAAGGTGAAGGGCAAAATGTTTGCTGTCGACGATTTAGTTTGGAGAGTGATATTGCATATGGATAAAAATGACAGAGTCCTAGGCAAATGGTCCCCAAATTGGGAAGGACCGTTTAAGGTTTTGCGGGTTTTCTCTAATAATGCCTACGAGGTCGAAGAGTTGGCGCCAGATAGGAGAATCTTGAGGGTAAACGGAAAATACTTAAAAAGTATAGGCCTATCCTTCAAGAGGTTAAGATTTCGACAGGCTAAATGGCTGTCAAATAAATTAGGTTGGAGAAAACTATGTTTGAAACCAGCTATAAAAGCACAAAAAATTAAACATACACGGTGCTGGAAAATAAAGTAGTAGCATAAAAGTTGGCAAAAGCCATTGTTCAAATATTACATCAAAATAAAAATGGCTAAAAGCGTCGGCGTAATCATGCCACACTTTGTATGAAATGAGTTGGTCGAGCTTTCCCAGAATTGGAGGGCAGCTAGCAACATGCCACAGGATTGAGGGGGGCCACAACGGGCAATCTGCAAAAGGGTATATATACCTATTCGTTTCTAGTGGTCGATTTTCTCTGCCTCTAAACGATCCATCCAAGCACAAAACTTAGGACAGTTCTAAAGCTCCTTTCGACATAACGGAGGGAGAAAGGTTTTTGAGAAGAAACTAGTGGTTCAGAAAGATGACAGGTAGGAAAAAAGGAATTTTTCTTATTTATCTCAGGGTGACGATTCTCTCGGAGTGGACCTAAGAATGCTAGAGGTTTGTCAGATAAGGAGAAAGGGATTAATACATGAGAACGCCAGATTTTGGCTTTTTCTTCAGCAAAGGGAGGTTCAGGAACATATTCCTTGCCATCAATAGTGAGTGGTTGCGTGAGCTTCGTAGCGGAGGGAAGTGTTTTGTTTTTTCTTGAGCTAGCCATGGAAGAAGTTGAAGGTTTGAAGAAGAAAGGAGTTTTGTTGTTTTCATTTATTGAAGCAGAGGGCGAAAAAAGGAAAGAAGAAGAAGAAACAAAGGTTTTATAAGAGGTTAAACCCTAGGAAAAGGAAAAATGGACGTTTGATTTTCTTTTTCTGACACATGCACCCATGTCCCCACATCTGTAGACACGTGGAGGCGAAGAGGCAGTCGTGGGTGGAGACACGTTTCCGTCATAAAGACGTGAAGTGATGGAGACGTGATTTTGTGAGTCTCGAGAGAAAAAGGAGATGTTTGTCATGATTAGATGACGTCAGCAGTGTGGGGAAAACAGGTGTACCACCATGTAGAAGTGGAAACGGTAAAGAACAATTCGACATCTCGAAGATGCCATTATCTCATAAAAAGTCGACATTCGAAAATGGCATCTCCGGGGGGCATTTTGTTACCACAAGAAATTGATAGGGCAGGTTGAAGGCGTAAGTAATGAAAGTGCCTTATGGATTTAAGGATTATACCCCACCAAGGGGAGGTTTGACAAAAAAGCTGAGCCTAAGATAAGCAAGAGCTGGGAAAACCACAAGTTACCAGAAGATGAAATCGACAGAAGAAGCATGTTTGGTCGAAATCCGCTCTGTCGACTGAACCGGAGATTGGGACTTAAGAAATTCTTGATTGTACCAAACACATAGGGGATGGTGTCGACATAAATACCTGAGCGGGATAAGTTTGAAATTCAAAATGACTAGCAGTTACAAGGAGAACAAGCGCCAAAATATGGAGCAGTTTTTAGATCGTGTGGCACGACGTCTGTCTTCAGACAGTTATTTTTAAGTTGTTTTGCTTGTAGACAGTTTCTTTAGTTCATTATAAATAGGGGATCCCACAGAGGACTCCGGGTGTTCACTTTGTACCAAAATCACTTGTAAAAAACTTCACATTCCCAACGCGAGGAAGCAAGAGTTTTTAAGAGTGCTATGTACGTGAATCACCACATTTACTTCAACGCAACTTCCTTATTTTTCAATTGTTCCCGTTGAACACTTTATTTTAATTTCTTTAAGTTTGAATTATCCTTTTTTGTTGTCGTCTACGTTGTCGACATTGATTCTATTACGATAATAGAATTCACCAAAAACATGTTCGTTGTGTATGTCTTTTGAATGTTATAGTGATGTCGGTCACGAGTCACCCATAGGCTATAGCATCATCATTTCGTGTGGAAAAACCTTTGCTTGTTCAATACTTTGTCAGAAGCCGTTTCTCACAAAGTTAATAGTCTGTCGAATTGAACGAGTTACCCTGTCACATTAGCACATGTCTTAGGATCAATTGGTCGATCCTGCAAATAACCCTTAGTTTTAAGGCTTAGGGAGGACCAACGGTTGTTTACCAATTTCCATAGTAAACACATACAGAAAATCCTATAGAGTTTTTAATTCCATAACCAAAGCCATGATGGAATCCATCAACGTTACAGTGGATGGTAATATCACAGAAAAAGGGATTGATGTTGATGAAGATGTTGGGACATCATTTCAGCATATTGACACTTCTGAAAATGAGGGAGTTATTGTGTAAGACAGTGAACCAGAAGGAACTGAACCAGACAACCATCAAGTCAACAAAGGTCCCTCTATCAGAATTCAGAAAGATCATCCAACATATCTCATTATTGGAAATCTTAATGAAAGGGTCACCACTAGATCTAGAGATGTGATATCAAATGGCCGCTTTGTCTCAAAGTTTGTACCTAAAAATGTGAAGGAAGCCTTGAATGATTAATTTTGGATCAATGATATGCAAGAAGAACTAGGGCAGTTTATAAGAAATGAAGTATGGGACTTAGTTCCTAGGTCCAAAGGAATCAATGTTATTGGGACAAAGTGGATCTACAAGAACAAATCTGGTGAAAAAGGAGTTGTGACCAGAAAGAAAGCTAGACTTGTTGCTCAAGGATACACTAAAATTGAAGGGGTTGATTTTGATGAGACTTTTTCTTCTATTGCTCGCCTTGAGTTAATAAGACTACTTTTAGAAGTACTTTGTTTGCTTAAATTTAAGTTATTTCAAATGGATGTGAAAAATGACTTCTTAAATGGGTGATTGAATGAAGAAGTCTATGTTGAATAACCCAAGGGGTTCATAGATCCTAACTTTATAGATCATGTTTACAAACTAAGGAAAGCTCTCTATGAATTAAAGCAAGCACCCAGGGCCTAGTATGAAAGGCTCACTGAGTTCCTTGTCAATAATGGATACAGGAAAGGAGGAACAGACAAGACATTGTTTGTTAAAGAAGAGCATGGTAAACTCATGATACCTCAAATATATGTTGATGACATTGTGTGTTGGAGGGATGTCGAACCAGATGGTCCAACATTTCGTTAGGAAGATGCAATCTAAATTTGAAATGAGTCTTATTGGTGAATTGACTTACTTTCTTGGGCTCCAAGTCAAATAAATGGATGACACTATATTTATCTCTCAAAGCAAGTACGCTAAGAATATAGTAAAGAAGTTTGGAATGGAAAATGCTAGTCATAAGAGGACACCTGCACCAGCCCACTTGAAATTGACCAAAGATGAAAAAGGTGTAAATGTGGATCAAAGTCTGTACAGGAGTATGATTGTTAGTTTGTTGTATCTTACAGCTAGCAGGCCTGATATTACATTTGTTGTAGGAGTATGTGTAAGGTATTAGTATGAACCCAAAATAAGTCATATCACTCAAGTGAAAAGGATCCTGAAGTCCATCAATGGAACTAGTGACTATGGAATGTTGTATTCTCATAATGCATATTCCCTGCTTATTGGCTATTGTGATGCATATTGGGCAGGAAGTACTGATGATAGAAAGAGCACTTTTGGAGGATGTTTTATTTTGGGAAATAATCTTATATCTTGGTTCAGCAAGAAGCAAAATAGTGTGTCATTATCTACGACTGAGGCTGAATATATTACAGCAGGAAGCAACTGCTCTCAATTAATTTGGATGAAACAAATGTTAGAGGAATACAATGTCCAACAAGATATCATGACATTATATTGTGACAACCTGGTTTCTATCAACATATCTAAGAATCCTATTCAACACAGCAGAACTAAGCACATTGATATTCGTCATCATTTTATCAGGGATCTTGTTGAAGACAAAATTGTTACTCTTGAACATGTAACCATTGAGAAGCAACTGACAGATATTTTCGCTAAAGCTTTAGATGCAAATCAATTTGAAAAGTTAAGGGGTGAATTGGGCATTCTCATGCTAGAAGAATTATAGAAATTACTGATATGGAGATATGGAAATCAAATTTTCTCTTCCCTCCATTTAATGGTGCATAAAACTCAAGGAATATCATTGCAAACCTTCCTTATTTTCCCAACACGACATCCTAGCTACTCTATCAACATCATTCATGCTACCTCCTTTACTCTCTCTCTACCTCTCTACCCTCTCTCTCAACTTTACTCTCAGTCACCCTCATTTCTCTATCGTCTCTTTGAAGTCCATACCTCAAATCTCCAAAATGTCTCAACCTTCTATCTCAACTCCTAGAAAGCACACCAAGGAGAAATCGAACCCTAAAAATATCGGTACTGAGATAGATCTCTCTGGTGTCATTACTGATGTCGTTCCCCTCTCGATGGTTCCTGGCCATGCTACCCCTATAAGGAATGCTAGAACATCTACTTCGAGAAAAGGAAAGCCCTCTAAAGTAAGTACCTCTTCCTCTCCATCCATGGCTGCTAGAAATGTAAAAATTCTTGAACCCTCTACTGCTGTAAAGAAACCCCATTCTATGACTAGCCTGTACCTTGATCCCATTAATGTCGAGTCTAATGTTGATGCTTCTGAAGAATGTACTATTAAGCTAAATGTTATGGAAGATGTTGAAGCCTCTGGAACCAGTAATAGACCTAGGTCTGTTGCTACTTTGAGTAAATCTAGCATGATCGTTACGGACAGAGACGACATAGATAAGAATATTCTTGTGTCGATCTCTCAAGTTTTGGGTATTGAACCTAAGATTAGTGTTGTACCGAATGTATCCACATCCTTGGCCCAACCTGATAACACTACTGAAACTCCTCTAGATAAATTTAATGTCAATGTGCCTACTCTGTCTCCTGAAAAATTGAAAGACAAAGAGGAGGCTGACGGGATGTCTGGTGACCTGGCTGACAAAGAAGAAAACTCTATAGAGAAAAAGGATCAATCTACTAACATATTGAATATAGAGGATCTGGTCTCTGATGATGTGCCCATTGGTAAAAGACTGGCTCCAGGAATAGCTAAAAGGTTGAAGAACATAAAAGGTCAAGCTATTGAAATCCTCCAGCATGCCTTCTAAATCTCTCAGGAGAAGAACTAGTGCTGGCCCTACAAAAAGATGGAGCAAGGTTATTACTTCTGTTTCTAAGAAGAAATATCTTAAGAGGAAGGAAGTTCCTTCTGAGTCAAGTGAATTTGACCATGATGTCGAACATAATGTTCAGGACATTGTCTCTACTGCCAGAAATCAAGCTTCTGGAAAGAAGATTCCAGCAAATATTCCTGAAGTTCCAATTGGCAATATTTCTTTTCACTCTCTGGAGAATGTAGAAAAATGGAAATTTGTTTATCAAAGAAGACTAGCACTGGAAAGAGAACTGTGCAAAGATGCTTTTGAATGCAAATAGGTGATGAGTCTGATTCAAGAGGCTGAATTAATGAAAACTGTTACTGGCAATTACGATTTAGTGTGCAATAATTTCTCTCGCTTCATGCTTTACTTTAACGAGAATCAACAAAATTCTAAGAAAGAGCGTCATATTATTCATATCAAAATATTAGATAGGAGTGTGAGCAGTTATGGTCTTCGAATGAACTTTGGAGTACTTAACGATAATATCATTTGAGTTTTACAATGTCCCGCATTCTCGGGATGGATTCCCCAATCAAAGTCTATAGAGTGTAAACTCCCTTAATATGTTGGTCTTTGTAATACCCCAAAATTTACCCTCCATTTTTCTTGGAAGCATGAGATTGTGTTTCACATTGCATTAGCATCATACTAGGTCATACTCATTGCATACTGCATCAATGACTTGGGAAATCAGGGTTTTATTGATCACTCCTTAACAGAAGGAGCCTACACAGAGAAAGACTGAGAATTGAATTTCATTCTCCAAATATACAAGTCTCAAGGGTCTCAAGGGGTTCCATATGTCTTATTATGGACCTCAGTTCATCAGTGGAAGATTCAGAGCCCTCAGAGTGTGCATATGGATTTAATCAAAAAATCAGGGTTTCATGGCTACCCGCAACAGGCAAGGTTTGGTTGGAAGTAGAAGGGCTCATTCATGTCGTGATTATAGAGGCATCTTGGCCTAAGAAGATCCACAATTATCACAGAAAGATCCATTGGCAATCAGTGCAATCAGATCTTAGTCATTTTTTGCCCTAAAACTAGGTTTTGGTATAAAATCCGTTTATTTCAGATTCCTTGAGTGAAACTCATTTCCATGGCCCTCCACATGTCCACAAGGATCTACGTGCAAAAAAATCAGCTCTTTATTTAAGCCAGAGGTGCTTCAATTGATCAATGGAATCGGAAATCAGACAGATTGGGAAAAGTCAACTGTGGGGCCAGAAAAGTCAACTCCCGACATTTTGAAAGTGGAATATCAAAATTCATGCCTAAGGGAGCCTATATGTGAAATTTTATTAAGGTTGGATCATGGATTTATCATTTAATCAGGAGTTGGAAAAGTTACCAAATTTGGAAATAGTTGACTTTCCATTTAAGGCAAGTTTTATGGTTTTTTGCACCCACTTTGAGCCTATATTCCATGCCATACCATGCTTATTTTCCATGTTAACAATATACCATACTTGTTTATGAAACCCTCACCATGAGGCCTTGTTTTTAAACTTTAAGTTTTTTGACATTTATTTTTTCTGAAAATCTTTGCATGAGCCTACCTTGTGGTCCATATTTCTCTATGATAAAGTCATTATTTTGTATAAAATAAAGCTCCATTGCATTCTACTCATTTTATACTTGAGTTTTGCTTTTTACACCATGCCATTTGATGCACTAAATTGAGAGAATTGTTGGCTGGAAGTTGAAAAAAAAAGATTGCATGGAGGTCGCGTTTTTTTTTGCTGGAAGTTGTATTTCCATGCTGCATGGGGACGTACATGTGTCCCCTTCGTGACCGCGCGATCGCTGGAACAGTCCCAGATCCTGGCCGTTGTTTGCTGGTTTTGTCACGTAGTGACTTTAGTATTTTCTGTCCAATTGATACCGCACCACATGAATTAGTTAATGAACATTTATTTTTATTTTTTTGGATATGCATAAAAATAACACAGACATGGGTCAAACCCACACACGTCCAGTTATCCACCGCTTGTTTTATCCGCTAGGGCATACGCGAAAGTTGTCAAATTAATGTTGTTCATTTTTTTTATTTTGAACATGCTGGTAATTTTGTGGACTTGGGCCTGGCGCACGCTTGCTGTTGGCACCCCCACATTCTGGCCCAATTACATTTCATTTTATTTTCTTTTTTAATTCATTCTTATTTTTTCTGTTTTGCTTTTTAATTAATAAAAATATTTTATTTGTTCATAAAAATACCAAAAAATATTTTTTATTTTGATTAATGTTTTATTTAATTTATTTAATTTTTATTTTCATATTTTATTTAATGTTAATATTTTATTTTAATTATTTAGTTCAAATAGTCCATTTTAACACACATTTTTTCATTTATTTTATTTTCATAACTTAAAATTATTTTTAGATTCTGATTTTTAGGATGAGGGTTGACCAAAGTCTTATGGTCAACCTGACCTTTTATTGGAATTTTATTTCCCATTTTCAATTTATTTTGAATTTATTTTTTACCTAGTTTGCTTGGTTGACTTTTCATTTGACTTCTGTTTTATTTCAATTAATTTATACACCAATTTTCATTATTTTTGAAATCTTTTTGGGGGATGATGATGTCCTGACCCCACCTAACTCAATTTAATTTTTCATAATTTTTGTGATTAATTTAATATTTATTTGACATTTTTTTAAGTTGACTTGACTTTTCGGTTGACTTTTCTATGATTGATGTTTGACATAGGGATTGCTTAGGGAAATTGAAGAGATCTTTTGATCCTCCCTTGTTCATCTCATGTGCCACATATTAGAGGCATTTAATCTTGATTTTATTTGATCCTTGCATTATTTCCCGATTAAATTATTCATTGGTTCTTTGTGTGCATAGTTTCACTTGTCTGATTTCATCTGATATTTTTTACACTTGTTTCTTTCATCCATGCTTCTATTGATTGATTGTTTAACATGTTTATACTTGTCATACATTGTTTAATGTCTTATTATTTCATTCTTTGATTATTTGATTTGATTATATACTTGTTTATATCTTACTTGTTTGATTAACTGTGGCCTACTTGTATGGTGTATAAGGCATATATTTATATTGCTTGATTGCCATGACAACCCCCATTCATAACAAATGTATCCCTCTCCCATAAATTGTATAATGTTTATTCTTTCATTCTTTATTCATTTGTTAATACAAGAAATAAAAATGAACATCCGATAATCATTTCAAAACAAGATCAAAACCTCGATCCAACGTCGAGTAATCATTTTTCAAAACCTAACAGAACCAGCACGTATTCATCCACCCTTTTGTAAGTCGATTGCTTTATGCATCGCCATCAACCTTGTAAGTCGATTGCTTTATGCATCGCCATTAACCTTGTAAGTCGATTGCTTCATGCATCGCCATCTACCCTTATCCCTAGCACCTCTCCTTGCTCCACTCGTCAATTCTTGTTCCGATTAGGTAACACCAATTAGATAGAACCCTTTGTATGATAACATAGGTAGGATTCCCATACCCTTTTTATGATAACATAGGTAGGATTCACATATCCTTTTGTATGATAACATAGGTAGGATTCCCTTATTCTTTTGTATGATAACATAGGTAGAATTCCCATATTCTTTGCATGTTAACATTAGGTAGATATTCCCATTTGTAAATCCAAACACTTAAGTACATATTGCATGACAACTCTAGGGCAGAGCTTCCCCCACTTCTAGACCTTTCCGAGCGTCTCCGATCCTGTGGCATGTCACTCCGTCCTATTGCAAAGAGGTAACTGCCTAAGACTCGATTTAGCGAGCTGCGACACCTGCTGCTAGGACGTGAACACATTGCCCACTCTCCTTTGACACAACTGGTGTCTTCCTTTGTAAGTCCATGTTCAGATGGCAACCCTTATGCAGCCGAACTACGACAGCTCTGATTCTCATGTTCAGATGAGATACGTAGGCACAATATGCGATGTCTTGCCGAGTTTGATTGACAACTAACAACTAATCTTTGTTTGTTTTCGCCCTCGTTGCGATTCTTTTCTCTCGCCCTCGTTGCGATCGAGACATTCCCTTTCTCTTGCCCTAGTTGCAATCAAGACCCTTATTCCCGTAGTTAGCTGAACTACGTTTTGCTCTGATTCTCATTCCAGATGAGATACGTAGGCATAAGACGCGATGTCTTAGCGAGCACAATTACCCTTAACCCCTAGGTAACCGAGCTACGAAGACTCTGATTCTCATATTCAGATGAGATACGTATGCAGTGGATGCGGCATCCGTGCGAGTCATTTTCTTTGACCCTTTCTTTTAGTAAATAGTACATTAGATAAACACATACCCTTTAGACAAGAATAACAAGAGTGGATCCCGTAGAGTACTACGGATGCGTAAGGGTGCTAATACCTTCCCTTCGCATAATCGGCTCCCAAACCCAAGATTTGGTTGCGATACCTTGTCTTTTCCTTTCCTTTCTCCAGGTTTACTTCGAGCGTTTCCTTTCCCTCCTTTGGGATAAATAACGCACGGTGGCGACTCTTCTGTCACTTCTTTCTCGCCGGTTGTTTTTTTCGCTTACGGTATTTTTTCAGGTTGCAACAGTTGGCGACTCTGCTGGGGACACGGTTTTCCTAAGCGAGTCCCTCCTAGCTTTTGTAGGTTGTTTGTTTATTGGGTGTTTATTCTTTTGTACAATTATTTATTTATTTGCTTTATCTTATTGCATTGTGTACATATCATTGCCGTGTCTGTTGGCTCTGTTGGGTTGTTTGTTTGTTGGGGTGGGATGTTCTATGAGAGATAAGCCCACTACCCAGGCTTGAGCGTACACACAGGTTTTAGAGTGGATAGTCATGAGGCTTGCGTGGCATGTTGCTATGTTAAGTCGTTCATGAGACCCACATTCCAGACGAGGTTTCTGTTGGATATATTTTGTCCTATGGGTGTTCCATAACGACAGATATTCCTTTAGAAATCGTCGACTCTGGTGACCATTTCCCGAGAACTCAGTCGAGGCCTCTCCTCCGAGACGTGATTATGTTAGCTCTGGTGGGCGCATTCTCGCTGCTCAATCCGAGGACCCCGAGACTGGGAACTTGCTTTAGGATGTCCTGTTGAGGGGAGTCAGTGGAGGTCTTTTATCCCGAAATAATGCCAAACCTTCAGTGGTAAACGTATTTTTCTCGACTGAAGGGCTGAAGCTGACAAACTTCTGTTCTTAGAACCTACTAGTGAGGGGCGGGCTAAATTCAGGGAACCTTAACCTCCAACCAACCCGGTTTTTTGGAGCAGAGTTTTGGTCTTGTATTATATTCCTCAATGGGTTTCTCTTCAGACAGTGCAACCCGACAGATGTTCAAGCAGATACAGCAATCTTGATTTCCATGTCACTGCATTGCATCACGTCATTCTGCATTCATATCATTTAACACATGTTTATCCATTTCTAGGGGGTTTACATCTTCTTATTGATTCCGGTCGGGGTTTTTTCTTGTTCTCTTAAGATGGATATTGGCAGAAAGAGACATGTCGCCTACAAGTTTCCGGTGGTCTGTCTGGAGCCTATTCAACAGTTGATGAAGTTAATGGATCCTGATTCTCTAGAAGGATTCCGAAAGGATTACGGTTTGATTCTAAGTTTCGTCACGGTTCTTTCCAAGGATCAACATGATGCTCTATTCACACTGCTGCAGTTCTATGACCCTCCATTGAGGTGTTTCACATTCCCGGATTATATTTTGGTCCCTACTTTGGAGGAGATTGCCAGTTTTCTCAGAGTTCCTATCAAGTCACAGTTGTTGTTCTACAGTTCTGAGTTTCTGCCCGATCTCAGCATGGTTGCTTCGGCCACATATTTGGGGAAATAAGTCTTGAAGGCTAATATGTGTCAGAAGGGAGGAGTCAATGGTTTTCATTTGAGTTTCTTACTGGGAGAAGCAAAGAAGAAACTTGAAGATGGTGACCAGAGGGGTTTCAATGCTGTATTGGCTCTTTGTGTGTATGTGATTGTCCTATTCCCTAATGTTGCCAAATTTGTGGACATGGACGCAATACGCCTCTTCGTGTTGGGAAATCCAGTGCCGACCTTGCTAGGAGATTTCTTTCATTCGGTGCACCACAGGAATGAGAATAGAAAAGGAGGATTGTTGAATTGTTGTGCGCCTTTGTTTTATAAGTGGTTCAGTTCTCACCTACCCAAATCAGGAGCGTTCGTTGATGTCGAGGACTCGTTGAGTTGGTCGAAGAGATTGATGGGGTTGAGAGCTGAAGATATTTCTTGGTGGTCTGACCGGAGCTTGCTTCGGGCGGATATTATTCATAGTTGTGGGAACTTCCCAAATGTACCGTTGGTAGGAAGAAGAGGAGGAATCAACTATAATCCTTCTCTAGCAGTTAGACAGTTTGGATATGCTTTAAGAACTCCGCCTTTGGAAAAGGATGTGGAAGAATCTCTGTTTTTCCATTCTTCGCCTGATTTGACTGTATCCCGTAAGGCAGCTGAGGCTTGGCTCAAGGTGATCAAGAGAGGAAGAACTGTGCTTGGAAAAGGAGATTGTAGAACTTACCCTCAGTATGGAGAGTGGCTTCAAGGAAGAGTCGAAGAGTTTGGTCTGCCGTTTCCTATTGAAGAACCTTTGTACCCACCTACTCCTGAGCAGTCAACAATGGTGAGCCGAGAGGAGTATGACAAATTGAAGAATGCCATGGAGGGACTTCAAACCGAGAACTCGGAGTTAAGTGCGAAGTTGCAAGACTGTATGCATCAATTCCATGAGGCAGAATATCAGAAGGGGGAAGCCGTCAGATTGCAAGAGGAAGCAGAGAGTAAATTAGATGTGGAGGTGGACTTCTTCAGGAAGACAGACAAGGCCTTGGGATCATCCAGTTCTGAGTTGAGGCGAGTCAAGCAACAGTTAATGGATGCTCATGGTAAATTAGCTGGGTGGCAAGAGCAATGGGATGCATTTTCAACTTCTCGGAAGGCAAAGGAGGAGGAGATGGTGGCCGAACTGACTGGTCAGATGGAGAAATTGAAGACTTTGCTGAAGGAGAAGAACAATGAGCTTTTGTGCGCCCGTTCTACTAATGGTTAGATCACAGATCAACTCAATGAGGCTCGAGGACAGATTGAAGAACTCAAGGTGCTGACAGGTTTGAAGAAATCCAGACTTGAAGAGGTATTCGGAGAAGATGATAGGAATTACTACAGAGAGCACATCAACGAGTTGGATGGAGTTATTCACCAGAGGAATCTGCTTATCCGGCGTTTGAAAGAATTCCTAGATCATCCTGACACGGTAGCATTGCTGGCTGAAGTGAGGAGCAGTCCTTATGGTTTGTACACAAGAGGCTGAGTCCTGATTTTTGCTCCTCCCTTTACTTATTGCTTTGTTGTTGTGTAGTGATGATCCACAGGCTTGTTGTGGAGATCCTCTTTTGATGTATTTTTGGCTAAGGCCCCTTTCCCTGAACTCATTTGTATGATGGTTTCCCTTTATTGCATCTTGATCTCAGAAGTTTATCCATTACTCGGTCTTCTTGCACTATTCACCTGATGTGAGACTGGAATCAAGGGGGTAGAATACCTGTTGGATTTGATAAACATGTCATTGCATTTACATATTCATATCTTGCATAACAGGTACCGCTGCGGTGTTCTCATATTATTTGGTGTTCCACTAGCAGGATAGCTGATTCAGGAATTCACCGGTACGGTACCCGCAGAAACCAACAAAGAGCAATGGAAAGCCTACAAGCAGAGCTCGCCAAGATGAGGATCCGCATGACCCAATTCATGGATGTGGTTCAAGGGGTGGCTCAGGGACAACAAGAGCTCAGGCAGATGATACAGAGGAATCCCGCCACTACTTAACCAAAGACCTTGACTGATCCTCCAGCTGGAGAGGTTAACGGACCCAGTGGACCGGGGCCTACCCCGATCCCGCATGTCAACTCCGGTCAACAGCCCGTCCATGATGATCAGGACGATCAGTTCACCCAGATGCAGGAAGACTTTGGCATGGGCCATGGCATGGACCCCATGTTCAGGAGATTAGAGGAGAGGCTGAAGGCGGTGGAAGGACAAAACCCTCTGGGGGTAGATGTTTCTGACTTGGGGTTGGTCCCAGGCGTGAGGGTGCCACCAAAATTCAAAGTCCCAGTCTTTGACAAATACAATGGCAGCTCTTGCCCCAAAACTTACGTGCAAGCCTATTTCCGTAAAATGGTTGCATACTCTGATGACGAGAAGCTACTTATGTACTTCTTCCGAGGATAGCCTAGCTGGGGCATCCTTGGAATGGTACATGAGGCTGGATAGAGCCCACATCCATTGCTGGAGGGATTTGGCGGAGGCTTTCGTGAAGCAGTACCAATATAATGCAGACATGGCTCCAGACAGAACTCAACTTCAGAATCTGTCTCTTAAAAGCAATGAGTGCTTCAGGGAATACGCTCAACGCTGGAGGGAGACAGCTTCCCGTGTTCAGCCTCCTATGTTGGAAAAGGAAATGGCCAACATGTTCATGAATACGCTGCCTGAACCTTATCTGGAGCGTCTGGTAGGGTGCAATGCCTCCAACTTTGCTGATGTGGTCTCTACCGGAGAGAGGGTGGAGAATTACCTGAAGACCTGCAAGATCCAAAATGGAGGTGGATCTTCATCAGGGGTAAAGAAGCCGTTCATTGGAGGGCATAAGCAGAGAGAGGGGGGAGTGAATTCTTTGACTTCCTATCAGAACAGAGGTGTTAGAAGGAACAGTTTCCAGAATTATCATCAACAACCATATGTTGCGGCTGTGACCATTCCGGCTGCAACACCACTACAACAACAACAACAACCATAGCATCAACATAATCAATACCAACAACAACAACCACAATTTCTACAGAATCAATACCAACAACAGCAACCGGGAAACAGACCCGCCTATCAACAGAGGCAAAGAATGATGGACCGGCGTTTCGACACTCTTCCAATGTCGTACGCTCAGTTGCTTTCTAGCCTTCAACAACTAAAACTTGTGCAATTACGCACTTTGGCTCCTCCTGTTGGTAGGCTTCCGATGGGTTACGACGCCAACGCTAGGTGTAGCTTCCACTCTGGGGCACCTGGCCATAATATTGAGAACTACAAAGCTTTTAAGCACGTAGTTCAAGACCTCATAGATTCAAAGGCCATCAACCTTGCACCGGCTCCTAATGTCGTCAACAATCCCATGCTGCAGCATGGTGGTGCAAACGTTAATATGCTGGAAGGAGAAGCCAAGTCCATTAAGGATGTGTTGAAGTTGAAGACTCCGCTGTTGGAGATTAAAGAATGCTTGCTGAAGGCCGATGTTTTCCCCGGTTGTGGGAAGGATTGTTTGGATTATGCTATACAGGGCAAGGGTTGCTTGAAGCTGCAGCAGGGTATCCAGGTCTTGCTTGACAATGGTATCCTCCAAGTTGAAGACTTGTCTGTCAAAGAGTTTGCTGAAGGGGTAGCTGAAGAGGTGTTTGAAAATGCTGTTGAAGAATTCACAAATGTTGTTCCTGCTGATTCTGTAACTCGTAATGATGTATTTAATTTTTCCAATGTTGTTGCTAATATCCTAAACTATGTGGTTGATGCTGATGTAATTGAACTTAATTCCGATGTTTCGGATGTTTATGCTTCAATGAATGAGATTTCTGAGTACGACTGTGATGTTGCTACTATCACTATTTTCTACCCAACTAATCAGATCAGTGTGCCAGAAGCGCAACCCGTGCCACCAGTGCGACAATCTACTATGACCATCACAACCCCTGGTCCTTTACCTTTCACCAGTGAAAGGGCCATTCCGTGGTATTATGGGGGGAGTGTATACACGCACGATCATAGGGTGGAATAACCACTGAAAGTAGAAGAGGGTCAGAAGCCTGAACTTGAAGTTGAAGGTCCCACAATGGATAATGTTGGTGGAATCAGGCGATTCACCAGGAGTGGTAGATTGTTCTCACCACCGGTTAGCCAAGCTGATAGTGCTGATGCCGCGGCTAAGGCCAAAGGCAAGCAAGTCGTGAATGAGGGTACCTCTGCACCCCAAGCTGGTTCTGAGCCCACTTTTGCGAAGGATGTGGACGAGCTTCTGAGAATCATAAAGAAAAGCGATTACAAGGTAGTTGATCAGTTGATTCAGACTCCGTCCAAGATATCCATTCTCTCACTCTTGTTGTGTTCGGAGGCACACAGGGAGGCACTTCTGAAGGTTCTTAATGCTGCTTATGTACCTCAAGAGATCTCGGTAAACCAACTAGAAGGGATCGTTGCCAATGTTCATGCAAGCAACGGGTTAGGTTTCAACGATTCTGACTTGACACCAGCCGGACGCAATCATAACAAGGCTCTGCACATCTCGATGGAATGCAGAGACACCGTGTTATCACATGTTTTGGTGGATACAGGTTCCTCTCTCAATGTGATACCCAAGAGAGCCCTGTCAAGGTTAGAAGTAGAAGGTTTGGTCTTGAAGCCTTCTAATCTCGTGGTGAGAGCCTTCGATGGTTCTAAGAGGTCGGTGTTTGGAGAGGTAGAATTGCCCATTCTGATTGGATCACAAACCTTCAACACTGTCTTCTATGTGATGGATATCAGTCCCTCGTACAGTTGCCTATTGGGTCGTCCCTGGATCCACAATGCTGGGGCAGTCTCCTCAACTCTGCATCAAAAGATCAAATTCCCAGTCAATGGAAGAATTATCACTGTCTGTGGTGAGGAGGACATCCTGGTCAGTAACCTGTCTACATTCAAGTATGTAGAGGTAGAAGGTGAAATTCATGAGACCCTGTGTTAGGCCTTTGAATAAGCTCAGATCAAGGATGCAGCTCCGGTGGAAGAGGTTAAAGCAGGTGCCTCTATCTCATCCTTCAAGCAGGCACAAGCCTTGGTGGATTCAGGTGTTGCTCCCGGTTGGGGGCGTCTGTTGGAGTTACCAATGAAAGACGACAAGTTCGGGATTGGGTATCAACCAGCGCTGACTTCTACAACTTCAGCACTTCAGACTCGTCAGGGGCCGATTACTTTCTCCAGCGCGGGCATCATTCAATATGGCCAGATCTCTGCAATCAACGAAGAAGATGGGGATAGTGATTGCGACATTAACAACTGGGTGCGCCCGAGGATCCCGGGTGAAGTCATCAACAATTGGTCTTCTGAAGAGATTGTCCGAGTCACTCTTCTAGAGGAGTAATTTTTCTTTGTTTATTCATGCATGTCCAAGTCTTACGTTCCGCCCAGGGCGTAATGACTCATTGTAGGGCTCATCTATGTGAATACCTGCATTGTTTATCATAAATGAAGGACGTCTTTTGCATTCAAATATTTTGTTCACTGTCTTTCTATTTTTGTAGTTTTCAAAATTTCAAAAGAATAAAAATATTTGGCAATGTTTTGTTTAGTTTTCACTCACTGTCCATACTCATAAGCACATACCATCACTCATGCAGATGCACATCACCGGATCCTATTGATAACGGTTCTGCTATGGCTCGCTTCGACTTCGAAAATCCAATCTTCCAAGCTGAAGAGGAGGGTGATGAAGACTGTGAACTCCCTGAAGAACTTGCCAGGCTGTTAAAGCAAGAGGAAAGGGTCATTCAACCGTATCAAGAGTCTACTGAAGTGATTAATCTCGACACCGAGGACGCCAAGAGAGAAATCAAGATAGGGTCTGCTTTGGAAGATGATATGAAGAAAGGGCTGATTGAATTGCTGCAAGAATATGTTGACATCTTCGCTTGGTCTTATCAGGACATGCCAGGGCTTGACACAGATATTGTGGTACACCGTTTTCCTCTCAAAGAAGGTTGTCCTCCGGTCAAGCAGAAGCTCAGAAGAACAAGACCAGAGATGGCTGTCAAGATAAAGGAAGAAGTGCAAAAACAGTTGGATGCAGGGTTTCTAGCAGTCACAAATTATCCGCCATGGGTTGCAAATATCGTTCCAGTACCTAAGAAGGATGGAAAGGTACGGATGTGTGTTGACTACCGGGATCTGAACAGAGCTAGCCCTAAAGATGATTTCCCATTACCTCATATCGACGTTTTGGTGGATAACACTGCTCAGTTCTCGGTATTCTCCTTCATGGATGGCTTTTCTGGCTATAACCAAATCAAGATGGCACCAGAAGACATGGAGAAGACAACTTTCATAACCCCATGGGGCACCTTCTGCTACAAGGTGATGCCGTTTGGTCTGAAAAACGCTGGGGCAACATATCAACGAGCTATAGTGACTCTGTTCCATGATATGATTCATTATGAAATCGAGGTTTATGTGGACGATATGATTGCCAAATCTCAGACAGAAGAAGAACATTTGGTGAATCTGCAGAAATTGTTTGAACGGTTAAGGAAATTCAAGTTGAGGCTTAATCCGAACAAGTGCACTTTCGGGGTGAGATCTGGAAAATTGCTGGGTTTTATTGTTAGCGGAAAAGGGATTGAGGTGGATCATGACAAAGTGAAAGCAATACAGGAAATGCCTGAGCCAAGAACAGAGAAGCAAGTCCGTGGTTTCTTAGGGAGGTTGAACTACATTGCAAGGTTCATCTCTCACCTAACAGCCACGTGTGAGCCAATTTTCAAATTGCTGAGGAAAGATCAGGCTATCAGGTGGAATGACGATTGTCAAAGGGCTTTTGAAAAGATAAAAGAGTATTTGCAGAATCCCCCTATCCTCATGCCTCCAGTCCCAGGGAGACCGCTGATTATGTACTTGACAGTACTTGACAATTCTATGGGTTGTGTTCTCGGTCAACACGACGAGACAGGTAGGAAAGAGCATGCCATCTACTACTTGAGTAAGAAGTTCACAGATTGCGAGTCGAGATACTCAATGCTTGAGAAGACATGTTGTGCACTTGCATGGGCTGCTAAGCGATTGAGACAATATATGCTGTCTCACACAACCTTACTGATCTCTAAGATGGATCCAGTCAAATACATATTCGAGAAGCCAGCTCTCACCGGAAGGGTTGCTCGTTGGCAAATGGTACTGACAGAGTATGATATCCAGTATACATCCTAGAAAGCCATCAAAGGGAGTATTCTGTCAGACTATCTTGCTCAGCAGCCGATTGATGATTATGAGCCGATGAAGTTTGATTTTCCAGATGAAGACATCATGTTCCTCAAGATGAAAGACTGTGAAGAGCCAGTTGTTGAGGAGGGACCTGATCCAGACGAAAAGTGGACTTTGTTATTTGATGGGGCCGTCAATGCCAAAGGAAGTGGAATTGGTGCTGTCATTACCACTCCGAAAGGTGCCCACATGCCTTTCACCGCTCGTCTGACCTTCGAGTGCACCAATAATGAAGCTGAGTACGAGGCCTGTATCTTGGGTATTGAGCAAGCCATTGATTTGAGAATCAAGACTCTGGACATCTTCGGAGATTCAGCTCTAGTGATCAATCAAGTGAATGGTGATTGGAACACTCTCCAGCCTACTTTGGTCCCCTACAGAGATTACACGAGAAGACTGTTGACTTTCTTCACAACAGTAAAGTTGTATCATATACCTCGTGATGAGAACCAGATGGCAGACGCTCTTGTTACTCTATCCTCCATGATCAAGGTGATTCGTTGGAACCATGCTCCCAGAATTGATGTGATGCGCCTTGACAGGGCCGCGTATGTGTTTGCTGCTGAACTGGTAGTCGATGACAAGCCCTGGTATCACGACATCAAATGCTTTCTGAAGAATCAAGAGTACCCTGCAGGGGCATCCAACAATGACAGAAAGACTTTGAGAAGATTGGCAGGCAGTTTCTTCTTGAACAAAGACAATGTATTGTATAAGAGAAACTTTGACATGGTCTTGCTCAGATGCGTGGACAGACACGAGGCGGACATGTTAATGCAGGAAGTTCATGAAGGCTCCTTCGGTACTCATGCCGGCGGACATGCAATGTCTAAGAAATTGTTGAGAGCGGGTTATTATTGGATGACCATAGAATCGGATTGTTTCAAATATGCTCGGAAGTGTCATAAATGCCAGATTTATGCTGATAAGGTGCATGTGCCGCCAAATCCTCTGAATGTGATGTCTTCGCCGTGGCCGTTTGCTATGTGGGGCATTGAGATGATTGGAAAGATTGAGCCGACTGCTTCCAATGGACATCACTTCATCCTTGTTGCCATCGACTATTTCACCAAGTGGGTCGAAGCAGCGTCATTTGCGAATGTCACCAGACATGTGGTTGCCCGATTCATCAAGAAAGAAATCATTTGTCGTTATGGGGTTCCCGAAAGAATCATTACTGATAATGGTTCCAATCTCAATAACAAAATGATGAAGGAGTTGTGTCAGAGCTTCAACATTCAACACCACAATTCTTCCCCCTATCGTCCTAAGATGAACGGTGCTGTTGAGGCAGCAAATAAAAACATAAAGAAGATTGTGCAGAAGATGGTCGTTACGTACAGAGATTGACATGAGATGCTACCCTTCGCCTTGCATGGGTACCGCACCTCAGTACGTACATCGACCGAGGCAACCCCTTACTCCCTTGTGTATGGTATGGAAGCGGTCCTGCCTGTTGAAGTGGAGATTCCTTCCCTAAGAGTCCTGTTGGATGTCAAGTTGGACGAAGCTGAATGGATTCGAACAAGATTCAACGAGTTGAGTCTTATTGAAGAGAAGCGAATGGCAGCCATTTGTCATGGGCAGTTGTATCAGAGTCGGATGAAGAGAGCCTTTGATCGGAAAGTGCATCCTCGGTGTTTCCAAGTCAGAGATTTAGTGTTGAAAAGGATCCTTCCTCCTCAGACAGATCACAGGGGCAAGTGGACTCCTAACTATGAGGGACCGTATATTGTCACCAAGATTTTTGATGGTGGGGCCTTAATGCTTGCAACTATGGATGGTGAAGACTTCACTTCCCATGTGAACTCAGACGCAGTTAAAAAATACTTCGCATAAAATAGACCCGCTGGACAATAAAAAGAATAGTCCAGGCAAAAATGGGCATCCCGACGAACCAAGAAAAGGAAAAAGGTTCGGGCAAAAATTAGGGATTAAAAATGAAAAGATTGTACACCCGGTAAGTTGAAAACCTGAAAGGGCAACTTAGGCAAGAATGGGTATCCCGGTGGATTGAAAACCCGAAAGGGCGATCCAGGCAAAAGTTAGGGATTAAGCGAATGGCTGTGTTCTGAGTAATTCTGAATCTCATCTCGTGTCGATAACTTGAAACTTTCCAATCACCCTTTTCAGAAAGTCGATCATCTAGAGGATCTTGAAGACGAGCAAGTCATAACAGAATTGGAACCCAATAGAAATCCATTTCACATTGCCATTAGATTAATTTATGTTTTATCTTTTGTGCGATTACCTCTTTCCAGGGATTGCTTCCTGATGTAAATGCCTATTCATAGGTCATTCAATCAATGAAATCATGTTATTTAGAATATCTCTGTGTTCATTTTCATTTTACTATTTTGTTTGCAAAAATGACGTCCGAATTTTTGATAAACATTGCATCATGAAACATAAGAGCTTTACAGGTACATGCTTAATAAACATTTAAAATTGCTGTAAATATTAAGTGCTTTAGATCGTCTATTCAGAACAGGTACCCTCGGGGCATTTCCTTAAGGTTCCCAGCCGATGATCGCGAATGTTTTCCCCCAACAGTCGAAGTTGGTATCTTATCCCTGCAGAGCCGATCAGAGCATTGGATTCTTCGATCCCCAACAGACTCTCACTACTGTACCTCCCCCAAGCGTTTGTTTCAGAATATACACTCCCCAGTAGAGTTGACAGTGCCAGACTATATATCCCCAACGGAGTTGACAGTGCCAGATTGTATCTTCCCAGCAAAAGCGGCTGCTCCTCAGGGTTCGATGCCAGATCGATGATCTCGACACCATATCCATGGTCTCTTTCCTTGAAGCAGAATCTCGGTACCGTATCGGTGTTTTCTTCCCCTACTAAGTCGTCTCTCGCAGATTATGGTTGCCAGGACCACTATCGCTTTCCCCAACAACAGGTTTTCAGTGTCGTTCTCTCCCCAGTCAGAGTCTCGGTATTTCGTCATTGCTAGAACACCGTGTGGTGGGTCATTTCCCCACAGAGTTCTTTGCGCTGTGCATCTCCAACAGCCTTGCCAGGGTCTAGAAGATGGTGATCATTCCCCAACAGGATTCCTTGCCTCGGCTTGACATTCTCCCCAGTATTTCACATCCCTGCATGTAGAATCATATTGCATTACATCCTCCCAAATCGCGTAGCATTTCCATTTTCATGGAGCATTACGGCATTGAAAAATTCAAACATACACATGTGAAGCATAAAACGTTCTCGGCATCCCAAGTGATAAGCCAAAAGTTGTTTCCAGTGCTCAGACTGAAGGTTGTTCATGACTTATTATCCCCATCATAGGTTGTTGGCCCACGTGCCGCCTCAATTATCATTTTCCTTATTTCTGCCGATGCTGACAGACATGAAAATTTTCCGGTATTCAGACCGAAGTGGCATTCAGGCCAATTTTCCGATATTCAGATCGAAGAAGTTTCTGACATTCAGGTCGATGCAACTTGTGGCATTCAGGCCAGTTTCCGGTATTCAGACCGAAGTGGCATTCAGGCCAATTTTCCGGTATTCAGACCGAAGTGGCATTCAGGCCAATTTTCACGTATTCAGACCGAAGTGGCATTCAGACCAATTTTCCGATATTCAGATCGAAGAAGTTTCCGACATTCAGGTCGATGCAACTTGTGCCATTCAGGCCAATTTTCCGATATTCAGATCGAAGAAGTTTCCGACATTCAGGTCGATGCAACTTGTGCCATTCAGGCCAATTTTCCGATATTCGGATCGAAGAAGTTTCCGACATTCAGGTCGATGCAACTTGTGGCATTCAGGCCAGTTTCCGGTATTCAGACCGAAGTGGCATTCAGGCCAATTTTCCGGTATTCAGACCAAAGTGGCATTCAGGCCAATTTTCCGGTATTCAGACCGAAGTGGCATTCAGGCCAATTTTCCGATATTCAGATCGAAGAAGTTTCCGACATTCAGGTCGATGCAACTTGTGCCATTCAGGCCAATTTTCCGATATTCAGATCGAAGAAGTTTCCGACATTCAGGTCGATGCAACTTGTGGCATTCAGGCCAATTTTCCGATATTCGGACCGAAGTGGCGTTCAAGCCAGTTTCCCGGTGTTCAGACCGATGTCGATAATCTAGTGTCTTCCGATGCTCAGAACGAAGTCATTCCCAGTATTCAGACTGATGAGCGGCATTCAGGCCATGGTTTATTCCTCTGTTACCATTTATTTTGGTATTCAGGCTAACATTCTTTTTTCAGTGTTCGAACCAACTCTCACCGTACCAGACGGATTCTTTGTTGATATTCAGATCAAGACTACCTCTTGTGAAAGAATTCTTTAACTTGAATTAACTTTTAATGATAGCAAATTGTGTGATCATCATCCAAATTAGTTGTGCATTGCATTACATGATATATTTGTGTTCTTACTTTGTCCTTCACCCCACTTTACTGCTGCATAAACAAACATATAAATCTACATTGAAAATTCCCTTAAAATAACTATTAAAATGCTTTTTATATCAGTATGTATCAATACATGAGCCTTTGCATCGATACATGTAACCTGTGATTAATCACAAAACAATTTCTGTTCAGTATGCATCGATGCCTATGAGCCATGCATCAATACATGGAAGGCCAAAAACTCTATGTATCGATACACACGATTCCTGCATCGATACAGGACTACTTGAGACTACCTGTGCATCAATACATGAGCATTAAGCATCGATACATATCAGTGTAAAAATCACATGCATCGATACACACGACTTATGCATCGATACATGAGTAATTGATTTCACCAAATATTCACACAACTTACAGTATGTATCGATACACACTCCCATGCATCAATACACAAAGTTGTTTTAAGTCATAACAGCAACTGTTTTTGCAGAATATAAGAACAGGTTTCAAAAGCAGATGGACAAAACGAATTCATTGAGGGAAAACAATTGAACACAGATCAAAAGCAGTGTTGGAGCAATTGTTTGTGAGCACATAGAAACCTGAAAGAGACTTCATCTTCTTCATCTTCTCAATCACTTTTCTTCAAGAACATTTACACATA
Source organism: Lathyrus oleraceus (assembly GCF_024323335.1). Taxonomy (NCBI): domain Eukaryota; kingdom Viridiplantae; phylum Streptophyta; class Magnoliopsida; order Fabales; family Fabaceae; genus Lathyrus; species Lathyrus oleraceus. Next base: position 395,417,959 of record NC_066582.1, on the reverse strand, counting down.
ACAATTCTTGTTCTTTGGATTAAAGAAGCATCGAGATAACGTTCAGTGGTACGATCAAGGATCTAGCTGTGGTTTGCAGTGTAACGATCGAGGATCTAGCTGAGTCGAAGATTGAAGGGGGTTTCTAGGAAAAACCTACTGGTTTGTCCTTCAAGAACTGGTGTGTTCTTGAGGGTTTGGGAGTCACATTTGCAGAACATATTCAGCCGCAGCGTTGCGTTTGGAGATCGGGGGATTTCGCAAGCAGGTCGTGGAACCGGTGAATTGTTTGCAACTTTGTGCAGGAAAATCTTGATCGAGCTCAGATCAAGTGAAGGTTATACAAGAAGAGGTTCTTAGAGTTTAGAATTCTGTCTTTGTATCAAAACCTTGTATCAACGGATTCGGCAATAATTGATAATCAAAGTTCTCAATTTCATTTGAAATTGAGAGGGAGACGTACCCACACGCGAGGACGACGTGGGGAACTTCCTTACCAAATCTCTGCGTATCGTATTCTTACCTTAATCTTCTTTACGTTTCAAAACTGTTTTGCAATTTCTGTTAGTGTGTGGTGATTGATCATTTTTCTGGACAGCAGTGATAATAAAACCTTTAGTCATACACCATTGCTGTTTATCATCAATCACATACACACCAACTGTTTGATAAAACGGTTAACTTGATTGTGTTCATTGGAAATAGAATTTAAGGATAAGCGCATTCAATTTGTTAAAATTCTGTGTGTATTATTTCTGTCATTCTCATTAAAATCCAGCTACTGCACTTGCGTGTCCGGCTTTCTAGTAGCGGTTCAGAATAGACGGAAGTCGATTCGGGACCGATTTTTCCGCCACTTTTGAAAACTCTGATTAAACGTTAAATCCGTTAATTTTTAAGAGGTGATCTATTCACCCCCCCTCTCGATCACTAGCCACACCGTCTAACACCTCTTTTCCGATTATGACAAGCATTGTTACTTCATTGTAAATTTCTGGGTTTTTATTGTATTCAATCCCTTGATACCTCGAAAGTGCGAAAGCCGCTGCTATCTTCCTTTCGGGTCTCCAGTTGATTGAATAGGGGCAGCTGTAATACCCCAAAATTTACCCTCCATTTTTCTTGGAAGCATGAGATTGTGTTTCACATTGCATTAGCATCATACTAGGTCATACTCATTGCATACTGCATCAGTGACTTGGGAAATCAGGGTTTTATTGATCACTCCTTAACAGAAGGAGCCTACACAGAGAAAGACTGAGAATTGAATTTCATTCTCCAAATATACAAGTCTCAAGGGTCTCAAGGGGTTCCATATGTCTTATTATGGACCTCAGTTCATCAGTGGAAGATTCAGAGCCCTCAGAGTGTGCATATGGATTTAATCAAAAAATCAGGGTTTCATGGCTACCCGCAACAGGCAAGGTTTGGTTGGAAGTAGAAGGGCTCATTCATGTCGTGATTATAGAGGCATCTTGGCCTAAGAAGATCCACAATTATCACAGAAAGATCCATTGGCAATCAGTGCAATCAGATCCTAGTCATTTTTTGCCCTAAAACTAGGTTTTGGTATAAAATCAATTTATTTCAGATTCCTTGAGTGAAACTCATTTCCATGGCCCTCCACATGTCCTCAAGGATCTACGTGCAAAAAAAATCAGCTCTTTATTTAAGTCAAAGGTGCTTCAATTGATCAATGGAATCGGAAATCAGACAGATTGGGAAAAGTCAATTGTGGGGCCAGAAAAGTCAACTCCCGACATTTTGAAAGTGGAATATCAAAATTCATGCCTAAGGGAGCCTATATGTGAAATTTGATTAAGGTTGGATCATGGATTCATCATTTAATCAGGAGTTGGAAAAGTTACCAAATTTGGAAATAGTTGACTTTCCATTTAAGGCAAGTTTTATGGTTTTTTACACCCACTTTGAGCCTATATTCCATCAAGATGCAAGCTCCATTTGAAAATTTCTCCAACATGAAAGTTTTTCCTCTTGTTCCAAGCTTTCTAGAGATATAAAGTTTGTTTCATTTGGATTAAAATTGAGAAAGTTATGTTTGGTCAAAGTAGGACTTTATTTTAGGACACTTGGAAAATTTTCTAAGTCCAAAATTTGCAAAATTTGTCAAGACTTATGGGCCAGATTTCTTGCACTTAAAGGCATCTTTTGGAAACAATTTCTTCTTGACAGTTATACCTTGTTATGTCCTCTTTCACACCTTTTTGGAACCACCCCATTTGGATCATTGGTTTGGAAGATACACTCATCTAAAGTTGGTATCATATGCTGAATTGTTTGACAGCATTTTGGCCAAACTGGCCCAACCATTTTGCAGCCATGAGACCTGAACTTTATGGCCATTTTTCACCTCTTTCCACTCACCATTTCAAGATGTGTTCAACATGAAAGATGTTAAGCTCCCTACCCTCTTTCTACTGTTTGCATTGCCTTGTCATTTGGTCATGTATTCATCAAGTTACAATGTCTTAAAGTCACCCTGTTGGGCCATTTTTGTGCTGCACTAGAAAACCAAGCCAAACCCCAAAAACGACCAACACATCAATTTTTACCTCATTTGGTCATTTGCTTTTGGTTCACTCACTTAAGCTTTGCCACATTTAGCCATTTCTTTCCACACCTCACTTTTACACATTTTTGGTTCATTATGCACATAATCAAAAACAAATCTTTCAAGCCCATTTACACACTTCAAACCCTACATATTTAAGAGCTTCTAAACCCTAGCTTGAAGGTTAGTGGCTGTAGAACTTTGTGGGGAAGGCAAGTTTGTTTCATTTCAAGTTTCACTCCATTCTCTCTCACAAGCATTGAAGCACCATTGAAGAGCATCTCATCCCTTTCTATTCCACCACTATCAAGAAGCAGTGGACTGTCTTCCACTAGGTAAGTTTGCTACTCTCTTCCATGGCCTTGCTCATTTCATGAATATTATACTTGTTCACCACTTGTTTCTTCCATGCCTACCATATATACTTCATGCTATTTTTCATTTATACCATGCCATACCATGCTTATTTTCCATGTTAACAATATACCATACTTGTTTATGAAACCCTCACCATGAGGCCTTGTTTTTAAACTTTAAGTTTTTTGACATTTATTTTTTCTGAAAATCTTTGCATGAGCCTACCTTGTGGTCCATATTTCTCTATGATAAAGTCATTATTTTGTATAAAATAAAGCTCCATTGCATTCTATTCATTTTATACTTGAGTTTTGCTTTTTACACCATGCCATTTGATGCACTAAATTGAGAGAAATGTTGGCTGGAAGTTGAAAAAAAAAAGATTGCATGGAGGTCGCGTTTTTTTTCTTGCTGGAAGTTGTATTTCCATGCTGCATGGGGACGTACACGTGTCCCCTTCGTGACCGCGCGATCGCTGGAACGGTCCCAGATCCTGGCCGTTGTTTGCTGGTTTTGTCACGTAGTGACTTTAGTATTTTCTGTCCAATTGATACCGCACCACATGAATTAGTTAATGAACATTTATTTTTATTTTTTTGGATATGCATAAAAATAACACAGACATGGGTCAAACCCACACACGTCCAGTTATCCACTGCTTGTTTTATCCACTAGGGCATAAGCGGAAGTTGTCAAATTAATGTTGTTCATTTTTTTTATTTTGAACATGCTGGTAATTTCGTGGACTTGGGCCTGGCGCACGCTTGCTGTTGGCACCCCCACATTCTGGCCCAATTACATTTCATTTTATTTTCTTTTTTAATTCATTCTTATTTTTTCTGTTTTGCTTTTTAATTAATAAAAATATTTTATTTGTTCATAAAAATACCAAAAAATATTTTTTATTTTGATTAATGTTTTATTGAATTTATTTAATTTTTATTTTCATATTTTATTTAATGTTAATATTTTATTTTAATTATTTAGTTCAAATAGTCCATTTTAACACACATTTTTTCATTTATTTTATTTTCATAACTTAAAATTATTTTTAGATTTTGATTTTTTGGATGAGGGTTGACCAATGTCTCATGGTCAACCTGACCTTTTATGGGAATTTTATTTCCCATTTTCAATTTATTTTGAATTTATTTTTGACCTAGTTTGCTTGGTTGACTTTTCATTTGACTTCTGTTTTATTTCAATTAATTTATACACCAATTTTCATTATTTTTGAAATCTTTTTGGGGGATGATGATGTCCTGACCCCACCTAACTCAATTTAATTTTTCATAATTTTTGTGATTAATTTACTATTTATTTGACATTTTTTTAAGTTGACTTGACTTTTCGGTTGACTTTTCTATGATTGATGTTTGACATAGGGATTGCTTAGGGCAATTGAAGAGATCTTTTGATCCTCCCTTGTTCATCTCATGTGCCACATATTAGAGGCATTTAATCTTGATTTTATTTGATCCTTGCATCATTTCCCTATTAAATTATTCATTGGTTCTTTGTGTGCATAGTTTCACTTGTCTGATTTCATCTGATATTTTTTACACTTGTTTCTTTCATCCATGCTTCTATTGATTGATTGTTTAACATGTTTATACTTGTCATACATTGTTTAATGTCTTATTATTTCATTCTTTGATTATTTGATTTGATTATATACTTGTTTATATCTTACTTGTTTGATTAACTGTGGCCTACTTGTATGGTGTATGAGGCATATATTTATATTGCTTGATTGCCATGACAACCCCCATTCATAACAAATGTATCCCTCTCCCATAAATTGTATAATGTTTATTCTTTCATTCTTTATTCATTTGTTAATACAAGAAATAAAAATAAACATCCGATAATCATTTCAAAACAAGATCAAAACCTCGATCCAACGTCGAGTAATCATTTTTCAAAACCTAACAGAACCAACATGTATTCATCCACCCTTTTGTAAGTCGATTGCTTTATGCATCGCCATCAACCTTGTAAGTTGATTGCTTTATGCATCGCCATCAACCTTGTAAGTCGATTGCTTCATGCATCGCCATCTACCCTTATCCCTAGCACCTCTCCTTGCTCCACTCGTTAATTCTTGTTCCGATTAGGTAACACCCATTAGATAGAACCCTTTGTATGATAACATAGGTAGGATTCCCATACCCTTTGTATGATAACATAGGTAGGATTCCCATATCCTTTTGTATGATAACATAGGTAGGATTCCCTTATTCTTTTGTATGATAACATAGATAGAATTCCCATATTCTTTGCATGCTAACATTAGGTAGATATTTCCATTTGTAAATCCAAACACTTAAGTACATATTGCATGACAACTCTAGGGCAGAGCTTCCCCCACTTCTAGACCTTTCCGAGCGTCTCCGATCCTGTGGCATGTCACTCCGTCCTATTGCAAAGAGGTAACTGCCTAAGACTCGATTCAGCGAGCTGCGACACCTGCTGCTAGGACGTGAACACATTGCCCACTCTCCTTTGACACAACTGGTGTCTTCCTTTGTAAGTCCATGTTCAGATGGCAACCCCTATGTAGCCGAACTACGACAACTCTGATTCTCATGTTTAGATGAGATACGTAGGCACAAGATGCGATGTCTTGCCGAGTTTGATTGATAACTAACAACTAATCTTTGTTTGTTTTCGCCCTCGTTGTGATTCTTTTCTCTCGCCCTCGTTCCGATCGAGACATTCCCTTTCTCTTGCCCTAGTTGCAATCAAGACCCTTATTCCCGTAGTTAGCTGAACTACGTTTTGCTCTGATTCTCATTCCAGATGAGATACGTAGGCATAAGACGCGATGTCTTAGCGAGCACAATTACCCTTAACCCCTAGGTAACCAAGCTACGAAGACTCTGATTCTCATATTCATATGAGATACGTATGCAGTGGATGCGACATCCGTGCGAGTCATTTTCTTTGACCCTATCTTTTAGTAAATAGTACATTAGATAAACACATACCCTTTAGACAAGAATAACAAGAGTGGATCCCGTAGATTACTACGGATGCGTAAGGGTGCTAATACCTTCCCTTCGCATAATCGGCTCCCAAACCCAAGATTTGGTTGCGATACCTTGTCTTTTCCTTTCCTTTCTCCAGGTTTACTTCAAGCGTTTCCTTTCCCTCCTTTGGGATAAATAACGCACGGTGGCGACTCTTCTGTCACTTCTTTCTCGCCGGTTGTTTTTTTCGCTTACGGTATTTTTTCAGGTTGCGACAGTCTTGATCATGTAAGACCCTTCCCAGTTGGCTGCAAGTTTCCCGCCTTGTAAAGAAGATAAGCTTCACAGAAACTTTGCTGTCAAGAATCTCACTCCAGATTAGTTTATGGATGAAAGTTTGAATTTTTCGATGCTTTCGTCTAAACAAATATGAAGAACTTCCTCTATAGCACACTTGAAGACATGATTTTGAAATTTACAAAGATGTTTTATGCTCATCATAACTTTAAAGACGTAATCACCAAAATAGAGGTTATAAGCAAGAAAGTTTGCTCTCTCTGGAAGAGTTTGTTGTCATTTATGATATTCCTTCCTCTGGTTCTCTCTACAAATCGGAGGATCCATATACAATATGAGATTTTCACCATTTATCCACTTCTCAAGCTCTTTTATCTAATCCAAATAAGGGCCACAAATTTCCCCTCATTGCTAGATACGTGCATTCAAAAATTTGTCTCATACACTATATGGTAACTCACATTCTTACCCCAAGAAATTTCTATCTTGGTCAAGTCTCTAAAACTCGTGTTGTATTGAATCTATTATTATCCAACAAAGTTGAAACTAATTTGAATAGTAGGGTAATCTATCACATGATAGAGTTCCAAAGAAATGGGAATGTGGGGCTACCGTATGGTCATCTAATTATGAAAAATCTAGAATATATTGGATTTAATTTAGAAGAGGAAAAGTCGATGGAAATGGGAATGTGTGGCTACCGTATGGTCATCTAATTACGAAAATTCTAGAATATATTGGATTTAATTTAGAAGAGGAAGAGTCTATGGAAAATTTGATCAAAATAGAGAGACGAGCATTTAACTTTGCACCCTCCAATTAAACCTGACATCCCCATATTTTCATATTGCAAAAACTGTCCCTAATTAAAATTTAAATGAAATTTACGTTTGAAATTTCCGGTAGGCAAAAATGAAATTTCTGGTACGAACAAAATTTCTGGTATGTATTTTAAATTTCTGGTATGATCCAAATAATTCCGTAAATTTGAAATTTACTAGGTAATATCAGAAATTTCCACCAAAATGAAATTTCCGATAGGGTTATTTGTGTGAAATTTTAAACGCTCGGGATTTTGCCGATAATTTTGGATGGTTGTGATTGCACCGACATTTTTGTGTGGTCCAGAGTAAGTGCAAACTTGTATAAATAAAGAGTGAATTGTTGTTTGATAAAAACACCTCAAAAAACGTCTCTTCCTCAATTTTTGATTAAGGCTGAAGTGTACTTCAATGGAGCTTCATCTCCTGTAGATTCCTGACTTCCAAATGGCACCACATCTCTCATCGACTTGACATACAAGTTGAATGAATTATTGCCCGATAGTGAAAATAGAAAGGTGGGAAAGATCGAGTTTCATGAAGATTGGATTGATACTAAAGGGATGGTGAAATACAAACTTGTTAAGTTGAAGACAAATGAAGATGTGAAGGATATGTGGAGATCATTTCGCCGTAGGATAATAAAGGGGCCGATTGAGTTAGATGCTAAGATTTCAAGGCCTATCGACGATATAATGAAGATGATAAAACATCCAGAATCATCTGATAATGTCTAGGTTTTCTTATTTATCATCATTTTTTAAAGTTATGTTTAAGTTATTTAATCGTTTATCAAATGTTAGTTTGTGTTGATGTATCATGAATGGAAGATAAAAAATATTATGTAATAAAAAAAACTTTATGATGAAGATGTCTGAGTAATATACAAATAATACATAATATATAAAATATGTCTAAATAAGGCCCCAACGAGCTATGTATGCAGCCCGAGCTAATCCAGTATAAACCTCATCATCTAGGTTCACCAAACCCGTGAGGTTATCCATAATAATTGCAATCATCTAGAGGCCCTGCTGGTCATCAACATTCGTTGTAGGAGGCAGAGACACGTCATCAATAGGTACCCCAACACCAGAAGGCTCAACATCACATGTATCCTAAACAGATGGAATGATGCAAGGTTGTGATATATTGAGGTACCATTCTAAGTAACCATTCTCACACTGCGAGGCATGCTGAACCCTAACTAATCGATCTCTAATGGCACGACCGGAGCTGATGAAGTTACTCTGAAACCACCAATCAATGCATGCAAATGGTATATCTGGAATAGGTCATGTGATACTCTAAATACAACCATACTGTCACATACACCTCTTAGGAAAGTGTCTAGAAACCATGGTCTCCCATCGCATATAACCTAAATATAATGAAGACTTCTCAAACTCACGGTGGACTTTATGATCAGTGTATATTGTCCAGATGACTTTATCTACAGTCACCTCATTGAGCCTCCTTCGTTACTCAGCAACACCACCCGTATGTGACTGCCTCTCCTTCCATCTCCTCGCCCGTGGGGCCTCCACTGGGGAATGTTGTACCCTCCTATCACAGATGGTGGGGAAGTGCTCGTATATCCAACATTGATATCAAAACACATACTTAACAATTAGTACATAAGAAATGTTATTCATAACAATTAAATAAGAAATCAAGAACAAATAATAATTTCAAGCTTACTTGTAATAGACTCAAATAACCAGTAAGTTGTTTGATCTCAAATATTGTCGCCACTGCAAGTGTTATGTACCAGATGGTCAATGCCGCACAATCCCAAGCCCAACTGGTAACGTCAAGGCTATGGATCAGGCATATGTATCGGGAATCGATATAAACACCTGACTTGTCCGCAAAGAGAGTACATGCTATTAGATGTAGCAAGTACACCTTAGCGACAACCTCATAACTCCCATCCGCTACAAGCTCGTCGTAAGTCTTCCGAAGCCAAGACATATGAAGGTGGGTGTGCATGTTGATGCCAAACTCCTTATACATGTCCCCCTTAGAAACTCCCAAATCTTATGCAACAGTCATACATGCAAGTGACATGCTAAGAACAAGAGTCGTCCAGAATCTGCTGCCGATGGGAAGATGGAACAAAGAGGAGACATCATCCAGAGTGATAGTCATCTCCCCAAACAGAAGATGAATTGAAGATGTCTCCTTGTGCCATGTCTTAACAAAAGCAGTAAGTAGCAGCACGTCAAGCATGGTGAAAGAGCAGTGGGCAAAATCAAGTAGCTCAAAATCCTGTACAATCAGGCTGACCTGCTCAGGCATCAGAATCTTAGGGAAGTTCTTCAACTTTGAATCGTGCGAAGTCACCTTCGGTGTGGGATGGTCATGTGACAAACAAATATAAAAAACATTTGTAGTTATTTTTCATGTCACAATAATAAACAAACTAAAGTTAAACATAAAATACATATACCTCTCCCTGTCATAGTCGTAACGATGGTCTACATACTCAGTAAGCACTGATCGATCAGCGGGTCCTCCAGCGAATCCTCCATCAATGTACATAGAGGGATCAGTCGAAGGAGCTATAACCTATGTGTCAACAGTAACATATGAGACCGAATTAGCAACAACAACATTTGGTTGGACCTCCTCAGCATCCACCTCATCAACAACCACCCCAACAACCTCTCCAGCTACAACAACCTCTCCAAAACCTCCCCACCAATCTCTCCAGCAACCTCCTCAGTAAACTCTCCAACAACGTCTCCATTAACAACCTTATCTCCCACCTCATCCCTGGGCTACTAAACTGATTATACCTGTTGATATCGAATGCTACGAGGTGCGTAAAACCCACCCTGTTCAGCCAATCGTTTCAAGTATGAACCGGTTGGAACCACTCATCCAACCCGTATCCGGGAAGGCTCTGTCTCAACAGCCCTAACCTGGTCTGCCTCTCTATCGATAGCTCTGTCTGCAATAGTTTTGTCCATGCCTCTATATTTCACTGCTAAAGAAGAAGAAAAATGCAACTATAACATTTTTCAGAATTTCTAGTAAAAAACAAAGTTTGTATCCATACCGGAAATTATGACTACCAAAAATTATGAAATTTCCGGGAAACCAAATGGGATTTTGTATTGGAAGTTTTGGAATTTCTGGTAAAGTTGATAGAATTAATACCAGAAGTTTTGGAATTTCCTATACAAAATCCAATTTTTTACTTTTACGGTAAAAAAACATACTGTTTTGAAATTTTCGGTATTGCCCCAGAATTTTTAAAAATCCTCTTGAATCCTGTAAATTTGGAAAATGAGTGAAGTGATTTTGGAAGGACAATGTTGTCTTTTCATACACAACGGTTGTTGCCAGGTTTAATTGGGGGGTAACAGGAAGAAATCTCTAGAGAGACCGTGCTTATACCCAATGCAATATGAATACAACAATGGAGTCCTAATGCATAAACACTCTAGAGCAAGGGGGAGGTTCCGAGTCAACAAGCGCGGTAAATCTCTTAAAATTTTAAAATCAAGAACTCTTTTTTTTCTCGGTATTTTTTAACATTTTTTCTTCATAAAAGTGTTCTTGAATAGGTGTTCAAAAGGTTAAATTTGGAGCATTTAACTTGACACCTTCCACCGTGTATGAAAAGACGACACTTCCCTTGTAAAATCATTTCCAAAAATTTCAAAATTTACAGTGCAGAGGCGTGAACTTGTAATTGCTAGGGCGATACCGGAAATTTGGAGCAACTACCGGAAATTTCAAAAGTAGTGAGTATTTATATCAAAATTTTCGATATTTTGTACCGGAAATTTCAAAATTTCCGGTGTTTTCATTAAATGTTTACTGGATATTTTAATATTTCCAATATAAAATCCCATTGAATATACCAGAAATTTCATAATTTTCGGTAGTTATAAAAACCGGGTTTTGTACCAAAAATTATGAAATTTCCGGTATATATTCCATGAGAATTTATACAGGAAATTTTGACATTTTTGGTATGTGCCAAAACTTTATTTTATACCAGAAATTATGAAATTTTCGGTACATGCTAATTTTATTTTTATTTTTCCTTCTTTTGCAGTGAAACACAAAGGCAGAGATGACACTATTGTAGGGAGAACTGTTGATCAAACGGTAGATCAGGTTAGGGTTGCCAGAGGTGCTAAGGCTAATTCTTCCTAGATACGGACTGGGCGAGTGACCCCAACCAGTTCATATTGGAAGCGGTTGACCGAGCATGGTCAGTTTTGGGAACCTCATTGCACTTGATGCCGACTGGTACGATAAGTAGAGCAACCTAGAGATGAGGCGGTGCCAGATGTTGTTGTTGCTGATTCGGTGATTGAGGAGGTTGTAAATCCGATTGTTGATGACGTGTCGCCGCCGTCTCCTGCAGCTGGTGCCGATGCCCAACAATGCTTCAAGATGATTGCAATTATTATGGTTAATCTCATGGGTTTGGTAAACCCAGATGGCGAGGTTTATACTAGATTATCTCGGGCTGCAAATATAGCCAGTGGGGGCCTATTTAGACATCTTTTGTATATCATGGATTTCGTATATGCTGTATTATTTGTACATTATTCATACATTCTCATCATAACTTTTTATTACATAATAGTTTTGATGACATAACTTAAACATCAACATTAACTGAAATACATATGCAACATTAACATTAATTTAAACACAACTTAAGAAAACAATAATAAATAAGAAAACCTAAACACTACTACCAGATGATTCTGGACGTTTTAGCATCTCCATTATGTCGTCAACAGATCTTGAAAGCCTAACATCTAACTCGATCGACCCCTTTGTTATCCTACGACGAAATGATCACCACATTTCCTAAGGTTGTATTTCACCCTCCTGTCAGTATCAATCCAATCTTCACGTAACTCGATCTTTTTCACCTTTCTGGTATTAGCATCAGACAATAATTCATTCAACCTGGACGTCAGACTGGCGAGAGATGTGGTGTCATCCGGAAGCTGAAACTCTACGAAAGGTGAAGCTCAATTGAAGTACACTTCTGTCTTAATCAAAAATTGAGGAAGAGACATTTTTTGAGATATTTTTATCAAACATGTGACCTCTATTTATACAATTTTGTATTTGCTCTAGATCACACAAAATCGTCGGTGCAATCATAATCATCCAAAACTGTAGGCAAAATCCTGAACGTCCAAAAAATAAAAAATAAACCCTACCGAAAATTTCACTTAGGTCAAAATTTTCGAAAATTAATGAAACAAATCGGAAATTTTGAAATATCCAATATATCGGTAATTTAAAATATACTACCGAAATTTTTGAATTGTTCGAAATTTTCATTCAATTTACGATCAAGAGGCAACTTAGATAATATGAAAGTACGGAGGATGTCAGGTATAATTTGGGAGGAAGTTAAAATACTCCAAAATTTGTCACACTGCTACAAAGTCGTCATAGGCAAAGACATAACTGATGTTTTTTGGTTCCTTTTCAAATAGGAAACAATTTTTTCCTCACCTCTCTCTCATCGTGCCCTAATCTCATTCATTCATCTGTTAATTTAAATTGTTAACTACATGCATTAACACAAAAATAAGCATCTAGATTTTAAAACCAAAATTACCAAATCTGCTAAGATCACATTTAGTAAAGGGAAAGTTATCTTCAAAACCAAATGCATCAACACAACACAACACACCTTTCATGTTCTGAATCTATGTAATCATAAATTCCCATAAACATGACCACCATGCATGAAACTGTTTTAAACAACAATAACTTATTACTAGTCTCAACAATTTTCATACTCTTCATGTTCTGAATCAACAAACAACACAAATCATCAGAATGAATCAATCACAAGCTCCCCAAACTCCATGCATTGAGGTAAATGTTCCACCACCATTAGCATGTGCATAATCAAGAATTGCTTCTCTAGAACACCTTTCCCACGCTCTTGCTATATCCTTTATCAAAAACGGTTCGTTCATACTTTGAAGATGAAATCTCAGCTTTGCTTTTGCTCTCTCAAATAGAGCTCTCAAGTCATCACTATAAGAGAAAAATAAACAGAAGAATTGTTAGTTCTAGATAATAAGAACTTGATGATAATAACTACTCAAAATTACATAATCATCATCTCTAACCCGGCTTGGCATGGCAATTCGTCGAGAATAACGAGAGAGGAAGACGGATAACTCGGCGGAATAACCAACCGTAACGGTTTCATCAACGACTGCATGACCAATATAGACGGTCAATGAGATGTAAATCAAAATATTAGTTGTGAATAGTTCGAAACATAATACAAAATGATTCACCTTTTTATCAGAAGTGAAGTGATATACGAGGTTCTGATTGATAGTCACTGCATTGAACAAGATTTTAACGGCTAATCCTTCAATTTCTTGCGTACCTCTTTCAGCATTTTCCTTTTCATCGATAACAACCTCACAGTCGAACAATTGATTGTTGATGTATTTTATTTCTTCTATAAGTTTCTCATTCTCCTGCTAGGGTGAACAATGTGACAGTAATATTTTTATAAGAAGCGAGCAAGAAAATAATGGTTTACTTTACTCCTCTGGTAGATTTCAATCAGGAAAAAACAAGCAGAAGAAGATTATTACCATAGTTTTAAGACGTTTTGCGTTAACTTTGAATGAATTCGAGTCAGATTCCGCGGCAGCAGTGACTAGATTGAAGCCTTTACGCATGTGCATGTTAGCAAAATTGCTAGGAGTATAAACTGTCTTTGCAACAATATCGCGAGGCCTTTTCCGTTCTGTGAGAACAAATCAAAATCTTCTTGGTGAACATTCATCGAAATCAAATGCGAATTAAAAACTTTAGCGGCACGAGACTGCACCTTGGGGAATCAAAATAGTTGGTTGTTGTAGTTCATCAAACATCTCTGGTGGTTCATTTAACGATTTCGCATCTGGTATTTTATCGTTGAAATGAATCGCCTTTTTAAGTTCCCCAGCAGCTTCACTCAGTACTTCGGGCGAAATAGATGTCCACTGAAAATTAGATCAGAATCATAGATTTTACAATGCATCAGCACAAAACTTTTACGAGTCGGTGAAAAAACAAATAAGGAGCCGACACAAGTTTCAGTTCAAACCGCTTTTATCAGTCGATCAATTGCAGGACTTTTCTCTTGGGAACATGATGTAGGTTTACCGCATTGTGAACTGCCAATTTGGATTACCAGTTGTTGCTTGGATTGCAAGTCAGATGATTGTTGCACTGTATAACCGTTCACCATTAAAAGACCTTGTATGTAACGATCTGCTTCGATCGGTCGATACTTCATATCGGGAGTGATCTGGCTCTTACTCAATTCAAAGAGTGAAAAAAGGCTTTCCATTGAATTCTTATGGCGTCTAAATCTGTCCAATTCTCTTGAGTTTACATCTTTAGCAGAAGGCTGAACCTGAAGAAATTTTATATAAATCCAAACATTAGTAGTAATAAAAAGATAAATAAAGTTTTCTTCAATCATAAATTGATAGAAAAATTAACAAACCTGAAGCTTACTACAAATCTTTTCATAAAATCGACGCACTACAGCGTTATATTTACGTTTCAGAATTTGAATCTGCAATAAGAAAGTAACACAGCATAACAATACATACACAAATAAAATTATAGTTGGTGAAATATTTGGAACAATCTTAGCAATTACCTCTTGATAAATATGTTGCGGCCAATCAAAGTCTGCATCTGTTCCAGCTTCAACAAACATACATGGAAAATATTAACATTCAATAAACTGAAGGCGTAATCCATGAATTTTTCGAACAATCATAAATAAAGCAATGTTTTTTAATTCAAATTCCATTTATAAAAGCAATAAGATAATTTCAAAATGTATATCTAGCACTATAGGTAAAATCCTAACAAAATATTGACCTGAGTAAGAAGCATTTGTTAGCTGATTTGTGGCTTCTGCGGCCTTCCGTGACAGCACTTGGATCGATTTTACTTTCGCTGTCACCAAATTAAGATACTCATCCTGTAAACAGATTTATATCAGTTAGATAAATGATCATTTATCAGTAGAAAAAAACTAGAAGCTTGCAAAGTAGTGATACCTCAGTTTTTGCAGAAGTGTTCACTTTCTCCTCAAATCTTTCTACTGATGCAACAAGCTCAGGTAAACTAAAATTTTTCAAAGGAGTGCCATGCTTGATTAACTCTTCCGCGCTGCACCGAATATAACACATTTTAACAGGTTATAGGTCATGTTAGAAGAAAGTGCCAAATTCGAATATTTTTGTACAGGCTTATTTACTTACACTGTCTTCACGACCTTTTTCCGGTATTCTGTTGTTTTCCATCTCTCTTTCGCTATGTAGGCTACTTGCTTACCGCGATTCATTTTCTTTCTCTACGACAAGCGTGCTTAAAACTTCTCTGAAAAATCAATACAATGTAAGAGTTTGTTTGCAGAATTTGAACTTTTACCCTCCGTATTTATAGACAACATTGTCGAAAAAATCACGTGAAAAAGGAACTAAATAAGTGAAGCTCAATAAAATTGTTCACAAATCTCATCTCAAAAAAACCTTGAAAATGGATCATGTGAGTAACCAAATCAACTCACAAAAATCATGATCAAACCAAGTTAACTTCCTTAGCCAAGTTCATCAATCAAAATATGATTTTCCATGATCACAAAATTCACAAGGCATGCATGCAATGCATCAATTCACATATATAAACATACTCAATGATTAATCTAGAGCTAGGATCAAGAATGCATCAAGCACAAAAAAAATGTGATTAAAAACCAAATGCACCTTTGTGACAAAAAAAAAAGAGTTAGAGTGTCTGAATTGCTACAATCAAGTTTATAGGCAAAACACGTGAAAACACGTGAAGAATGAGGTTAGTAAATTAGAACAAAACATAAAAGAAAGTGTTATATGTATTAAAATTTTGAGAGTAAAATTTTTTCACAAAGGAAAGCTTACGAAATATTGATGTTAAAGATTGAATTTTGTATTAATAACTTAGACATATCTAGTTCAATTAAAATATCAGTTGAAAGTCCAATATTTAAGTTTTAATATAAATATTTTTTTATTGAAGTTCTAATATAAAACTATTTGTTAAATAAATGCATTGTACTCTTTTTCTTTTCATATAAAAGAAAAACATATCACATTTTTTTACTCTATTATAAAAAAAAGTCACACAAATGCATTAATGATTTATTTGACTTTTATACTCATATTAAATTTTAATATATATATATATATATATATATATATATATATATATATATATATATATATATATATATATATATATATATATATATATATATATATATATATATATATATATATATATATATATATATATATATATATATATATATATATATATGTATTCTCATAAAATTAATATGTTTTTATCATTTTCCCAAATCATTTAATGTGAGGTCATATTATCAAAATAATGTAGCAAGTGTTTTTTTTCTTAAATCACAAAATTTTAAAATAAATATATTAATAAATTGGTTAAAAAAATAAGTTTTGTGTTGGGAAAAGGTGTATTCAACTTGTTCAAAGTTTAAATTGTTGTTTTTAATATAAAAGTTTGCCTTTAGCTTTTTTTTTACCAATTGGTTAAGGACACTTGTAGGCGTGATTTTTAAATTTATTTATAATTTAATATATTTAATTTTATAAGTTCATTTTGGAAAAAATAGCTATCCTTTTTATAAAAGCATCTACTACAAAACAAAACAAAAATGTAAACTAGAAATATGTTAATAAAAAATAATTAATATACTTAAATTTTAAGAAGGATTTTATTAAAAAAGAGGAGATAAATTCGCGCGCGTATGTATATATATATATATATATATATATATATATATATATATATATATATATATATATATATATATATATATATATATATATATATATATATATATATATAATATATATATATATATATATATATATATATATATATATATATATATATGAGTTTAATTGAAATACAGTGATAGTGTAAAAGGATTTTACATAGTCAGTTAATCATAAACGTTGGATATTGGAATAAGTTTGACTTTTATTTAAAAAACCTATAAAGTAATGCAAACGGGTGTAAGACCCCAATTTTGACCCTAAGATCCCTCATGCTATCTCATCATATGCATTAGCATTGAGATCACACATTGACATCCTGCTTACCCTTCATTCATTAGGTTTGCATTGGGAGAGATCACCAAGCACATTTGATTGTATCATACTTTGCTTTTCATTATTTTACTAACCAAAATACCAAAAATATGCCAATGTATAGTTTAACTCTTTTGTAGGTGGTGTGTGTGCTCACCAATGCATCATCAAGCTCATATCTAAGGTTTGAGACCCGCAATGCAAGAAGACCAATCAAGAGATGGTTTACGTTGACTTTAGACATCATATATGGATCCCCATGGTATTAACATATCATTTTGATCAAGAATTCATCAAGAGTTTGAAGCTTGTTTGCCTTGGAAACCCTAATTAATATGGGTATCTTGTGTGACTTCTTCAACAAGTTTCTTCAACATTTGATCAAATATTTCAAGGGATACTTCATATTACATAATATTAAACATATATGACCCTAAATGAGTCCCAAAAATCAAGAGAATGTCAAGCTAGCAAGTTGGTTTATGGTGGTTGACCAGAGAAAGTCAATTGGTCAAAATTGGGGTTCCCTAGACCCTATCTCCTACAATTGTTGTCATATGAAAATGATTCCAAGAGTAACGTTACTCATAATAACATTACAAACAACTTTCATGTTGAAGTCTAGATCTAGTTTTGCTTTGAAAGACATTTTTTATGGTGAAAGATTATAGGTCATTTTGTCTAAACCCTAGTTAGGAGGTCAACTTTCCAAGATCATAACTTGCTCATTTTTATGATATGAAATCCATTCAAATTCCATGATCAAATTCAAGATGTCTACTTAAACTTTTATTTTTGTATGAAGTTAAAATTAAACTTACAAATGTATGTGCCAAGAGGAAACATTATAGGTCATTTTGGGCCATTACCATTAAACAAGTGATTTTCCTCAACTTCTAAAATGCATAACTCCTTCATGCCAAATCCAAATAAGGTCAAATTTGTTGCCAAATTGAGGAGGTTTGAAAGAGATACAACTTTTATGAAGGAATTTTTTACATTTGAAGTTCATAACAAAAGTTATTCATGATGGAAGAAGTAAACATTTGACTTGGTACTTAGAAAACTTTCATTTATGTTTGATTTTCCAAACTTCCACCTCAAACTTCATAATGATCCAAGCTTCAAATGGAAAAGTGTTCAACATGAAAGTTATTCCCCTTGATCTCACCTTTCCAAAAATTCCAAAATCATCTCATTTGGATTAATATTAAAGGACTTGCGCATGAGTGTAATGCATGGTACCATTTGGAGGATTCTCATGATCAAATTCATTTCAACATTGCATGGCTTAATGCATTGCTTTCAATGTGACCTATGTATGATTTTACACCTTTTCCAATCATTCTTTGGGTTTTGTACACACCCATGCTAGCTCTTGAAGGAAATTACTATTTTTGGATTTCAAATGGAAGTGTGTATAAATCACATGGATTCCCTATGCAAAAGGACTTGGCCAATGCCAACATTTCTGAGACCAAGTTATTATAGTTTGAGTATTAATCTGATGCAAGTATTGAGATCCACTTGAATTCATCTGCTACATGGTCTTAATGCAATTGTTATTTTGATTCTAATGCCTTATTCTGAGTTAATCAAGGAGTACTCCATCTGATACAAGAGAAGACAAAGAAGTCTGTTATCTATGGGATTTGCTTGCTTGGATGTGGCCATCTTTATTTGATGCCTTAATCTTCATGATGTCTGATATTACTAATTGTTTGTTGACTATTACCTGATTCATAATCAAAAGGGAAAATGAGGTTTCTATATGACATTCTTGTCTGTTGGATTGCATCCCCTTGGTCAGATCTTTTCAACTCTTAACTTTTAATTTTATGCTTAGGATTAGTCGCTTCATCTCCTCCCACTTCTTAAATTTCAAAATCTCTCCCCCTTTTCAAAAAAAACTTTCTTTGCTTGTGATTTCAAACTTTGACCTTATTTCAATTAGAAACTTTGGCCTTATGCCATTGAATTTTCAAAATTTCTTTTCTTAAATCAAACTTGTGAACAAATTTAATCATATTGACTTAAAATTTCCAAAGACAAAAAGAACTAACACCCATTCAAACTTTTGGGCCCTTTGTGCCTCTTTTAACTTAAATTTTGATTAAAATCAATCCACTCATTTTGAAATTGATACCACAAACTAAGAGGTTTTGATCCCTCATTTTTATGTTGGTACGTAGGCACAAGTCCGAAGGTTTTATCAAACACAAAAATATAATCAATGAATTCTTTTCTCATCCCCACTCTTTATTTTTCTCAAACATATTTTATACCAAAAACACATACGTACATAAAAAAGGGCTCCCTAGGAGTACCTAGGACACTTTGGGTGCTAACACATTCCCTCTGTGTAACTAACCCCCGTACCTATAATCTCTGACATTTTATTAGTTTTGATTTGAAAACTTCTTATCTTTGGGTTATGTTCGTACTTTTCCCTTTTCCTTTGGAAACAATAAAAGCGCGGCGGCGACTCTGGTTTTATTGACGTTAAGCTTATCCATAGCTTGATGGTCATGAATTTACCGCTACAGAAATTAAGTGGCGACTCTGCTGGGGAGTAGTCCTCAGTGGGATTAGCTTACTTTTTTATGTGTATATAATTGTATATTTGATGTTTGTATACTTGTTTGTGTGATATAATCTGTTTGTTGTGCTTGGTGATCTCTGAGTGGTGAGATAAGTTCTAACCCGAACTTGAGTGAAATTAAGATAGGAGGATGGTATAGTCATGTTCAACTTGTGTGAAGTAGTCCTTAACAAGTTGGCGTAAACCCATCTATTCAGTGGAGACCCTTTTGGAGTTACTAATGCCACACAAGTCATTTATGGTTAGGCATTACTCTCTCTGATTTGGAGTCATAGAAGCTGAGAACCGTAGAACATTTAACCCAACTTGGCCTATTTAGGACGTAGTGCGGAGACTGTTCAGGTGTAGACCTGATAACAGTTGTTACGCGATACTACACTCAGACGAGTTTCTCTTGAGAATATTAAGGGTTGATGAGTTAGTCATCCTAACCTATAATATCCAATAGATGAAATTAAAAGTGTGGGAACTTTTTAGAACATGATCTACAGGTTTTTATCCTTAGTACACCCCTTTGGGATGGTTCTTAACCTGACTCCATGCTCATGACTCACAACAAACCCTTTGATTCTCGGTTGATCCAATCAAGTCTTGTCAATATTAATGGAACTTGGGTGTTGATAAGGTGAAAACCATAATCCACCAAAATGGATGATTGATCTTGATAATGACTTGATCCATCCCTTGACCTTTGTTCATGCTTGCCTTGTGTGTGGTCCCTTGTTTGTGATTGTTGCATTCATGCATACATGCGCATCATGACATTCATCAACAAAAATAAATTTCAAGGAACTAAGGTCTTATTTGCAAATATTTTTAGACCATGGGTTATGGATGAAGGAACACTAAGAAGTACAATTTTAGATGTCCTGACTTGAAAGAGCTAAGGAAGTTATCATCCTTTATACTAGACCCCTTGGACTTCAAGCAACACCATGAGAAGCTTTTGTTTGTATTATCTATTGATGTGGTTGAAGGACTCTTGAGTGTTTTGGTTCAGTTCTATGATCCTCTCTACCGTTGCTTCACTCTTCCCGATTATCAGCTTATGCCTATGTTAGAGGAGTACGCCCATCTCTTGGGAATACCCGTTTCTGACAAAGTTCCTTTTAGTGGATTGGAGGAGATTCCCGTATCTCATATCATAGCTGAAGCTCTTCATATAAAGAAGTCTGAGATTGAAACTCATTGGTGAAGAAAGGAGGAATGTTTGGGTTGACTTTTGAGTTCCTCATTGGTAAAGCTATTGTCTTTGCTTAGGCTGGTAGTGTGGATGCTTTTGAAGCCATGTTTGTGTTTCTCATCTATGGTTTGGCTTTGTTCCCTAACATTGACAATTTTGTTGATGTTAACGCCATTAGAATCTTCTTGATTGGGAATTATGTGCCTACTCTGTTGGGTGATATGTATTTTTCTTTGCATTTGGGGAATTCTAAAGGTGGTGGGACTATTGTGTGTTGTGTTCCTCTTCTGTACAAGTGGTTTATTTTGCACTTGCCACAGACGCCTGCTTTTATGGAGAACAAGCAATGTATATGGTGGTCCCAGAGACTTATGTCTCTCACTAATGATGATATTGTTTGGTATGATTCTGCATTGAGTAGTGTGGATATTATCGATAGTTATGGTGAATTCTCTAATGTGCCTCTCATTGGTACACAAGGAGGAATCACCTACAACCCTGCTTTGGCTCGTCGTCAACTTGGGTTCCCCTTGAGAGACAAGCCTAATAACACTCAGTTAGAAAGTCTTTTCTATCAAGAGGGTAAAGATCCCCCACATTTGAAGTAGAAGATGGTACATGCTTGGCATAAGGTACATAGGAAAGGAAGATCTGAGCCTGGTTCGTGCATCTGTGTATCTTTGGAAGCTTACACTATTTAGGTGAAGAAGAAAGCTTGGGAATTGAAGATGTTGTATGCTTATCAAAAACCTATGTCTTTGGTTGTGGCTGAGCCATTAACTCTCCCTAACCAAGATATAGAGGAGTTGGAAGACGCATTTGCCAAAATAAAGCAAGAAAGAGATATGTGGGAAGAGCAGTTCCATGCTTTGAGTCGAAAGCATGAGGAGTTACAACTTGAGTCGAAAGACAAAGACACGCTTATTGAACTTCTTGAAGACCGAGCAGTGAAGAGACAGAGAGAGCCAGAGGGTCCATCTTCCTATAGTATGCCTTAGCATTCCGATGCTTGGAAGAAGATTGCTGATCAGCTTGTCCTTGAGAAGGCTTAGATGAAGACATCCTTTGAGTCCGAGATTCGATGCCCGAAGGAAGTACGTGTCCGCAGCTAGATCATCTGACACTGTTACTAGGGGATCCTTAGGATGATTAGTTTCCTTTGCATTCGTATTTGTACTTTTGGTTTCTGAAATTGTACTCAGTGTAATCCTTCCAAATTTTATGAATAAAAAGAGATTTTATGGTCAATCAAATTGTCATTACTATATATTTGCAAATATAACTTCGTATGTTCCTTGAAATTAAAAACAAACAAAAACATTGCATTACATGCATCATATGTATATCAGGTTTACTTCTGCCAGATGTCTTATCGGTTATTCTTTTGTGCTTCAGCCAAGCTGACTCACCGATACAACACTCGCGCTAATCAACCCAAGATCATGGAACATTTGGAACAAGAGAATAGAGAGTTGAAGGATGTGATTGCACGATTGACTTCCATGATGGAGTCTGTTCTTGCTGCACAGAATCAGTCTTCACCAACTCCTGCAACTCCTCCCCAGAGGACTGTTATTTATGAGGTTGCTATCTCAACTGTTCCCGTCTCTGCTAGCCAATCCGGTCCTTCCATTCCTACTGGATTCCCATGGGGAATGCCACCAAATTTTATGCTTGAAGGGTTTGCACCTACCTCTGTCTCTATGTCGGCATCTATGCCGGTCATGTCTGTGCCACCTTCAGTTGTTCATACTTTTCCGCATGTTGAGGACACCATCTACCATTCTAAGCCATTTGAGGACCCAGACTATACGAGAAAATGGACGAGATGAAGGATAAGTTCCTTGAGCTGCGAAAAGAGTTGAAGACTCTGAGGGGAAAAGACCTGTTTGGTAAGAGTGTTGTTGAGTTCTACCTAGTGCCAAATGTGAAGATCCCGATGAAGTTCAAAGTCCCTGGATTTGAAAAGTATAAGGTGTCCATTAAGCCACCTTGTTATGTACGCTAGGAAGATGTCGACTCAAACTGATAATGATCAGTTGTTGATTCACTACTTTCAAGACAGTTTGACTGGTGCTGCTTTAAGATGGTATATGGGGTTGGACAGTGCAAGTGTCCGTACTTTCAACGATTTGGGTGAAGCTTTTGTTAAGCAGTACAAATACAACATTGATATGGCACCTGATAGAGACTAGCTGAGGTCTATGTCTCAGAAAGAGAAGGAGACGTTCAAGGAGTATGCCCAAAGGTGGAGGGAACTTACTGCCTAGATTAATCCTCCATTGGAAGAGAAAGAGGTGACAAAGATTTTCCTGAAGATCCTGAGTATGTTTTATTACGAACGCATGATTGCCAGTGCCCCCAATGACTTTACCGAAATGGTAAATATGGGGATAAGGTTAGAAGAGAGAGTCCATGAAGGACGTCTGTCTAAGGAGGAATCATCATCTAATAAGAAGTATGGGAGTGGTTTCTCTAAGAGAAAGGAGGGGGAAACCAATTCAGTATCTGTGGGGAGGCAGACGAGGCCTCATGTCAGAAGGAGTTCTCAACCGCGTCAGCATCAACATCAAGTTTCTTCAGTGATTCCTGTATTTTCCAACAATTCCAACAATCAATCAGTTCCAATTCAACAACCGCAACATCAACAACAACCGCAACAACCAACAACAACAACAACAATAATCAACAACAAAGTTTTGAGAGGAAGAAGGTATCCTTTGACCCTATTCCTATGACATACGCAGAATTATATCCATCCTTGGTTCTCAAGAACCTACTTCAACCCAGAAATCCACCTCATATTCCCGAGCCACTTCCATGGTGGTTCAAACCTGAACTCTGTTGTGCCTTTCACCAGGGAGCTTCTGGTCATGACATCGAGAATTGCTACCCTTTGAAGTACGAAGTACAAAAGCTTATGAAGAGTGGGATAATGTCCTTTGAGGACCGTGTGCCTAATGTGAAAGCCAATTCATTGCCTGCTCTTGGTAATGCTACTGTCAACATGGTGGATGGTTGTCCGGGGAATTTCCGAGTTTTTGATGTACGACGTATCCGTAGGTCTCTAGTGGAGATTCATAGAATATTGTGTTTGGTCAGTGATTGTGAGCACGACCATGATGGTTGTGCAATCTGTAGTGTGAACCCCCGTGGGTGTATGATTGTCAAGAGAGATATCCATAAGTTGATGGATGAGAATCTAATCCATATTCAACAGTTGAGGGATATAGATGATGTGAATGTGATTTTGCCAGTGTTCAAAACCCTTGAGCGGGTAGTAATCCAATTTGATAGCAGCAGCAACAACATCATTAATAGATCGGTATCACCGTTGGTAATACGGTTAGCGGGCCTGTCCAGTATGCATCCGATAAAGCTGTGCCTTATCAATATAATGCCACAATGGTGGAAATGGTCAAGAAATTCCGTTACCTGTAGCAGATTCTGTGGTGAATATAGTTGATATCACAAAGGTGACCCGTAGTGGTCGTGTCTTCAGTCCGGTCTTTCCGAAGGAGGTAGAGGATGTTTCGATCAGTAAGAAGGTGTATATGCCAGTGGTAAATCCAGTTAGTACTCCAGTGTGTCAGTCTGGTGAATCCAGCAAGCTGAAGACTAATGATGATGATGAAGTTTTGAGGTTGATAAAGAGAAGTGAGTTTAATGTGGTGGAGCAGCTGCTCCAAACCCCGTCAAAGATTTCGGTGTTGTCTTTGTTGATGAACTCTGAGGCACATAGAGAGGCATTGCAGAAAGTACTAGAGCGGGTCTGTGTTGAACACAATGTTACTGTGGATCAATTTGACCATATTGTTGCTAACATCACCTCTTGCAATAATTTAAGTTTTTGTGATGAAGAGCTTCCTGAGGAAGTCAGAAATCACAATCTGGCACTCCATATTTCAATGAATTGTAAGGAGGACGCGTTGCCAATGTGTTGGTCGACATTAGGTCTTCTCTGAATGTGCTTCCAAAGTCAACTCTGTCCATATTTTCTTATCAAGGTTCCCCTATGAGGTACAATGGCGTAATTGTTAAAGCGTTCGATGGTTCTCGTAAAACCGTCATTGGTGAAGTGGACCTTCCAATCAAGATAGGTCAGAGTGATTTCCAAATTACTTTTCAAGTAATGGATATCCACCCGGCCTATAGCTATTTATTGGGAAGGCCATGGATTCATGAAGCAGGAGCTGTGACATCTACTCTACATCAAAAGCTTAAATTTATGAAGAACGACAAGCTTGTCATTGTTGGTAGAGAGAAGGAGCTTCTAGTAAGCCATCTATCATCCTTTTCTTATGTTGAAGCTGAGGAGGGGTTGGAACTCCGTTCCAAGCCTTGTCTATTGCTGAAGTGAAGATAACTGGGGTGCTCATGTCTTCTTTGTAGGATGTTCAGAAATCTATTGAGACTGACAACGTTGATCAGTGGGGTCGTATGATAGAAATTGCTAAAAACAAGAATAGGGCTAGATTGGGATTTCAACTAGGGTCGTTCAACGTCAAAGCTGAAGATGTGCAATCGAGTTTCCATAGTGGAGGGATCATTCATGGTAATGATCAACACTCAACTATTATGATCGAGGTTGAGGATGATGAAGACGAAGATTGTGCCAACTTTGTGACGCATGGCCAAACTTGCAACAATTGGGTTGCTGTTAATGTTCCTACTGTTATTCATCGCTCTAAGTAATTTGTTTTTCATTTTTTTAAGAAAAATCCTTCTCCCATGCCTAAGGGAGAAGTAAACATTGTTAGTGTAGCGGTGTATTCGTCACTTTATGATTTATTGATTAAATCAAAAGCAAAGCATACAAAGAATCGAGTCGCCACCGCACTTTTATTTATCCAAAGGAATGACTAAAAAGCGAAAAAAAGCCTAAGAAGTTTTACACATAGAAAACTAATGAAAAGATCAGAGATCTGGGTAAGGGGTTAATTACGCAATGGGAAGGTGTTAGGCACCCAAAACGTCCTAGGTACTCCTAGGGAGCCCTTTTCATAACTTGTTGTACGAAATGTTATTTGTTTATGAAATATTTATTGTGCAAACATGGATTGAAGGGACGAGAAAAGAATATACAAGTTATTATTTTTGTGTTTGAACGGATGAACCCGTTGCCTACGTACCTTTCCATGGAAGGTAAGGATCAAAACGCCGTAGTTCGGCTAAAAGATTTCCAAAAGTATGGGTGAATTGATTTTAAAACAAAAGCCCTAAGGTCTTTCGTTATCCACGGGAGAAAACTCAACCTATATAACCACAAGTCCACCATGTGAGAAAAGCTTCAACTTGCTAGTGAGGGGTTAACCCTATAATAAGCAAGGAAGTCTTACAATTCAATCACTAAGGACAAAAGGTGAGATTAACATCAACCAACTAGGATAAATCAAACCTATGGCTAATGTACGAAAACTTATCAAGAATGGACAAAGCCACAAAACAATTGAATGAGTGGAATTAATCAATTAGAATTTATTCACAAAAGATGGTCAAAGTATGATTAGAATTCAATTCAAAAGAAGTATTATGAAAATGAAGTTTGAAAAATCAAAGGCTTAAGGCCTAGGTTTTTAATTTGAAAAGAAATGAAAATGTTTGCACAATAGTTTTCAAGTTTGAGTTAACATGCAAATGGAGGTTTAAAGAAACAAAAGGTGGGAGGGTTGAGGGAGTAAAACTTCTTAGATGTTCACCTCTTGAGATCATATGTAGATGATTCAAGTGATTCCTTTGGAAAAGGCAACACAAAGCAATAAGCAAATAACATGATGGATACCAGATGCCAATCAATGGACTTATACCAATCTCCTAAAACAAAATGGATACCAGATGCCAATCAATGGACTTACACCAATCTCCTAAAACAAAATGGATACCAGATGCCAATCAATGGACTTACACCAATCTCCTAAAACAAAATGAAACATGGATACCAGATGCCAATCAATGGACTTATACTAGTCTCCAAGGAATGATCATAGGAAACAACTGCCAATAGCTGGACTTACAATTGACTCCTCACAAGAAACAAATAACAAATGCAATAAGCAAGAGGAAACAAGTTGCCAATAAATGGTCTTACACTCGACTCCAAGGAAAGGAATGCCAATGAATGGTCTTAGTTCCAAATCCCTCCAGATCATAGGAAACAACTGCCAATAGCTGGTCTTACAATTGACTCCTCAATGGACAAAACAAAATGTCACAAAGATATGAATAATGATTATGAAATGATATACAAGTAATGATGATAAATGCATAAAGGCACACTCAAGCAAATATTCACAAGTGAATCAAGTAAGCAAACAGACAAGTCAATTAGCACACACTATACACAATCAATTAGGCTCAAGCAAGGTTAGGCTTTACAGCCAACTGGAATGGGGTATTTTGAGCTCTTAACCCTAACATTGAGAGTTAGGGTGAAGCAGATGAAAAGGAGATGAGGGGTGTGTGTAACACCCTTCTAAAATACCCCAATTATTTAATAACAACAACAATATTTATATCAGAGTAATCATGCACCAAGGGTGTCACACAACATTTCACACCATAATAACTGTCATGCTCTTTATTTAATCAAAACAACATTTTTGCAAAATTCGCAGCGGATAGAATCAACCAACCATTCAAAACATATAATGTTTTACAGGTAAAAAGGTTCAACAATCAACAATAAACAATTAAAACATCCCGTCCCGATGTTACATCTATCAGAGCACGACCCACTACGTAGACTACACTAGACTCCAGGCACTAGCTTCTACTCACTCACTGCTCGTTACCTGAAAAATAGTTGTAAGGGTGAGTTCCTCAATCGATATAATAAGCATTATAAATCATCATGTAATGCTAAGTAAATTTACACGTTAATCACCCTAATCATATCCTGCATTAAGTAACGGCACATCAACTCAAATATCATACTCAATAACAACGTAAAATGCAACTCAATAACAACATAAAATGCAACTCAATGAGACTCGACTCGTCATGCATGTGGTACCATTCGGAGTAAAACTCCCAACTTAAAATCATTGCCATTTTAGTGGGCATCAAGGCATAAGCCTTCAACTTTCAACTTAATATTTGCCAATCCAGGCCAACGTGGTGTGAGCAAAGCTCCGATTTTTGCCAATCCAGGCCAACGTGGTGTGAGCAAAGCTCCGACTTAATGCATATGAATGTACATGGCATACACGACTTTAAATTCCGACAACATAATAATAACAGCAACACAACAATGTTTTCAACATAATCAACTTATAATCAACGTTGGCTCATCAAGCCTACAACTCAGTATTTTCAACAACTTAACACAACTTATCAACATATTTATATCACCACTTCATAACATAAACTCAACAAAATTACTCATCGAAATCAACGAGAATATGCCAATCACCAATTATGTTCACAACATTAAAATATCAAAATTTCCAATTTCCAACAGTGTTAACCGGTTAACGCCCTGGGTTAACCGGTTAACGCAGGACAAAAATACATTTTTTGGCAAAACGCAACAGTGTTAACCGGTTAACGCCCTGGGTTAACCGGTTAACGCAGGCAAAACAGCACATTTCCACAAAATATAACAGTGTTAACCGGTTAACGCCCTGGGTTAACCGGTTAACGCAGGCAAAACAGCAGTCCCTGCGCTAACACAAGGCAGAATGCAGAGTTCTCCGCATTTTCCGCCGTTGGAGGACTTCCGGACCTCCGATTCAACTTCCGTAAAAAGCTACATTATCGGAAAATCACGACACATACAATTATCGATTCAATTTCAGTTTTCATACAACTTATTCATCACAATTTTCTCAGCATTCTAAATCCCAATTAGGGTAATTCCACGGTTTATCACTACCCATTACATGCTATCCCATAATACCCATTAAACGACGATAAACCCCCCTTACCTGAGATAATCCGGCAAATCTTTGAGCTTCAAGCCTTTCCGTTCTTCAACCTCTGCTCTTGCTCTTCCCCTTTGCCCTTTTCCACTTTTCTATCGCTTCTCTGCTTTTTCACGTAAAACTCTTTACCAACAATGAAAACCCTTTTTCTTATTCCAACTTATATATTTTCCAAAATAATAATAATAATAATCCAATAATATTTCCAATTAATTAATTAAATTAATAAATATTATATTAATTCAAATTAAATAATTAGTCTTATTTTATTCGGGGTGTTACAACTCTCCCCCTCTAAAAGAGTTTTCGTCCTCGAAAACATACCTCAAGCAAATAACTCCGGATAAGACTCCTTCATCTGACTCTCCAGTTCCCAAGTCACATTGCCACCTGCTGGTCCTCCCCAAGCTACTTTCACTAAAGCAATCTCTTTACCCCGTAACTGCTTCAACTCTCGATCCTCAATCCTCATAGGCGATATTTCAACAGTCAGGTTATCTCTCACCTGCACATCATCTACTTGGATCACATGCGACGGATCATGAATGTACCTCCTCAACTGAGACACATGAAAAACCTCATGCAAATTCGCAAGTGACGGCGGTAAAGCGATACGATAGGCTACCTCTCCTATCCTCTCCAAAATCTGATAAGGACCAATAAATCGAGGTGTCAACTTCTTTGACTTCAAAGCTCGACCAACACCAGTTATCGGAGTAACACGAAGAAACACATGATCTCCCTCTTGAAACTCAAGTGACTTCCTTCTCTTGTCATGATAACTCTTCTGACGACTCTGAGCAATTCTCATCTTCTCCTGAATCATCTTAATCTTTTCCGTAGTTTGTTGAACAATCTCCGGTCCAACCACAACACTCTCACCGGACTCATACCAACATAACGGTGTCCGACATCTCCTACCATACAAAGCTTCAAACGGTGCCATACCAATACTCGAATGAAAACTATTGTTGTAGGTAAACTCAATCAAAGGTAAATAACAATCCCAAGCACCTCCTTTTTCCAAAACACAAGCTCTCAAAAGATCCTCTAGTGACTGAATCGTCCTCTCAGTCTGACCATCAGTCTGCGGATGATATGCAGAACTCAATCTCAGCTTAGTTCCCAAAGCCTTCTGCAAACCTTCCCAGAACTTCGACGTAAATCTAGGATCTCTGTCCGAAACAATACTCGACGGAATACCATGCAAACTTACAATCTTCTCAATATACAACTCAGCTAATTTCTCTAACGGATAATCCATTCTGATCGGAATGAAATGAGCCGATTTTGTCAACCTGTCAACAATCACCCAAATGGCTTCAAAATTCTTATTTGTCCTCGGCAAACCAGAAACAAAATCCATACTGATACTATCCCACTTCCACTCTGGAATAGCCAACGGTTGCATTAGCCCAGACGACTTCTGATGCTCAATCTTTGACTTCTGACAAGTCAAACAGGAATAAACAAAACTCGCAATTTCTCTTTTCATCCCCGGCCACCAAAATAACTTTTTCAAATCATGATACATCTTCGTAGCTCCAGGATGAATACTCAGGCCACTACGATGTCCTTCTTCAAGAATACTCTTCTTAAGTTCGATAACATCCGGAATACACACCCGATTACCAAATTTCAAAACACCATTCTCATCAACTCTGAATTCGCCACCTTGACCTTGATTCACTAGAGTCAAATTATCAACCAAAAGCACATCGGATTTCTGACCCTCTCTGATCTCATCCAGAATACCACTTGTTAACTTCAACATTCCCAATTTAACACTATTGTGAGTACTCTCACACACCAAACTCAAGTCTCTAAACTGCTCAATTAAATCCAATTCTTTAACCATTAACATAGACATATGCAATGATTTCCGACTCAATGCATCAGCCACTACGTTTGCTTTACCCGGATGGTAATTCAAACCAAAGTCATAATCCTTCAGAAACTCTAACCATCTTCTCTGTCTCATATTCAGCTCTTTCTGATCAAACAAATACTTTAAACTTTTATGGTCACTGAAAACCTCAAATCTTGACCCGTACAAGTAATGCCTCCATAACTTCAGAACAAACACCACAGCCGCCAACTCTAAATCGTGCGTCGGATAGTTCCTCTCATGAACCCTCAGCTGTCTTGAAGCATAAGCTATAACCTGCTTATTCTACATCAACACGCCACCCAAACCCAATAATGAAGCATCACAGTAAACTTCAAATGGTTCCGACGAACTCGGTAATATCAGAATAGGAGCAGTAGTCAACCTCCTCTTTAACTCTTGGAACCCTTCTTCACATTTTGAGTCCCAAACAAATGCTTGCCCCTTTCTAGTCAACATCGTCAACGGTAACGCCAACTTAGAAAATCCCTCAATGAACTTCCTATAATAACCAGCCAAACCAAGGAAACTTCGAATCTCAGCTACAGACTTCGGAGCTTCCCACTTAGACACCGCTTCTATCTTAGAAGGATCAACAGCAACACCACCTCTTGAAATCACATGACCAAGAAAACTCACTTCTCCTAACCAAAATTCACACTTGGACAATTTAGCAAATAACTTCTTTTCTCGTAGAACTTCTAAAACCACTCTCAAATGTTCAGCATGCTCTTCTTCAGATTTCGAATACACCAAAATATCATCAATAAACACCACAACAAACTTGTCTAGGTACGGATGGAAAATCCTATTCATATACTCCATAAATACTCCAGGCGCATTAGTCACACCAAAAGGCATTACAGAATACTCATAATGTCCATACCTTGTTCTGAAAGCAGTCTTCTGAATATCCTCGGTTTTCACACGGATCTGATGATACCCAGATCTCAAATCTATTTTGCTGAACACACTTGCACCAACCAACTGATCCATCAAATCATCAATCCTCGGCAAAGGATACCGATTCTTGATCGTCACTTTATTCAGTTGCCTGTAGTCCACACACAACCTCATAGTACCTTCTTTCTTCTTAACCAGTAGCACTGGTGCACCCCACGGTGACACACTCGGACGAATAAATTTATTATCCAACAGATCTTCCAACTGACTCTTCAATTCAGTTAACTCAACAGCAGACATACGGTACAGAGCCATCGATATCGGCCTAGTACCAGGTACCAAATCAATCGAGAACTCCACTTCACGCTCTGGCGGTAATTCATTCACCTCTTCCGGAAACACATCAGGAAAATCACACACCACGGCTAGATCGCCAATCACCAGTTTATCTTTAGCCTCCAAAGTCGCTAACAGCATAAACAACTCTGCCCCATCAGCTACTTCCTCATTCACTTGCCTTGCTGATAGAAACAAACTCTTTCCCTCCTCAATCTCAGGAAAGACCACCGTCTTATCAAAACAATTGATAGAAACTCGGTTAAACACCAACCAGTTCATACCCAGAATAACATCAATCTGCACTAGTGGAAGACACACTAGGTCCATCCCAAATTCTCTACCAAAAATACTCAAAGGACAATTTAAACAAACCGAAGTAGTAGTCACTGAACCCTTCGCAGGAGTATCAATTACCATACTACCAAACATCTCAGATATCTCTAACTTAAGTTTCACAGCACAATCCAAAGATATAAAGGAATGAGTCGCACCTATGTCAATAATAGCTACAAGAGGAAAGCCATTAATATAACACGTACCTCGGATAAGTCTGTCCTCACTGGAGGTTTGAGTTCCGGTCAATGCGAACACCTTCCCAGTCTGAGATTTCTTTGGCTTCTGACACTGACTTCCAATATGCCCTTCTTCGCCACAATTAAAACAAATCACTTCCTTGTGCTTGCAATCAGCTATTGCATGACCAATCTTACCACAACGAAAACATCTCTTTACTTCAGCAGTGCATACATTACTCTTATGACCAGCCTGACCACATTTGAAGGAAACTATACCAGCAGGAGCACCTCCCCCACTAGCTCTCTGAGCCGGAGCAGCTCTTTGCTTCCCTTTTCCAGCTGGAGCATCATACGGCTTGCCACGGTTTTGATGTTGCTTGCCCCTGCGGTCACTGACAATCTTGTAATGAGCATTATTGTCTTCTTCAAATATCCTGCAGCTATCAACCAATTCAGTAAAAATGCGTATCTTCTGATACCCAACAGCCTTCTTAATTTCAGAGCGCAGTCCATTTTCAAACTTGATGCACTTTGAAAATTCAGCACCAGCACCAGTGTAATGAGGATAAAATTTGGACAGCTCCACAAATTTCGCAGCATAATCAGTGACAGACATGTTTCCTTGCTTCAGCTCAAGGAACTCAATTTCCTTCTTACCACGGACATCTTCCGGATAATACTTCCTCATGAATTCCCTACGGAATACATCCCAAGTAATGACTTCACCTGCCACGGTCAACCTCTCGTGAGTCTCTAGCCACCAGTCATCAGCTTCGACTGCTAGCATGTGAGTACCATACCGAACCTTCTGAGCTGGAGTGCAATCCATAACACGGAAGATTCTCTCGATCTCTTTCAACCATCCCAAGGCTGCATCTGGATCATGCTTCCCTTTAAACACCGGCGGATTCTCTCTCTGGAAAGTCGCCAAGCTACGTGATCCAGCATCACCACCAGCATTAGGCAAGTTCTGCACAGCTTGTGCCATTGCTTGCATTGCGGCAGCCATTGCAGCGTCATTCCTTCCAGCCATTTCAACTTATCACTACAACACAACTTAAAAGTTATACTAGTAACAATTACACAATTGTTAGACAGTAACGACACGACAACTGGCCGGACAGACCGACCTGCTCTGATACCACTAATGTAACACCCTTCTAAAATACCCCAATTATTTAATAACAACAACAATATTTATATCAGAGTAATCATGCACCAAGGGTGTCACACAACATTTCACACCATAATAACTGTCATGCTCTTTATTTAATCAAAACAACATTTTTGCAAAATTCGCAGCGGATAGAATCAACCAACCATTCAAAACATATAATGTTTTACAGGTAAAAAGGTTCAACAATCAACAATAAACAATTAAAACATCCCGTCCCGATGTTACATCTATCAGAGCACGACCCACTACGTAGACTACACTAGACTCCAGGCACTAGCTTCTACTCACTCACTGCTCGTTACCTGAAAAATAGTTGTAAGGGTGAGTTCCTCAATCGATATAATAAGCATTATAAATCATCATGTAATGCTAAGTAAATTTACACGTTAATCACCCTAATCATATCCTGCATTAAGTAACGGCACATCAACTCAAATATCATACTCAATAACAACGTAAAATGCAACTCAATAACAACATAAAATGCAACTCAATGAGACTCGACTCGTCATGCATGTGGTACCATTCGGAGTAAAACTCCCAACTTAAAATCATTGCCATTTTAGTGGGCATCAAGGCATAAGCCTTCAACTTTCAACTTAATATTTGCCAATCCAGGCCAACGTGGTGTGAGCAAAGCTCCGATTTTTGCCAATCCAGGCCAACGTGGTGTGAGCAAAGCTCCGACTTAATGCATATGAATGTACATGGCATACACGACTTTAAATTCCGACAACATAATAATAACAGCAACACAACAATGTTTTCAACATAATCAACTTATAATCAACGTTGGCTCATCAAGCCTACAACTCAGTATTTTCAACAACTTAACACAACTTATCAACATATTTATATCACCACTTCATAACATAAACTCAACAAAATTACTCATCGAAATCAACGAGAATATGCCAATCACCAATTATGTTCACAACATTAAAATATCAAAATTTCCAATTTCCAACAGTGTTAACCGGTTAACGCCCTGGGTTAACCGGTTAACGCAGGACAAAAATACATTTTTTGGCAAAACGCAACAGTGTTAACCGGTTAACGCCCTGGGTTAACCGGTTAACGCAGGCAAAACAGCACATTTCCACAAAATATAACAGTGTTAACCGGTTAACGCCCTGGGTTAACCGGTTAACGCAGGCAAAACAGCAGTCCCTGCGCTAACACAAGGCAGAATGCAGAGTTCTCCGCATTTTCCGCCGTTGGAGGACTTCCGGACCTCCGATTCAACTTCCGTAAAAAGCTACATTATCGGAAAATCACGACACATACAATTATCGATTCAATTTCAGTTTTCATACAACTTATTCATCACAATTTTCTCAGCATTCTAAATCCCAATTAGGGTAATTCCACGGTTTATCACTACCCATTACATGCTATCCCATAATACCCATTAAACGACGATAAACCCCCCTTACCTGAGATAATCCGGCAAATCTTTGAGCTTCAAGCCTTTCCGTTCTTCAACCTCTGCTCTTGCTCTTCCCCTTTGCCCTTTTCCACTTTTCTATCGCTTCTCTGCTTTTTCACGCAAAACTCTTTACCAACAATGAAAACCCTTTTTCTTATTCCAACTTATATATTTTCCAAAATAATAATAATAATAATCCAATAATATTTCCAATTAATTAATTAAATTAATAAATATTATATTAATTCAAATTAAATAATTAGTCTTATTTTATTCGGGGTGTTACAGTGTGCCTCATAGCTCTTATCCCTGGTCAGGGAGAGCTTTGATCAATGGAAAGTGTGGGAGTTCAGAAAGTTGGAACTCTTCTCCACAAATGATTGACTCTATAAGATCTTGGGTTATTATTCACCATGCATCAACACATGGTGTGAGCAAGGTGAATGACACACTGAGTAGCAGGAGATGGATTACACATCTCTTTGATCTGCCAATTGCCTCATAAGAGGACTTTACCTGCTTGGCACAAAATTAAACAAGCACAAACATTGCCTCTTAAGGAGGGCTTCAGACAGGTGCCTACCAATAACAGTAGGTCTTCCAGACTACATGAAGATTAGGGATTATACCTAAGTGGTTAAGTAACCAATCAAAGCAAAGTTCAAATGAACTTAAAGCAACTTAAGTACCTGTGGAAACAACTAAACAAATCAGTACAATACTCAGACAAACAGACAACAGTCAATAAGCAACAGACAATCCCAATGTACAAAATGTGTAAGCCAAAAGGCAAACTCAAATGAGTTAGCATCAACCTACAAGACACACAAGTGTTAGTAATCAAAAGCAAACATCAATACTCAAATGATGAAGCATCATCAACTATGGAACTTGGAGGCTTAAACCTGAAATCAAAGCTCACATGTAAGCAACAAACCACTAGGTCAAAGCGTAGGGTCAAAGATGGAGAAAAAATTTAAAACAGGAGCTGAAATTCAACACAAAGCAACTTCAAACACATATTGATATATCCTAAAAAGGCTCACACCAAAATCATTCACCAAATGCATTTCATGATCAAGTGAAGTTCAAGACAATTTCAAAGCTCATATGTGATCATCGTGAATGAAAAATTCAAATCAAAACAAAAATGATTCAAATAATTCTAGAAAAATTCATGAGCAATCAAGACATCCACAACATCCATCACACAAAAAATCAGAGGAATCAGAGATCATTTGGCATGGAAATCACATTGCACAAGTTGAACATCAAAAGGTGTGACAGAAATTGTCACACCAAGTTAGCACATACATAAATCAGAAATGGTAATTGAGAAAAATGTCAAACCAAAACCAAAATGTCCAGCAATGTGTCTAGATTCATCATGCAAAATTTCAGGTTCATTGGATAAGAAACAAGCATTTCACAATAAGATAAGCAAGGCAAGGTCACAATAAGACATATGATCAATCAACCTAGCACAAATTATTTTTCCAGCCAGGCACAACTTGTAAATTCATACTCATAAAAAACTAGACAGGATAAGGAGCATCATGCAAAAAATTGGAGTGAAATTGATGCATTTTTCTATTTTATATGATTTTTCTAAGTTCATGAAAAAAATTGAAATAAAAAATGAGCCAAGGCATGAAAATGGGAGGGAAAGTATGAAAACATGAAGCATTTGAAAAAAATCTCGCTCGGTGAGACTCGAACACGGTCCACATTTGAATTTGGCGCCCCAACCAAAACGACACCGTTTCAAACCTAAAACCCTAGCGCCCAGAATTCCCAGAATTTTCGTAGCTAACTCAAAATTTCGTAGCAAAACCCTAGCAAAGTCATAGCAGGTTCTGGAAACGCATGAAGTTCAAAGGTTGAAGATGAAGATCATGATGATCTTCATGTGAATTACCAGAAAATTCGAAAAGTGTCCAGAAATCACAAACAAGCACAACATT
Source organism: Lathyrus oleraceus (assembly GCF_024323335.1). Taxonomy (NCBI): domain Eukaryota; kingdom Viridiplantae; phylum Streptophyta; class Magnoliopsida; order Fabales; family Fabaceae; genus Lathyrus; species Lathyrus oleraceus. The sequence continues at coordinate 395,380,846 of NC_066582.1, read as the reverse complement.
CGAATCATCATCACATGCACATCAAAGATCCATAAACAAAACATGCAAAAACACCATAACAAGTGCAAATCGAAGAAAATCAAAATCAACATCAAACTTTCCAACAAGCATAAATTCATGAATATTGCGCTATTTCACTCAAATTTCATATCAAAATCATCACCAAGCCAAGATCTACACAAATATCATAATGAATTCAAGAATAATTGAGATCGAATCCTGACCTCTTGAAGAACAGAAACTGGAATCGTGCTCTATAAAGCTCAGCAATGCCTCAAATCTTCTCTACAATGCTTAATGAAGTGATTGATGATGAATTTGAAGCTTCAGCATACACGAATCCAGCTCAATTTGCAAAATCCATGGAACCTTCAAGCTTCGAGTATGGCTCAATATAGCACCAATTGCTCCAATTCCACATCCAATTCCACTCAAAAATGCTTCAGGATCATGAATCAATCAGTAGAAATGGTCCTTGTGTGAAGAATTGCAAAATATTTTTGAGAGAAAAAATTGAATGATTCTTGAATCTAGATCTGAAATTGTAGTTAATGATGAATGCAGTTATGATTAACAATATATAGGTCCTGCTAATGATTCTGAAATCAAGTTTAAGCCAAATGCAAATGAGATTAGCAACTTATGAGGTGTATGTATCAATTGGTATTTTCACCTCATGCACTTCATGCATGCATGAATAGTACCACCATGAGGCCCAAAATCACTTAAAATTACTCCATGCAAGCTTTGGAAATGGTTTTGTATGCATATGATCCACCAAAATGATTTTATGAAAATTCCTTCTAAAAACTTCATGAATGAGCACATGATAATGCAAATGGAATTCAAGCCATGTAATGAGATGTTTGGAAACTACAAGTCATGAGGAGAATATTGCAAAAAGAACCACTCATTTTGGAGCTTTGAATCAAAAGTTATGCCCATTTGAATTTTCAAGCACACTTTGCCAAGATTGGATCATATCTCCTCAACCATACATTAGAAATTCATGATCTTGGACTTTTTGGAAATGGTAGAGAAAGACCTTCAACTTTCATTTTGGACAAAATTTCATTTGAAGCTTTCTTCATGATGTAAGATTGAGTTGAAGTTGGTCCAAAACCTTTCCATTTTTGGAAATTTCAAATTATAGGTCACTTGCTATTTTGGGAAAGTCTTGACCTGACTTTAAATTCTTCAATGTGAGTGTTTGAAATGTCAAATGAGACTTGTTTGAACATGAATGAAGTATTTCTAATCACTTCCCACCTCCAAATCCACAGTTGACTTTGCAGTTGACTTTCTAGGTCTTTAGATGACTTGAAAATGTTCTGATGAGATTCAAGCCTCTACCACTTGGGATTTTGCTTCAAAATGACATCATAGCTCATATGAACTCTTGCGAATGATTGTGGGGCCCAAATCTCAAGAATGACCACCACTTATTGCCCAATGAATGCCTTTGATTGCCTTGACCTGTTATTGCTTCATCTGCAAGACAAAGGTTAGATGACATATTTTTGTATTTTTGGTTAGTGGTAAAAAGAAAAGAAATGACATACAAATGCAAGGAATGCTTGGTGATCAAGAATCACTCTCAAAAAGATAACCCACCTACAGGGAAGGCAGCAAGGTGTCCAATGATCCTTGAGGCAATGCAATGTTATGATATGATGCCATGAGGGATCTTAGGGACAAAATTGGGGTCTTACAGTTAGGAATTTCAATTATCATCAATGAAATACAATTTTATTCATCTTATCTATGATGTTTTATTTTTACTTTTTGCTTTTTTGAAAATGGTAATCACAAAAAACATAAATAAATAAATAATAATTGTCCATTTGCATAATATTTGGTCACAATTCACTTCTCTAAAATCAAAATATCAAATCATTATGCAGGTTGGTTCCCAAACCCATTGAATACAATGATCGTACTCCCTCCCCAAATTTTGATTTCCCTATGTTTGAGGTTGAGGAAGAAACTGATAATGAAGAAGTATCTGATGAATTATCTCGTTTACTTGAGCATGAGGAAAAAGCCATTCAGCCGTTTGAAGAGCAGATTGAACTAGTCAACTTGGGTTTCGAAGATGATATGAAGGAAGTCAAGATTGGGTCTCAACTGTGTCCAGAGGCTAAGAAGGGGTTGAATGATCTTCTTCGAGAATATTCAAATGTGTTTGCTTGGTCCTATCAAGACATGCCTGGTTTGGATTCGGAGATTGTAGAGCATAAATTGCCGTTGAAGCCAGAATGCCTGCCAGTCAAGCAGAAGTTGAGGAGAACTCATCCTGATATGGCAGTGAAGATCAAAGAGGAAGTGCAGAAACAAATTGATGTTGGTTTTCTTGTTACCTCCGAGTATCCGCAATGTGTGGCCAATATTGTGCCTGTTTCGAAGAAGGATGGAAAAGTCCATATGTGTGTTTATTATAGAGATTTGAACAAAGCTAGTATGAAAGATGATTTTCCTTTGCCACACATTGATATGTTGGTAGACAATACAACTAAATTCAAAGTATTTTTGTTTATGGACGGATTTTCCGGTTATAATCATATCAAAATGGCACCCGAAGATATAGAGAAGACCACATTCATTACACCCTGGGAAACATTCTGTTATAGAGTGATGCCTTTCGGTTTAAAGAATGTTGGTTCAACGTACCAGAGAGCTATGACCACTCTTTTTCATGATATGATGCATACAGAAATTGAAGTTTATGTTGATGATATGATTGCTAAATCAAGTGATGAAGAAGAACATGTTGAGCATTTGTTGAAGTTATTCCAGCGTTTGAGGAAGTACAAACTCCGCTTGAATCCCAATAAGTGTACTTTTGGTGTTTGTTCTGGTAAGTTGTTGAGCTTTATTGTCAGTGAGAAGGGTATTCAAGTTGATCCCACCAAGGTCAAAGAAATACAAGAAATGTCTGCACCAAAAACTGAGAAGCAAGTCAGAGGATTTCTCGGCAGCTTGAATTATATCTCAAGATTCATATCGCATATGACTGCCACATGTACGCATATATTCAAGCTTCTTAGGAAAGATCATTCTTGTGATTGGACTGAGGATTGCTAGAAAGCCTTTGACGGTATCAAAGAGTATCTGCTTGAGCCTCTGATTCTGTCTCCGTCCGTTGAAGGAAGACCTTTGATCATGTATTTGACTGTGCTTGAAGAGAGTATGGGCTGTATTATGGGTCAGCAAGATGAATTTGGAAAGAAAGAATATGCCATTTACTACCTCAATAAGAAGTTCATCGATTGTGAGACTCTGTATTCTATGCTTGAAAAAACTTGTTGCGTATTGGCTTGGGCTGCTAAGCATTTGTGTCAGTATATCTTAAATCATACTACTTGGATCTAAAATGGATCCAATCTAGTACATTTTCGAGAAGCCTGCTTTAACTGGGAGGATTGCCCATTGGCAGATGTTTTATCAGAGCATGGTATTGAATATCGATCTCAAAAGGAGATTAAAGGTAATGTCTTGGCTGTCCATCTGGCTCACCAACCTATTGAAGATTATCAGTCAGTGCAGTATGATTTTCCTGATGAAGAGATCTTGTACTTGAAGATGAAAGATTGTGATGAACCATTGCTTGAAGAAGGGCCAGAACCTGGTTCCCGTTGGGGCATGGTATTTGATGGAGCTGTTAATCAATATGGTAATGGCATTAGGGAAGTGATCATTACTTCTCAAGGCACTCATTTTCCGTTTACAGCTAGATTAACTTTCAAATGTACAAACAACATGGCTGAGTATGAAGCTTGCACTATGAGGCTTGAAGAGGCCATTGATCTCAGAATCAAGTATCTAGACGTCTATGGAGATCCAACTTTGGTTGTGAATCAAATCAAAGGTGAATGGGAGACGAATCGACCCGATTTGATGCCATATAGAGACTATGCGAGGAAGATTTCAAATTTCTTTACAAAGGTTGAGTTTCATCATTTATCTCGAGATGAAAACCGGATGGCAGATGCTCTTGCAATGTTGGCTTCAATGATCATGGTAAAATTCTGGAATGATGTTCCCAATCTGATTGTGATGCGTCTTGATAGGCCAGCTCATGTGTTTGTTGTTGAAGAGGTCAAAGATGAAAAGCTGTGGTATTATGATATCAAATGTTTCCTCCAAAGTCAAATTTACCCTCCCGGGGCATCTTTGAAAGATAAGAAGACTGTGAGGAGATTAGCTGGCAACTTCTACCTGAATGGTGATGTGCTTTACAAGAGAAACTTCGATATGGTTTTGCTCAAATGCGTGGATAGACACGAAGCAGACATGTTGATGACTGAAGTCCATGAAGGTTCCTTTGGTACTCATTCTAATGGACATGCTATGGCTAAGAAGATGTTGAGAGAGGGTTACTATTGGCTGACAATGGAATCCGACTGTTGCAAATTTGTGAAGAAATGCCACAAGTGTCAAATTTATGCAGATAAGATTCATGTTCCTCTGACACTGTTGAATGTCATTTCCTCTCCATGGACCTTCTCCATGTGGGGAATTGACATGATTGGCATGATTGAGCCCAAAGCCTCGAACGAACATCGTTTTATTTTGGTGGCTATTGACTACTTCACAAAGTGGGTTGAAGTGGCATCGTATACGAATGTAACCAAGCAAGTTATTGTAAGGTTTATCAAGAATCATATTATATGTCGTTATGGTGCGCCAAGTAAGATCATTACTGACAATGGATCGAACTTGAACAATAATATGGTGGAAGCTCTTTGTAAAGACTTTAAGATTGCACATCATAATTCTTCTCCCTACAGACCTAAGATGAATGGGGCTGTTGAAGCTGTGAATAAGAACATCAAGAAGATCATTAAGAATATGGTTGTGACATATAAATATTGGCACAAGATGCTCCCATTTGCTTTGCATGGGTACCGTACATCCATCCGTACTTCAACAGGGGTAACCCCTTTCTCACTTGTTTATGGCATGGAAGTTGTGCTCCCGGTAGAGGTTGAGACCCCATCATTGCGTGTCTTGATGGAAGCCAAGTTGACAGAAGCTGAATGGTGTCAGACCAAATATGATCAGCTGAATTTGATTGAAGAGAAGAGGTTGACTGCCATGTGCCATGGTCAGTTATACCAACAGAGAATGAAGAAGGCTTTTGATAAGAAGGTCAGACCTCGTGTGTTTAGAGAAGGTGACCTCATGCTCAAGAAGATTCTATCTTTCAAACCAGATGCCAGGGGTAAATGGAATCCTAATTATGAAGACCCATACGTTGTTAAGAGAGCCTTTTCAGGCGGCGCTTTGATTCTTACAACTATGGATGGTGAAGAGTGCACTCATCCTGTGAATGTTGATGCAGTCAGAAAATACTTCGCCTAAAAATAAAAAGAACAACTCGCTAAGTTGAAAACTCGAAAGGGAGACTTAGGCAACAATGAGCGTCTCGGTGGATTGAAAACCCGAAAGGGCGATCCAGGAAAAAGTTAGAGACATAAAAACAGAAATTCATCTCGATAGATTGAGTACCCCACCCTGGGGAAATCTATGCAAAAATTATGGATTATGGCAAGTAACTGCAGTTGGTTGATTCCCCAGTCATGGGAACATTTTTGAGCAAGTCGGTTAGTTCTGATTCATCATTCTCAACCGAAGCCAAGAGCGCAGCGGATATTGAAGTTGGTAGAAGGATTAGTGATCATTGTGTTAAATGTAGCCCTTTTCCATGTAAATTACCATTTTCCAACTTTTGTAAAAGATCTATGGAGTCTTGTCATTTACAGACTACCATTCTATTAAATAAAGTTGAGCTTTTTATCCAATTGTTTCTACTCTTATTTATTTTTCAGCTAAATAAAATTGAATTTTATGATGATAATTTTGAAATTGAATTAATAAATAAAAAACATTTTTCTTAAATAATAATGAAAGCAATTACTTTTAAGCGATCAATTTCAGTAAAGAATATCAACAACAGTCTGAGAACAAGTGAGTCCTAAAGTGCGAAGCATTGTTGGTCTTCCCCAAGAGGTTGGTTTGATAACTTTTTCCTCCCCAACCGCAGGTCAGGTTTCCCCAACTGAGTTTATAATCGCCTCCCAAGCTGAGTTGTAGGATCACATCCTCAACAGTTTGCCCGGATCCCATACCGAGTTTTATCTCTTAAAGCCCCTAGCGGAGTTCATTTCTGATTCCCCGCATAGTTAACAATTTGGATCCTCCGTAAATATTTTCTCCTTCCCCATCCAGGGTTGATATATTCAGAGTCAGTTGATTTGCATCCATCCCTAGCATGTTCCTCCAGTTGGTGTATCCATCTTGTTGAGATTAGCCGAGTGTTGCAGTGGTAATTCAGATATGTGATATTTGTATCCTTTGCGATAGTTTTGTCAGCATAATCATCAAACATATACATATTCATGAATAAAACACAACATCATATATTTCATTAAGCAATTTTATTGCATTTATGTCTGATCGCCTGCTATGGTAATATTATTTCCCTACGCAGATTTAGTGCGTCTGTTCTCCTTCAATTGTAGAGTGTCAGCCCCTTTAAGCAGAAATAATTTAACCTTTCTCATTTCCCCACTGAGTTATTTCCTCGTGGATGATTGTTGTTTCAGTTTCCTCCCCAGTTAACTATCTGGATGGAATCACTCCCCTTGAGTTACATCCTCATCGGGTTGGGTTTTCATTTGACTGTTTCTTTCTAGCTCTTACCTAGATAGATTCTTGTGGTCCCCCGTTAGTCTATTGCCCACCACTGGTAATATTCTTCTCGATTTCTGAGTACTTTACTTTTGACCATTTACCCAATAAAAGAAATTTACTTCCTTCATTTTCCCCAACAGATTTGTTTTCACGTTTCCCTAGGAAGTCTATCCTTGATATATTCATCTTAATTGATGACGGATATTCTCCCTTTTTTGGTTTTCTACCCCATAAAAAGGTAGTTGTAATCCCTATTTCATTCCCTAGAGAGTTAATCCTTGATATGTTCATCCTAACCGATGACATATTTTTCTCCCTTTTGGTATTCTATCCAGTAACCGATAGATATAAATCCTATTTCTCCCCTTAGAGTTAATCCTTGATATGTTCATCTTAACTGATGAAGGATTTTCTTCCCTTTGCGATCTTCTGCCCAGTAACAGGTAGTTGTAAATCCTGCTTCCCCCTGTTGAGTCTATCCTTGATATGTTCACTTTAATCGATGACAAATATTCTCTCTCTTTGGTATTCTATCCAGTATCTAATAGATATAATTCCTACTTTTTCCGGGTAGTCTATCCTTGATATGTTCATCCTAACCGATGATGGATATTCTTCCTCTGAGTATATCCTTGATATGTTCACTTTAACCTGTGACGGATATTCTCTCTTTGGTCTTCTGCCCAGTAATCAGTAGTTGTAAATCCTATTTGATATTTTCCCTAGTAGGCTATTCTTACCCAATAACCGGTAACGAATACACCTCCTTTTTCTCAGCGGGTCATCCTTGATATGTTTACCCTAATCAGTAATGGATGCCTCTCTTTCAGAGTATATTATCTTCCTACCCAGTAACCGGCAATAGATAATGTACTTCTGATACTCCTTTGTTGAAGATTCATTCTTCCCCAATTGAGTTTGAGTGCGTATTTGCTCAATGAAATCGCCATCCCCCTGTTTGGTTCAGGTATTTCAACTTTGTTTTACCCGTTTCCCCTGCATATTTTTTTTGGTTCCCCAACCGAGTCCTTCCATTGATTTATTTTCATGTAAATTCCCCTCGTGTTTCCAACAGTTTTTAAGTCGTAGTCTGGCCTACACACATCATATATTCCCTAGAGTCTCAGTCTCCCAAGTGAGTGTTCCTTACGGAATGCATTATGCTCGTGTGGACTTTCAGTCTCTCTGGATTTCTTTTCCTTTGTGGTAATATTTTCCCCATAGAGATTACTTTTAGCGTTTTCATATCATATGCATCATGAGGTCTCTTAGGGACCAAAATTTGTTTCTATATGTTGTTACTTAAGTCCATTCTACTAAGTCGATACAAAGATTTTAACCTTCACATCCTCAGTTAGAATGTCCTTAAATAGGGGCAGCTGTAAGATCCCAATTTTGACCCTAAGATCCCTCATGCTATCTTCTCATCTGCATTAGCATTGGGATCACACCTTGGCATCCTCCTTACCCTTCATTAATTGGGTTTGCATTGGGAGATATCACCAAGCACATTTGATTGTATCATACTTTACTTTTCATTATTTTACTAACCAAAATACCAAAAATATGCCAATGTATAGGTTAACTCTTTTGTAGGTGGTGTGTGTGCTCACCAATGCATCATCAAACTCATATCTAGGGTTTGAGACCCTCAATGAAAGGATACAAATCAAGATATGGTTTACATTGACTTTAGACATAATACATGGATCCCCATGGTCTTCACATATCATTTTGATCAAGAATTCATAAAGAGTTTGAAGCTTGTTTGCCTTAGAAACCCTAATTCATCTGGGTATCTTGTGTGACTTCTTCAACAAGTTTCTTCAACATTTGATCAAATATTTCAAGGGATACTTCATATTACATCATCTTACACATATATGATCCTCCATGAATCCCAAAAATCAAGAGAATGTCAAGCTAGCAAGTTGGTTCATGGTGGTTGACTAGAGAAAGTCAACTGGTCAAATTTGGGGTTCCCTAGACCCTATATCCCATAGGATTGTCATACGAAAATGATTCCAAGATAAAATTTACTCACAATGACATTCCAAACAACTTTCATGTTGAAGTCTAGAGCTGGTTTTGCTTGGAAAGTCATTTTTTATGGTGAAAGATTATAGGTCATTTTGTCTGAACCCTAGTTAGGAGGTCAACTTCCCAAGACCATAACTTGCTCATTTTTTATGAGATAAAATCCATTTAAATTCCATGATCAAATTTAAGATGTATAATTCAACTTTTATGTTTGGAGTAAGTTCAAATTCAACTTGCAAATGCATGTTCCAGGAGGAAACAGTATAGGTCATTTTGGGTCATTACCATTGAACAAGTGATTTTCCTCAAATTCTAAAATCCATAACTCATTCATGACAAATCCAAATGAGGTAAAATTTATGGCCTAATTTATGAGGCTTGAAATATCTACAACTTTTATGAAGGAAAGTTTTCCATTTTAATTACATAACAAAAGTTATTCAAGGTGGAAGAAGTGAACATTTAACTTGATACTTAGAAAAATTTCATTTATGCTTGATTTTCCAAACTTCCACCTCAAAATTCATAATGATCCAAGCTTAAAATGGAAAAGTGTTCAACATTAAAGTTATTCCTCTTGATCTCACCTATCCAATAGGCCAAAATCATCTCATTTGGATCAATATTGAAGGACTTTCGCATGGGTGTAATGCATGGTACCATTTGGAGGATTCTCACGATCAAATTCATTTCAACATTGCATGGCTTAATGCATTGCTTTTGGCATGAACTATGCACGATTTTGGACCTTTTCCAATCATTCTTTGGGCTTTGTACACACCCATGCTAGCTCATGAATGAAATTACTATTTTTGGATTTCAAATGGAAGTGTGTAGAAAGCACATGGATTGGCTATAAATACAAGTGCAATGAGCTCAGAACTTCATCAACACCTTGCCCAAGCTTTGCCAGAACAATCCAAACCCTTCATTTCATAGAATTCCTGAAGATTTCAATTAAAATCGAGTTTGAATTTCCCCTATTGTTTTGAAATTCAAACTCCAAGAATGCATTTCCCTTTTCATCTCAATTGATCACTGCAAGCAAGAGGAAGAGGAATCAAGCAAATCCAGATCAAGATCAAGTGAATTTGAAGCAACTCGAAGGTGAAAATTCAGAAAATTCATCTCTTTGATTCTCTCTTAATTCTTCACCATTCTTTGTGATTTTTGGTTTGTTGAAGTCCTACCAATGTAGGCAACACGAATGAGTTGCTTTGAGGTCAAATCGAAGCAACTCAGATCATGAACCTCAATTTTCAAATCCATGTATCTTTCAATATACCTGGAATTGGAAGAAATGGAGGGCAGATTCGTGCTCTTGAGCATTTTTTCTTCAAATTAGTGTACTCATTTTCCATTTTTCATGAAGTTTTGGTTGGACCAGTCCAGTGGCCCTCACCAGAGAAGATGACCAGAGCTAAGGCTCCGATGATGTGTTGGCTTGACCTGAGCCATTTGATCCTTGTCTAACGTTTTAATCTGAGTCATTCTTCCTGATTACCATGCGTGCACATGCGTTGACTGTAAAATATGATGGAAGCGCGCACTTGGCCATCAAATCTGCCACCTCAATTAATGAGGGAGATCTAATGGTCCTTGTTTTTTTGTATTATCTGATTTTTCATTTAATTGCTTTATTTTGTTTAATTCATAATAATTTCATTTTTTATCCAAAAAATATGGAACTTTCAACAAAAATCTTTAAATATTTTTCTCTTTCATTTTTTGAATTAAAACTATTTTTTTTGATTAACTTTGATATTTTTCATGAATTAAATGTTTTTGTGCATATTTTTAATTGTTTAAAAATACTTTTGACTTTTCAAAAATCATGAAATATTTTGCCTAAGGTCCTTTGACCTTGTTTGACATAGGATAAATCTCTTGGCCATTTATTGTGTGTTTTGAAGAGATTTTAGGTTTTAACCAAATTAATTTGAATTTTTTGTATTTTTAATTGATTAATTGTGTAAAAATTATGTTGAGCCATTTTTATGGTCTTGTGATGTTTGATTATTTGTTTGGGCCTTGGTCAAGGTTGATTTGACTTTTTTTGGGTTAAAATCATTGGATTTAGGGGATTGATGAAATGTACATTTCATCTCCCAAAATGAATGAATGATTTTAATTTGATAAAATTCCTCCCATGACCAATTTGTGTTTCTCTCATCTCCCCTCCCTTTTCATCTTCATTCCCATTCTTTCTCATCCCTTTCATTGACCAATGAAATATCAACATCCTAAGGCTAATTGGTTCATCAATAACCTTGTGTTATATGAACCAATACAAGTATGGATGGGATAGGTTTATCCCTTTGATCTTTTCTTTTAGTGCATGGTATGTTTTAGGAGTTTGGTTCATTATACCAAATCTCTAACATGCATTAGCACCTAAATTTTTATTGTCCGACCTCAGATAGTTATGACTTCTATATAAGTCCAATTACGATTGCTTAACATAGAGCTAAATTTGACCCTAAAGGCATAGCATTCTAGTAAGTGAGATTGTAAGTCTCCCATCTTTCATGGTATTGTATGGAAACTTGGCCTTTTTTCCTTCCTTTAGAAGCTGTCTTGGTTCAAGGATCCATGCTTGTGAATAGATGGTTGAGTGTTCTCCAAAGAATGACTTAATCAATTGAAAAGCAAAACACCACTAACATTTAATTAACTTTGACTAACATTTGACTAACTCTTATTAACTTTACTTTACTTTCAAGTCATTTACTTTATGCAATTTAATTTTTAGTCATTTACCATTCATTATCATTTACATATCATTTAACTTGTTTATGTTTATGTCATTTTCACTTTGCTCATTTGAGCCATATATTATGATTGCATATATTTATTTGTGTATTTTGTTTGTGCTTGTGGTCTTAGGACCTTAAAATACCTAATAAACCACAAAAACCCTAAAAAATGTTTGTGTGGACTGTTGGTTTTGATCTGAACTTTTGGACTTAGGATTAGACAACATTCCATATGCAAAGGACTTGGCCAATGCCAACATTTCTGAGACCAAGTTATTATAATTTGAGTATTCATCCGATGCAAGTATTGGGATCCACTTGAATTCATCTGCTACATGGTCTTGATGTAATTGTTATTTTGATTCTGATGCCTTATTCTGAGTTAATCAAGGAGTACTCCATCTGATACAAGAGAAGACAAAAAAGACTGCTAGCTATGGGATTTGCTTGCTTGGATGTGACCATCTTTATTTGATGCCTTGATCTTCATGATGACTGATATTACTAGTTGTTTGCTGACTATTTCCTGATTCAAAGTCCAAAGGAAAATGGGTTTTCTATATGACATTCTTGTCTGTTGGATTGCATCCCATCGGTCAGATCTTTTCAACTCTTAACTTTTAATTTTATGCTTAGGATTAGTCTCTTCATCTCCTCCCACTTCTTAAATTTAAAAATCTCCCCCCCCCTTTTCAAAAAAAAAACTTTCTTTGCTTGTGATCAAATTTGTGAACAAATTTAATCATATTGACTTAAAATTTTAAAAGACAAAAAGAACTAACACCCATTCAAACTTTTGGGCCCTTTGTGCCTCTTTTAACTTAAATTTTGATTAAAAGAAATCCAATGATTTTAAAATTGATACCATGAACTACGAGGTTTTGATCCCTCATTTTTATGTTGGTACGTATGCACAAGTCCGAAGGTCTTGGCAAACACAAAAATATAATCAATATATTCTTTTCTCATCCCCACACTCTATTTTTCTCAAACATCTTTTATACCAAAAACACATACGCACATAAAAAAGAGCTCCCTAGGAGTACCTAGGACTTTGGGTGCTAACACCTTCCCTCTGTGTAACCAACTCCCTTACCTGTAATCTCTGGCATTTTACTAGTTTTGATTTGAAAACTTCTTATCTTTGAGTTTTGTTCGTACTTTTTCCTTTTCCTTTGGAAACAATAAAAGCGCGATGGCGACTCTGGTTTATTGACGTTAAGTTTATCCATAGCTTGATGGTCATGAATTTACCGCTACAACGGGTGATGGTGATGAATCGGCCATGTAAAATGTTTTACACTGACAATTCATAGTAATTAATCTCTCTCTCTCTCTCTCTCTCTCTATATATATATATATATATATATATATATATATATATATATATATATATATATATATATATATATATATATATATATATATATATATATATATATATATATATATATATATATATATATATATATATATATGCACCAAAGGTCCAAAATGACTAAGGTTCAATTCATCTCAAATCCATTTCTTTTGATTCAAGGTATATAAAGTCAGTTCATGCAGCAATCAATGTATATTCGCTGATCTTCACTTTTCATTATACTCATCTTGAATCTCGAACTAACTTAGGTGTTAGAGTGTTAACCATGAAGGATCACCTCGCGCTGCCGTGATTGAGATCAACGAAACCGGTTCGAGATTAACAATTCATCAAATAGAATGGAACAATGACACCATTTGTGGAAATCGACGTGTTATTCCTACAAATTCCATGATTTCAGATTCAATCTCCGATGTACCAGTTTGTAACCTCCTCAGGTCAAATAAATTAATAGTAGTCAGAATCGAACGCAAAGATTCTTCGCATTCGATCAAATCAATTATCGTTTCAACTACTATTCATTGAATTTCCAGATCTTCGAGTCCTTCAAAAACTTATTTAAGTTAGAGAAGAAAGGATCCTAGATCCAAAACCAGATCTACATTAAAATTACCAGAGAATAGAGGCAATTCCTTGAGAATCATACCAAAGATTCATGATCCGTCTTCCGATCTAACATCACCTATATCTCTCACCATTAAAGTGATATTTATCGTGGTGGTGTTGAAGATACAATGAGTTCATAATTAATACCGGTGTAGATTCGGTACTGTAATGACTTCTATAGGTACCAAAGGATCTCCGACCGCTGGACAAAGATCTCCTCATGCTAGATGCAATAGATCGTGATAAGGTGAGCACTGCATCCAATACTACCTAATCGTGGCAAAGCGAAGCAAGCTTCTGTTGCAAAATCATTTGCGGTTGAGAATACCAATTTTTTTACACCTTTTCCTCATCATTGAGGTTGGAAGAGTAGCTAGTTCTTGTGGTGGTATGTTAGTGAAATTCCTCTTCCATATGACTTTGGGGCGTTATATCAAGAAATAGAGGCGTCTGGGCACAAATACGGTAGAAGAACAAGATCGATAATCATAACACAATGACAGACCGTCCAATAAGTGAAACTGCTTCCACCGAGATTAGAATTTGTACGAGATAACTCATAAGAAAAATTCTCCAAGCGTCAGCCCCCCATGGTCCGATGTAACCGAACCACTAAGTCCTTATGGTCGGGTTGACAAAGTAACAAGGACTCACTGAATGCGTTCAATGGAGTGACACCATGTACTTTGGTAGCAAGGGAACCAAGCATCCTTCAAAGAATTTTCTAGTTGGCAGGTATCTCTAATCCCTCACCTGAAATTTTCGTCCTGAAAGAGATTACCAGACGGAAAGACCAGGTCAAGAATTCTTCCATAAAGGCCAAGGAGATGGGCTTCTCAAGGATTGTCACCTTCATCTGACCATGCTCCTGGCCCTAAGGGAATACGACCATAAGCCCATATCTCCTATAAGAAGACCTTCAGTCAGGTATCGAATGGTCAGGGTGGTTATCCACACCAAAGTGAGAGGGGAGTGAGAACGTTGTTGTCCCGGTGGTCACAAGGCGTCCTGTCAGAATGTTTGACAAGGATAATTCCATGGATTTAAGATTTCAACGGTCTTCCTCAAGCTACATCCTCGAAAAGCCTACCATCTAACAATACCCCAACAGACGAAGATAAGTCCAGATGCAAGGGACGAAAAGTACCAAAGAGTGGGAACATCTCCAATCTAAAACAGTGTCATGATTGAAGGTTTATTTATCTAGTCACTCCCTTGTTTCACTATAACAATTTTACTTCATTATGAATAGAAATATTTGTCTAACTTTTCTTTTCTTTTACTGTATGATTTCTTATCTATCTGTTTTTTAGAATTCTAAATGAAGGGATGATAAAGACTATGTGCATTTCTACGTAAGCGATAAAGAATGCACACATTTCTCCATAGCAGATACAAATTAAATGCATTTATGCGTATCTGGCGCATCCCCATTAGAATCTAAGGGTGTTAGGCGGTGGAGCCCTAAGACTTCCACCTTGATTCGAGCCAAGCCTCAGGGCGGGGATAAGGATCCCACACTAGGTCAGAAAAAGGTAATGAAATGTTTCACTGATAGAAATGTATTTAATATACTTTTCCCCCACTAGTTCTTTAACTTGTTCCAAGTTTTTTGGTTCCAACTCCCACCAAACGACATCCTAGAGGTCGACCAAAATTACTTAAGGCTTAACTTCTTTAGTACCTAGAAAATCCTTGTGTCGCGGCGCGAAAAATACCCGAGCGTAAGGAACGTTCAAAATATAAACAAAACAGAGTCACAACCGAAATATGGAAGGGAAAGATATTAGCACCCCTCACATCTGTTGTACTCAACGAGGCCCATTTAGTTAGTTTCATGTAAGAGTGTTAACGTGATATCATTTATGATCTTCTACTTATTGAGTGAGAAAAGAGAAAAGAAAGAACTTTTTTTTATTAAAAGGGGTGTTTTTTATTAAAGGTGTGCCTAACAATATTTCTCAATCCTGCTCCTACGTATCTCCAAGTGCTATGGAGAACTCAAGGCTATGTAGTTCTACTTAAAAACAACTATTGGGTTTATTTCTTTTAAAGAGTGATCCTTTAGACATATCGAGTAACTAAACCTTTACTTGTTGCTCTCTCTTGAAGGCGTAAGTCTTTGTTTGTTTCACGTCGATATGGATAAAGCATACTCGTTTCTGAAAATGTTTTCGAAGTCGCACAAGGGTGGGAAACAAGTTTGATTGGTTAAGTTGCCTTTATCATGATAATTTGATCTTTGTAGAAGGTGAGTAAATATTTAAGCAAAAGTGTGCACCAAGCGCGCATTTACTCGAGGTATGTGGTTCCATTGTCCCCTTATTCCAAGTTCATTTAACGTATTTTTGATTTGAAAGACTAATAATCATTTTGAATCCGGTGTGCTCCGAACGCTCGACCATCAAGTGGTCTAAAGAGATGTTCATCTCTTGGTCCTTTGTCTTTCAATTTTATTACAAAAAAAGGTTTTACACCAACAACTTGATGTTGGATCAAGCATTGCAAGTTGATTAGAAAGGGGTTTGAATTAATCGGGAGAGATGCTTGACTTTGCATTCAATTTGAATTTGATTTGGGACAAAGACTCGACGTTGGATCGAGTGTTATTTTTTTTCTTTTTTTTTGAAAATGGTTGATTTTAATCTTTGGTTAACAATCAAAAAATGCAATAAAAATAAATGAAAGCGGTAAATTTATTACACATCAGGGAATGCAGGTATATTTTGTCAAATGGGGATATAGTACAACAATTACTAATGCAAAGCTTAATAAGCAACTGTGAATAACATAAATCTCGTTGTAAGAAGACCCAAGAGAAACCCAAGGGACCCGAAATAAAATCATAAATTTGAACTAAAAGAATTTAGTGCTATGTTAAGAAATCATAAAGCGATTTATGTATGAATCATCCTATCTGAGGTCGGTCAATAAAACTTTATGCGCTTAAACAATTTCTGAAGTTAAATTGAATTTTTATCTTCCAAATTGCAAAACATATGTGAAAAATCAATGACTTAAGCGACATTTTGAAAGGTAAAATGAAACATCATTAAAATTAAATAATTTAGCATTATGTTAAGCAATCGTAAAACGATTCATGTATGAATCACCCTATCTGAGTCTGGTCAACCAAACTCTATGTGTTTAAACAATTTCTGAAGTTAAATTGAATTTTTAACTCCGAAATTGTAATGCATCTTTGAAAAACCGATCAGACAATTTTTTTTTTCTTTTTAAAAACTAAAAATAAACAATTTAATCAATAAATAATAAATAATAAATAATAATAATAAACAAAAATAATGATAAAACGTATTAATAATAATAATTAGTGTCAATAATAATCAATAATAATAATTAATTAAATAATAATCACAAATAATAATAATAATAATGACAACAACAATAAAAAAATTTAATAATATTATTAACACTAATAATAAATAATAATAGTAATCATCCATAATACTACTACTACTACTACTAATAATAATAATAATAATAATAATAATAATAATAATACATAATAATAGTAATATTAAATAATCAACAATAATAATAATAAATAACAATCAATAACAAATAATAAAAATAATAACCAATAATAATAACAATAATGATCAATATAATAATAATAAGTAATTAATGAATAATAATGATGATTAATAATAATAATAGTTAATAGTAATAATTAATAATGATAATAATAATTAGTAAATAATAAATAATGATCAATACTAATAATAAAAATAAATAATAATAATAATAATAATGTAATAAAAATAACTAAAAAGAAAAAAATGGGAGAGTGGGGCGTTGGAAGCCCGGAGAGAGGGGCATTTTTTTCTTAAAAAAAAACATACCCCCACTCACACATTGACACGTGGCGCACGGTGGGGTTGGTTGTGTGGTGCGGAGAAATTCAAAATTTAAGAAAACATACTCTTCTTCCTTACGTTAATTATTACAGTAACAAAAACAACACTTATTTCTTCATTTTTTACTCTTTAAAATAACCATAACTTTCGCTCCTTTTCATAAAAAATAAAAAATTACACCCATTCCAAGCCCCCACTCCTCACGATGAACAAACAACAACATGAAAATTTAACAAAAATAAATTTTGATTACTTCTAAGACCTCTATCACCCTTAGTTTCAATGGAAACAACATGACCTTAAAAAAAAAATCAAAACAACAAACTCTCATTACAAAGCAAAAGTAGAAATTTACGAAATCAAAACAATGAAAAAGGAAGAGAGCGACTATCAAGCCAAAGTTTGTTTGCTCACGTGGTGGCGGAATACAAGTTTTCCGGCATCGATACATGTTGTTGGTGTTGGTGTTTCGTGGCAGTTTGTGTTGTGTGTAGTATTTAGGTACTTAAGATGATGATATTGAGTGTGGTTTTAAGATGAAGATGTTGTTGTTTTTGTGTGTGAGTGAGGGTGAAATGTTGAAGGTATGGTTGCGTGTTATTGATGTAATGGAGGGTGTGAAGAAGAGTTCTTCTTATCCTTGGTTTTAGTTTTGATAAAGACAAACACATCAACAAAAAGAAGAAGTCAAAACTTGAAGACTAGAGCAATCAAGTCCAAATTATCAAAAAGTTTTGGAAAATTAATGGAAGAATTAAGATGGTTGAATATGCATTACAATTCAAGTATATATATATCTTAATTGCTCAAAAAATCATGCATATTCATCTTAAACCTTTCATGCATCTTTTAAAATGATTTTGAAACTAGCCATTATGTTTTTGGTAAATTTTGGCATTTGAAACACCATAACAGTACTTTAAAACCGCCACAATTTTCACCGTTTACTCAAAATGTAAAAATACCTTAATTTTTTAAAATGTGTCAGGTGTAACCGGTTACA